>NC_135813.1:96481726-97134809 GCF_964213995.1 Mustelus asterias | reverse complement strand
GGGGGAGAGGGGCAGGGGTGGCGATCGGTCTAGGTAGTGGGGGGATGGATAAGGGGGGGCAGTGATGTGTGCGTGTCCCCCTTCCCTTATCCAACCCCCACTACCCACACACATCACTGCCCCCCTTATCCACCCCCCCACTACCCACACACATCACTGCCCCCTTATCCATCCCCCCCACTACCCAGACCGATCGCCACCCCTGCCCTCCTCCCCCCACCACCAATCGCCCGCAGAGTGGCAGCAGACACCCCTGCCCTCCCACCAGAGATCCATCTGCCCCCCCCACCAGAGATCCATCTGCCCCCCCCAAGAGATCCATCTGCCCCCCCCCCCAAGAGATCCATCTGCCCCACCCCCCACCCCCAAGATGCATCTTACCCGCGCTCCCTCCTCCTCCCCCCGATATACACCCTTGCTCCCGCTTTTCGCTCCCGGGCCACTTTCTCCGCTTTCTGCGGCTCAGGAGCAATCTAACATGGGCGTGCTTTTTCCAATTTTTTTCTAACTGCGCATGCGCAGTTCAGAGCTCCGATCGTTCCAGCCGCGCTAAGCCCCGCCCACAGCGCAAATGGGACTGGAGATGGCTGAGAGCATATGGGGGCACGTGAAAGCAGATTTCTAAGTCAGATCTGTACTACGCCCAGATTCGGCACTTAGAATGAAAATGGTAAAATCAGGCCCAGTGAGTTTTTTTTAATTCATTCAGTCACGGGGCGTGGATGTCATTGTCTAGGCCAATATTTTTTGCCCATCCCTAATTGTCCTTAAGACAGTGATCTTAAGCCAGCTTCTTGAACCGCTTCAGTCCATATGATGTAGGTACACCCACCGTGCTGTCAGGAGGGGAGTTCTTGGATTTTGACCTAGGTTTAGTGTATAAGTAAATTGTGTTTACTTTGGTTTTAATTTCTTCAATATAACTGACTAGGTTCTTTGATTTTTATATAGTAAAATTCTTTTGTTTTAAACAATGTACTTTGTGGCTTTACTCTTCTGGTTTTCGGATTTCCAAAAACAAACTGATCTCTATTGAGATCTTAAATGCAAAGCTTACCATCATGCTGCTGGAACCTGCCATTCGGAATGGAGTCGCTCTCAAACCAAATGTCAGCTCTGAGAAAAAGAGAGAAACAATTATTTTACCTATCTGATCAGAGCTACTGATCAAATTATCCTTGAAAGCATAGATTCAAATTTTGAAATGATTTGAAATCGAGAATTGCAAAATATCTGATTTTTACTAGTGATTGGTCTTCATTGACTTACAAACTTTTACTTGCAGAAACACAGATTGCATACCATACACCTCCAACAAAAAAAACCTAAAACTTCCTTTCAGCTGTTTATTTTTCTATATTTAAAGCATAGCTGAATCCCCAATTAACATCCACCACCTGAAAACTATTAACACTCAATTGGTTTACAATTAACAGTACCTTGAGCGTCCTAGGCCCAAAGCTCCAAAATTACCTCTCTGCCTCTTCACCTCTTTCCTTCTTTGAGACCATTCTTAAAACCTGCATTTCTTGTCAAGCTTTGAGTCACCCTTCTTAATATATTCTGCTTTGGTTCAGTATCATGTATTGTTTAATTGAACTTCTTGAAATGCCTTGGAATGTTTTCCTACATTGAAGGCACTACATAAATGGAAGTTTCCTTATCTATTCCACTGAATATTTGTAACTAAAAACTGCACTTACATAGCTCCTTTCATGACCACTGGATAACCCAAAGTATTAAAATCAATGATGCATCTTGGAGTTTAGTCACTGTAATAATTTTGGAAAAATGGCAGTCAATTTGCATAAAATAGCTCATGCCACAGCAATGTGATAATGGTCATTGATCTGTTTTTGTGATGTTGATTGAGGATAAATATTGCAAGACACCAGGTAAAACTCCCCGCTCTTCTATAAAATAGCGTTATGCATTCTTATGTGTCCACCCAAGAAAGCAGACAGGAGGTCGATTCATTGTCTCATCTAAAAGATGGCACTTCCAATGGCATGGTACTCATTCAGTATTGCACAGAATCCATACAACCCTTACAGTGCAGAACGTGGCCATTCGGCCCATCAAGTCTGCACCGACTCTCTGAAAGAACATTGCACTCAGGAGCCGCCCCTCCATCCTCTTCCTTTAACTACACGGATTTACCATGGCTAATCCACATAATCCATATATCTTGGAACACAAAGGGGCAAAGTAGCATGGCTGATCCATCTAACCTGCACATCTTTTGGGAGGAAAGGGGAAAGAGGAAAGGAGCACCTGGAGGCAACACATGCAGACAAAGGGAGAATGTGCAAACTCCACACAGTCACCCAAGGCCGGAATTGAACCTGGGTCCCTGGCACTGTGAGGCAGCAGTGCTAACCACTGTGCCACCCAAAAGTGCCAACCTTGATTTTTGTGCTCATCACCTGGAATGGGAGCCCAGGAATATTTAATTACATATTATGGTCCACCTGGAAAAAAGATTCAAAGAACAAAGAACAGTACAGCACAGGAACAGGCCCTTCGGCCTACCAAGTCTGTGCTGACAGATGCCCTCTAATCTAATATTTTCTTGCCTCCACATAGTCATATTCCTCAATTGCCCACCTCTTCATATATCTATCCAGATGCCTCTTGAACGTTGTTATAGAATCTGTTTCCACCATCTCCTCCGACAGCACGTTCTAGGCATTCACCAACCTGTGTGTGAAAAACTTGCTCCTCACATCTCTTTTAAACTTTCCCCTTCTCACTTTCAAGCTATGCCCCCGAGTAATTGATCCTTCGACCCTGGGAAAAAGACTCTGACTTTCCACTCTATCCATGCCTGCCATAATCTTGTAAACCTCTATCAAGTACCCCCTCATCCTCCAATGCTCCAATGAAAACAATCCAAGTTTGTTCAGCCTTTCTTCATAATCTATATCCTCCAAACCAGGCAATATCCTGGTAAATCTCTTCGGCACCCTTTTCAACACCCTTCTGGTTATGCGGCGACCAGAATTGTACACAATACTCCAAATGCAGCCTAACCAAAGTCTTATACAGCTGCAACATGATTTTCCAATTCGACGCCCTGACTGATGAAGGCCAGCATGCCATACACCTTCTTGACCACCGTGTCCATCTGAGTTGCCATCTTCAGGCAACTGTGGATCTGTACACCTAGATTCCTCTGTATGCTAATATCTCTAAAGGCTCTACCATTTACTGTATACTTTCCTTCTGCAGTAGGCCTTCCAAATCACAACATCTCACATTTTTCCGGATTAAATTCCATCTGCCGTCTTTCAGCCCAGGTCTCCAGCTGATTTATATCCTGCTGTATCCTCTGATAATCGTCCTCACTAGCCACTACTCCCCCAATTTTTGTATCATCTGCAAATTTATTAATCAGACCAACTACATTTTCCTCCAAATCATTTATATATATTACAAACAAAAGAGGGCCCAGCACTGATCCTTGTGGAACACCGCTTGTCACAGACCTCCAGTTAAAAAAGTACCCTTCCACTGTTACTCTCTGCTTTCTATGCCCAAGCCAGTTTTGCATCCACCTTACCAGCTCACCTCAGATCCCATACGACTTCAGCTTCTGTATCAGCCTGCCATGACGAACCTTATCGAAGGCTTTATTAAAGTCCATGTATACAACATCCACTGCCCTGCCCTGGTCAATGTTTCTTGTCACTTCCTCAAAGAATTCAATCAAGTTTGTGAGACATGATCTCCCCCTCACAAAACCATGCTGCCTATCGCTAATAAGCCTCTTCTCTTCCAGATCTGAGTACATCTTGTCCTTAAGAATCTTCTCCAATAATTTCCCCACCACTGATGCAAGGCTCACAGTCCTGTAATTTCCCAGACTGTCTCTTCTGTCCTTCTTAAACAGAGGAACAATGTTAGCTACTGTCCAATCCTTTGGTACCTTGCCTGTGGCCAAAGAGAATGAAAAGATTTTGGCAAGGCTTCAGCAATATTTTCCCTCGCCTCTCTCAGTATTCAGGGATAGACCTCATCTGGCCCTGGGGACTTGTCTAACTTAATGTTTTTCAAAACCTCCAATATCTCCTCCCTTTTTATCTCCTTTTTATGTCCTGGAATGTCAACATCCTCCTTTCTATACTCACCATACACCACATCCTTCTCCTTTGTGAATACTGATGCAAAGTGTTTGTTAAAGACCTCACCCACCTCATCTGGCTCCACACAAATTACCTCCACTGTCCTTTCCTTAGCTACCCTCTTCCTCCTTATATATGCATAAAAAGCCTTGGGATTCTTCTTAATCCTGCCTGCCAAGGACATTTCATGGCCCCTTTTTGCCCTCATAAGTACCTGTTTAAGCTCTTTCCTGCTACCTTTGTATTCCTCAAGAGCATTATTCGTTTTCAATTTCCTGATATTTATGTGTGCCTCCTTCTTCTTTTTCACTAAGCTCACAATCTCTCTTGTCATCCAGGATTCCCGAATCTTGGCATCTTTATCCATTTTTACAGGGACATACTTGTCCTGAATTGTTAATTGTGACTTTTAAAAGACTCCCACATATCGGATGTGGTTTACCCTCAAACAGCCAGTCTACATTCCCTAGCTCCTGCCTAATACAATCGTAGTTATCCTTCCCCCAGTTTGATACTTTGACTCTGGGACTACTTCTATCATTTTCTACAAGTATCTTGAAATTTATAGAATTGCGATCACTGTTCCCAAAATGGTCCCCCACTGAGACAATTACCTGTCCGGGCTCGTTTCTCAGAACGAGGTCTAAGATAGCTCCTTCCCAAGTTGGATTATCTACATATTACCTCAAGAAGCACTCTTGGACACAATGAACAAACTCTGTTCTGTCCAAGCCCCTGGCACTAAATGAATCCCAGTCTATGTTGGGGAAGATAAAATCGCCCATCATAACAACCCTGTTGTTTTTACATCTTCCCATAATCTGCTGACATATCACTTCCTCCACTTCACGTGGCTGTTGAGAGGTCTGTAGTACAACACCAACATGTGACTGCACCGCTCCTGTTCCTGAGTTTCACCCATATGGCCTCACTGCATGATCCCACCAAGGTGTCCTCCCTCTGTATAGCTGTGACATTCTCCCTAATCAGTAAAGCAACACCTCCACCTCTTTTGTCACCCTCTCTATCTCACCTGAAACATCTAAATCCTGGAATGCGAAGCTGCCAGTCCTGCACTTCTTTCATCCAAGTCTCCATAATTGCCACAGCATCATAGTTCCATGTAGTAATTCAAGCTTTAAGTTCATCCACTTTACCTGTCATACTCCTTGCATTAAAGCAAACACACCTTGTGTTGTGAAACACACCTAGTGACTGTAACACTACATTCTGCAGTCTCTCCTTTCCTTTGCTAATGGTATGTCTTGTCTATACATAGTGTGCAAGAAACAGTACTTTTCACTATACTAATACATAGAAACATAGAAAAACTACAGCACAACACAGGCCCTTCGGCCCCACAAGTTGTGCTGAACATATCCCTACCTTTTAGGTCTACTTAGAACATAGAACATAGAACATTACAGCGCAGAACAGGCCCTTCGGCCCACGATGTTGCACCGACCAGTTAAAAAAAAAACTTATAACCCTCCATCCTATTAAGTCCCATGTACTCATCCAGGAGTCTCTTAAAAGACCCTATTGAGTTTGCCTCCACCACCACTGACGGCAGCCGATTCCACTCGCCCACCACCCTCTGTGTGAAAAACTTCCCCCTAACATTTCCCCTGTACCTACCCACCAGCACCTTAAACCTGAGTCCTCTCGTAGCAGCCATTTCCACCCTGGGAAAAAGCCTCTGAGAGTCCACCCGATCTATGCCTCTCAACATCTTATTTACCTCTATTAGGTCTCCTCTCATCCTACGTCTCTCCAAGGAGAAAAGACCGAGCTCCCTCAGCCTATCCTCATAAGGCATGCCACTCAATCCAGGCAACATCCTTGTAAATCTCCTCTGCACCCTTTCAATCTTTTCCACATCCTTCCTGTAATGAGGCGACCAGAACTGAGCACAGTACTCCAAGTGGGGTCTGACGAGGGTCTTATATAGCTGCATCATTATACCCGGACTCCTAAACTCAATCCCTCGATTGATAAAGGCCAGCGCACCATGCGCCTTCTTAACCACCTCCTCCACCTGCGGGGCCGATTTTAGAGTCCTATGGACCCGGACCCCAAGGTCCTTCTGATCCTCTACAGTACTAAGAATCTTTCCCTTTATATTGTACTCCTTCATCCCATTTGACCTACCAAAATGGACCATGACGCATTTATCTGGGTTGAAGTCCATCTGCCACTTCTCTGCCCAGTTTTGCATCCTATCTATGTCCCTCTGTAACTTCTGACATCCCTCCAGACTATCCACAACCCCACCAACCTTCGTGTCGTCGGCAAACTTACCAACCCATCCCTGCACTTCCTCATCCAGGTCATTTATGAAAATGACAAACAGCAAGGGTCCCAGAACAGATCCCTGGGGCACACCACTGGTGACCGACCTCCATTTAGAAAAAGACCCATCTATACCCACTCTCTGCCTCCTTTGGGCAAGCCAGTTCTGGATCCACAGGGCAGCAGCCCCTTGGATCCCATGCCCTCTCACTTTTTCTAGAAGCCTTGCATGGGGGACCTTATCGAACGCCTTGCTAAAATCCATATAAACCACATCTACCGCTTTCTCTTCGTCAATGTGTTTAGTCACATTTTCAAAGAACTCCACCAGGCTCGTAAGGCACGATCTGCCTTTGACAAAGCCATGCTGAGTATTCTTGAGCGTACTAAATCTCTCTAAATGCTCATAAATCTTGTCCCTCAGGATCTTCTCCATCAGCTTACCAACCACTGAGGTTAGACTCACCAGGGCTATCCCTATTCCCCTTCTTGAAAATAGAAACCACATCCGCAATCCTCCAATCCTCCGGAACCTCCCCCGTCTCCATCGACGACGCAAAGATCATCGCCAGAGGCTCTGCAATCTCTTCCCTCGCCTCCCACAGTAACCTGGGGTACATCCCATCCGGACCTGGCGACTTATCTATCTTGATGCCATTCAAAGATTCCAGCACAACCTCTTTCTTAAAGTCCACATACTCAATCTTTTCAGTCCACCGCAAGCCCGCAGTACATCCACCCAGGTCCTTCTCCTCTGTGAAAACCGAGGCAAAATACTCATTCAGCACCTCTGCCATTTCTACTGGTTCCGTACAGATTTTCCCGCCTTCATCTTTTATAGGCCCTATTCCTGGGACAATATGACATGCGACAATAATAAATCAAATCAAATCAAAACCTCAGACTATCTATCCTGTCATATTTTGTACACTCTCCCTGTGTTTATTTCTCTTAGCCTTACTGGACCCATTCACTGAGTTCTCCACAGTCTCTGTACTGTGGCCCTTTTTGATTTTTGTCTTTAGTTTCTCTGTCCTCCACTTTTTCCCCTACTGCCTTTTGTTTCTGTCCCCACTTTACTTCCCTCTGACTTCCTGTATTGGTACCCATCCCCGATTCATTTTAGCCAGTGACAACATGGATAGAATTCTCTCCCCCAGTAACAGAGGTGAATATGAGATGACGGGTTTCTCACTGCTAGCCAGTGTACCAGTTTGCTGGCATCATCCTGCCCCTTGTTCATTTTCCAGAGGCAGGATCGAGGACAGTAGGGCTCCTTGCAGGAGCAGCTAGTCAATTAAGATGAGTAAATGGCATAATAAGACCAATTTTTGGAAGCTGACTAGAATCTTCCAGTTGGCTTGCAAGATCCAAACCAGATGCTTAGAGGCAGCCTCCTGCGGCAGACCAAGAGACAAGCACTCCAGACAGGCTTTCAGACCCTCCCTACCTGCCTGATCCCTGTTGCAATCACAGACCTCCCTGTGAAAAGGTTTCCTCTTCACAATGGTGATCCAGCAGTTGTGGCCATTTCTTAATTTAAATTTTAGAACATGCTGAGAGGGCACCACTGTCTCTTACTTGAAATAGCAGGCTGCAGTGCTTTCCCAGGTAGACTTCCAATTGGCACCCCCCAGCTTTGAGAATCCACCCGCCTTCCTTATTTGGAGGGCGGCTGGGTCCTCTGGCCTCTAATTGATCAGTTTGGAGAAGATAATTTGCTGTGTGACTGTTTGCCACATAATATTCACTCCATCCAAAACCCAACTTCCTGCACTATATGAAACATACACACACACGCACCACACACACACACACACACACAACTTTCAGTAGATAATTATTTAAGAAACAAATTCCTACAGGAAACCAGTAATGGAACAGATGTTACAATGTTTTTCAATATAATAATTTATGACAGATATAATTATAGAATATTTATTTGCTGTAAACTATTTCCAGAAGATGAAGGTATTAACAGTTTGTAAAATCTTTGTTGCTGAGGATAATTGGGCTGAGCTCCACCATCAAACACAAACTGAACAGGATACAAGACAGACAGGATACTGAAATAACAATAACTAAACATTTAATGGATCAGAAGTGAAAAAGGAAACCATGATAACTGCAAAGCTAATTTTTTTTAAAAGTCACCAGTGATTAGAGGTGGATGGCAAAAGCAGGGAGCTGGAATACAGAATGTATGATTGCATCATAATTTCTGCCTTTTTTTGTTTATGGACAGCAGCTGTTGATGATGATTCTCTTTTCCATTTGCAACTTTTGCAGAGGAACCAATGTTTCTTTACTTGTCCCATCTTCTGTTGACTTACACCTTCATTCCTTTTGAGATTTAGGCTGGGATTTTTAAAGGGTCATGGGGGTTAGGACTCAATGCAAGCCAACTTTGAAAACTATGGTCCTGGAGGTCATCTCAGGATCCTGATGCCTCTGGTACTGTTTCAATTTTGAAAGTGCTGGCAGAGTGGTGAAGATGTCACTGCCAAATAACAGTCCCCTAAGCGCCTTAAGGAGCTTGTTAAAGCAGCTGTCTGATCCCGAATGCCATTTTCAATTTTTTTCCCCCATTGAGCCTGAATAGTAATGTGCATGTCAATGCACAGTTATTTCGTTTACCATGGAGCCTATTTAAATTTCTCTGCAATTGTCTTGGATACAAACTTGCAAGGTCAACTTTGTCGGAACGAGCGCTAGTCTTTACATTGTCATGCAAGACTGCTGTACATCTTGTTCCATCTTCATGGCCTTCCCAGGAGCTGCCTGCTTTAATCATCAAGACAGCAGCAGCACCCAACATGACTGCCTTTGCCACTGGTACAAGGCAGGCAGCTTCCACCACCTAGAGGCGGTGGCACTACTAATTGAGCACTGAGCCTAGCTCCTGGTCAATTAAGTCATTTACATTTAAAAATTGTGAGAACGACACAACTTGGGCTCAGGTTTAGGACCCAAAATTAATCTGGGTGTCAGGTTCCTAAACCAGCTCTCAAGCTCGCCTATGATTCACCTTATCACAGACCTTTCCTAAGCTGCACCTTCTCTGTCTTTGTCTAAAACATGTAACATTTCTAACTTTTTCCAGTTCTCTTTTCTTCCTGTTTTTTTATCAATACCATGTCATTCACAGTCCAAATGTAATGTACCTCTATCTTACTACCTTTATAGCAGCCACTATAGGTCTTGGTTTCTCACCTTATAGCCTTTGCAAAATCTGACCTGAACTAATACACCAAAGCTATGACAGTAGTAGTGGAAATATCTACTGGCACCCTTTAACTAAGGTCAGATCATACTTTCCTTTGAAATGTTGCTGTACATATTCTGGCTGCTTACCATGAGCAGCAATGACAGTTGCCGAAAAATACCATTCAACTCTTGCCCTCTCAGAGACTGAAGATACATGCCCTGGTCATAGACCATAGTATGTGCCCTTATTGGAGGACATGCATCTAGGGAACAGTTTGGCTTCAGCATCAATAGGGTGCGGAGAAGAAACAAATCTGCCAAACTTCAATGTCCAGTAACACATGTGGCAACATGTATACATGTAGACAGAATCGTACTCAATTCTTATGCCTGACAGATCTCACTGTTGTGCCTCACACCTGAGCATAGCCATGTGATGTCATGCAATGTGCCAATAGTATTTTATGGGGACAATGAAAGAAAAAAAAGTGTTTTATTTTAAGCTTCTCAGATCACAAGTATTTAATACCTCACTCAATGTTTGTCGCAAAATCATCAAAGGGATCATGACTCATCATCAGCACAGAGTAGCAGTAAGAAAAGATGTTTCATAAAAATTCAATACTTCACACAAACAAAATCAGTACAGCATTAAAAGGAAATTGACTTTAAAATATCTTCTTTATGGAACAGTGACAGGATAATTATCAAGTTACTGAGATATGACTTTGTAACTTAAACAAACATCCCTAAATGTACATACCTCCCCGCTGTGAGGAAGGTGTGCCAGAGATCCTTGTAGAGACAAGATCTGATTTCCTTCCCTCCTTAACTTCAATTGTCACAAGTGTCTTCATATTGTCTTCGTTGTTCAATCTCTTTTCTTTCTCCTTTTGCTTGGATAGGTTTTGCTGTAAGGGACTGTATGTTCTCGCAGGCAGTTCTAAGTGCTTAACAGAGCTGAGTTGGTCTAAGTGCACAGAGCTGTCTGTGCAGGTTTTACTGGAGTCCTTCTCTGACGCAGGCTGGTGTGTCTGTGATTTGCTTATGTTGCTCCTCCCTGGAGTTCGGTTGTATGATTTATCAGTAACAGTGTTTTGCAAAAAAGGTTTCTTAGTGCAGTCCTTGTCAAAAGACTGCAAGGGTAATGTGGTCTTGCTTGATTCATCTACAGCAACTTCACGTGCAATCAGATGACTTAAACGGCCAGAAGAAGAATCTGATGAAGATGTTGCCCTAGGCCAGCCTTTGTTCACCTCTGGAGTTGCAAAGTTAGATTTAGCAGTGCTATAAGTTAAACTGTAACCAGATTGTGGTGAATACTTTCCATCCCTTTGGACAGAGCTCTCCCTCAGTGATGTAGACCTGTCCCGCTCTATCCCATTCCTTCTGTTTGAACCTATGGGCTTGTTACATCTGCTGGACAGTGAGTATTCATTCTGTTTATCTGTTTTTTCTGTTGATCTGCCCACTTCCCATACATCCCTAAGATCAGTAGATTTCCCTTTCATAGATGGTTCCAAGTCTGAATTCCTAACTCCTTTTATTTTCAATGCAGGGCTGCCTGAGAATAGCTGCTGTTGCTGGAGAATTCTGGTGTTTCTGCCTCCATTTATTTGGTTTCTGTTCTGAGTGGAGAAGTTTGTACCAAGTTCAACAGGTTGGTCAGATGAGTCCATCGTAAATTTCTTCATTCGATCTTGTACAGAGTTGGTTCTCCTGATGGGTAAGTTGTTTGTGTGCATATCACTAGCTATTTCTGGAAATCAAACACAAAATTAGGATCATTTACTCAGCAGCATCAAAAAGACCTATAGGTAATTATATGGCTCTTTATCTTACGACTCAAATAGTCCAGTGGCAAAATATATATTTTAATAGACAGAAAACTTATGGGCATTCATCTCCTATTGTGTTTGGTAATGCAGATGAATTTCCACCGTTTTCTATTAAAAAAGAATTGGGTGAACATTATTTCCATTGCAATCACAATGTCTGCTTCATCTGGGGAGGTACAGCAGGAAAGGTTCAAATAGGGGGTCTGACAATAGTGACAACTATTCACCTTATGTATAAATATTACATCTTCTTAAATTACATTTTTTACCTCAGAAGAATAGGAATTCACAACGGCTTATTTGATATCTCAAGCATTCTGATTGGAAAGTCAATGTGCTTCATTTACTTTGTCTAACTACTGGTTTCAACTTGTATCTGACTTTGTTGACCAGTTCTAGAAGTGGAAATTCCCATCTAAAGTTCAATGATTAAGCCTGAAAGGGACTAATAACATCCACTGAGCCATCAGCCACATTAGATAAGATCGAAACAAGCCCTGACAACATCAAAGTGGAAATGTGTCCCTGTGAACTGGAGCGTGGAAGGAGGGGACTTTGTGCACTGAAAAAGGGCTTGGAGAGCAAAGCAGCCTTTTGTGAGCATCTCGGTGAACAAAGAGGGGAGGGTCATTGTGAAGAGAACAATGTGACCGGAAAGCTTTTGCTGCAAGTTAAGTAATTATCTGCCAAATATGAATAATGATAGATATTGGCTATTTAGCCTTTTCTTTTTAAAGATTAAGAAATCTATTAATTGCAAGGTTAAAAGTGCTTAGAATTAACTAGAATGGATCATTTAAAGTAAAATCATTCAAAAATTTTCTTGAGAGAATTCTGTTGGACCCCAAATAAATGCAGCAACAGTGAGTAACGAGAAACAACATTTGGAAAATGTGTACATAATTCTGAATTGGGATCTTTTACAGACATTGAGCAAGTAGATAATGGGTATTTGGTCAAGGCCACACTTGAATGCACCTGTGAAATGGTACCCAAGTAATTAGTGAACTGTTGCAAGAGAGGAGGATGCGTGGGAACAGAATTAATACAAAACAAGAGCAAAAATACAGTGTTGACTATTAATAAATAAGGATATCCATCACAATTAAGTTTATAATAGGATATATTCTGACGAGCAGTGAAAAACTAATGAAAACAGAATAACATCACATATTATACCAAGTATGCATATCTTATGAATTTAAAGCTTTGAAAATTATTGATTAGTTTGAAGATTCTACTTTGATCAACTAGAATTTTAAATACCACTGCTACTATCTTAGATAGGCTGCAGCTGTAGTAGGGGTTCTTCAACCCCATACTTCCATTAGGGAAAAATGTTATTAGATTTAGTAATGAGCTAAATTTAGTTAAAATCCAAACACTGTGTGAACATTTATCTATTCGTGATCATGAGCACAATTCTGATCCTGATCACACACTTACGTGCAGCCTCCAGCTGGAAAGTCGGGAGAGATTCCCGCTGTCACTAGCAGAGCTTACCAGAACTTATTCAGCTCATTTAAATGGGCTCTCTCTCCCCCAAGGGAGTATGAACAGTGAATGAACAGTCGAGGCAAGTGCCCCACTGAAATTGGCCATTTCTTGCTTTTCCTTCTCGCACAAAAACTGAAGGAACAATAACGCATTGCCACATTATTGCAGAGCGTTTCATGTTACTCTTTCATCAGACCAATATTTTTGCTTTCAACTATGGATTAATCTCTGAAAATCTGTACTGCACCAAGAACTCCAAAAACCATTCAATCCTGTAACTCAATTACTCTCCAAAAATTGTTTTAAGAGTGAATAGATAATAAATGCAATGTCCATTAAAAAATGTGATATAACTGACGCAAAACTGTAGTTTTCCCCATGACAACTGCATCTCAATGGTTCTATCCTTCACACAAACCCATGATAATAGAATGAGATGTAGCTCTGAAATTGGACCCAGTGTAAGAGCATCAGGGTTGCACATGACACAACAGTTTTCAGCTTGTAGACAATAAAGCAGAGATACATAGTTTGGCACATATAATACCTACAAGTCTCTAATCCGATATAATCATTGAAAGGCAGAGACTACCAACACAAGGGGAGAGAATTCTCCTAATACCCACCCATGCATACTTCTGAGTGAACAATTGCCCACCATCTCATTTGCAGATGCTGAAAATGACGAGAGAACCATCATAAGCAGACTTGCAGTCTTGCATAGCACCTTATCATGTCCTAATGATGTCCCAGAGTGCCAATGAATGACATTAGTACAGTACTAACAGGACCTAAGAAGGTGAATCAGGGGAAAGCAAAATCATGTAGAAAGAGTCTGGCACTTTACTTAACAGTTCTCTCAAGAAGGATCTGGCATGTTTGTTAAGTGTGATATTGTCATTACTCTAAGGTCAATTTCAAATCAAAGGTAGCCACAACAATAGTCAGACTTGTGAGACACCTCGGAGCCAATGAAAAACCTAATGAGCCAATGTTCAAATGGACAAGATTCTACATCCTCATGTTTCATAAGTTTTCTGCTTCTAACCACCCTACCCACCCCCACACTTAGCTTAAAATATTTTCCTTCAGCCAATCTCTTTTAATCTATGTCTCCTGGTGACTCAACTGCCATTAGAAATAGAGTCCTTACCTACCCCCTCCGTCAAGGCCCCCTCACTATTTCATGCAGTTAAACTAAATCTTCCCTCAGCCTCCTCTATATCAAAGATAAAATCCCAAGCCAATCCAATCTTGAAGCTTGGCAAAGTAAGTGAAAAAAACAGAAAAATTAAGCATATGGGTTCAGTAAGAAGCCAATGGTAAAAAAAAGTGGTACGGGAAACCCTTTTTGCTTTCTAGGAAGGCTGAGAGATTTGAAAGAAGAGTGCAGTGTTAAAACAATGAGGCCAGAAAAGAACCACAGTGGTGAAAAAAAGTTTACTGTGGCGTGAAATGATTGTATCAACAATGCAGGCTTTGATCTCTCATGGAACTTTCAATCAAAATGCTTTTAGCTGCTAATGCACCATCTGCTCCTTGTATCAACAAAGCCGGTAAATCCCTTCTTCGATGTAGTTTGGGTTGTTGCCACCTAAAACTCAATGGAGCGGAAAGTGATTGCATAAACAAACTCCAATGGAGCAAGTGAAACTGACAGCCTCCTATCAAGTAAAGCAGTTCAAAAAGGCCAGACAGCAGCTGCTGCTCTTTTGAAGTTAAATGGGGATCTCCCTAGTAAATGCTGACAGCCTCCTGTCAATCAACACAGTTCAAAGAGGTTTTATAGGAACTGGGGCTTATGAGAGAAAACAGGGAGCTCTCCCCATTGAAACTGCCAGGTCCATTCAATCAAAGCAATGTAAAGAGGTCAGGCACCATATGGGGCCTATGAAATTAACCAAGGGCAATCTCTTTTGTAGAATGGAGTCCTGCTGAAGACTTCCGGGTGTTCAGGGGGCATGGATTTTAATGTGACCAGGTCACTTCAAAGGTTTTGAAGAACACACACAATAATGAAGATCTTAACCAGAATTGTGTCTGAATAATCATCCTGAGAGTGATTACCATGTTTTCCAGGGGAACAAGGAGAGGTCCAGCTATGCGAGCCCCATCCCAGGAAATGCCAACCCACCACCCCATCCCCCGAGTCAAACCCATCCCCCCAGCCTGCATCCTGCTTTGCAACCTGGAAGCAGCAGAGGGCCCATCGAAACAGGTGCAGGCTGAACTTACATCCTTGTTTCCCCCCCCACCACCCCTCAGAGTCCACTGCGTCAGGTCCTCCTCGCTTGTCAAGACCACAAGACTTCCATTGGGGGAGGGGATGGGGGAACATCGGGAGGCCAGAGAATAAGTCATCCAGCCTGCTAACTATATTAAAATGCATTTAAATCAGTTTCAATCAGATTCTCACCCTTCAGGATGAGAACCTGATTTTTATGGCCACAGCGGGGGGGGGAAGGAGGAAGAGACTCAGGACAGGATTGAAGCATGCAGGAATACCGAATTGATTAGCTTGCCCAATTGAATGGGCATTGGGATACCCAACTGGGCTAACAAACCTGGAGAATCACCCCTCCCCCACATATTATGATTCAGTTCAACGCACTGTTTGAAAGGGTCAATTTTTAAAATTCAATCATGGGACATGGGTATCGTTGGCTGGCCAGCATTTATTGCCCATCGCTCGTTGCCCTATTTGGTGGTGAGCTGCCTTCAAGAGCGATTGATACAACTGCGTAGCTTGCTAGTCTATTTCACAGGACAGCTGAATGCTGTGGCTCTGGAGTCACATGTAGGCCAGACCAGGTAACGACGGCAGATTTCCTTCCCTAAAGGACATGGGTTTTTTCCGACAATCAACAATGGTTTCATGGTCATCAGTAGATTCTTAATTCCAGATTTTTTTTATTATTGAATTCAAATTCTATCATCTGCCGTGGCAGGATTCGAATCTGGGACCCCAGAACATTAGTTGAGTTTCTGGATCAATAGTCTAGCAATAATACCACTAGGCCATCGCCTCCTCCTCATGAACCACCCAAGATTCCAAGAGATGGACTTCAATGGGATGCAACAGAGACTGTCCAAAGTAAACTGTTAATGGGCAAAATGATAGATGACCAGTGGAACATATTCAATAAAGAATTTTTGATACAGAACCAATTTATATCCCTATGGGGCACGAGCTCTACTTCTCAAAAAAACCATGAATGACTAAAGAGACAAGCGAGAACATAAGACTAAAAGAAAAAGCAAAGTGCAAAACAAACACACAGATCCTGACAAGTGAAAAAGATATGAGGTGGGGTGTTCCATGCAAATAGAGGCAGCCCACCATTGGCCTGCAGCAGGATCTACTGGTTCCATCATTGTCAACAGGTTTCCTGTTGAATGCATCCCTAACCATGAGGAAACCTACAGCGAGGGTGCGCCATCGGTGGGACCGGAAGAACCCACTGACGAGAACAGCCAGAAAATTCCAGCCATGAAGAACACAAAGGGTGACTAAATACAGAGTAAGAGCTACAAATTGTAATAAAAAACGAAACTTGAAGGAGATGTGAAAATCAACACAATCTTTTACAACTTTAGGAAAAAGAAGTTGGTTGGGGTCAATATGGGTCCCTTGAAAACTAATAATGATATTGTCAATGAAACAACAAAATGGCACACATGCTGATAATTACTTTGTGTCAGTTTTTACTTAAAGAGTTCAGAATGCCGGAAATCTCAAAGAAACTAATATTGGATCAGAGACAGAAACCAATATTCCCTGTAAGCTGGACAGGTCTGCAGTTTAACAACAGTTCAACAAACAAGCCATGTACAGCAAAGACAAAGTAACAGGAGCATTGATAGGCAACCAGTTAAATTTATTTAATTCTTTCACAGGATATGGGCTTTGCTGGCTCGGCCGGCATTTATTGCCTATCTCTAATTGCCCCCGAGGAGATGGTGGTGTGCTACCTTCTTGAACCGCTGCAGTCCATGCGGTATTGATACACACTGTGATATAGTTAAGTGGTTGCACATTGCTTTAAGAGCTGATCACATGATTTGATAGCGATTTCATTAGGGTGTTACAGAAGCTGTTTTCAGTTAGTACTATGTACAGACAAGACCTCGTGGAATCAATTTGTTGTTGTTAGCTTGAATCTGTGTGTGCAAACTACGTATTTTCTTTTTGTGTAAAACTCACAGTCCCTAATATACAGAACCTAATATACAGACATTACAGAAAGAAAACTGGCGACAAGTAAGGATTTTGTCTCACCGAGAACATTGAGAAACGATCCCAAGTAGTCAAAGAAAATTGTGGGTCCTCACATTTCGAATATTAGAAGACTGGGGAGAAGCACCAACAGGATTATGAATTGAAGTGTCAGTGCAGGAAGGCCAAGTAAGAAAAAAGATCTCTGTGTGATTTTAAAAGAGGGTTTTTTTCTGATCAGAGAAGGGTGAGACTCCAAACAATATTTGATTTATTATTGTCACATATATCAGTATACAGTGAAAAGTATTGTTTTTGCATGCTATACAGACAAAGCATAACATTCTTAGACAAGGAAAGGAGAGAGTGCAGAATGTAGTGTTACAGTCATAACAAGGGTGTAGAGAAAAATCAATTTAGTGCGAGGTAGGTCCATTCAAAAGTCTGATGGCAGCAGGAAAGAAGCTGTTCTTGAGTCGGTTGGTACGTGACCTCAGACTTTTGTATCTTTTTCCCAACGGAAGAAGATGGAAGGGAGTATGTCCGGGATGCGTCGGGTCCTTGATTATGCTGGCTGCTTTTCCGTGGCAGCAGGAAGTGTAGACAGAGTCAGTGGATGGGAGGTTGGTTTGAGTGATGGACTGGGCTTCATTCACGACCCTTTGCAGTTTCTAGTGGTCTTGGGCAGAGCAGGAAACACACCCAAGCTGTGATACAACGAGAAAGAATGCTTTCTATGGTGCATCTGTAAATGTTGGTGAGAGTCGTAGCTGACATGTTAAATTTCCTTAATCTTCTGTGAAAGTAGAGGCGTTGGTGGGTATTTTTAACTATAGTGTCATCATGGGGGTCATGATGTGGAGATGCCGGCGTTGGACTGGGGTAAACACAGTAAGAAGTTTAACAACACCAGGTTAAAGTCCAACAGGTTTATTTGGTAGCAAAAGCCACACAAGCTTTCGAGGCTCTGAGCCCCTTCTTCAGGTGAGTGGGAATTCTGTTCACAAACAGAACTTATAAAGACACAGACTCAATTTACATGAATAATGGTTGGAATGCGAATACTTACAACTAATCCAGTCTTTAAGAAACAAAACAATGGGAGTGGAGAGAGCATCAAGACAGGCTAAAAAGATGTGTATTGTCAATACACATCTTTGTAGCCTGTCTTGATGCTCTCTCCACTCCCATTGTTTTGTTTCTTAAAGACTGGATTAGTTGTAAGTATTCGCATTCCAACCATTATTCATGTAAATTGAGTGTGTGTCTTTATAAGTTCTGTTTGTGAACAGAATTCCCACTCACCTGAAGAAGGGGCTCAGAGCCTCGAAAGCTTGTGTGGCTTTTGCTACCAAATAAACCTGTTGGACTTTAACCTGGTGTTGTTAAACTTCTTATCATGGGGGTAACCAGGACAGGTTGTTGGTGATCTGGACACTTAAAAACTTGAAGCTCCTGACCATTTCTACTTCATCCCCATTGATGTAGACAGAGGCATGTTCTCCACGACGCTTCCTGATGTTGATGACAATCTCCTTCATTTTGTTGACATTGTGGGAGGAATTATTGTCGATTGCACCAGTTCACCAGATTCTCTATCCCTTTCCTGTACTCTGTCTCATCATTGTTTGAGATCCGACCCACTACGGTGGTGTCATCAGCAAACTTGAAAATCGAGTTGGAGGGGAATTTTGCCACACAGTCATAGGTGTATAAAGAGTATAGGAGGGGGCCGAGGACACAGCCTTGTGGGGCACCGGTGTTGAGGATGATATTTGAAAAGAAGAGTTGCTCCACTGTATGGCTGGGTCGATTTGAAAGAAAAAATATATCAAGTCAACGGTCTCTAGGGTAAAACAAGAAGTACTGGGAAGGGGAATAAAAAATAAACGGAGCATTCTTGAGAAGTGACTGCCTGCAAGAGAAATGGTGGGCCAATTAGGATCCATGTGCCCTTTTAATTATGAAAATGAATCATGGAGTTCCTATGCAGAGCGCTTTCAGCACTTTATGCAAGTGAATAAAATTGTAAACAAGTTGCTTGTAACAGCTTTTCACAATCCCATAGAAGTAAAGCTTTCAATTTGCTCTGGAGCTTGGATGATCCAACAAAGCCAGGAACCAAAACTTATGATGCCTTGACAAATATCCTTGAAGAGCACTATTCTTCAAAGCCATTGATCATCGCAGAACAATTCGGGTTCCATAGAAGAAGGCGAAAGCAATGCTCAGTTTTTGGCAACCATAAAAAGGCTGGCACAACATTGTGAGTTTGGTGAGTCATTAGAAGATATTCTTCGAGATTATCTAATTTGTGGTCTCCAAAATGAGGCTAGCCAAAGAAGATTGCTTACTGAACATGCTTTGACTTTAAAGACAGCAATAGAAATCATAGTGTCGATGGAACTGGCTGATAAAGAGGCTGCACAATTTGGTGCGGGAGTGAAGATCCACAAGTTGAGAACAGCTCATAAGAATTCAAAACACCAACAAGCATGTCACAGATCGCCAAAATGGAGCACTGAACGAGGGAACACTGGAGCAAGGATAGTCAATGCAAGAATTGTGGCAAAATGGGTCACATTAAAAAAGCTTGTTGGGCTAGACCAGCATCTCCCCAAAAAGAATATTCAGAAGAAGAATCTGGGTACCTTCAGGATGAAGAACAAATTTATTTATAACATGTGGAAAGGTTCCATCAGAATGAAAAATAGCAAATATGACCCCTCAATTGAAGAAGGGAAAGAGGCAGGAAACAGGAAATGGTAGGCCAGTTACCTTGACATCTTTTGAAGGGAAAGGTGCTAGAATCGATCATTAAGATGGTCATTGTTGGACACTTAGAAAGACTCAAGATAATCAGGAAGAGTTAGCATGGGATGTGAAAGGTAAATCATTTTTAACCAATTTATTGGAGTGTATTTGGAGTTCCAGAAGGCATTTGATAAGGTGTCACATCAAATATTATTGCAGAAAATAATAATTCATGGTGTGAGATACAATAATTAACATGGATAGAAGATTGGCTGGCTGGCAGAAAACAGTGAGTATACACAAGTGGGTCTTTTTCTGATTGGCAGGATATGAGGAATCGAGTCCTGCATGGTCAACGCAGTGCAAGGAGATGGTCTGGGGAAGAATAACCAGTTTGCGACAGGTAGGGACAGAGCGTGCAATCAAAAGAATGCACTAACAAATCGGGTCCATATAAAGGTTAGCATAAAGACACTTTACCTAAATGCACGTAGCATTCGAAACAAAGTGAATGAGTTGATGGCACAAATCAATACAAATGGGTATGATCTAGTGGCCATTACAGAAACGTGGTTGCAGGGTGACCAGGACTGGGAACTGAATATCCAGGGGTAGACATTTCGGAAGGATAGACAGGAAGGAAAAGGAGGTGGGGTAGCTCTGTTAATTAAAGATAACATCAGGACGGTAGTGAGAGACGATATAGGCTCTAAAGAGCAGAGTGTGGAATCGTTGTGGGTGGAGATAAGGAATAATAAGGGGAGAAAGTCACTGGTGGGCGTGGTCTAAAGGCCCCCAGATAATAACTTTGAGGTGGGTCGGGCTATAAACAAGCCAATAATGAATGCGTGCAAAAACGGAACAGCAATAATCATGGGGGATTTTAACCTGCATATTGATTGGTTGACTCAAGTCGGACGCGGTGGACTTGAGGAAGAGTTTTTAGAATGCTGTCGGGATAGTTTCCTCGAACAGTATGTTACAGGACCTACGAGGGAGCGAGCTATCTTGGATCTGGTCCTGTGTAGTGAGACAGGTAAAATTAATGATCTTCTTGTGAGGGATCCTCTTGGAATGAGTGATCACAATATGGTTGAATTTCTAATACAAATGGAGGGAGAGAAAGTAGGGTGCCAAACCAGTGTCCTCTGCTTGAACAGAGGGGAGTACAATAGGATGAGGGCAGAATTAGCTAATGTAGACTGGGAGCGCAGACTAGTTGGTCGGACAGCTGAGCAACAGTGGCGGATTTTTAAGGAGATTTTTCTCAGTACTCAGCAAAACTTTATTCCTGTGATAAAAAAGGAATGTAAGAAACGGGATAACCAGCCGTGGATAACTAAGGAAATAAAGGAGAGTATTAAATTAAAAACCAATGCGTACAGAGTGGCCAAAACTAGTGGGGAATTAGAAGATTGGGAAAGCTTTCAAAAACAACAAAGAACTACTAAGAAAGCGATAAAGAAAGGAAAGATAGATTATGAAACTAAACTAGCACAAAATATAAAAACTGATAGTAAAAGTTTATACAAATATATAAAAAGGAAAAGAGTAGCTAAAGTAAATGTTGGACCCTTAGAAGACGAGAAGGGGGATTTAACAATGGGAAACGAGGAAATGGCCGAGGCCTTAAACAAGTTTTTTGTGTCGGGCTTCATGGTAGAGGACACAAATAGCTTACCAAAAATTGATGGTCGTGGGACTGTCGAGGTCGAGGTCCTTAAAACGATTACTATTACTAAAGAGGTAGTGCTTGGTGGGCTAATGGGACTAAAGGTAGACAAGTCCCCGGGCCCGGATGGAATGCATCCCAGGGTACTGAAAGAAATGGCAAAAGTAATAGCGGATGCATTGGTTGTAATTTATCAAAATTCGCTGGACTCTGGGGAAGTGCCAGCTGATTGGAAAACAGCTAATGTGACGCCACTGTTTAAAAAAGGAGGTAGACAAAAGGTGGGTAACTACAGGCCGGTTAGCTTAACGTCTGTAGTTGGGAAATTGCTGGAATCCATCATTAAAGAAGAAATAGCAGGAGACCTGGAAAAAAATGGTTTGATCAAACAGACGCAGCATGGATTCATGAAGGGAAAGTCGTGTTTGACGAATTTACTGGATTTTTATGAAGATGTAACGAGTGCGGTTGACAGAAGGGAACCGGTGGATGTGGTGTTTTTGGATTTCCAGAAGGCATTCGATAAGGTGCCTCACAAAAGGTTGCTGCAGAAGATTAGCGTACACGGAGTTGGGGGGAAAGTGTTAGCGTGGATTGAGGATTGGCTATCTAACAGGAAGCAGAGAGTTGGAATAAATGGGTGCTTTTCTGGTTGGCAGTTGGTGACTAGTGGCGTGCCTCAGGGATCGGTGCTGGGGCCTCGACTGTTGACCATATACATAGACGATCTGGAGGAGGGGACCGAGCGTAGGGTGACAAAGTTTGCGGATGATACAAAGATGAGTGGGAAAGCGAATTGCGTGGAAGATGCGGAAAGTCTGAAGAGAGATTTGGATAGGCTAAGTGAGTGGGCGAGGATCTGGCAGATGAAGTATGACATTGACAAGCGTGAGGTTATCCACTTTGGAAGGAGTAATAGTAAAATGGACTATTATTTAAATGGTGAAAAATTACAACATGCTACTGTGCAGAGGGACCTGGGAGTCCTTGTGCATGAATCGCAAAAACTCAGTTTGCAGGTGCAGCAGGTGATCAGGAAGGCAAATGGAATGTTGGCCTTTATCGCGAAGGGGATGGAGTATAAAAGCAGGGAGGTCTTGCTGCAATTGTATAAGGTACTGGTGAGGCCGCAACTGGAGTACTGTGTGCAATTTTGGTCCCCTTATTTGCGGAAGGATGTATTGGCCTTGGAGGGAGTACAGAGAAGGTTCACCAGGTTGATACCGGAGATGAGGGGGTTAGCTTATGAGGAGAGATTGAGTAGATTGGGCCTGTACTCGTTGGAGTTTAGAAGGCTGAGGGGAGATCTTATAGAGACATATAAGATAATGAAGGGGCTAGACAGGGTAGAGGCAGAGAGATTCTTTCCACTTAGAAAGGAAACAAGAACTCGAGGACACAGCCTCAAAATAAGGGGGAGTCAGTTTAGGACAGAGTTGAGGAGGAACTTCTTCTCTCAGAGGGTAGTGAATCTCTGGAATTCTCTGCCCATTGAAGCAGTGCAGGCTACCTCGTTAAATATGTTTAAGTCACAGGTAGATAGATTTCTGATCAATAAGGGAATTAAGGGTTATGGGGAGTGGGGGGGGTAAGTGGAACTAAACCACTATCAGATCAGCCATGATCTTATTGAATGGCGGGGCAGGCTCGAGGGGCTAGATGGCCTACTCCTGCTCCTTAAGAACTTAAGACGAACTTAAGGCCTTAATGCTTACGCGGAATTTGGATGTAGTTGCGGTGACAGAGACATGGTTAAAAGGACAGGACTGGCAGCTCAATATTCCGGGGTATAAGTGTTTTAGGCGAGACAGAGGAGGGGCTAAAAAAGGTGGGGGAGTAGCGGTATTAGTTAAGGAGCATATTACAGCGGTGCAGAGGGTGGACAATTTAGAGGGGTCATGTAATGAGTCGCTGTGGGTGGAGCTCAGAAACAGGAAAGGTGCAATCACTATGCTGGGGGTATACTACAGGCCACCCAACAGCCCACGGGAAGTGGAGGAACGGATATGCCAGGAGATTCTGGATATGTGCAGAAAAAATAGGGTTGTTGTAGTGGGAGACTTCAATTTCCCTGGTATAGACTGGAAAGTGCTTAGGGCTGGGGGTCTGGACGGGGAGGAATTTGTAAAATGCGCACTGGAAGGTTCTTTGGAACAGTATGTAGATAGCTCAACTAGAGAGGGGGCTATACTGGATCTAGTTCTGGGAAATGAGCCCGGTCAGGTCGTCAAAGTTTCGGTAGGGGAACATGTGGCAAATAGTGACCACAACTCTGTTAACTTTAGGACAGTAATGGACAAGGACGTGTGTTGTCCTAAAGGTAGGGTGCTAAATTGGGGGAAGGCTAACTATAGCCGGATTAGGCAGGAATTGGTGGCCGTTGATTGGGAGAGGCTGTTCGGGGGTAAGTCCACGTCTGGCATGTGGGAGTCTTTTAAGGAACAGTTGATAAGGCTGCAGGACAGGCATGTGCTTGTAAAAAGGAAGGATAGGAAAGGTGGGATTCGAGAGCCGTGGATAACCAGGGAAATTGAGGATCTGATCAAAGAAAAGAGAGGCGTACGTTAGGTCCAGGCAACTGAAAACAGATGCAGCTCTGGAGGAATACAGAGGGAGTAGGAAAGAACTCAAACGGGGAGTTAGAAGGGCAAAAAGAGGTCACAAAATGTTCTTGGCAGACAGGATTAAGGAGAATCACAAGGCATTTTATTCATATGTTAGGAACAAAAGAGTTGTCAGGGAAAAAGTTGGACCTCTCAGGGACAAAGGAGGGGAATTATGCTTAGAACCCAAGGGAATAGGGGAGATCCTAAATGAATACTTTGCATCGGTATTCACAAAGGAGGGACTTGTTGACTGGGAGTGTCTCAGAGGGAGGTGTTGACCCGTTAGAGAGAATCTCCATTACAAGGGAGGAAGTGTTAGGTTTTTTAGGTAACATTAAAACTGACAAATCCCCAGGGCCTGATGGCATCTATCCTAGACTGCTCAGGGAGACAAGAGATGTAATTGCTGGGCCTCTGACAGAAATCTTTGTCTCTTCATTGGACACAGGTGAGGTACCTGAGGATTGGAGGATAGCGAATGTGGTACCGTTATTTAAGAAGGGTAGCAGGGATAACCCAGGTAATTATCGGCCAGTGAGCTTGACGTCCGTGGTAGGGAAGTTGTTGGAGAGGATTCTGAGAGACAGGATGTATGTGCATTTAGAACGGAACAATCTCATTAGTGACAGACAGCATGGTTTTGTAAGAGGGAGGTCGTGCCTTACAGATTTGGTGGAGTTTTTTGAGGAAGTGACAAAAACGGTTGACGAAGGAAGGGCCATGGATGTCGTCTATATGGATTTCAGTAAGGCATTTGACAAAGTCCCTCATGGCAGGTTGGTTAAGAAGGTTAAGGCTCATGGGATACAAGGAGAGGTGGCTAGATGGGTAGAAAACTGGCTTGGCCACAGGAGACAGAGGGTAACAGTCGAAGGGTCTTTTTCCGGCTGGAGGTCTGTGACCAGTGGTATTCCGCAGGGCTCTGTACTGGGACCTCTGCTATTTGTGATATATACAAATGATTTGGAAGAAGGTGTAACTGGTGTTATCAGCAAGTTTGCGGATTACACGAAGATGGCTGGACTTGCGGATAGCGATGAACATTGTCGGACAATACAGCAGGATATAGATAGGCTGGAAAATTGGGCGGAGAAATGGCAGCTGGAATTTAATCCGGATAAATGCGAAGTGATGCATTTTGGAAGAGCTAATGTAGGGGGGAGTTATACAATAAATAGCAGAGCCATCAAGAGTATAGAAACACAGATGGACCTAGGTGTGCAAATCCACAAATCCTTGAAGGTGGCAGCACAGGTGGAGAAGGTGGTGAAGAAGGCATATGGTATGCTTGCCTTTATAGGACGGGGTACAGATTTTAAAAGCTGGAGTCTGATGTTGCAGCTGTATAGAACGCTGGTTAGGCCACATTTGGAGTACTGCGTCCAGTTCTGGTCGCCGCACTACCAGAAGGACGTGGAGGCTTTAGAGAGAGTGCAAAGAAGGTTTACCAGGATGTTGCCTGGTATGGAGGGTCTTAGCTACGAGGAGAGATTGGGTAAACTGGGCTTGTTCTCCCTGGAAAGACGGAGAATGAGGGGAGACCTAATAGAGGTGTACAAAATTATGAAGGGTATAGATAGGGTGAACAGTGGGAAGCTTTTTCCCAGGTCAGAGGTGAAGATCACGAGGGGTCACGGGCTCAAGGTGAGAAGGGCGAGGTATAACTCAGATATCAGAGGGACGTTTTTTACACAGAGAGTGGTGGGGGCCTGGAATGCGCTGCCAAGTAGGGTGGTGGAGGCAGACACGCTGGCATAGTTTAAGACTTACCTGGATAGTCACATGAGCAGTCTGGGAATGGAGGGATACAAACGAATGGTCCAATTGGACCAAGGAGCGGCACAGGCCTGGAGGGCCGAAGGGCCTGTTTCCTGTGCTGTATTGTTTTTTGTTCCTATTTCTTATGTTCTTATGTCTGTGCTGGGGCCTCAACATTTTACAATTGATATCAATGACAGAAAGGCATGATAGCTAACTTTACAGATGACACGAATATCAGTATAAAATTATGTTGTGAAGTGGACATAAAGAAGTTGCAGATGGATACAGATAGGTTGAGTGGGCAAAAAATTTGAAAGATGGAATATAATGTGGGAAAATGTGAAGCTGTTCAATTTGGCAGGAAGAATAAAAAGGCAGAGTATTACATAAACACAGGTGACTTCAAAATTCTGAGATGCAGAGTCACAAAAGGTTAGTATGTAGATACAGCAGTTAAGGCTAATAGAATGTTATGCTTTATTACAAGTGGAATAGAACATAAAAGTATGTTATGCTTCAATTATACAGGGCATTACTGAGACAACATCTTGCCAGTTGTGTGCATTTTTGTTCTCCTTATTTAAAGGAGGATGTAAATTCATTCGAGATGGCTCAGAGGAGGTTTACTAGATTGATACCTGGAATGAGTGGGTTGTCTTTTTCAGAATGGTTGGACAGATTGGGCTTGTTTCAACATGAGTTTAGAAGAGTGAGGGGGTGACCTGATTGAAGTATATAAGATCCTGAATGGTCTTAGCAAGGTGGATGTGGAAAGGATTTTTCCTTTTGTGGGTGAGTCCAGAACTATGGGGCAATGTTTTAAAATTAGAGGTCACCTGTTAAGGACAGAGATGAGGAGAATTTTGTTTCTCAGAGGGGGTAGATGGGAATGTAGAATTTGAAACACAAGCAGATCAGCAACGATCTTATTGAATGGGGAGCAGGCTTGAAGGGTTGAATGGCCTGCTTCTGCTCCTATTTCATATGTTCATATGCTTTCACTGTTTGGCGTGAAAGTAGTCCAGTATTGTAGCTTCACCAGGTTGACACCTAATTTTTAGGTATGCCCAGTACTGCTTCTGGCATGTCTTGCCGCACTTTTCATTGAACCAGGATTGCTCCCCTGACTTGATGATAATGGTGGAATGGGAAATATGCGATGTCATGAGGTTGGATATTCCTACCAATACTGTCATGGACAGATAACAGGTAAACTAGTGAGGATGAGGTCAAGTAGGTTTTCCATCTTGGTTGTCCCCTCAGCGCCTGCCACAGACCCAGTCTAGCAGCTTTAGGACTACCGAGCCACTCTTGGTGGTGGACATTGAAGTCCCCCACCCAGAGCTTATTCTGCGCTCTTGCCACCCTCAGTGGTAATCAGCAGGAGGTTTCCCTGCTCATGTTTGTCTTGATGCCATGAGACTTCATGAGTCAATGTTGAGAGTTCCAAACACAATTCCCTCCTGATTGTATACTACTGTGCAGCCATCTCTGGTGGGTGTGTCCTGTTGGTGGCTCAGGACATACCCAGTGATGGTGATGTCTGGGACTATGTCTGTCGATGCTGGAAGTTGTTATTTAACTGGTCTATGGGACACTCTCCTAATTTTAGCATAAGACTCTAGACGTTAGTAAGATACTGCAGAGTCTATAGGGCTGGGCATCCTGCTGTCGTTTCTGGTGCCCAGGTCAATGCCTGGTGATCAATCTGGTTTCATTCCTTTTCGTACATTTTCTAGCAGTATGATACAACTAAGTGGGTTACTAGGCCATTTCAGAGGGCATTGAAGAGTCACATGTAGGCTGTAATTTTTAAATTACAGATTTATTAACTGAATTAAAATTCTATCAGCTGCTGTGGTGGGATTTGAACCCATGTCCCCGGAGCATTAGCCTAGGCCTCGCGATTATTGTCTGGTGACATTACCATGATGCCACCGCCTTCCATGTAGCAAAATAAAAATAATCAAAATTATGGCAAAATAGAGCAACAAACCTGTAGGACCAGATGGCTTCCATCCCAGGGTTTTAAAGGAAGTAAAGGAGAACAATGTAGATGCCCAAACTATAATATCTTCCAAAGTGTTCTTGATTTGGGAATCATTCCTCTAGATTGGAAAATTGTACATTTTCCTATTTTTTAAGAAACGTGACAAGGGCATTACAGACCAGTTAGCCTAACACTTGTTGTCCAGAAATTTTTAGAGTCTTTATAAGGATAGGGTGATTGATCACCTTGAAAGTTTTCAGCTGCTCAGAGCGAGCCAGCATGCAAGTGCAGTTCATGCCTGATTGAATTTTTTGTAAGAGCTGCCTAACATAATGGGCAGGACAATTTCTATGGATGTTATTTATATAGACTTCCAGAAGGCATTGAATAAAGTCCCTCATAAGGGACTGTCACGTGAAGCAAAGTTCATGAGCTCCTAGTTAGGAAATTGGCTGAGCAGCAGGAGACAAGAGAAATTGCTTTCCATAAAACTGTGAAACAGCAAGAAAGCAATATGTTCAGAAGAAAGGAGGAAAGAAGAAACTGGGATAAAAAGAAAATCAATCGTGGATTTAACTATCTTCAAGAAAGAAGGGATAAAAATAAAATTGGCATGGAAGATGAGCAGAAAACAAGATGAGCAAATGACAGTTTCTTGCATCAGCTATTTTGACAGGATCTGTTTGTGTATGATGTAACGGGTGAAGCTACAGAGTAGTCACAGTTGTCCTTTCTAAAAGTTTTCAAATAAAATGAAGATGTTCTGCATGCATAGCATTCCAAATTTAGACACAACAAAAAAGAAAGATTAACAACAGGGAAATACGACAACCAAAGTACAAACAACAATACATACATCTCTTACATTTTTTTGTATCTATTTAGATAATTGTCAGGATGATGTGCATTGTCTGCAGATTACAAAGATATGCATCATGCTGCAGCTAAGCAGCAAAAAAACTTTGAAAGGTCAGGTCACTCACTATTGAAAACTGCTACAATGTCATAAACAATGCAATTTTACTGTGAATTGCGGCAGTAGTTAAGATGCTACAATTGGCTTCAGTACCCGTACACTAAAGAGGCTTAGGTCAGCCTAGGTTCCTGCTCTTAATGGCTAGCTAGTGGTTCGATTAACATTATGGAAGTTGCTTAAGGAAGTTGAGCAATAACAGATATGAGCTATGACGACCACCAGAACTGAAAGTTTTCCCAACACTCATCATGGCAGGCTCAAACATGAAGAATGTCCATTTCGTTGATAAACTGAAAGATTTCAATTGTTCATGGAACTGTACTCCAGCAATATCAAGTATTCTTAAGGGGAGGATGTGGAAAATAGGAAAAAATACATTATTTTATATCAATGAAGTACAATGGAGCATGTTCAAAGCTCAATAAGAATTTTTTTTTATTTGTTTATGGGATCCGGACATTGCTGTCAAAGCCATCAAATATTGTCCATCCCTAATTGCCCTTGAAAAGGTAGTGGTGAGCTGTCATCTTGAATCGCTTCCATGTGGTGTGGGCACATCAACAGTGATGTTATGGGAGATATGGCAGACATATTAGTTGTGCCCGTGATTTTTCACATTACTGTTCTCTGAAACACTGCCAGTGCAGGAGACCTTAGCTGATAAATTATTTCTGGACATTTTAATGCAACTTCCAATGGTTGGTTATAAACGGATATCAGCAAAGTGCAAATAAGTCACTTGTTTGCCTTTTGGCTGCACATGATGAATAGAAATAGACATAGAACAGTACAGCACAGTACAGGCCCTTCGGCCCTCGATGTTGTGCCGAGCTTTGTCCGAAACCAAGATCAAGCTATCCCACTTCCTATCATTCTGGTGTGCTCCATGTGCCTATCCAATAACCGCTTGAAAGTTCCTAAAGTGTCCGACCCCACTATCACAGCAGGCAGTCCATTCCACACCCCAACCACTCTCTGAGTAAAGAACCTACCTCGGACATCCCTCCTATATCTCCCACCATGAACCTTATAGTTATGCCCCTTAGGAACAGTTACATCCACCCGAGGAAATTTTTCCTCAACAGAAATTCAACATGGTCCTTTCAGGATGGCAGGGTATAACGAACGTACGGGAACATCGAATGCCCTGCCCCAAATGACCGGTCCCATATCCACAGTGGATTCATATCGGCTTGCCCTGCAAGAAAGCAGCCGAAAGACACGGCCTCGAGTGGGCATTTAGGCTGGAATTTTACTGCCTCGCAGAACGGAATTCTTCATTGGCCTCGGGCGGGATTTTACGAGCCTTCCCCGAGCAAGGTGGTAAAATCCCCACCCTTAAGACTCAGGCAGAGGGACACTGAGTGTTTTAACAAAATTGTCGAGATAGCAAAGGATCCTTGGCATTAAAAAACTGATAGGACTTTTAATATCACACTAGGGCAATTACAACTCCATCACCCACACCGCCCCCACCCCAACCTAGCTACCCCAGGAAAACACGAATTGCTTTTGCCAGATCAGGCAGGACATGGTGTTAAAAAGTTTTGCGGAAGCATATTGCTCATAACCCAAATATTAACCCAACAGGACTGCAATGAGGTATTACCACTTAAGTAGATTTCTAGTTATTAGACAGGATTGGAACTGGTGCAGCAAACAGACTGAAAAATCTAAATCCCAAAGTCGGACATTAGCTTTTTATTCCCTGTTTTTCAAAAAAAAACAAGTAACATTTCGGGAACTGGCTTTTCCCCTAAAGATTCCTGAGAACTTTCTTTAAATTTTAGGAGAGAAAAAATTATATATAAGCAAAACAAAATTGCAAACTAAAACACTGTCAAATGCTCCCAGAGTTACTCCTAATCTAAAAATACGAAACATATATTTTTGGTCTTTTTATCCTGTTTTGATGGAAGAACGGTTCAACTCTTCTTTCGATTTCAGACTTTTCTATACCTTGGAAAAGAATTTCTAGGACTGTGTCAACAATATTTGGAATCAAATCTTTTTTTAAAAATCAATTATCGGAACAGTTAGTTTCAGATTGCCCGGCTTCTCCGAGTTTTACTTGCTTCAAACAAAATGTCAGCAAAGTGCGATGGAGAATGAGCAGCTACCCTTCACAATTTGTCTCCTTTTGTCAATATAAACGCTGCAATAAAGCACAGCAAAAAAAAACACTTTGCAGTTTTTGGTGACTTATCGTTACCACATCCACAGTCTCCCTTCATCGGACAGGGTCTGGGAGAAAGTAAACAAATATTGATGAAGCGGAACCATATATTTAAGGATTCAATCTAAAATAATATGCAGAAATTAATCTAGAAGTAAGTATTGATGGTATTTCTGATCAAATGCTTAATGTGTCTGTCAATTGTCCAATGGTTATTTACTATTTTAAACAAAACTGGAATAAAATAGTTCAAAAGAAATGAGAAATGTTGCACTAAAGAATTACATTTTTATGCTCACTATTTTGGCTGTAGCTTTGTAAAAAGCCTTCAATTCGGTGAAGTGTTTATACTGTTGCCCTTTAGATACTTCTACCCTGATGTGAATAAAATTGTCATCCACAAAATGACAATGGGTTAATAAAATGAGAAAGGCCTGGTAAACAAATGTATCACACTTCTCTTTTTCTAAAAAACAGCATCTGGTGAATTTTGAAATGATGGTAGTTGCTGGTTTTGAGGGTAGGAGGGGTGGGGATGTAGATGACAGGACACCAATGCTAAATAAGTCTCAATATTGACTTTGCTGGGAGAGAAAACTGATGCAAGAATTGTTCATAAGTCACTGTCACATAGATCCCAGAAGCTGGTGCAAAACATTTGGTAGAAGGCAGGAGAGCAGGATGGCCAGTCAAACTGTCAAATGCGGGTTCTCAAAGATCAGAGAGATGTTTGTGACTGGGAAGACAATAGGAGGTTAGATACCATCAAGAAAATTTAAATAAAAATAGTTTGGGTGGAAATAAAGAAACAATGTTTGGTTTGAGAAAAAAATTGTAAATAATGAAGCAATGCTACTTTAAAAGGTTACTCTAAATAACTTGAAGGACACAGATGGTAAACTATGATATAATGTCTGTCAAAACATCTCAATTTTATAACTGTATCAAGTTCAGTTAATGTTTACTTAAAATCAAATTTAGAACAGTACCACATATGGTACTCTTCTATATTTCAAGAGTTTACTCCATAACAGCCACCTATCCACTGAAGAAAACATGAACAACCCATTTTTGTTAGAAATAAGTATACAGAAGGCTAAATCACAATTAAATAGGGATTCTTACATCCAATATTACTGTTCATTTTTATAGTTCTAAAGGTGGAAAAGGATTGGATTCCCTGAGCCTTGGGAAAAGCTTAACAATTGGATATCAGGTATAAATCTGGTTGGCTACTCGAGCATGGAAATATCTCAATAAACAATTCCACAGCATTCCTACTACAGGTTCAAGTATGAATTTGTAGTTGCAGCAGAACTTAAGCCAATAAAAAAAAAGCTAATGCAAATACATTCTGGGGTAGGCAAAAATATTGCAGTTATAACTGCTGAACTTAGCAGCTCAAGAGTTTTTTAAATTCTTTTCCCTTCCTTATGTTTTTCTCTTCCTTCCAGTGTGTGTGTGTGTGTGTGTGTGTGCACGCGCACCGAGCAAGCGTGAAAACGAGAGAAAATTGCACCCATTTTTTCGGCCAGTTCTCAGATGCAATCTTATGGTACTTAGTGCAAAAAAGAGGCAAAGTGCGATTCACGGGGGTGGAGATGGAACACTATTTGCGTGCTCCATCTCTCCATCTCAGCCAGCTGCTCACTGAAATCTCTCTAACTCCCCACTCGCTGCCCCCATTTCCCACACCACCCGCCCCCCACCCCGGCCCCCCTTCCCCCCAACCCCAGCGATTGCTGCCCCGGCTATCCCCAATTGCAGACTGCGCAGCTGCTCCCTGCCTTCCCTTTGACCTTACCCTTTCAGGCCCTGTCCCTCCCTTTAGCATTGTCCACAAGGCATCGGGCAGTGCCAGAGTGCCCAGTGAGTAGTGCCAGGGTGACACTGTCAGGGTGCCAGGCTGGCACTGCCCAAGAGGCAATGCCACCCCTGCCCCCGACTAACTGGGGTGTCCTCAATGGCCTCTGGTCCCACCAGCGAGGCCATCACATCAGGTTCCTGTTGGTGGGGACAATACGCGACTCTCGCTGGTGAGGACCTCCACCAGCGAGGCCGTTAAGGCAAGTGAACCTGGACGATTGCGTCATGGGCTCACTTATAATATTTAAATATGAATTTAAATATTGAAATCAGCAAATCACGTCAGCAATCCAATTTCGGTAAGACCGCGGGAGGCGAGAAACTGGGCACGAGCCTGATTTTTCATCTCTCGCAATCTTACCAGCTCGCCACCCGCACACCTCCCATCAACCAGCGTGATGAGCTGGTAAGATCAACCCCTTATGTTTTTTTTCTTCCTTCCATGGTGTGTGTGTGTGTGTGTGACCCTCCAATCTATCAGCCTTATCGGCAAGTAATTAAGAGTCATAGAGGTTTACAGCATGGAAACAGGCCCTTTGGCCCAACTTGTCCATGCCGCCCTTTTTTTTAAACCCCTAAGCTAGTCCCAAATTGCCCGCATTTGGCCCATATCCCTCTGTGACTTTTAGAACAGCCTCAATGTGCTCACAGCTTTAGACTGCAGCAAATACAGCAACCTAACATCTAGCCTAACAGTACTAGAATTTATATAGTACTTTTGATAGTGAAACTGGCCACATGCTTCATGAATATTAAGAGAGAACAAACACTAAGCCAAAGAGACATTGGAAAAGATAGCTGGAGGTGTTCACAGCATAGGGCTTAAGTGGGTGAAGGCACAATGGGCAATAGTGGAGCGATGTGAGGGAGAATACACAAGAGGCCAGGCCAGATTTAGAAGAATGGAGATTTCAAAAAGAGCTGAAGAAAATTATACAAGTAAATGCAAGGATGAGAACTTTAGAATTTGAGGGTTTGGGTGTCCAAGACTTGGTGCCAGATAGGTTATGGGCGAGTAAGTTGAATTAGATGAAGTTTACAGAGGGTGGAGTGTTGGGAAGCCAACCAGGACAGCACTGAAACACTTGAGTCTGGAGTTGTCAAAGGTATGGATGAGGTCTCAGCAGCAAATAAGCCAAGAATAGAAGCAGACAATATTACCAGGAAGGCTGTCTTTTTGATGAAGAATATATGGAGGGCACCAAAGATGGATCGTTTGGCAGCTGTGCAAGGCAGGAAGAAAATCCACTGCTGAAGATGTCATGGCTAAATTAAATAGGTAGAATGTAACTAAATGCAGGCAGTCCCAATTGGTAGAAGCAGATACGGTCGCGACTTTTAAGGGGCATCTTGACAAATACAAGAATAGGATGAGAATAGAGGGATATTGTCCCCGTATGAGTCAGGGGTTTTAGCTCAGTCAGGCAGCATGGTCGGTGCAGGCCTGGAGGGCTGAAGGGCCTCTTCCAGTGCTGTAATTTTCTTTGTTCTTTGTTGTCTTTTGAATACGAGTCACTGACGTGGGCTTTGCTGGTACGAGTTGCATCTGGGAGACTCAAGTTGAGCGTACTGACTTTCCAAGGACACTGCAATCTGGTGTGACCTGTTAGAAAGCTAGGAATAACTTGGGACTGGTTCTTGTAATGCAAAAGACCTGGAGGAAGAGAATAAATAAACTGGAGACTAGAGAAAACAGATTCAAGAAGATGATTGGTGGTGGAAAAAAGAAACCGTGAGTTATAACTGATTAAACTAGCCATGTCGCTGTGGTGCATACTAAACTTCTAGATCAGAAACAGAACTATAATGGCAAAAACAGCATAGACGCATTTCAAACAGCAAATGGTACAGCAACATTATTGAGTACTTAGTTAAGATTTTCAATTTAAAATTGGTGGACAACACAGCTGTAACCGATTTTGTGCTTATCCAATGATCACCTGTGCAGTTACTGTTTTTAGCAGTTCACTTTTGTTATGATCCCAGATAACTGGATGGGAAGATCCCAGAATGGAACCCTGGCTCAAAAGACTAACTTTTACATTTTTTTAGAAAATGTAGAGGGAACAGAATCACAGGACTGCTAATTAGTTAAGAAAAAAATTATTAAACTTGAAAAGTATAGCTTATGATACAACACTCCTTCACTCCCCACTTAGCTTCACAAATATATACAGATGTTAAGGTTCATATGGGTCACAAAGTATAATTCAGGCTATAATGGTCTCAGTAACACACAGTCCCTTTAAACACACAGGTTGGCTGTGGTGAGATACACTCCACTCGGAACCCAAGTGAACTTCTTCGGATTTCTCCTCAAAATCCCCCCAGATGATTTGTATACTGTGGGCTAACTTATCTCATTGAACTTTGACTTCCATGAGTGATTCCAAATTCCGACACATTTTCAAATCTTTTTTTAAACAGTGTTTTCCCTCAGCTGCTTCCATCAAAGATTCACTTTAGGGTTCTGAGGTCCAGCCACCAATTTCCACAATTTTCAAATAATGTCCCACAGACCTTAGGAGATATCTTTCTGGCCACTCACGATCCAATACCTTTTCAACTCTCTGTGACTTTACTGAAGAGCAATCTGTTCGGATTCCCAGTCTCCTATGTTCCGTTAACTCTAGACTTCTTGGATACTTCTCTTCATTTCTCTAGTTGTGGCTCTTCAGATCTCTGCACTTGCTTTCTTAAACATAACTCTGTGGTATGGCTTTTCAGCTGACACATTCCCTCTCTAGCCTTCTAAACCAACTGCTTCTGGAAAAGCTGTGAGAGTTGCCTTCTCTCTCACTACCCATCTACAATTGCCCTGGCATCCAGTTAAACTAAGAACAAAGGAAATCTATTCCCTCTGGAAAGTGGCCGGTGGTTACTAAGCGATGACTTTATGCTTCTGCTAACTTTTATTTATTTTTCACACCGTAACCTCTCTAAGCACAATAGAAGCAGAGTTAGAACCGAAACCAAAACTCCCACACATATAAACACCTTTGTCTCGTATCAATCTAACTACAGGTTTACCTTCCTTACACAGAAACACTGAATAAAACCCACTTAAAACTATATCTTATTTCCAATATTTACCAATTCAAATAGAAATCCCTTAAAACTAGATTTGTTTTTGTGACATCTAGTTAGTCAACAATAATGCAAAACCTGTTTACTTACCCCTCCCTATCACATAACATTGAGACCACTTTTAGAGCCCTAATGAATGCCAAATTAGGTTAACATTGAACCGGGCATTCAATTTGCTTTCTTACTCAATGTTGAAACTTGAGAAGCTAGTTAAAGTTTAAGAGTTCTATTATCAAGTTATCTAAATGAAGGTTAAGATGTTTCACAGAAAGCCACCATTCGGTCACCCCAAAAGAAAAACACCATTATTCAATAGCAATTACCATTTGTAATTTCCTCCCCAAAGGAGGAAAACCAAAAATTAGCTGCTAGATTGAAGGCGGCTGAAAGTGTAACAAACTATATTCTATCTTTCTCCCTACCACACAACATATCCAGCTACAAGAGCAGATGGGCAAGGCTCTGGGAAGTGCATGTGTAGGAATCAGTTGACAACTGAATCAGTCTTATTTGTGGTACATTGCAGGTTACAGTAGCCTGTCAACGCACACTGCCTGTGATCACTGAAAAAGATTGGGGAGGTATTGGATGGCTACCTCAAGATCTATATTTCAGCACATGACTGCCTTCAGGAAAGCAGTACATGAGAAAATAGTTGAAGGAAAGAGTTAATTAATTTCTATTTTATCTGTTTAATTTGTTCACTTAAATATTTATAACAAGCATTCAAAGCAGTGGTCTGAGATTGTGCAGAGTTGTTTTAATTTAAGTTTTGAAATGCAGCCAGTGAAGATTAAGAGAATCTTTCAGCATTGCATTATAATAGGTTATATACTGTGTCTTCTTTGGAATATACCTACTGTAAAAAAACAATTCCTTATTGGGTTAAAAAATGTGAGACGGTAACATAGCTTTTACATCACTCAAATGAATGCCATAACTACATGTTTCCTTTTTTTGCTGTGTATTTTTTTTACTCTGTGAGAAAGTGCATTTATGAGGCTAATCTTTGCAGATACACTGAAAAGGAATAGACAGATGTTTGTAAAGTTTATCTGATTGGTGTGCTTCATCTCACCCAAAAATAAAAGTTTCACTGAATGAATGTAAACTCACCAAATATGGAAACATTATATGCTCACAATAAGAAATTGCCAGGCATTACGGGAAAACATTTTTGCTAATTAACCCAACAATTTAAAATTGCAGGATTAATTTTGACATCTTTAGCAAATTACATATCTTGCATATCTTGCCTATTGCCAAAGAAAATCCATAAAAGATCTTCACTAGTAAAAAGACTTTGCAGAGCTTTGCTGGGAAAACAATTAGCTGTGCATCAAAAGAACATAGAGGTCCAAAGTTCATGTTTAATCCTGGATCTTGGCTGAATTTACTTTTTCAACCGAGGGAATATTAAGAATGCTCCAATTGGTATCAGTAAGCCCTAACCATGGAAAGGAAATTCATCTGTTGTTAATACTTTGGACCGTTATCCAGCAACTTCTGTTAGAATGCATTAAGTATGTGAATATCATAGGATTAGCTTTAGCAGCGCTGTCTTAGATGACTGAATAGCCTACCAAGTTACACAGTCAAGGTTCTTAAATTAAATTGCCAATTGGAGGAGATAGCAAAAGCTGCTACTGGGCTAGAACATAACAAAAGGCAATGATCTTCAGAAAAAAGCCGAAAGGGGCAGCACATGAGGTCACTATGTCCACAACATATGTGCATCAGACTCTCTAGCCCTCACCCCTTACTCATTGCCCGTGTGCATACATAATAACCTGTGCACCCCACCAACTCCAGTGGCCTTGCTCACGTGAGAATAGTATTTGTATATGTACCTCATTCTAGCATTTGTATAAGTAATACAGTGACTATAGATATATAATCATTGTAAAAGAGCTACAATACTCAAATACAGAAACTGGGTCAGATTTTGGTGGAATCGTGAAGAGTCAAAGGACTTAAGAATGGTGGATGTTGGAAGTCCTGCTGCCATTTTTACCAAAATGGGGGGAGCAGGATGTGACTCTCACACATTTGAACTCAGTGTTGATAAGGATTGTAGAACTGTCAAACTGTCAAGTTATTTAATGGCCAGTCTTTTTTAAAAAATGAATTTAAAAAAACTTGTTTGTGACCTGTGAAATTTGAAAAAAGTACGTTCTAGCAGTTTCAATAGTTATTTGCCGACGCAACCCTTAGTGCTATCATATTATTATTAATACTTGGCTGCCATAGTCTCCAACTGGCATCCAAGGACAACAAAACCCAACTTCATTCAATCGCATTATATACAAAATATTAAAAAGTATTGGAAAAAACACTATCTTAACAACTTAAGGGCACTCGTAGGTTATCTTATTTCATATTATTATAATCTTATACCTGCAAAATAATTTGGTTTCTAAACTCCTGATGGCTCAACCCAAAACATCAACCTACCAACAAAAGCACCTAGCTGCTCAGTTAAATTTCCTTTGAATCTTTTTACTTCTACTGCAAGCATATGGTTCATATCTGAGGTTGACACCAAGACCCTGTGATATATCTAGCCAATTTTGGAATGACAAGGCTATTTTAAAAGCAAAATACTCTATCTCACCAGTTAACTCTTTCTGCTTGGATTGAAATGTTGTATCACTTGATGTTTGATTCTCATAAGTGATCTGTGAGGCAAGAAAGAAAAGCAAATGCATTATTGTCATGATTCCAGACTCTTTAGATATTTTTCCATTAAAAACTTAAGATAAAGTAAATTTTAATGTTTGTTTGTGGCGCAAGCCAGCCTGATATCCAAATGCTTAGACACATAGGCAGTTGGATGGGGAGTTGTTTTATACAGGACTTGAACAATGACCAGTTCTTCAGCAATGCTTGGTCATTCAAGGAGACATCTGACACCTTACAAGTGACAAATATCTTGGGCAAAATTTCCCCCCCAAATTTCTGAGTGTCATAATGGCGAGAAAACAGGAGTCTCCTCTCCGGTCTTTCCGGTGTGCACTGGATCGCAATCTTTCAACACTCAAGTCACTTTTCTGGACAGTTGGGAGCTTTGATCCAGTATGGGGGGGGAGGGGGGTGCTAAAGACAGCAGTGAAATCAGCTTCAAAGCACTCTGGCGCCATTTTGTTGGACACCCTGACATGCCGGTAAATTGGCCACCTCCCCCTCTTCATCAGTAGCATGTTCTCCCCCCACATCGACACGGGTCATCCGCATCAGGGCCCTCCTGCTAGGTCCCCTGGTGGACCCCCAACATGACCCCCCCCCCCCCCCCCCCACCCCTCGTGGATCCCCGACATGCACCTCACCTCACCCATCATCACCTCTTCATGACGCCCCTGCATAGGCACCTGCCATAGCCACTCTGTCACAGCCCCCACGCACACCCCACCCCCACTCAGACCCTACCACCTTGATGTTGCCTTGGCACACTGTGCCCGAATGGCACTGCTAGTGTGCCAGGTGGGCACTGCCCAGCCATGTCTCCAACCGCCCAGAGGCTTCAATGGCGTCTGATCCCTCTGGCATAGCCATGGCGCCTGGTCTCAACTAGTGGAGACCAGTCATGATTCACGCTGGCAGGAAGCATCCGGGAGGGGGGTGGGGTGGGGAAGTAGCTGTGCCGTATGCCCTAATCATATGCAAATCCAGTCAATCTGGTGCTAATAAGCTTTGTGCCCTTTCTGGGTATGAAGCAGTTCTCGTCAATTAAAAGGAGTTGGGAAGCTAGCAATCCGATTTGCACCATTCCCAGCTCGCCATGATAATCAACAGGTATGGCGAGGTGGCAAGATCTTTGAGTCTTTGAAGGGAAACTTTCTAGTCATCAACTCAAGCATTAAAAGTGAGGAAAGCAGCAGAGGCTGTGACAGGATTATCAAGAAGCAGCAAGACTTCAAGTGTGGAATTTCTATACTGTTCAAAGTGAGTTTATATTTTTGAATTAAGAAATGAGTCTGGCAAAGTCGGCTAGCATACTCTTTATTCTTTCCATAATTTTTTTTCTGTTATAGCATGCAAACGGAACTTGAACTGATTATGCCAAGTGACTTTGTCATGTTTTATTTGTGTTAACTGTGAAATAAAACAGTTTATGAACCAAACAATACCTTGTTTAGTGTTAACTCAATCTGTCTTTAGAAAGATTAAAGGATTGCATGTGCTTGAGAGGCAAAAGCCCAGCTCAGATTAGAATGGAGTTTCCTCGTTACCTCCTGGGATTTTCAACAGTTCTAGCAAATACAGGATAGTAGGAGTTAACTTGCAAAATGGCAACCAGAGCTAGAACCTACTGACACCACTGAACTATAAAGATACCACAAACACTTCCTTGACATCTCTGTTGTCATATGGAACCCAAAATTGTATTGAGCACTGTGGGTATGAGCTACCACTGTGCAGTAGAGATATCTTATCAGCTGGGACTCCCTCCAGCAGTATTAAAAAATCCAATTAGTTACTCTAACCTATCTGCTTCCACGCAGCACTATTGCTTTCGAGAACTAATGAGTACTGCTCCCAGATCTCACTCCTACGTGTGCCCAGCTCAGTCTGTATTGACATTGGTTATTTACTACCCTAGTTGTCATTGCCATGTGCTTGTCTACACTGAATGCTATTTGTCATTCAACAGCCCATCTTCACAATCTACCATGATTCCTTTGTATTTGGCCTACCTGTCCTCTCCTGTTTGATATCGCCCAGCAGAGTGCCATATGTAAATAGCAACTTCAAGTGGTTCTCTGATCACAGGACCATAGAATCCCTACAGTGCAGAAGGAGGCCATTCGGCCCATCGAGCCTGCACCGATAACAATCCTACCCAGACACCCGTAACCCCATGCATTTACCCTGCTAATCCTCGAAACTAAGGGGTAATTTAGCATGGTCAATCAACCTAACCCACACATCTTTGGACTCTGGGAGGGAACTGGAGCAACCGGAGGAAACCCACGCAGACACGGGGAGAACGTGCAAACTCCACACAGCCAGGGACCCGAGGCTGAAATTGAATCTGGGTCCCTGGTGCTGTGAGGCAGCAGTGCTAAGTATGATGTGAAGCAGACATAGTGCTGTCGGCAAGGAGTTCCAGGATTTTTACCCAGTGACAGTGAAGGAATAACAATATATTTCCAAGTCAATATGGTGAGTGGCTAGGAGAGGAACATCTAGGTAGTGGTGTTCCCATGTGTCTGTCAACCTTGCACTTCTTGGTAGTAGTGGTCGTGGGCTTGGATGTACTGTCTAAGGAACCTTGGTAAGTTCCTACAGTGCATTTTGTAGATGGTACACACTGCTGCCATTATGCTTCAGTGATGGAGGGAGTTGTGTTTGTTAATGGGGTACCAATCAAGAGAACTGCTTTGTCCTGGATAGTGTCAAGTTTCTTGAGTGTTATTGGAGCTGCACTCATCCAAGTATATGTAAAATGTTCTATCACACTCCTGACTTGTACCTTGTAGATAGTGGAAAGACTTTAGGGAGTCACAAGATGCGCTACTTGCCACAGGATTCCTAGCCTCTGACCTGTTCTTGTCCCCACAGTATTTATATAGTTGGTCCAGTTCAGTCTCTGGACAATGGTAACCCCTCGTTATCAAGAGAAACTCACAGGTACCATCTGACCCCCATTTGACATTTGCAACTATTTTCAGCTTCTAGATATTTTATTGAAAGTGAAAATAAAATTCTTTAAACTGATTTTATTTTCCATTTTTATATTACTTTGTATTGTGGTACCATAAGCGGCTCAGCTGTATAGGAAAGGAGGAAGACAGGAAGGGCAATAGTGACAGGGATTCGTTAGTTAGGGGAATATACAGGTGTTTCTGTGGTCATAGACATAACTCCAGGATAGTATGTTGCCTCCCTGGTGTCTGGGTCAAGGATGTCACAGAGTGGCTGCAGGACATTCTTCTGGGGAGGCTGAACACCCAAGGTTGTGGTCCACGTTGGTACTAACGACTTAGGTAGGAAGGGGGAGGGGTTCTTCAATCAGATTTTAGGAAGCTAGGCAGAAAATTAGCATGCAGGATCTCAAACGTAATCATCTCTGGATAATTCTGAGTGCCACATGAAAGTGAGGACAAAAGTAAGAGGATAAGGCAGATGAATGTGTGGCTGGAAAAGTGGTGCAGGAGGAAGGGCTTTAGATTCCTGGGACACTGGGATTGGCTCTGGGGAGACACATGTACAAGCCAGACAGGTTGCACCCAAACATAGCTGGGACTGTGTTCTTGTTTGAATGTTTTGCCAGTGTTGTCTGGAGGACAACACTGGCAAATTAACTCAGCAGGCATGTGGGAACCAAGAGGAAATATTAGAGAGAAACACCAGGATGCACAAAATACCGAGGGGGACAGAAAGCACTACTATAAAGAATGTTAAGTTAATAGGTGAGGTCAGAGTAAGGGAGACACTAATGACATCTAAATTAGAGTTACAGGACATGTATGTGAATGCATGAAATATCGTGAATAAGATTGGAGAGTTACAGGCACAGATGACATGTGGAAATATGATGTTGCAGTGATAACAGAGACCTGGCTCAACGAAGGGCAAGACTGGGTGTTAAACATTCCTAAGGACCAGGTGTTCAGAAAAGATAGAAAAGCAATGAACGGGTTAACGAATTTGGTTAGGGAAAGCATTGCAATGCTGGAAAAATAAAGGGGAGGGGGCAATTCACTGGCGACCCCGCAGCGTGTTCCTCAGTCATCTGGTCCCGTAGCTGTCAATGGGATTTCCCACTGAATTCACCCCAAGCCGCAGGAAACACACAGTGGGCATGTGCCATCAGTGGGACCAGAAGATCCCACTGGCACAAACAGCTGGAGAATTCAAGCCAGGATGTCCCAGAGAATTCAAGGACAGAATCAATTTGGCTATAAGGAACAAAAAGGGTGCAATTACATTGCTTGATGTAGTCTATGGAGCACCAACTAGAGAGAAGGATGTAGAAGAAAAAATCTTCAGGAGATTACAGAGAGATGCAAACATTATGGAGTAGTTTTAATGGGGCACTACAATTACCCAAAGACTGGACAGTGGCAGAGAGGGGCAAAAGTTCCTGGATTGTCTTCAGCAAAATTTTCTACAGCATTATGTGTGCAGTCCAACAAAAAATAATGCATTGTTGAACCTGGTTCATGGTGGGTCAAGTAAATCAAGTGTCAGTAGGGGGGACACTTAGGAGACAGTGATCACTGTATTGTAAAGTTTAGGATGTTGATAGAAAAGAAAAAAAGACAATTCAGAGTGAAGATAATTAATTGAAGGAGAGCCAACTTCAGTGGGACAAGAATGGAGCTGGGCCAGTTAGACTGGAACAAAAGGTTTGTGGGAAAAACTGTAGCTGAACAATGGACTACTTTCAAAACAGAAATAATCCAGATGCAGTCATGGTATATTTCCTTAAAAGAGAAAGGAAAGGCAGGCAAACAAACCCAGAACTCCCTGGCTGAAAAAGGAAATAGAAATTAAGATAAGGAAGAAAAAGTGCGTTTATGGCAGGTGTCAGGTAGAAAATACAGTTGAAAACCAAGAGGAATACAGAAGGTTCAGAGGGAGGTGAGAAAGATCATTAGAGAAGCAAAGACAGGTTAGGATAAAAGACTGGCAGCCAACATAAAGAGGAATCTCAGTCTTCTATAGGCATATAAATAGTAAAAGGGTGGCAGGAGGAGGAGTAAAACAGATTAGGGACCTAAAAGAGAATTTACACAATGGAGGCAGGGGACATAGCTGAGGTATTAAATTAATCCATCTTTACCAAGGAAGTAGATGCTACTCAGTGCATGGTGACAGATGAGGAAATTCTGTCCCTTGAAGGATTCAAAATTGATAAGGAGTAAGTGTTGAATAGACTATCAGTACTGAAAGTTGACAAGGTACTGGGACCGGATGAGTAACATCCAATCACATTGAAACAAGTGAGAATGCAAACTGCAGGGGGTGCTGCCCATAATCTTAAAGTTTTCTCGACACTCAGGGAAGGTGCCAGAACACTGGAGAATTGCATATGTTATGCCCTTGTTCAAAAATGGTTGTAAAGATAGCAAGAGTTTTAACAACACCAGGTTAAAGTCCAACAGGCTTATTTGGTAGCAAATGCCATTAGCTTTTCATTAGCTACCAAATAAACCCGTTGGACTTTAACCTGGTGTTGTTAAAACTCTTACTGTGTTTACCCCAGTACAACGCCGGCATCTCCACATCATGTAAAGATAGCTACAGCAATTACAGGCCAGTCAGTTCAACATCAGTGGAGTGCCAGCTTTTAGAAACAATTATTTGGAAGCCAGCTGGAATTTTTCACTAAAAGAGCACGAGAGGGAGTTAAAAAAGAGCGTGAGAGGAGCCGGGACTTAAAACAGCACGAGAGAAGTCGGGAGTTCAAAAAGAGTGCGAGTGGAGCTGGAAATTCAAAAAGAGCACAAAAGGAGCCAGGAGTTAGAAGAAAGCACAAGAGGAGCAGGGAGTTTAAAAGGAGCGTGAGAGGAGCCATGAGTTCAAAAAGAGCGTGACAACAGGTGGGAGTTCACAAAGGGTGCGAGAGGGGGCACGGGCTCATAAATAGCGGGAGTGGAACCGAGTAATTAAAAAGAGCGCAATAGATGATGACAGAGCTCGGACTGGGAAGGGAACCCAAGGTTCAAAAGAGCCGTAAGGCCTAATCCACTTCGAAGTAAATCGCTGGTAGTAAAGGGACAAATGGTGGCATAGGAGGTGATGTCACAGTTCAGAAAGTGACGTGCGACCAACAGGTGCAGGTGATGGTGAGTAAGTCTTGGTGGGTATCTTCAAACTATATTACATTGTAAGTTATTGTTTATGCAAGGGAAGGGACTTATTTGATTTATTTTAGAAAATAAAAGTCATGGCAGGAGAGCTCAAAGCCATGGTTTGCTCCTCCTACACTATGAGGGAAGCCGGGCACATTTTCAGTACCCGGGACGAGCATGTGTGGGGAACTGTGTCCAGCTGGAGCTCCTGGAAGCTCAGGTTTCAGAGCTGGAACAGCAGCTGGGAACACTGTGGAGCATCCGTGAGTCTGAGAGCATTGTGGATAGCATGTTTAGAGAAGTGGTCACACTGCAACTGAAAGGACTTGAGGAAGGAAGGGAATGGGTGACCACCAGACAGTCCAAGGGTTTCCTGGGGTCCCACTCGCAAATTGGTATTCCATTTTGGAGGCTGATGAGGGCATTCCTCCAGGGAGTGCAGACAGGACCAAGCATCCGGCACCACAAGCAGTCTGTCGGTACTGGAGGGGAGGAACAGAGGGGAACAAATAGGTGCTACTGTGGCCATCAACATGACTCCAGGATAGTGTGTTGCCTCCCTGATGTCAGAGTCTGGAATGTCACTGAACGGCTGCAGGACGTTTTGAGGGGGGAGGGTGATAAGACAGTGGTCATGGCACATGTTGGTACCAATGACATAGGTAGAAAGAGGGATAAGGTCTTGCATCAAGAATTCAGGGAGTTCGGCAGTAGGCTAAAAAGCAGGATCTCTTGCGTTGTAATCTCTGGATTACTACCAGTGCCACATGCTAGCAAGCACAGAAATAGGAGAATAGTGCAGATGAATGCGTGGCTTAAGAGTTGGTGCAGGAGACAGGGGTTTAGATTCCTGGATCACTGAGACCATTGCTGGGGAAGATGGAACCTGTACAAGTGAGACGATCTACATCTGCACCAGAGCAAGACTAACATCCTTGCAGGCAGGTTTGCTAATACTTTTGGGAGGAGTTTGATCTATTCAGCAGGGGGACGGGACATAATTCATAATTGACTTAGCGGTAGGAGACAGAGGGTGGTGACAATTGGCTGCTTTGGTGACTGGAGGCCAGTGAGCAGTGGCGTTCACACAGGGATCCGTGCTGGGCCCCCTATTGTTCATAATTTATATAAATGACATGGATGACTACGTGGGAGGTACGATCAGTAAGTTTGCAATGACACAAAGATTGGCCGGGTGGTTAACAGTGAGATTGAGTGTCTTGGGTTACGGGAAGATATAGACGAGATGGTCAAATGGGTGGAAAAGTGGCAGGTGGAATTTAACTTTGAAAAGTATGAGGTGATGCATTTTGGAAGGAGTAATTTGACAAGGAAGTATACTATGAAAGGTCTGACACTGGGAAGTTCCGAAGAGCAAAAGGACCTTGGCGTGTTTGTCCATTGATTTTTGAAGGCGGAAAGGCAGGTTAATAGGGTGGTGAAAAAGGCACATGACACACTTGTCTTTATCAGTCGGGATATAGATTACAAAAGCAGAGAGGTCATGATGGAGTTGTATAGAACTTTGGTGAGGCCACAGCTGGAGTGCTGTGTGCAGTTCTGATTGCCACATTATAGGAAGGATGTGAACACACTGGAGGGGGTGCAGAGGAGATTTACCAGGATGCTGCCTGGGATGGAACATTTAAGTTATGAACAGAGGTTTGTTCGGCTTGGGTTGTTTTCGTTGGAGCAGAGAAGACGTGATTGAGGTGTTCAAGATTATGAGGGGCATGAACAGGGTGGATAGGGAGCAGCTGTTTCCCTTAGTTGAAGGGTCAGTTACGAGGGGACACAAGTTAAAACTGAAAGGTGGGAGGTTTAGGGGTGATTTAAGGAAAAACCTTTTTACTCAGAGAGTGGTGACGGTCTGGAATGCACTGCCTGGGAGGGTGGTGGACGCAGGATGCCTCACATCCTTTAAAAAGTACCTGGATGAGTACTTGGCACGCCATAACATTCAAGGCTATGGGCCAAGTGCTGGCAAGTGGGATTAGGTGGGCAGGTCAGGGCATTACATGCGTCGGTGCAGACTTGATGTCTGAAGGGCCTCTTCTGCACTGTAGTATTCTGTGACATAGACTGTTAGCAGAATAAAGACACAGCATAATACAGTAAAACAATCAAGTCAGAGGGAACACAGCTGTATTAAGTTTCAAGGGAGTAAGGCTACTTTAATACTAGGTGTATTACAGACAAAACGGATAGGTTAAGGGCAAAGATTGACATGTAGAATTGTGATATAGTAACCAACACAGAGACATGGTTGTGGAAGGGGCAGGATTGGCAGCTCAACATTCCAGGATATAGAATATTCAGGTGAGACAAAGCAGGGAGTAAAAAAGGAGGGGGCATTGCATTGTTAGTTGAGGAGTCAGTTACTGCATTAAGGAGAGATGATATCATGGAGGGGACATCAAATGAAGCTTTGTGGTAGAGCTTAGTAATAAAATAAAAGGGCCAGCCACATTACTAAGTGTATTATAGACCCCCAGACAGTCAAAGGGAAATTCAGGAGCAAATAAGTGCACAATTCATGGAGGTGTGTAAAAACAATAAAAATAGGGTAATTAGGTGATTTCAACTTTCCCAACATTAATTGAGATAGAGGTAGTGTTAAGGGCTTGGATGGAGTGGATTTCTTGAATTGTGTGTAGGAGAAATTTTCACATCAATATGTCAATATGTATTCAGGATACGATGAGAAGGAAAAGAGAGGCGTTTAGCAGGTACAGAAAGAGCAAATCAGCGAAGGCATTAGTGGAGTACAGAAAGTGGAGGGTGGATCTTAAGAAAGCAATTAGGAGAGCAAAGTGGGGATATGAGAAAGCTCTGGCTGGTACAAGTAGGGATAATCCCAAGATATTCTACAAGTATATCCATGGGAAGACGGAAACCAGGGGAAGAACAGGGCCCATCAAAGACCAAGGGAACAATCTATGGATGGATCCAAAGGACACTGTTAGAGTATTAAACAAATACTTCATATCTGTCTTCACCCAAGAGAATGATAATAAAGGTATGGAACTCAGGGAGAGACACTACGAAGTTCTTGAACAAATTGACATAGGGAGTGACAAGGCATTGGAGGTGTTGTCAAGCTTAAAAATGGACACATCTCCAGCTCTGGAAGAATTGTGTCCCAGGGTGCTGTGGGAAGCAAGGGAGGAGATTGCAGGGGCTCTAACCCAAATTTTTAATTCCTCTCTGGCGAACTGGAGAACAGCTAATGTGGTTCCAGCCAGGGAACTACAGACCAGTGAGCCTCATGTCAATGGTAGGGAAACTTTTGGAGAAAATTCTGAAAGAGGGAATGTATCTCCACTTGGAGAAGCAAGGGTTAATCAGAGAAAGTCAGCATGGCTTTGTCAGGCGGAGGTTATGCCTAACAAGTCTGACAATCTTTTGAGGAGGTGACCAGGTTTGTAGATGAGGGTGGTGCAGTTGATGAAGTTTATACGGATTTCAGCAAAGCCTTTGATATAGTTCCACGTGATGTGGAGATGCCGGTGTTGGACTAGGGTAGGCACAGTAAGAAGTCTCACAACACCAGGTTAAAGTCCAATAGGTTTATTTGATAGCACGAGCTTTCGGAGCGCTGCCCCTTCATCAGATGAGTGGAGAGTTGGGTTCACAAACAGGGCATATATAGACACAGACTCAATTACAAGATAATGGTTGGAATGCGAGTTTTAACAGGTAATCAAGTCTTTACAGGTGCAGACAATGTACCTGTAACCCTCTCTCCGCTCACATTGTCTGCACCTGTAAAGACTTGATTACCTGTTAAGACTCGCATTCCAACCATTATCTTGTAATTGAGTCTGTGTCTATATATGCCCTGTTTGTGAACCCAATTCTCCACTCACCTGATGAAGGGGCAGCGCTCCAAAAGCCCGTGCTATCAAACAAACCTGTTGGACTTTAACCTGGTGTTGTGAAACTTCTTATAGTTCCACATGGGATACTTATAAAATGGCAAATGCACATGGGATATGGGGGAATTTGATAAGGTGGATTCAAAATTGTCTTAGTTGTAGGAGACAGAGGGTGATGACAGAAGGCTGCTTCAATGACTGGAAGCCAGTGTCCAGTGGCATTCCAAAGGAATCTTGCCAGGTCTCTTATTACTCGTCATTTATATAAACGACATAGATGATTAAGTGAGATTGGTAAGTTTTCAGATGACATAAAGATTGGCCGGGTGGTTAACAGTGAGGTTGAGTGTCTTGGGCCACAGGAAGATATAGACAGGATGGTCAAATGGGCAGATAAGTGGCAGATGGAATTTAACCCTGAAAAGTGTGAGGTGATACACTTTGGAAGAAGTAATTTGACAAGGAATAATTAAATGAATGGCACGGCACTAAGAAGTTCTGAGGAACAAAGGGACCTTGACTTGTACGGCCACAGATCTCTGAAGGCGGAAGGGCATGTTAGTGGGATGGTGAAACATGCATATGGGACACTTATCTTTATCAATCAAGGCATAGATTAAAAAAGCAGGGAGGTCATGTTGGAGCTGTATAGCACTTTGGTGAGGCCACAGCTGGAGTGCTGTGTACAGTTCTGGTCACCACATTATAGGAAGGGGGTGCAGAGGAGATTAACCACGATGTTGCCCAGGATAGAACATTTACATAGAAACATAGAAACATAGAAACCCTACAGTGCAGAAGGAGGCCATTCGGCCCATCGAGTCTGCACCGACCACAATCCCACCCAGGCCCTACCCCCCACATATTTTACCCACTAATCCCTCTAACCTACGCATCTCAGGACTCTAAGGGACAATTTTTTTTTTAACCTGGCCAATCAACCTAACCTGCACATCTTTGGACTGTGGGAGGAAACCGGAGCACCCGGAGGAAACCCACGCAGACACGAGGAGAATGTGCAAACTCCACACAGACAGTGACCCGAGCCGGGGATCGAACCCAGGACCCTGGAGCTGTGAAGCAGCAGTGCTAACCACTGTGCTACCGTGCCACCCCTTTAAGTTATGAAGAGAGGTTGGATAGACTTGGGTTGTTTTCATTGGAGCAAAGATTAAGGAGTGACCTGATCGAGGTGTACAAGGTCATGAGAGGCATGGACAGAGTGGATAGGGAGCAGCTTTCCTCTTACTTGAAGGGTCAGTCACGAGGGGACACAAGTTCAAAGTGAGAAACAGGTGGTTTAAGGGGGATGTGAGGAAAACTTTTTTACCCAGAGGATGGTCTGGAATGCACTGTCTAGGAGGGTGGTGGAGGTGGGTTGCCTAACATCTTTTAAAAAATACCTGAATGATCACTTGGCACGTTGTAACATTCAAGGCTATGGGTGAAGTGCTTGTAAATGGGATGAGGGTAAGTAGGTCACTTGCTTCTCACGTGTTGGTGCAAATTCAATGGGCTGAAGGGCCTCTTTTGCACTGTGAGGTTCTGTGATTCTGTAATGGGAAAATCATGTTTAACTAACTTGCTGGAGTTTTTTGACGAGGTAACAGAAAGGATCGATGAGGGTAATGCTGTTGATGTGATGTACTTGGGCTTTCAGAAGGCAGTCGATACAGTGCCACACACAGACTAGTGAGAAAAGTCATAGCCCACGGAATAAAAGGAATAGTAACAACGTGGATACAAAATTGGCTGAATGCTGGGCAGCAGAGAGTAATGATCAATGGATATTTTTCGGGCTGGTGTAAGGTTTGCAGTGGTGTTCCCCAGGGATTAGTATTGGGACCCTTGCTTTTCCTAATATAACGATCTAGATCTTGGTGTGAAGGGAACAATTTCAAAGTTTGGCACAAAACTTGAACTCATTGTAAACTGTGAAGAAGGCAATGCAGAACTTCAAAAGGAGATAAACAAGTTGGTGGAGTGGGCAGATAGGTGGCAGATAATGTTCAATGCAGAGAAGTGTGTACTGATGCATTTTAGTAGGTAAAACATGGAGAGACAGTATAAAATAAGGGGTAAGATTCTTAAATGGGTGCGGGAGCAGAGGCAACTGGGTGTATATGTGTATTGATCATTGAAGGTAGCATGATAAGTGGTTTGTTTTTATTACAGAATAAGGTGTAAGTGGCATATAGGAATTTATATACAGTGAAGCTCAGGAGGCTGATAAGGAGCTTGCACCTTATTTTGTAACAAACACAAGACACTTATCATGCCTAATAATACTGAACCACTAACACTACTGACTCCCATTCACTAATGCGGTGATATTAAAATTCTCATCTTTGTTACAAACCCATCCATGGTTTTGTGCTACAATTCATTTGCGTATTCTAATTTGGATCCTCCGCACTTCTTTCTTTGTTGAACTGTAGTCTTGCCCCAGTTGGCCTTCAGCCAATCCACTCTTGTAATTCCTCTAAACCATTCTATCTTGTTTTATATCTCCACCGTCAAAGCCCATCTTTCTTTAATCAGTGTTGCTTTTTCCCTTCCCATTCCTGGCTTATTTTATTAAAGAATAGGCTACATAAGAACACAATGTTCACATTTACGTTTTGAACATTTTTTCAGTGAAGAAGTTACTCCTATTTTGCAACCTCAATGGGCAATTTTACCTTTTTGTCAAATCTCTTGAAGCAAATGTCCCCTCCTTGTTCTTCGTCACGGGTTTTTCCTATAGTTGGTGAAGTTGTATTGTCACTGATGTCAGAATTCAGAGAATTCTGGATAGATGCCAGCTTTCCATTCCTGAAGATTATCTCCGACTGGAAAATATTGTCTGTAGTATCCATTTCAGGTGTAAGAAGCTTTGTAATGATATTGTCATTGTCATCAATTGAGGCACACCTATTTGTTTTAAAAACTTCCATTTTCTTTCTTCCATCATCATCTTTGTCAATGCTTGACGACTTTTCCTGCTGCACTGTTTCATTATGTTGTGTTCCAATAGTCCAGTGTGTTTCCAATATGCCCCTGGAACAGTCAGCTGTCATACTTGCATTGGAATCTTTACCTCTTTCAGAGTCCCAGTCAGAGTAAGTGCTAGATGAGCAACAATCCAAATGAGAGGATTCTGCCCTCTGTCGAGATACTCGAAAAGGCTTCACTGAATGGCCATCAATTTTCTTCTGTGGATCAAGGACAATAACCGCATCGGAGGCCATTTCTGTAGTTCAGAAGAAACAAAGTTTAACTTTTAAAAATATGTACAGTAATTAGCAAATTCTAATCCCATATCAAACAAGTACACATGACTGTAATACTGCCTCAACACTGCAACCACCAGGTCACCTCTGAAATAGTGCTTTCGGAAATGCATTTGAATGTGTATCGTCCTATTTCATTGGCAAGAAACCAGTATAACAGCCTATAAATCCCAATGTAAAGAGTAAGCAAAAATACAGCACAAGGCAGGCCTACTTCTGCAGGGCAAAAAAGAGATAAATATGCAAGTACAAGATCCATTTAATGAGACAGACATTAGAGCCGAGCCCAAATTGGGCAGCAAGTCAGCAGAGGAATTGTTCAGTATTTGATCTGTGGCAGCCTGAGAAATAAACAAAATTCAACATTGGGCCTCATCTGATGAGCTGCAGGCATCAAACAGTGATTCTGACAGAGCTTGGTGGCTGTAACTCGACAGATTCTGGCCTTTTCCAATGCCAAGCACTGATTAGATTCTGGGATAAGAAGGAGATGTAAACCAAAGAGGGGGCAGAAGGCCTGAGCTACTAGCAGCTGCAATGTTTTTGTGTCACCAGAATAAACTGCCCCTGCTCTTTCCAACTTCAAAAAGTGTAATTTTCTTGAAGGTTTTCATGGCAAGTTGGTTAAGAAGGTTAAGGCTCATGGGATACAAGGAGAGGTGGCTTGATGGGTAGAGAACTGGCTTGGCCACAGGAGACAGAGGGTAGCAGTCGAAGGGTCTTTTTCCGGCTGGAGGTCTGTGACCAGTGGTGTTCCGCAGGGCTCTGTACTGGGACCTCTGCTATTTGTGATATATATAAATGATTTGGAAGAAGGTGTAACTGGTGTTATCAGCAAGTTTGCGGATGACACGAAGATGGTTGGACTTGCGGATAGTGATGAACATTGTCGGACAGTACAGCAGGATATAGATAGGCTGGAAAATTGGGCGGAGAAATGGCAGATGGAATTTAATCCAGATAACTGCGAAGTGATGCATTTTGGAAGAACTAATGTAGGGGGGAGTTATATGGCAGAGCCATCAAGAGTATAGAAACACAGAGGGACCTAGGTGTGCAAGTCCACAAATCCTTGAAGGTGGCAGCACAGGTGGAGAAGGTGGTGAAGAAGGCATATGGTATGCTTGCCTTTATAGGACAGGGTACAGATTTTAAAAGCTGGAGTCTGATGTTGCAGCTGTATAGAAAGCTGGTTAGGCCACATTTGGAGTACTGCATCCAGTTCTGGTCGCCGCACTACTAGAAGGACGTGGAGGCTTTAGAGAGAGTGCAGAGAAGGTTTACCAGGATGTTGCCTGCTATGGAGGGTCTTAATTATGAGGAGAGATTGGGTAAACTGGGCTTGTTCTCCCTGGAAAGACGGAAAATGAGGGCAGACCTAATAGAGGTGTACAAAATTATGAAGGGTATAGATAGGGTGAACAGTGGGAAGCTTTTTCCCAGGTCAGAGGTGACGATCACGAGGGGTCACGGGCTCAAGGTGAGAGGGGCGAGGTATAACTCAGATATCAGAGGGACTTTTTTTACACAGAGTGGGGCCTGGAATGCGCTGCCAAGTAGGGTGGTGGAGGCAGACACGCTGGCATCGTTTAAGACTTACCTGGATTGTCACATGAGCAGTCTGGGAATGGAGGGATACAAACGAATGGTCTAGTTGGACCAATGAGCGGCACAGGCTTGGAGGGCCGAAGGGCCTGTTTCCTGTGCTGTACTGTTCTTTGTTCTTTGTTTTGAACAGCTCTATTTTACACGGTGCCGATTTGTCTGAGCACCAGACAGCTCACATGCTGAGAATGCAAGCTAATGATTTTAACTAGGGATGTGTTTGCTTTGATCGGAGTTAATGCATTTTTGTTTATTTGATTTTTCCCCCGGGATTTCAGAGTACAGTTTTGATTAGGTTGGTTGACTGAGACAGTCATGTGCTTAAGGGGAGGAGTTAAGCATACAAGGAAAAGTGGGCAGTTACTGCAGGTTCTGAAAGAAGCAAGAATGTCTCTGTTTCTCTCTCTCTCTCTTTGAAGGTTGCTGCTTGGGGCCTGTTTTCCCCAGAGGTGTTCCAGAGGCTTGAGGACCGGCAGTACCAGTACAAGCAAGTAAGTCTGTGTGTTGCTAACTGATTTTAAAGAGTGTTTTAAGTCTACAAGAAGAATATTGCTTGAATTGGAACTGATAGAGATGAATTAACAATTAAGAATTGTATCTGGTCATGTTTAAGCATTTCAATTGGTTAAGCTAATTTATTTGTTACAGTTAAGCTGTACTGTTAAATAAAGTTTGTATTGATAAAAGCTTCTTAGTATGTCAATAGAATCAAACCTGGAGTGAAACACCTTATCCTCTCACACTAATGCCAAAATACAAAAAAAACTGTTGGGGTCTAATCAGGCTTCATAACATATTTTGAGGTTTCTGATCTAGTACCTTAACACCTCCCAGTAGTCCCTTCAAATATCACTGGTTAGGCTATTCAAACCTGCTACAAGTGGCAGAGCTTGCATGACACACTGTGCGTGAACATTTTCTCATCCAAGATTCATCACCTGATCCATTACGACAACGTCTTTATTTTCTATTCCTCATACTCTGTTTGGCCTTCGCTGTTTGTCCACCATCCTGAGCATTCAGTTAATTCTTACACTTTCCCGTAGACTTTACTGCCCATCTCACTACTGTTGCATCCTTCCAGCTGTCTGATCCTTCTAGGCAACATGATAGCCAGGATCCCATTTTAAGCAGCTGACCTCTGGACAAATTAGTCCCTTCCTTTTTATCATAATCAGATGTTCTACTTATATGCAACTCCTGATCCATTATATCATCCTTCTGGCTCTGCCGCACAAAATATGAGTATGCAATATACATGATGCTTCATCGTCTTCCAACACATTGTTAGTATTCACAAATCCAGAATTCATTCCAATGACCCATGAAGAATGGGACTTTATGGTTTGATTCCCATGTTGAATAATCACGGTTTTCCCTTCATGTCCAAAGACTTTTCCTTGGCCTTTCCATTCCCTTTGCCCTTCTCTCATAAAAAAATCACCTGAAATAAATTCTGCCTCAAACGTCATATGCATTATCACAATGATCTCCTAATTAGTTCTGAAACCTCTGCCTGATAAAAGCTTTGTTGCCTGCATGCAAGGCATTCAAATACGCAAAAAGAAAAGAGCTAATAGTAGTTCCTCAAGAGCAGGGGGATCATCCATCAGTACCGAAGGCAATTTCGGATTTCTTCCGTACACCACCTGGTACAGGCTATACCACCCAATCATTTGTATTGCCCGTGCCAACATTGTTTCAAATTTGCAATCCAGTTGTTAGGCCAGTATTGTATGTGACATGTTGTCCATCACTACATGATTTTTCTCATATAACATTGTTAAACAGACACTCAGCTGCAGTATGCATAACTATGATATTCATATTTTCACCATTCACAAATTCCCCTCAATTATCTGTCAAGAATTTTGTTGGTGTTGTTACGACCGGGATGAGAGCAATATGTAATTGATCTTGCCTCACTACTCCACAGGTTGCACCATTGGTTTAAAAGTTGAATTCACTCACCAAAATGAATAGATGGCTGAAAGATTGGTGTAGGAGAAGTGGATGTTGGCTTGCGGGGCATTAGCATTAGAATTGAGGAAAGTAGGGATTGTACCATTGTGACAGTCTGTACTTGAAGCGTGCTGGGACCAGTGTTCTAACAAACCATGGATTTAGGAAAATACAGTAAGAAGTTTAACAACACCAGGTTAAAGTCCAACAGGTTTATTTGGTAGCAAAAGCCACACAAGCTTTCGAAGCTCTAAGCCCCTTCTTCAGGTGAGTGGGAATTCTGTTCACAAACAGAGTTTATAAAGACACAGACTCAATTTACATGAATACTGGTTGGAATGCGAATACTTACAACTAATCAAGTCTTTAAGAAACAAAACAATGGGAGTGGAGAGAGCATCAAGACAGGTTAAAAAGATGTGTATTGTCTCCAGACAAGACAGCCAGTGAAACTCTGCAGGTCCACGCAACTGTGGGCGTTACAAATAGTGTGACATGAACCCAATATCCCGGTTGAGGCCGTCCGCGTGTGTGCGGAACTTGGCTATCAGTTTCTGCTCAGCGACTCTGCGCTGTCGTGTGTCGCGAAGGCCGCCTTGGAGAACGCTTACCCGAATATCAGAGGCCGAATGCCCGTGACCGCTGAAGTGCTCCCCAACAGGAAGAGAACAGTCTTGCCTGGTGATTGTCGAGCGGTGTTCATTCATCCATTGTCGCAGCGTCTGCATAGTTTCCCCAATGTACCATGCCTCGGGACATCCTTTCTTGCAGCGTATCAGATAGACAACGTTGGCCGAGTTGCAAGAGTATGTACCGTGTACCTGTCACACTATTTGTAACGCCCACAGTTGCGTGGACCTGCAGAGTTTCACTGGCTGTCTTGTTTGGAGACAGTACACATCTTTTTAGCCTGTCTTGATGCTCTCTCCACTCCCATTGTTTTGTTTCTTAAAGACTTGATTAGTTGTAAGTATTCGCATTCCAACCAGTATTCATGTAAATTGAGTCTGTGTCTTTATAAACTCTGTTTGTGAACAGAATTCCCACTCACCTGAAGAAGGGGCTTAGAGCTTCGAAAGCTTGTGTGGCTTTTGCTACCAAATAAACCTGTTGGACTTTAACCTGGTGTTGTTAAACTTCTTACTGTGTTTACCCCAGTCCAACGCCGGCATCTCCACATTTAGGAAAATAGACAGGACTTTAAACTAAACAAGGGGGTTCAGGTTCAAGCTTTGGATGAAGTGGCAAATCAAGGGGTCAAGTCAAGGCAGGAGAGCCAAACGGTAATATAACAAATGGGGGGAAGTCAGAAAGAAGAAACTTAAGCATACACCAAAACTCGGGGTGAGATTTTCTCCAACATCAGCAAAGGCCGATGCTGGGTGGGAAAAGTAGCGTCGAGCCCACCGAGGGCAATGAGGGCTTTTTCCAGCATACAGTGTGACACTCTGAAGAAAACATTTGCAGGCACAGGTTCCATGTCATATCGCTGATGGGCAGTCACTGACTCTCATGCCCCGCCATCATCTCAGCACTTTAATGATCGGGGAGCCACATTTAATGCTGCTCCTACACGCAGCTAGCACACGTGCCGTTGAGAAGTCATGGCTGTGAAAGCTAAGAAACATACTGCCCCAAAATTTACCAATATCTCCCTGAAGTGCCCACTGGATGCAGTGGAGACCCGCAATGGACAAAGACCTGCGAGCAAGATCACCAATCCAGCATGGGAGGTGGTGTAAGCAGTGGTCAATCCTAATGCTTTGTAGAAGAGGAAAACCATCTAGCATTGCAAAGGGGTGAATGATCTCCTCTGTCTGCCAGGGTAAGTCATTTTTCTCATCACTTATCACACACACACTCATGGATCCATCACACATCCACAGGGATCTCACTCTTAATGTCAGCTCAACAGATATCATCACTAACTCTCTCATACACATTTTCATCTCACCTGTGAGTTGTGTCCTCATCACCTTGCTGGTCCTACTCACTATCTACACATGCCAGGCATCCTTATCATCTGCTCAGGCATGCATCCTGCTTACATTGTCTCCATCTGTCTTCATGCAGGGCAAGCTGGCTTACAACAAGAGGGAGAGATCCCAAACAGGTGGAAGAATGCCAGAACTCAAGTTCCTCACAAAATATGAGGAGAGAGCCAATCAGCTGACCTGTGGGGAGATGGACCATTCCTGTGCTGATGATGAAGTTGGCAGCATTGAACTAAGTGAGGATCCAAAACTATAACATCCATCAGACAACTATGCTGTGAGCAACGTCTCTGGTTTCTCAGGCCCCTGCCATCACTAATGAACTCTCCTTTCTTCCACAGACAAACAAGTGCTGCTTGGGTGGGCATAATTGCATGACTAGTTTGACTGCAGCATATCAAATTGAGTTCAAGCTAAACAGTCTCATCTGCAACAGGGTACTGATCATGTTTTTCCACTTCTTTTCTTGCCATTTTAAAAATCCTCCAGAAGCCACCTCCCGATTGAGTGGAATCGTCAGTCTGTGATGACTACCGCCCGACTTGGGGCTTTGATTACGGCATATAGACCCAATAATGATATGCTAATATATTACAATGAGATTCCTGACGTTGAATGGCAGGAACCATAGTGCATCACTAATGGGGAGAGGGAACAATTGCTTCCTGCTTTTATCCCAATGTGAGGTGAAACTTTGAACTTCTTGTGATATTTTCCGCTCTCGTTGATAAACCCACCCGACGTGAATAGGAGCAGAAAGTTCCAGTCTAGATGTTATAAAGATAACACAAAGACAAAGCTAAAGGCTTTATATCTGAATGCGCACAGCATTCATAACAAATTAAAGGAATTCATATTTACTTCAGTAGCGCATACTGAATATGATCTGATAGCCATTATGGAGATGTGACTGTAGAATGACAAGGATGGGGTCCTGAATAATGATGTGTAGATGACATTCAAGGAGAATAGGAAGCGAGAGGGGTAGCACTGTTAATCAAGGATGGCATTGGTGCTATGGTTAGAGATGACCTGGAGATCAGGATGTGGAATTGTTTGGGTGAAGATGTGAAATAGTAGGGGAAAGAAGTTGCGAGCGGGAGTGGTCTACAGGACCCCCCCTAATTGTATAATTGTAACCACAGGATAGGGCAAAATATACAAGAATAAATATTGGGGGCTTGTGATAAAAGGATGGCAATAATTGTAGGTGATTTTAATCTACAGAGACACTGGAAAATTCAGATTGGCAATAGCAGCCTGAATGAAGAGTTCATAGAATGCTTCTGAGATAGTTTCTTAGAATAGCACCAGAGAGCAGGTTATATTGGACTGGTATTGTGTAATGTGACAGAATTTATTAATGACTTCAGAGTAAAGGCATCCCTTGGTAGCAGCAACCACAATATGTTGAATTTTACATCCAGGTTGAAAGGGAGAAGAGTGGGTCTAAGACTAGTATTTAAAACTTAAATAAGAGCAACTGAGTGGGCATGAAAGCTGAGCTAGCTGAAGTGAACTGGGAGACTCGGTTAAGAATCAAAAGAGAAGCAGTGGCTGGCATTAAAGGAGATATTTCAGAATACCCAGAATAAATATATTCCTACTATAAAGAAATATTCTAAGGGAAGACACACTAGCCATGGTTAATTAAAGAAGTTAAGAGAAACGTCAAACTTCAGGAAAAAAAATATAACTGTGCAAAGATGAGTGGCAGGTCAGATGATGAATATAAAGAATGGCAAAGAATGACTAAAAGATTAAATCAGGAGAAATACATTAGATTATGAGAGAAAACAAGCTAGAAATTTAAAATCAGTATTTAAAAAAGAGTAAGAATCACAAGTTAAAAGAAGATAATAAGCAAAAGGCAGATCAAATGAACAATTTTTAAAAATCAGCCTTCATTATAGAAGATATATAGAAAAGATTCCACTAATAGCTGTGAAACAATTGATGGAAGGAAGAGAGGAGCTTGGTGAAATTACAAGCACTAGGGAAATGCTACTGAACAAATTGATGACAAGTCTCCAGATCCTAGGGTCTTAAAAGAGGTGGCTAATGAGATAGTAGATATGTTGGTGTTGATTTTCTAAAATTTGCTAGATTTTGGAAAGAATCCATCAGACTGGAAATTAGCGAATAGTACCCCTCTATTCAAGAAGAGAGGGAGGCAAGAAACAGGAAACTATAGACCAGTTGGTTTGATATCAATCGTGGGAAAGGTGTTAGAATTGATTTTTAAAGTGGCTATAACTGGGCACTGAGATAAACTCAAGGTAATTAGGAAGAGTCAGCATAATTTTGTGTAAGGGAAATCATGTTTCATCAGTTTCATGGAGTTCTTCCAAGGAGTGACTTGCGCTGCAGGCATACTGTACAGTAGATGTCAGAAGGCATTTGACAAAGTGCCACATCAAAGGTTATGAAAGAAAGTGAGAATTCATGGTGTATTAGCATAGATAGAAGATTGGTGGGCGAGCAGAAAACAGAGTATGCCAAAATGGGTCTTTTTTTGATTGGCAGGAAGTGATCAGTGGAGTCCCACAGGGGTCTCTGCTGGTTTCTCAACTTTTTATAATTGATATCAATGACTTATATGAGGGGAGTAAAGGCATGGTAGCTATACTGGACGATGACACAAAGATAAATATGTTGTGAAGCAGTCATAAGGAGGTTGCAAACAGATAGCTAGGTTCAATGAGTTGCTGAAAACCTGACAGATGGACTTTAATGTGAAAAAATGGGAAGTTGTTCACTTTGGTAGGAAAACTAAACGCTAGAATATTTCTTAAATGGAGAATTACTGAATAATTCTGAGGTGCAAAGGATCTAGGTATTCTAATACATAAACCACAAAATGTTAGAATCATATAATTCCTACAGTGCAGGAGGTTGTCATTTGGCCCATCGAGTCTTCAGCGACTCTTCGGCAGAGCATCTTATCCAGGTTTACCTCCCTGTACTATCCCCGTTACCCCATGCATTTATCCTGCTAATCCCCTAACCTACAAATCTTGAGACATTAAAGGGCAATTCAGCACAGCCAATCCACCTAACTTGCACATCTTTGGACTGAGAGAGGAATCCGGAGTACCCGGAGGAAACCCACGCAGACATGGGGGAGAATGTGCAAACTCCACAGTGACCCAAGGCTGGAATCGAACCTGGGTCCCTGGCGCTGTGAGGCAGCAGTGCTAACAACTATGCCACCATGCTGTCCGTGAAGCCTTTCTTGAGGCTTAGAATGCATGTATAGCAAGTAATTGAGGATAATGGAATACTGTCCTTTGTTATGACAGGAATTGAACAGAAAAGTAAGGATGTTATGTTTCAGTTTTAAAGGGCATTGTGGGCATTAGAGACCACATCTCTAATACTATGTATGACTTTGGTCTCCTTGTTCAAGGAAGGATGTAAATGCATTGGAGGTGGTCATGAGAAGGTTTACTACATTGATAACTGGAATGAGCAGGTTGTCTTATGAAGAAAAGTTGGACAGACTGGACTTGTTTCCACTGGAGTTTCAAAGAGTGAGGGGGACTTGACTAAAGCATACAAGAACTGTATGGTCTTGACAAGGTGAACATAGGAAGGATATTTCCTCTTCTGGGCTTATCTAGAACTAGGGAGCACTGTTTTAAAATTAGGAATTGCCCTTTTATGACAGAGATTAGGAGAATATTTTTCTCTCAGTGGGTTGCGCGACTTCAGAACTCTGCCTCAGAAGGAGATGCATGCAGGGTCATTGAATATTTTTAAAGTAGAGGTAGATAGATTTTTGTTAGCCAGGGAATCAAAGGTTTTTGGGGGTAGATGGGAATGTGGAATTTGAAGCACAAACAGGTCAAATGGTCTTATTCAATGGTGGAGCAGGCTCGAGGGACCAAATGTTCCTAATTCAGCTGTTTGTAAAATGGGCAATTATCTACCATTGCTACTGCTAGACTCAAAGTAGAAGTAAAGTTAACCAGGCCTCTTTCAATAAACTTGGAAAATTTGATTGGCGCAGTGGTTAGCACTGCTGCCACACAGCACCAGGGACCCGGGTTCAATTCACAGCTTGGGTCACTGTCAGTGCGGAGTATGCAGTCTCCCCGTGTCTGCGTTGGTTTCCTCTAGGTGCTCCGGTTTCCTCCTACAGTCTGAAAGACATGCTGGTTAGGTGCAGTGGCCATGCTAAATTCCCCCTCAGTGTACCCGAACAGGTGCTGGACTAGGGGACTTTCACAATAACTTTATTAAGCTTACTTGTGACAAATAAATAGACTTAACTTTTTAAAACAAGTTGCAAGAAATGGTTAACACACAATTGTAATCTGGAAGCATACCTATCCATCCCTTTTAAAGTTCCCCAGCATGTACACACATTATCAAAGGACAAACAGATAAGGGTCTCTGCAGAAATGGGTAGTGGAAGAGCAGGCTTTGAAAAGGATAAAATTTGCAGGGTTTCAATGCTGTCGATCTGGAGTTCCTCATGTACAGACAGATTGCTCGTCCCAGTAGAGACTTGGAGGTTCTCACCAATGGAGCTTTTGCATGGAGGAGAATGTGGCCAGATTAATCCTTCTTGTCTCAACCTCTCAGGTTTCCAAAAGACAGACAAGTTCCATTGAGATGAGGATTCCAAGCTGAACACTGTTAACCACTCTGTCTCAAGCAAGGTAAGGAGAATATGAACTGGGTAGCTTCTCACGTTTTCAGTTCAGTTCCAACCGAATTTAAAAAACAAGCTCAAAACTTAAAACTCATCTTTGTCATGTAATTTCCAGTAAATCACCACGCTTTGCCTTTCAACAATTTGTTCCCCCATTCGTTAAAATAATTGCAGTGTAAATAAGCATACAGTTTTTTTTATTCATTCGTGGGACATGGGCTTTGCGGCCTAGCCAGCATTTATTGCCCATCCTTAGTTGCCCTTGAGAAGGCGGTGGTGAGCTGCCTTCTTCAAACGCTGCAGTTCATGTTCTGTGGGCTGACCCACGATGCCATTAGGGAGGGACTTCCAGGATTTTGACCCAACGGCTGCGAAGGAAAGGCGAAATATTTCCAAGTCAGGATGGTGAGCAGCTTGGAGGGGAACTTGCAGGTGGTGGTCTTCCCATTTATCTGCTGCCCTTGTCCTTCTAGATGGAAGTGGTCATAGGTTTGGAAGGTGCTGTCTAAGGATCTTAGGTGAATTGCTGCAGTGCATCTTGTAGATAGTACACACTGCTGTTACTGAGCATCAGTGGTGGAGGGATTGAATGTTTGTAAATGTGATGCCAATCAAGCGGGCTGCTTTGTCCTGAATGGTGTCAAGCTTCTTCAGTGTTGTTGGAGCTGCACCCATCCAGTATCCAAATACTAGGGAGTATTCCATCACACCCCTGACTTGTGCCTTGTAGATGGTGGACAGGCTTTGTGGAGTCAGGAGGTGAGTTACTCGCTGCAGTATTCCTAGCCTCTGACCTGCTCTTGTAGCCACTGTGTTTATGTGGTGAGTCCAGTTGAGTTTCTGGTCAATGATAACACCAAAGATGTTAACAGTGGGGAATTCAGTGATGTTTACACCATTGAATGTCAAGGGCCGGTGGTTAGAGTGTCTCTTGGTGATGGTCATTGCCTGGCATTTGTGTGGCGTGCATGTTACTTACCATTTGTCAGCCCAAGCCTGGATATTGTCCAGATCTCGTGCATTTGAACATGTAGCGCTTCTGTATCTGAGGAGTCGCGAATGCTGCTGAACATTGTGCAATCATCGGTGAACATCCCCACTTCTGACCTTATGACGGAGGGAAGGTCATTGATGAAGCAGCTGAAGATTGTTGGGCTGAGGAAACAACCCTGAGGAACTCCTGCAGAGATATCCTGGAGCTGAGATGACTGACCCTCCACAACCATCTTTCTATGTACCAGGTAAGACTCTCCAACTAGCGAAGAGTTTGCCCCCTAATACCCATTGATTCCAGTTTCACTATGGCTCCTTGATGCAACACTCGGTTGAATGTGACTTTGATGTCAAGGGCAGTCACTCTCACCTCACCTCTGGAATTCAGCTCTTTTGTCCATGTTTGAACCAAGGCTGTAATGAAGTCAGGAGCTGAGTGAACCTGGCGAAACCCAAACTGGGCATCACTTAGCAGGTTATTGCTGAGCAGGTGCTACTTGATAGCACTGTTGATGACTCCTTCCATCACTTTACTGATGATCGAGAGTAGTCTGATTGGGCGGTAATTGGCCGGGTTGGATTTGTCCTGCTTTTTGTGTACAGGACAATTTTCCACATTGTTGGGTGATTGCCAGTGTTGTAAATGTACTGGAAGAGCTGGCTACGGGAACGGCAAGTTCTGGAGCACAAGTCTTCAGGACTATTGCCGGAATATTATTAGGGCCCATTGCCTTTACAGTATCCAGTGCCTCCAACTGTTTCTTGATATAATGTGGAGTGAATCAAATTGGCTGGAGTCTGGCATCCGAGATGCTGGGGACCACTGGAGGAGGCCGAGATGGATCATCCACTCGGCACTTCTGGCTGAAGATTGCTGCGAATACTTCAGCCTTATCTTTTGCACTGATGTGCTGGGCTCCTCCATCATTGGGGATGGGGATATTTGTGGAGCCTCCTCCTCCAGTGAATTGTTTAATTGTCCGTCACCATTCTCGACTGGATGTGGAAGGACTGCAGAACTTAGATCTGATCCGTTGGTTATGGGATCACTTAGCTCTGTCTATCACTTGCTGTTTGGCATGCAAGTAGTCCTGTTTGGTAGCTTCACCAGGTTGACACCTCATTTTTAGGTTTGCCTGGTGCTGCTCCTGGCATGCCCATCTGCACTCTCCATTGAACCAGGGTTGAACCCGTGGCTCAATAGTAATGTTTGAGTGAGGGATATGTCAGGCCATGAGGTTGCAGATTGTGCTGGAGTATAGTTCGCTGCTATTGATGGTTCACAGCGCTTCATGGATGCCCAGTTTTGAGTTGTTAGATTGGTTCGAAGTCTGTCCCATTTAGCACAGCGATAGTGCCGCACAACATGATGGAGGTTATTCTCCATATGAAGACGGAACTTCGTCTCCACAAGGACTGTGCGGTGGTCACTCTTAACGATACTGTCATGGACAGATGCATCTGCAGCCGGCAGATTGGTAAGGATGAAGTCAAGTATGTTATTTCCTCTTGTTGGTTCCTTCACCACCTGCTGCAGATCCAGCCTAGCAGTTATATCCTTTAGGACCCGACCAACTCGTTCAGTAATGCTGCTGCAGAGTCACTCTTGGTGGTGGACATTGAAATCGCCCACCCAGAGTATATTTTGAGCTCTTGCAACTCTCAGTGCTTCCTCCAAGTTGTTCAACATGGAGGAGTACTGATTCGTCAGCCGAAGGGAAACGGTACATGGTAACCAGTAAGAGGATTCCCTGCCCATGTTTAACCTGAAGCCATGAGACTTCATAGGGTCCGGAATTGATTTTAAGGACTCCCAGGGCAACTCCCTCCCGACTGTATACCATTGTGCCACCACCTCTGCTGGGTTTGTCCTGCCGGTGGGACAGGACATATCCAGGGATGGTAATGGTGGTGTCTGGGATGTTATTTGTAAGATATGATTCCATGAAAATGACGATGTCAGGCTGTTGCTTGACTAGTCTGTGAGACAGCCCTCCCAATTTTGGCACTAGCCCCCAGATGTTAGCAAGGAGGACTTTGCAGGGCTGTTTGTTTTGCCTTTGTCTTTTCCGGTGCAGAGGTCAATGCCAGGTGGCCCATCCAGTTTCATTTCTTTGTTGAGACTTTGTAGCAATTGATACAACTGAGTGGCTTTTTCAAGGGGGCAGTTGAGAATCAACCACATTGCTGTGGCTCTGGTCACATGTAGGCCAGACAGGTAAGGACGGCAGATTTCCTTCCCTAAAGGACATTAGTGAACCAGATGGGTTTTTCTGACAATCAACAATGGTTTCATGGTCATCAGTAGACTCTTAATTCCAGATTTATTTTTATTGAATTCAAATTCCACCATCTGCTGTGGCGGGACTCATACCCAGGTCCCCAGAACATTATCTGGGTTTCTGGATTAATAATCGAGCTATCGCCTAGTTCTTCACCTCTCAAGTACCATGCTGGTCAGGATTTCTTGGATAATGCATGCTTGTTCCAAGTGCAAAGATGAACTTATGACCTTTTTGTAAATAAAAAACGAAGTGTCCAAATAACACAATGTCTTTCCATGTTTTAAAAGAAAATATTGTCCTGAAAAATATGATTCTGACAGTGTTCCTAATCCGGTACCCACCAATTTCTCCATGACCTTATCAAAGAGGGACTGTTTCTCTTTACTATATATTACCATAGAGAATGCTAAATTGAGTTGCCACATCTACAAAGTGTAGCAAAGATCCCAAACTTTGTCCCATACTTTTAAGTCCACTATCACTACATCACTAAATTCCCAGTCAAGTAGTAGACTCACAGCTTGGCGGTGTCCTTTGATATTTAACACAAATATCACATTGTCCCTTGATATGCTCAATAAGTCTGTCATAATCTTTATCAACTACTGCAGCAGTCTGCAGCAGAGCTTTCAGGTTTTGTGGCACTGGATGTGCGAATTGTCTATGCAACTTCCAAATAATCAACTTTCTGTCCACCAAACCTTTGTCCCCAGAACTTTACAAGGCTGCTTAAAGTATTTGTGTGGAGTTTACACATTCTCCCGGTGTCTATATGGGTTTCCTCCAGGTGCTCCAGTTTCCTCCCACAGTCCAAAGATGTGCAGGTTAGGTGGATTGGCCATGCTAAATTGCCCCTTAGTGTCCAAAGATGTACAGGTTAGGTGGATCAGCCAAAGTCAATGTGCAGGGTTATGAGGATAGGGCGATGGAGTGGGCCTGGGTAAGATGCTGTTTCAGAGGATTGGTGCAGACTCAATGTGCTGAATGGCCTCCTTCTGCACTGTAGGGATTCTATCGAGTTGATGAGAAATATTTGACTTCCTTAATGGCAGACTGATTGAGTAAAATGTAGATCCACAGTTTTTTCTGAACACAATTGCTCTGAGATTCTCCATTTCCAGCTTCATCTGTGCTTTTTTCATTGAATATTTGATCAACAATAGAGGTATACCACTAGAGACCATATCAGTACTGATGAAGAGACTGGTTCCGGCTATCTTGCAAGGAAGAATTACTCTTTTGAAAGACGTTCGCATATAACCATCGTGTCATGGACAGGAAGGGTGATCAATGTAAATTGCCCTCAACGAAAAGGACCACAGTACTCTCAGACACTTAAGTACATGAAGAACTAAACACGCACACAGCATACACAGAAATGACCTCTTGTTCCACAATATATCTACAATCCTTGAACTCACTAAGACTTCACTTTCTCAAACAACATCCAAATTAAGTAACTCTATAAGTCAAATCCAGCTTAAGTTGCAACACAATACAGATAATGAAGTCTGGGAAATGTCTTTTCCTGGTCTAGCGAAGATATTCAAACCACCTTTGTGAAGGTTTCCTGCAATGGCTCCAAGACTTAGATGCAATAGTATAGCATCTCTGAGAAGTAAAAGATGTTACAGAACCCCTTCCTGTGAAATGGGTCCTAGATTCCGGGCTGGGAGTTGCAGACTAGATTTTGGATGTGAGGTGTGGACTGCCTTGTCTGCTTCTGGGGGCAGGGGGAGGTTTCAAACTTGAGAGTCGGCTGTCTACTTATCTCGACTTCCTTCCTTTTGTGGAGCCTTTGGCCACTTTTGGGAATCCCGGTTCAGGGACTAGCCAAGTTGAAAAGTTCCAGTTTCTGGTGCTAGTTGACCCTGAAACCTGGGATGACAGGAAGAGGGCCTATTGGCCAGGGCCTTCCCCACATCCATATTGGATATGGCTACATTGTAGTAGCCTGGTGGGATAAGCAGGGGTCCAAACTGTTTGGACTCCTGCTTGGTGTTAATTTGTCTGTCTTAAGGGACACTACTGCCCTTTAGGGAATGGTCAGCTCTTGCTGTATTTCCAGGTGGTTTCTCCACTGGGGGAGGCATCACCCACACCACTTCTGGATGAATTTGGGAAATTTCAGCTCCAGAAATTGCCTGAAGGTGATCTGCTAAAACAGTCACTGGCTTCCTTGCCAAGCCCTTTGAGTTTTGCGAGGGCACCTTTCGAACATGTTCCAGGTCTTCTGGAACACCACTGCCCTCTAATGGGGATGAAGTTCCCGCTCTGAAGGCTCTTTGAGTGCTTGAGGCAAGTTTCCTCACCCGCTCTGGGAATCTTTGGGAATCCCTCAGGCCTCCATTCAACTTTGAAAAGGTGGGTTTGGGTAGCCAGATCTCCTGCCCACCCAGCACTGGTGCAGGTTCTCTTTAGTTCAATGCTGGGCAAGGTACATTCCTCACCAAAGGAGGGTATGTTCAGAGACATTCCGGAGATCTCTGTTCTAAAAGCGAAATAAGGTGTTGGACAGCCAGACGTCCTGCTCCTCCAGCAGGGGTACAGGCTTCCTTCTTTTTGAAATGGTCGGTCAAGTCGAGGAACGTTCTGGGTATCTCTCTTCAAAAAGCAAGAACGGCATGGGTATAGTCTCCCTTCTTTTCAAAAGGGCTGGCTGGTTCTGGGGATTATCTGTGCATCCATAGAATAGAATCCCTAGAGTGCAGAAGAAGGCCATTCGGCCTATCGAGTCTTCACTGACTCTCTGATAGAGCTTCTTACCCAGACCCTATCCACAAAACCCCATGCATTTACCCCATTAATCCACCTAACTTACACATCTGTGGAAACTAAGGGGCAATTTAACATGGCCAAGCCACCTAACCTGCACATTTTTGGACATCCCTCTTTTAGAAGTGAAAAGGTGTTGGGACAACCAAACCTCCTGCTCTTCCAGGAGGGATAAATGCTCCCTTCCTTGTAAATGGGCTGGCTGGTCTGGGGACTTTCTGGGTACCCCATTTCTAAAAGTGAAAAGCTTTCGGACAGCCAGACCTCCTGCTTCTCCAGCAGGGGCTTGGGCTTCCTTCTTTCTAAAATGGCTGGCTGGGTGTGGGGACTTTCTGGGTATCCCTCTTTTAAAAGAGCAAAGAACTTTTCGGACAACCAGACCTCCCGCTTCTCCAACAGGGGCATGGGCTCCCTTCTTTTAGAAATGATTGGCTGTTCGACTAGGTGGGGTATTTCCCTCATTATTTCTTCCCCTGAGAATGGACTTCTCTAGTCCACATTCAGCATGGGGATTCTTGGAGATCTACTGATTCTAGTGGCCTTCTCTGTGCCCAGTTTAATTTTACTGGCCTGTCTTTAGCCTTGCTGACTTCGAAAAGCTCTCACTCAAGGTCTGTGGGGACTACCCTTTCGGGCTTCTTGATCTTTGTCAGCTTTCTGCCCTTAAGCAGATTTCTGCTACTTGGTCTTGGGTTCTATCAATTTTCTGGCTTAATCACAGCCTTTTAAAATCCAGGCAGCTTTTCTCGAACCACCTTATTCCTGAGAGTAACTTTTCTGAAATGGTATGATTTCTCCAGTCTCTCTGGACTTTTCTGGCTTGATGTGGAGATGCCGGCATTGCTCACCTGATGAAGGGGCAGCGCTCCGAAAGCTAGTGGCTTGTGCTACCAAATAAACCTGCTGGACTTTAACCTGGTGTTGTGAGACTTCTTACTCTGTTCTGGCTTCTCAGGGCACAGTGCTTGGGATCTCACGAAAACATTTCCCCACAATTTAGCTATTCCCTCATCTTTTCTTGGAATTCCCTCTGCTTCTTGGGCTTTTAAATCTCATCTCTGGCATATTTTGCTCATGAATCTTTTCTGTCTCTCTCGTTCCCTCTCTTAAGCTTCCCCTTCTCTTTTCTGGAACTTTTTCAATAGCCTTCTCTTTTCCAACTCTACCAGCCATTTTATGGCCAAGATAGCTATCTTGATTACAGGTCTCCAATCATTGCTCGGTTCTGACTCTTCTACCTGTTCTAGTAGAGATTGAGATCTAACTTCTCCAGAAGTATTTGGAGTATCTTGGGCTTTTGGGCCTCAGGCAGAAATTTTATGAATAGTTTTTTGACTAAAAATCTTAGTTCTCCCTGACTTAAAGAAGCTAGAGTATCACTGGTTAGTGATATTACTTTACATCATGTCTTGACCGTGACAAGCTCCAAAGCACTTCCAAGATGTGCGGGTTAGGTTGATTGGCCATGTTAAATTGACCCTAGTGTCAGGAGGATTAGCAGGGTAAATGTGTGGGATTATGGAAATAGGGCCTGGGTGGGTTTGTAGTCGGTACAGACTCGATGGGCCGAATGGCCACCTTCTGTACTGTAGGGATTCTATAAAACATCTCAAGGAAGAATAAGTCTGGACTTAGCCTATCCCTTAAACAGGTTTATTTCCAAGGCAGCAAAGTAAAACCACAGACTCTCCCAGTTCCTCTCAGACACCCAGAGTGAACTCATTTACATACTCATGCAATGATTCTATAATCTTTCCCTAATAAGGGGCAACATTGCTTAATTATCAATTTAAAGCCTGTATCCTATTGCAGCATAATTTCAATATTAACAGAGAGGACATCTCCATTTTGAGTCATGCTCTCCTTTACTTACCTGTCACGGTGTCCTGCTGCTGCTTTCAAGCTGGTGGTTCTCCTATTGGCCCTCCAGCTTTCAGCACCCATTGCAAGCCCACTGGCCATTAATTCGACATTTCAGGGAAAATCACAGGTGGGTGACTGTTTCCCACGTTACAGTGCATGCTTCTAACACCCATTTGAGCCTGACAGCAACCACAGGAAAGTCCTTCCCGAGGACTTTGATGAGGTGGCCCACGGAAAATAGTTGATGGGTATGCACATTGAACTGCTTGATGCTTTGGCAGGTCTGCCAAAAAGCTTAGTTACTGTCGAGAATCACCAACTAGGCACATGGCGCTGTTCAGATCTTTTATCCCCTCAATGTGGAAGCAGTGGCCAACTACATGAAAACCTTTGCAGACCCAATCATGGTGAGTGTTTGATGGTCGATGTCTCAGTTTCCATTACAGCACAAGCAGTAGCCTTCAAAGGTATAAGCACTGCCGTGGAAGCACATTCTCAAGTCTTGCAAGCTCAGGTTGTTATCACACAAGTATAAACTTGTGCATCATAATTTTAAACTGTGTGGTGGTGTGTTAATGTTGACAGCAACAGTCAGAGCTGCTGTGGCAACATGCATTATTACATACCTGTTGTTGTCTGCAGCTATGTATAGTGATGATAGAAGCTCCAACTTTCTTTCTATCCCATGGCTGACCTTACCACCTGCTCATGGTGTGTGTTGGAAGGATTTGCAGGTTGATACTTGTTAGGCAGCGTTATGAATACGCTTTCCTTTGCTATTAAATCCTGGGATGGGACTCAAACCAGAAGTTTGAAGCTCGGTGGCAGGGATGCTACCCACTGTACCACAAGGTCTCTTTTGGAGTTACAGAAATCAGTGTTCAGGGTTCTCAGGATCTCATAGCAGTTCAGAAATCTGTCTTCCAACATATTTGCTAAGATTGCCAAGGCTTTACAATAGGTGGAGTGGCAGTGGCACTGTAGAGCACGAAGCTGATTGCTTTCTGAGAATGACAGCATGCGTCTTCCCTTCACTGCCAGTATGAGGTGGGACTTTGGCCAGTCATCGTCTTTCCAGACAATGACTCCCTCTCTTTCAAGGATCCCAATCAATACCTTGTCTCCTTTGTGTAACTGTAGTACCATTCAAATGCATTTTCTTCTGTCATAGGCGGATGCCTGCTGCTGCCTGCAGGATTGTTCTCAGTCCTGGATGTTTCTGTCGTCCATGACTGCCAACCATGAGAGTTTCTTTGGCAGCATTGGGAGTTGAGTTCTGCCCATCAGGAGCACTGATGGGACCAATCTACATTGCAATAGGGCAGATCTATTAGTTAAAAACACTGTAGAGAAATTGTTGTTCTTTCTAGCGTGGTCACCACTTTACGTCTCACCATTCAATTGTGCATACCTTGGAGAGCTGGTACGGTGTTGAAAATCACAACTGAAGGCAAATCGGGTGACATATTCATTTGCGAATTGCAGTCCATTATTAGACACCACCTGGTCTGGCATACCATAGCTCGCTAACATTTCCTTCAATGAACTCACACTGCCTTGAAGATTGTTGTATGCTACTGTTTCACCTCAATCTATTGGGAGAAATAGTCAGCCACAATGAGGAAGGATTTGTCATTAAAAATAAGTAAATCAATTCCCAACCATTCTCACGGTCGGTGTGGGGATGAGGAACTCTCTCTGGTTCGGCGTGTGCAGTGTACACACCTGGCAGTTTGTGATCATTTTTACAATGGCCCTTGATATGCCCTGCCACTAAACTGCCATTGGGCACACAATCTGCATTTTCTAATGTGCATTTGGGTTTGGTGAATTTTTTTGGAAAAATCTCTGACTGAAGAGAGACTGGAATGACCAGCCACTCATTGTATACTCGCAGATTATCCATCACGGTGTTTCTGCTGTTCAAAGCAAATTTTCATGGCATTGCTGGCTGATCGCTGCTGTGATCACTTTTGTTGACAGTATTAGTGGATACCGTCATCCCACATTTGCTCCTGGCGAATTTGCTGAAGTTTCTCAAAGTTGTCTCCTCACAAATTGGGTGCATGACTTGAGTTTCTCAACCAAGCTAATATCATATGTCACAGGAAGGTCAACTGTGGCACTGGATAGTGTGTCTGCAGTTGTTGAATATTTCCCTTTAATATACATCTCATATGCAAATCTCATGATGTACAAACAGAATCTCCGAATTCTGAATGGCATCATTGTAAGTTCCTTCTCTTCGAACAGTGAGACCACTAGTTTATGATCCATTTCAATGATGACTTTCAGGCCGATAATGTAGTCAGAGAACTTCTCGCAAGCTCATGTGACTGAGAGAGCTTCTTTTTTGATAAGAAGTGGTAAGGGAATTGTGGCCAAACCATGGCTTACAAGGGAAATTAGAGATAGTATCAGATTCAAGAAAGAAGCATACAAATTGGCAAGAAAAGCAATAGGCCTGAGGATTGGGAGCAGTTTAAAATTCAACAAAGGAGGACCAAGGGATTGATTAAGAAGGGAAAAATAAGTATGAAAGTAAGCTAGTAGGGAACATAAAAACTGACTGTAAAAGTTTCTATAGATATGTAAAGAGAATTAATTCTACCTGTTCTCAGTCCTGGATGTTTCTGTCGTCCATGACTTCCAACCATGAGAGTAGAATTAAGGATCTTCTTGTGAGGGATCCTCTTGGGTTGAGTGATCATAATATGGTTGAATTTCTGATACAGATGGAGGATGAGAAAGTAGGGTCCCAAACCAGTGTCCTCTGCTTGAACAGAGGGGAGTACGATAGGATGAGGGCAGAATTGGCTAATGTAGACTGGGCGAGCAGACTGGTAGGTAGGACAGCTGAGGAACAGTGGAGGATATTTAAGGAGATTATTTTAAGTACTCAGCAAAAATATATTCCGGTGATAAAGAAGGACTGTAAGAAAAGGGATAACCAGACGTGGATAACGAAGGAAATAAAAGAGAGTATTAAAATAAAAACAGATGCGTACAGAGTGGCCAAAAATAGTGGAGAATTAGTGGATTAGGAAAGCTTTAAAAAAACAACAAAGAACGACTAAGAAAGCAATTAAGAAAGGAAAGATAGATTATGAAACTAAACTAGCTCAAAATATAATAAATGATAGTAAAAGTTTTTACAAATATATAAAAAGGAATAGAGTGGCTAGAGTGAATGTTGGACCCTTGGAGGACGAGAGGGGAGATTTAATAGTGGAAAACGAGGAAATGGCTGAGACTTTAAATAAGTTCTTTGTGTCATTCTTTACAGTGGAAGACACAAATAGTTTACCGAATATTAGAGATCGAGAGTTGGTGGGAGGTGAGGTCCTTAATACAATTACTGTTACTAAAGAGGTAGTGCTTGGTAGACTAATGGGACTGAAGGTAGACAAGTCCCCGGGCCCAGATGGAATGCATCCCAGGGTACTGAAAGAAATGGCTGAGGTAATAGCAGATGCGTTAGGAGTTATTTCTCAAAATTCGCTGGACTCTGGGGTGGTGCCGGCTGATTGGAAAACAGCTACTGTTACGCCGCTGTTTAAAAAAGGAAGCAGACAAAAGGCGGGTAACTACAGGCCGGTTAGCTTAACGTCCGTAGTTGGGAAGATGCTGGAGTCCATCATTAAAGAGGAAATAGCAGAGCACCTGGATAAGAATGGTTCGATCAAGCAGACGCAGCATGGATTCATGAAGGGAAAGTCGTGTTTGACGAATTTACTGGATTTTTATGAAGATGTGACTAGTGCAGTTGACAGAGGGGAACTGGTGGGTGTGGTGTTTTTAGATTTCCAGAAGGCATTCGATAAGGTGCCTCACAAAAGGGTGCTGCAGAAGATTAGCATACACGGAGTTGGGGGTAAGGTATTGGCGTGGATTGGGGATTGGCTATCTAACAGGAAGCAGAAAGTTGGAATAAATGGGTGCTTTTCTCGTTGGCAGTTGATGACCAGTGGCGTGCCGCAGGGATCGGTGCTGGGGCCTCAACTGTTTACCATTTACATAGATGATCTGGAGGAGGGGACTGAGTGTAGGGTATCAAAGTTTGCTGATGACACAAAGATGAGTGGGAAAGCGAATTGCGTGGAGGACGCGGAAAGTCTGCAGAGAGATTTGGATAGGCTGAGCGAGTGGGCGAGGATCTGGCAGATGGAATATAACGTTGGCAAATGTGAGGTTATCCACTTTGGAAGAAATAATAGTAAATTGGAATATTATTTAAATGGAGAAAAATTACATCATGCTACTGTGCAGAGGGACCTGGGGGTCCTTGTGCACGAATCGCAAAAACTCAGTCTGCAGGTGCAGCAGGTGATCAAGAAGGCGAATGGAATGTTGGCCTTTATCGCGAGGGGGATAGAATATAAAAGCAGGGAGGTCTTGCTGCAACTATACAAGGCACTGGTGAGGCTGCAACTGGAGTACTGTGTGCAGTTTTGGTTCCCTTATTTGCGAAAGGATATATTGGCCTTGGAGGGAGTGCAGAGAAGGTTCACCAGGTTGATACCGGAGATGAGGGGTGTAGCTTATGAGGAGAGATTGAACAGATTGGGTCTGTACTCGTTGGAGTTTAGAAGGCTGAGGGGTGATCTTATAGAGACATATAAGATCATGAAGGGGCTGGATAGGGTAGAGGTAGAGCGATTCTTTCCACTTAGAAGGGAAACCAGAACTAGAGGGCACAGCCTCAAAATTAGTGGGGGCCGGTTCAGAACAGAGTTGAGGGGGAACTTCTTCTCTCAGAGGGTAGTGAATCTCTGGAATTCTCTGCCCATTTAAGTGGTGGAGGCTACCTCGTTGAATATGTTTAAATCACGGGTAGATAGATTTCTGATCGCTAAGGGAATTAAGGGATATGGGGAGCAGGTGGGTAAGTGGAACTGATTCAGCCATGATCTTGTTGAATGGCGGGGCAGGCTCGAGGGGCTAGATGGCCTACTCCTGCTCCTATTTCTTATGTTCTTATGTTCTTAAAAACAAATGTAGGCCCTTTACAGTCAGAAACAGGAGAATTCATAACGGGAAATAAAGAAATGGCTGAGGAATTAAATTTGTACTTTGCTTCAGTCTTCACAAAGGAAGACATGAATAATGTACCAGAAGTGCCGAGAGAAACAAGTTTTAGTGAGGAACTGAAGGAAGTCAGCATTAGTAGAGAAATGGTTTTGGGGAAATTGATGGGATTGAAGTTGGATAAATCTCCAGGTCCTCATAATCTTCATCCCAAAGCACTTAAGGAAGTGGTCTTGGAAATAGTAGATTCATTGGTGGTTATTTTCCAAAATTCTTTGGACCCTGGAATAGTTCCTACAGATTGGAGGGTAGTTAATGTAAGCCTGCTATTCAAAAAGGGAGGTAGAGCGAAAGCAGAGAACTATAGACCAGTGAGCCTAACAGCGGTACTGGGGAAGTTGCTAGAGTCTATTACCAAGAATTTCATAGCTCAGCATTTGGAAGGCAGTGGTATAATCAGACAAAGTCAGCATGGATTTACAAAAAGGAAATCATGCTTGACGAATCTATTGGAATTCTTTGAGGATGTAACTAGTAGAGTTGACTGAGAAGAACCAGTGGATGTGGTTTATTTAGACTTTCAGCAGGTTTTCGACAAGGTCTCACATAACAGACTACTGGGTAAAGTTAAAGCACTGGGATTGCAGCTAATGTCTTGAGATGGATAGAAAGCTGGTTAGCAGATAGGAAGCAAAGAGTTGGCATAGATGGGTCTTTTTCTGATTGGCAGTCAGTGACTAGTGGGGTTCCGCAGGGATCTGTGCTAGGACCCCAACTGTTCACATTATATATTAATGATTTGGAAGAGGGAACTGAATGTATTATCGCCAAAATTGCAAATGGTACAAAGTTGGGTGGGAGGGTGAGCTGCGAGGAGAATGCAGAGATGCTTCAACGTGATTGGTCAGGCCGAGTGTGTGGGTATATGTATATATGGGTATATATAATGCAGTATAATGTGGTTAAATGCGAGATTATCCACTTTGGTAGCAATAATAGGAAGACAGATTATTACTTGTATGGATGGAAATTGAGAGAGGTACTCAACGAGACCTTGGAGTCCTCATGCATCAGTTGCTAAACGTAAGCGTGCAGGTACAGCAGGCAGTAAAGAAGGTAAATGGTATGTTGGCCTTCATAGCAAGAGGATTTGAGTATGGGGATAGGAATGTTTTGCTGAAATTGCATAGGGCATTGGTGAGGTCACACCTGGAGTATTGTGTGCAATTTTGGTGTCTTTATCTGAGGAAGGACGTCCTTGCTACAGAGGGAGTACAGCGAAGATTTACCAGGCTGATTCCTGGGATGGTCTGTCATATGAGGAGAGACTAAATCGGTTAGGATTATATTCACTGGAGTTTAGAAGAGTGAGAGAGGATCTCATAGAAACTTATAAAATTCTAACAGGGTTAGACAGGGTAGATTCAGAAAGAATGTTCCCAATGTGGGGAGTCCAGGACTAGAGGTCATAGTTTGAGGATAAGGGGTAAACCTTTTAGAACTGAGGTGAGGAGAAATTTCTTCACCTAGAAGGTGGTGAACATGTGGAATTCACTACCACAGAATGTAATTGTAGCCAAAACGTTGTCTGTTTTCAAGAAGAAATTGGATATATCTCTTAGGGCTAAATCAAGGGATATGGGAAGAAGGAGGAATCAGGATATTGAATTCGATGATCAGCCATGATCAAAATGAATGGCGGAGCAGGCTCGAAGGGCCGCATAGCCTACTCCTGCTTCTAGCTTCTATGTTTCCATAGAAAGTGCATCTGGGGAATTGATAATGGAAAGTAGGGCTATGGCGGATGAAATAAACAAGGACTCGCGCACCATCCCAGAAATCGCTTTAATCAGGAAATGAAAGGGACGGAGGAACTTAGGGGAGGCAATTGCCTAGTGGTATTATCGCTGGACCATTAATCCAGAAATTCAGCTAATGATCTGGGTTTGAATCCCGCCACAGCAGAGGGTGGAATTACAATTCAATAAAAAAAATTCTAGAATTAAGAATCTACTGATGACCACGAAACCATTCCCGATTGTCAGAAAAACTCATCTGGTTCATTAATGTCCTTTAGGGAAGGAAATCTGCTGTCCTTACCTGGTCTGGCCTACATGTGACTCCAGATCCATACCAATGTGGTTGATTCTCAACTGCCCTTTGAAAGGGCCTAGCAAGCCACTCACTTTCAAGGGCAACTAGGAATGGGCTATAAATGCTGGCCAGCCAGCGACGCCCATGTCCCACAAATCATTTTTTTAAAAAGCCTCAGAAACTTCAAATCAAAGCTCTGTGCACACATTGGGGCTGAGTACACAACCATGCAGACTGGTAAAATAGACATCTCCTCTCTGCCAGAGGACTTCAAAGGGGTCTGATCACACCTGCAGCTTCTGAAAGTGGGAGAAAGGCAAATCTCTGCTGTAGATTGGAGTGCTGCAATGATTTAAAAGCCTGCTAGGTAACCAGGAGGGCATGGAGATTAAATTGACCTGGCCACTTCAGATTTTTCACAGCTGACAGGCAGGAATGCAGATATTGATCACAGGACTGCCTGAAATCTCCATGCCAGAGGTGATCTTCAGATCTGCCAGCGCTAGTTCAGCCATGACACCTCCATCTCAGCAGAGAGTGGGGGAGGTTAACCACTTTTCTATTCAACCCCCAGGATCCTTGAGGGATCCTTCCTCTGTAGTCTGGTAGCCAGAGAGGGGCAAATGGCCACTGGACCTACCTCCTCAAGCCCCAAGAGGGCCCAACGTGCCAGGCCAGGGTGTCAGTGCCAGGGAGTGCACTATTGGCATAGCTAAGGCATGTGGACTGAAGGAAGGCTGAGTGGGGGGTCTGAGGGAGGAGGGAGACTGAGCGGGGGGGGGGGGGGGGGGGTCTGATGGAGGAAGGGTCTAAGTGGGGAGTCTGAGGGGAAGGTGGGCTGAGGGGAACATGGAACAGAAATAGGCAAATTCAACCCTTCGAACCTGCTCCGCCATTCAATCGGATCATGGCTGATCTCTCCCTGGTCTCAAATCCACCTCCCCACCTGTTCCCATATCCCTTTTTTCCCATTTTTAAAATTAGAAATATATCTATCTCCTTCTTGGAACCATTCAATGATTCAGATTCCACCGCACTATGGGGCAGCGAGTTCCACAAATTCAACACCCATTGAGAGAAGTAGTTCCTCCTCATCTCAGTTTTAAATCTACCGCCTCTCAACCTATACCTGTGACCTCTTGTTCTAGATTGCCCCATATGAGGAAACATTTGGTCTACATTTACTCTATCAATCCCTTTTAAAATTTTATATACCTTGAACAGACCCTCTCTCATCCTTCTAAACTCCAGCGAGTACAAGCCCAAACTGTTTAATCTCTCCTCATACGTTAACCCTTTCATCTCCAGAATCAATTTGGCGAACCTCCTCTGAATTGCCTCCAATGCCACCACATCCTTTCTCAAATAAGGAGACCAAAACTGGACACAATACTCAAGATGTGGTGTCACCAACACCCTACACAATTGCAACAACACTTCTCTACTTTTATACTCCAGTCCTTCTGCAATAATTGCCAACATCCCATTTACCTTTTCTATGACATGCTGCATCTGCACACTGACTTTCTGAGATTCATGAACAAAGACACGCAGTTCCTTCTGCCCAGGCGCATTTGAATCTGCTTTCCACTTAGATCATAATTTGCCTTTCTATTTTTTCTGCCAAAATGGATAACCTCACACTTATCCACCTTAAACTCCAGCTGCCAAATTTTGGCCCATTCTTCTAGCCTGTCTATATCCATCTGTAAAATCTTTATATTCGCTTCACTGCCTGCTTTCCCACCTATTTTAGTATCATCCGCAAATTTTGCTATGTCACACTCTGTCCCTGCTTGCAGATCATTTATATGGATTGTAAACAGTTGAGGTCCAAGGACTGACCCCTGCAGCACCCCGCTGGTTACATTTCGCCAGCCAGAGAAGGACCCATTTATCCCAACCCTCTGTTTTCTATCAGTCCAATCCTCAATCCAATCTAGTACTCTACCCCCAATCCTCTGCGATCTCACCTTCTGGATCAGTCTTTTATGCGTCACCTTGCCAAACACCTTCTGGAAGTCTAGATATACCATATCCACAAGTTCCCATCATCCACCTTGCTGGTTATGTCCTCAAAAAACTCGAGCAAGTCTGTCAAGCATGACCTGGGTAGGGTGGGTAGTCTTCCTCATGGGGGTGTGTGTGTGTGCACGTGTGTGTGTATATGCGGTGACCCGTGATCATGATTGGGGGGGGGGGGGGGGAGCGGGTGTGAGGGTGCCCCTCTTCTCTGAGAGGTTGGTGATGCTTCCCTGGACTCCCGGGGTCCAGCAAGCCTTGTCCCCGCTTATGGATAGCAACTGTAAAGCCCACCCATTGCAGTTCCAGATGGCGGGCCAGGTGAATTCGCAGTCAAACCCATTCAATGTAATTCAAATTAGCAGGTTTGCCTAAGTGTTAGGTTGCCACCCAGTCTGGGCAGGAACCCAATTGAAGTCGGCGGGATGAGGTGGATGAATCCAGAGAGCCCTCATGCCCATTGAGAATCCAATTTTTGGCCGAAGCCCCATTCATCAGGGCATTGGGATTCCTGCCAGCCATCTGACGAGGTCGGAGAATCGGGCCCAACTAGTCTCACAGGAATGTAATTGAAGAAATAAATTGACATTGAGCCAAAGAAGGACACAACATGACAAGTAACATAGTTAGGTTTTATGCAGTGTCCTCAAGTCAGAGAGAAATGGAGAGGCGTTAGTAGAGAATTCTAGGGTTTGGAGGCCTGCTCACCAATAGTGAGGCAAAGCAAACCAAGAATATGCAGAGGTCAGAATTGACAGAACACAAAATTTCTAGAAGGTTAAAGGGCAGGAAGAGGTTATAGAGGTTGAAAGGCACACAACCACGGAGAAAGTTGAATATGAGGATGAGAATTTTAAAGTCACTGTAGGTCAGTGAGGACAAGATGAACAGACTTGGTGCAAGTTAGGATTCAGGCAGGAGAAATTTCTGTTCACTGAAGTTTATGGAGAGTGGAAGATGGTATCACATGTAGGGGAATACAAGAATACTGCTAAAATCTGAAAAACAATTTGTGGTTAGCTGCTGATGTGGATATACAAATTAGTTATTCGGTATTGGTACCAAATGGGTCTTTTTCTGATTGGCAAAATGTTCAACAGCCGCAGCTGCTCTCAAGTCAAAAACCAGTAATCTGCTTATGTTAACAAAACTGACATCAGCATCTAGGACTCTAATTAGGTAATCCAGGAAACATTATTCAATATGAGAAGATTTGTAGGTCGCACGATGCATGAAGCATACAAGATGTGGTTCAGCTGTTTAAAAAGGGGACTAATTTCTCAATTGGAAACAAACCTGATGTATCAGACAGCAGAAAATTAACAAAGGTAAGATTCATTGAAACAACCTTTCAGTGTGCCAATACACATGTCCCCCAACATTGGGCCTTTTTTCCTGATTGTCAAACAAACAATGTTAGTTTTAATTATGTAATATCTTTTGGAATGGTTTGCTTGAGCTGAATATGGAGCACACAGAGTAAAGGCTATGGTGATTTATAATCCAATAAAGACTGTACCTTGATTGGAATTATCTCAATTTACAGCACAATTAATTGTGTTTTAATTTAAATAGTTTTAATACACACCATCAGGTTCACTCTTGTTGCTACACTTCTGGTTTTGAAGTTCTTGGATCCTTTGTTTCTGCTCCAAATCCTCAGAGTCTCCTGCCTGAAAACAACAGGTTTAGTCAGTTGCATCGTATGAAAGGAGATCAAAAATAGAAAGTCAGCCAGGTTCTGAAACACTGTACATTGATCCAGCTGAAAGTATAATGAATGGTTCCTAAATGACATTCTTTTCAAACTTTTTGTTTCCCTCCCCAAGTGCTATAAAAAGATGCAAAAATACAACTTAAATATGAAAACAAGAATAGAAGGCGGCCATTTAGTCTCTTGAGGCTGTTCCATCATTCAATGTGATCATGGTTGAATCTATCATCTAACTCGATATACTCTCCTATGTCCCATATCCCTGAACACCTTTGGTTAACAGGAATCTATCAATCTCAAATTTAAAATTCACAATTGATCCAGCATCAACTGCCATTTGCAAGAGAGAATTCAAAACTTCTACCACTGAGTGTAGAAATGTTTCCTAATTTCTGGTTTTAATTTTTTTAAGAAAACTTCTATTCTAAGTTTTCATTTTACATTTGTCACGAAATGCAACAAGTTGCCAAAATCCAGTACAGCACAGAGTAATCATTATTCCACACAAACATACAGAGAAGACCAGTGAATATTCATACAAATGATTCCAATTACCCATCATTGCAATTGTTGTCGTCGGCATCTCCTCTTGTACAGACAAAGAAAGGACATCAGTTAGAGCGGCGGATCTCAGAACAACAGGATAAAATTCTGAGCACGTGGCCTCATGGTGCACACCATCCTCCTTGGGATAACACAGACATGATGTGGAGATGCCGGCGTTGGACTGGGGTGAACACAGTAAGAAGTCTCACAACACCAGGTTAAAGTCCAACAGGTTTATTTGGTAGCAAATACCATAAGCTTTCGGAGCTTGCTGCTCCTTCGTCAGATGGAGTGGTCTCTGTTCTCCAACAGTGCACAGACACAGAAATCAAGTTACAGAATACTAATTAGAATGCAAATCTCTACAGCCAGCCAGGTCTTAAAAGGTACAGATAATGTGGTTGGAGGGAACATTAAACACAGGTTAAAGAGATGTGTATTGTCTCCAGACAGAACAGCTGGTGAGATTATGCAAGACCAGGGGCAAGCTGTGGGGGTTACTGATAATGTGACATAAATCCAACATCCCGGTTTAGGCCGTCCTCATGTGTGCGGAACTTGGCTATCAGTTTCTGCTCAGCGACTCTGCGCTGTCGTGTATCGTGAAGGCCGCCTTGGAGAACGCTTACCTGAAGATCCAAGGCTGAATGCCCGTGACTGCTGAAGTGCTCCCCCACAGGAAGAGAACAGTCTTGCCTGGTGATTGTCGAGCGGTGTTCATTCATCCGTTGTTGTAGCGTCTGCATGGTTTCCACAATGTACCATGCCTCGGGACATCCTTTCCTGCAGCGTATCAGGTAGACAACGTTGGCTGAGTTGCAAGAGTAGGTACCGTGTACCTGGTAGATGGTGTTCTCACGTAAGATGATGGAATTCGTGTCGATGATCCGGCACGTCTTGCAGAGGTTGCTGTGGCAGGGTTGTGTGGTGTCATGGTCACTGTTCTCCTGAAGGCTGGGTAGTTTGCTGCGGACAATGGTCTGTTTGAGGTTGTGTGGTTGTTTAAAGGCAAGAAGTGGGGGTGTGGGGTTGGCCTTGGCGAGATGTTCGTCTTCATCAATGACATGTTGAAGGCTCCGGAGGAGATGCCGTAGCTTCTCCGCTCCGGGGAAGTACTGGACGACGAAGGGTACTCTGTCCACCGTGTCCCGTGTTTGTCTTCTGAGGAGGTCGGTGCGGTTTTTCGCTGTGGCGCGTCGGAACTGTTGATCGATGAGTCGAGCGCCGTATCCTGTTCTTATGAGGGCATCTTTCAGCGTCTGGAGGTGTCTGTTGCGATCCTCCTCATCCGAGCAGATCCTGTGTATTCGGAGGGCTTGTCCGTAGGGGATGGCTTCTTTTACGTGTTTAGGGTGGAAGCTGGAGAAGTGGAGCATCATGAGGTTATCCGTGGGCTTGCGGTATAGTGAGGTGCTGAGGCGACCGTCCTTAATGGAGATGCGTGTGTCCAAGAATGCAACCGATTCCGGAGAGTAGTCCATGGTGAGTCTGATGGTGGGATGGAACTTGTTGATGTCATCATATAGTTGTTTCAGTGATTGCTCACCATGACTCCAAAGGAAGAAAATGTCATCGATGTATCTAGTGTATAGCATCGGTTGAAGGTCCTGTGCGGTGAAGAAGTCTTGTTCGAACCTGTGCATGAAGATGTTGGCATATTGAGGTGCGAATGTTGTCCCCATGGCTGTTCCGTGTGTCTGGATGAAGTACTGGTTGTTGAAGGTGAAGATATTGTGGTCCAGGATGAAGCGGATGAGTTGTAAAATTGCATCTGGAAACTGGCAGTTGACGGCATTGAGTACTGAGGCCGTTGCAGCAATGCCATCATCGTGGGGGATGCTGGTGGAGAGTGCCGAGACATCCATTGTGACGAGGAGTGCTCCTGGTTCAACTGCTCCATGTGTGTTGAATTTCTGTAGGAAGTCCGTAGTGTCGCGACAAAAGCTGGGGGTTCTTTGTACAATGGGTTTCAAGATGCCCTCGACATAGCCGGAGAGGTTCTCGCACAGGGTTCCATTTCCTGAAACGATGGGACGGCCGGGTGTGTTCGCCTTGTGTATTTTTGGGAGGCAGTAGAGATCTCCAACGCGTGGAGTACGTGGGATGAGAGCACGGAGGGTGCTCTGAAGGTCCGGATCAAAGGTTTTGATCAGAGTGTTGAGTTGACGGGTGTGTTCTTTGGTTGGATCTGTGGGTAACTGTCTGTAGTGTTCCTCGTTGTTCAGTTGTCGGTACACTTCTTTGCAGTAATCCGTTCTGTTCAGTATGACGATGGCCCCTCCTTTGTCTGCTGGTTTGATGACAATGTTGCGGTTGGTCTTGAGAGCGTGGATGGCGTTGCGTTGTGCTTGGGTGATGTTCGGTGCTGTCTTGTGAGTGCGGCTGATGAATTTGGTGTTGACGCACCTCCTGATGGCTTGGGCATACATGTCAAGTCGAGGGCAGCGGCCTTCCGGAGGAGTCCAATTCGACTCTTTCCTCTTCGGTTGCACTGCGGATCTCTCTGTCTGCTGTTCCGGTTCATTAACTGTCTCATTGTGTTCGCTGTTGGCCTCTTGGGGTTTGTGGAAGAACTCCCGCAGCCTCAGGCTCATGATGCTCCACTTCTCCAGCTTCCACCCTAAACACGTAAAAGAAGCCATCCCCTACGGACAAGCTCTCCGAATACACAGGATCTGCTCGGATGAGCAGGATCGCAACCGACACCTCCAGATGCTGAAAGATGCCCTCATAAGAACAGGATATGGCGCTCGACTCATTGATCAACAGTTCCGACGCGCCACAGCGAAAAACCGCACCGACCTCCTCAGAAGACAAACACGGGACATGGTGGACAGAGTACCCTTCGTCGTCCAGTACTTCCCCGGAGCGGAGAAGCTACGGCATCTCCTCCGGAGCCTTCAACATATCATTGATGAAGACGAACATCTCGCCAAGGCCATCCCCATTGAAAGGAGAAGGTGCAGTGTTGCAGTTACAGATAGGATGAAGCGAAAGATGAGCTGAATATATGATAGGTCCATTCAAAAGTCTGATGGCTTTTCTCTTGAGTTGGTTAGTACGTGTTCTCAGACTTTTGTATCTTTTTCCCCAATGGAAGAAGGTGGAAGAGAGTATGTCCGGGGTTCGTGGGGTCCTTGATTATGCTGGCTGTATTTTCGAAGCAGTGGGAAGTGTAGACAGATTCAATGGATGGGAGGCTGGTTTGTGTATTGAACTGGGCTACATTCACAATCCTTTATAGTTTCTTGCGGTCTTGGTCAGAGCAGGAGCCATAACAAGCTGTGATACATCCAGAATGGATGCTTCCTATGGTGCATCTGTAAAATTGGTGAGAGTTGTAGAGGACATGCCAAATTTCCTTGACCTCCTGAGAAAGTAGAAGAGTTGGTGGGCTTTCTTAATTATAGCATCGGTGTGGAGGGACCAGGACAGATTGTTGATCTGAAAATTAGAAACTTGAAGTTCTCAACCATTTCCACTTCATCACTGTTTTTGTAGTCAGGGGCATGTCCTCTACTATGTTTCCTGAAGTCAATGATGGGGAAAATTCTAAAGTGCATAATCAAAGATTTTATAGCAGAGCATTTGGTAAACATTGGTAGAATTGGAGACTCTTTGTGGGTTTTGTGGTGGTGGAGAAATTCTGAGGTGATGGTGGGGGATTCTGAGGTGGTTTGTTTTCATTTTAAAAATTTCTACATCAACCTTCTGTTTAAAAATGGCAGGGGGGTGAGGGGGTTTTGCACGTCAGGGGTTAGCCGGGTGGATCCGTCAGGAGGGCCCTGATGTCCCAATGTGAGCAAACCATGTCGGGGTGTGGGGAGAACATGGGAGAGTGGATCTGATGTCTCTGGAGGTGGGAGAGGGAGGGGGCTCTCCCAGCGCACCATGAATGGCCGCTGAGCACTTTGAAGCCGGTTTCACCAGCGTGTTTAGGCTCCGCAACCCCCTCCATACCGGCGCTAAACTCCAACCTTCTAAAACAGTGACTGAGTTTCAAAAGATTGTGATACAGTGTGCGCTTGAGAAACTGGCAAGCTTCACCCCATGTTCCTCACCGTTATGACACTTAAAAATTTGGGGGGAAAATACCACCCGTAATCTTACTTTAACTCATCAATACTCACTTACGCTGTATTTTTGCATTGTATTCCAGATTTCCAGTGTTTGTATGATTTCCTTTTAAAATCATAATTGCTAGTGAGTTCAGTTGTTGAATTGTGGATATCATTACAAATTGCTTTTTCAAGTGACGTGTGCATGAGAACATTAACATTTAATGGAACATAAACAGTGAATGCACTTCAGGTCATTCTGTGAAGCACCTTTGTATGTTTTTGAAAATAAGATATTAAAATAAATCCAAGTCTTTCTTCCCAGAGCCTTTATAATGGGCACAATATGCAGTAAATTGTTAGAATAACAGTACTACAGTATAACTAGAATATGAATAAATTAAAAATAGATAGCACAGTGTTAATGTACAAAATACATATACAAAACAATTACATACACTACACAGTAGTCAGTAACTGATGCAATTGATCTTTTATTTCATTAAGTGTTTAAAAAAAAACCTAATTAGTGTTGGCAACTGATGTGATTAGCTGGTTAAGCTGGAATATGCAGTACTTCTGCCTAAGGAAAATAGGCGTGTGCCAAACAATTTAATCTCAGTTGCAACCAAAACAAATGCACATTAATATTCTACATTTGCAGCAATTTCCCTTTGGATGTTCAATTGCTTCCAGTATTTCACTATTTAATCACAATGTATGATTATTTTGTGCACAATTTTATCATTAGTCTATTTAAACCGAACAGTTTAGTGATTGTGTTAAATAGTGTAAAGAGACATTACACTAATGTTTTCAGTAATACACTATCAAAGTGAAACTGCCGAGTATATATATATCTTAAACATAAATTGGCTTCACTGTCCACCAGAGTTCTCTATGATTGTAATTTCCAGTCATACGTACATAGATTTTCTATATTTTTAATCTGCATTATAATCTAAAAACAATGGTGGAAGTATTGTTTCAAGTAAGCAACACAATATACAGATTAGGTTGCAGCTTTCCTTTGATGGGTCAGTTGGTAAAGGCAGTATTTAACTTAACTCAGCCAAATTGGCAGTAGGATTGCTACAATTAAGTTTAATGACTGTGGTCTACAGAAAGGAAAATTAACCAGGAATCCCACAGTTGATACTTTCCAGTCACTCTGCGAGAAAATACATGTGCCAATATTGCCTGAGAATAGAATTGTGCTCTCCACAATCAAATATCAAGTGTAGCATGGAGAGGATGCTGCACTTGGTTGAGGTCATTAGGTTACGCTGAGGCTTCATATGTTTCATATGAAGCAATTTTTTAAAGCGGCATCTCGGCCTTTTGGCTAAGATGCAAATGAGCCCAAGTCTTGGAGGAGGAACCTCCCCCTTCTCCAATCAGCTTGGCTCATGTAGATCGGGCCCAGGACAGGGTGGTTTAGTCGCCCGCCCTGTCTTGTCAGCCTGGATCGGAAATGTCTCAACTTGTTGAGACTCTGAATTGGATTTGATTTGATTGAATTGGAAAAGTATTAAAAAAAACAATCAAATAATCTGCCAACACTCATTGATTAAGCTGTCATTAAGGGTGACTGACGCCTGTGCAAAACAACTGCATCTCAAGAGAGAAAAAAAGCAAGAAAATTAGAATAGAAATGGTCTGTGAAATAATATAATAATCCACAGCTACATTTTTCAAAGTACAGAACTCTGTTTCTCTCCTTTTTTTTCTATTCAAAGTATGCTTTAATTAAAAGTTACCATTTTTACTAAGAGACTGCTGTTGCCTCAATGATGTTCTCAGAAGGATGTAACCAGGGGTCAATTTACAGAAGATCACCTTTGGAACTGAAAGAAGAATCACATTGGACTCAAAACATGAACTCTGTTTCTCACTCCATAGATGCTGTCAGACTGGCCGAGTTTTTCCAGCACTTTTGATTTTACTTTATACAAATTTCTATTCCCGAGTCCTGTCATGAGCTTCTATGAAGTAGCAGCAGCTCCCTCATAAATATTTTGTTCAGCCAAAAGTTGTCTCAACAAGTTAAGGATTGCAAGCACATCTCTTCGCCATAATGAGACAAATTTTTCAGTTTTCTATCTGATCAAGGCAGTTTTCAATCCAACATAATTATCTGCAGGATATATCTTATCGCAATTACAAGACTTCACATCAAGTCTGAAAGGCATTCCATTGTTTTGAAACTCCACATGCAAAATTAAATGATTTCTTAATAGATGAAAGTCTAGATTTAACTGAATTATGATTTCACAAAAATGAAGTCTCCCCGCCCAAGATAAAATTTCATTTCAGATTATTTTACATACAAGTAGAGATATGAGTTTATATTTCCATCTGTTAACTTCAGAACAAACTAGTGCCAACCAGTAAATCACAGCTGCCTGTGGAAGAATTAACAGCAAGAGCATAAGACTTCCACGTGGCTTTACTTCAAAGAGTCTCTCAGTCACTCCTATCCTGGCAGTATTTGCATTTTCTGTTTGAATTCTGCTGGACAGAAGAGGCATTGGAAATATGGTAGCTGAAGCAGTCAGAACTGGCACTGGAGAGTACAGCAGACCTGGAGCAGTCAGAGACAGACCTGGAGAATTCTGCATCGATATCAGGGGAATGCTGCACACCTGGGTTCACTTGCAATCAACAGAAAATGGGATAGCATGAGGCCCAGAACTCTTAAGATGGTCACTGTAGGGAGAAACAACTATTGTGCTATGTTGGTTTGTGCTGTTGTATTAAAAATGGCATGTTATTGTTGATATTGTGTTATATCGGGTGTTACTTTTATAATTTATCATTGTGAGATTGTATTCTGGTTTGTAATTTGAAAGAGTAATGTATTTTGTATTTGTGAACTGTTTAAAAAAGAGTAGGGAGAACAACTGAAACCAGCATTGTGGCGGAGAGCAGGTTATATTCCTGCACCACATAATCAGCTTTGCTTGCTCTTCACTGCTGTGCTCACCCCAACTGTTTCAAGATAGCCTTCAAATTTTAATACCTGCTTTAGTTGATTAGGAACTTGTTTTCGGGGATGCAATGTACACGAAGGCATAGCTGAGATTTGAATTCAGGATCTGCTGTTTACTAGGCAGGTGCTTTAACCAACTAATCCACGGCACCAATGCCACTTAGTTGATTAGGAAAAGGCAGTAACACTCATTTCTATTTACCTATCTATTATCCCATCTTGGTGAATTGTGCTTTACTTATTAAATGAGATCCAACATGTCACCTGTCCTTAATCATCTTTCATAACGTTCTCTCATACAAACAAAAGCCTTTAGTTTCCCCCTTAAGGTATAACATTCAAACTAAGGTATCAACATTAAAACCTTCCAAGGGTATGTGATGTTTCTAAAAACGTGAAATTTGATGATCAGTCATTTTGAAGATTATGCCTCATTAATACAGGGCTGCATGCAAAAATTGAGGCCGGAATTTTCCAGCTGTGTAGCGTGGGCGGGATCTTCTGGTCCCGCCGGCAGGATCTTCTGGTCCCGCCAATGGCACAACCCCGCTGTGGGTTTCCCTGCAGTGTAGAGTGCAGTCAATGGGAAATCTCACTGACAGCGGCAGGCCCAGAAGATCCCGTTGCCAGCAAACGGCACGCCACTTTCCGCCATGAAAAACACACTGCAGAGAAGCGAGAAAATCCCCTCGAGTGCCCCAGAACTGCTCGTCAGCTTTGGTCTGCCACAATAACATTAACTCAGTCATTGCCCAGTCCAGTCTCCAAGCCAAGAAAAAAGGTCCAAAAGGGTGCCAACTACAGGAGTTTTTGAAGCCAGAGCACCAACAGCCAAAGTTGTTTTTGTGGAGGGTATGAGAGCAACTGTCCTACTGTCCCAACCCAAATCAAAACAAAAGGAAATTTACCTGTTAGCCACGATTCAGAGGACTTCAACAAAATAGGGACAGCAATGGAATGAACAAGTGATATCAGAAACAGTATGTTAAGTTGTCTCAGGGTATCACCACCCCATTTCCACTGGCTCAACTTGCAGTCATGTGTGTAATAAGGTGACAGAGTAAATACAGCTCAAGGAAAAAATAAATTACGATAGTGAATAAATGACATTCTCGTTCTGTAAAATAATTGTAGGCAAGTGACCCGTTTCAATTCCAAAGAGAAAATTATACAGGTAAAACTGGATTTTTATTCATATCAAATTTTATTTATGTGTTTTTGGGATGTGGGCATTGCTAGCAAAGCCAGTATTTGTTGCCTATCCCTAATCATACTTGAACTGAGTGGCTTGCTCGGTCGTTACAGTGGGCAAATAAGAGTCAACCATATCACTGGGGTTCTGGAGACGCATGTAGGCCAGACCAGATAAGGATGGCAGATTTCTGTCCCCAAAGGACATTAGTGAACCAGATGGGCTTTCACAACAATCAATGATAGTTTCATTGTCTCTAGCTTTCAATTCCAGTTCAAATTCCCCTAGCTACTGTAATGGGGTTTGAACCCATGTCTTAAAGTAAAGTATATTTATTAGTCACAAGTAGGCTTACATTAACACTGCAATGGAGTTACAGTGAAAATCCCCTCGGGATTGGGTACACTGAGGGAGAATTTAGCATTGTCAATGCACCTAACCAACACGTCTTTCAGACTGTGGGAGGAAACCGGAGCAGACACAGGGAGAACGTGCAGACTCCACACAGACAGTGGCCCAAGACGGGAATCGAACGCGGGTCCCTGGCGCTGTGAGGCAGCAGTGCTAACCACTGGGCCACTATGCTGCCCTGTCATACTGGCAAATGCAAAAGTTTCTAGAGAAGCGAAGATAGTCTATGGCCATAAATGAAAGTCACAGTATATAACTCTTGCAGTTGCTTCTCTGCAGTCACCACTATCATGGAATGTTCCAACAATGGTAGATTAAAAGCTTCTACATTTCACAGAACCAAGGAAGTATTAGGTCAGATGCAAGCAATACCCCGATACAAAATATAACTACTTTTTTTTTCTAAGTCTTGCTCCAAAAAGAATGAATGGAATGCAGTATAGATCTGAAAAGGTTCACCTTACTCATACAGAGTAAGCAACCTTATAAACAGCAATCTGACGTAACAACACAAGACTCAACTCCCCTATTTGCTCAGTGGGATTTTCCAGCTGACTAGTCAATCCAAAAAGATTAAGGAAGTCCAAATTCACTCTATAGCCTCGGGGAAGGGGCTACCAGTCAGGATTCTTATTCCTGATTTCTACCCAGCAGCTCTTTTTGGAAGTGCGTGGATGGATGTCAGGTGAGGATAGGATCAGTTACAACGACAATGTCACCTCCTATTCAAAGACCGCATAGTCCTGCCAACACTCATTATCTAATCTCGCATGTTAATTATGGCTAATTGAACAAGTAATCAATGTTTTCACGCTCAGCAAAAATATTTGAATTTGAAATTCACGTTCATCCAGGTCATAACAAAATCCAAATTTGAATATCTTACTTTATTTTATTCATTCATGGTATGTGATGTCGTTCACTCAGTCAGCATTCCTTGCCTATCCCTAATTCCCTCGAGAAGGAGGTGGTGAGCTGCCTTCTTGTACCACTGCAGTCTATGTGGAGTAGGTACACCCACAGAGTTGTTAGGGAGGGAGTTCCAGGCTTTTGGCCCAGCGTCAGTGAAGAAAAAGTGATACATTTCCAAGTCAGGATGGTGAGTGACTTGGAGGGGAACTTCTATCCATTCAAGGCCATTGCCAATCGGGTTAGGTCTGCTCTGGAGTCGATGATCCCCCCATACCAGACCTTCTCTGTTCCTGGCAGGACGGTCTCTGTTAGCCTTGCACTACTCAGGGATACAATGTGTGGGACAGAGATGTGGACACCTGCCTCATCAGCCTGGAACAGGAGAAGGCCTTCGACAGAATATCACACACCTACGTGATAGATGCGCGCTCCAAAATGAGGTTTTGGGAAGGAATCTGCAAGTGGATCTAACTGCTTTACACAAACATCAGTAGCATAGTTTCAATCAATGGGTGCGAATCGGAAAGCTTCCTAATTAAATCTGGAGTCAGGCAGGGCTGCCTTCTCTCTCCCATCCTGTTTGTGTGTTGCATAGAACTTTTTGCTGAGTCCATTAGGAAGGATGCAGGCATAAGTGGAGTGACAATCCTAGATAGCGAGACACTCAAGTCAAAGCCTCCTTGTACATGGATGACGTTAGCATCTTCTGCTTGGATCTGCTCTTGATACATAGACTGATCAACATCTGCGACCAGTGCGAACCGGCCTCGGGCACCAAGGTAAATCGTGGCAAAAGCGAGGCCATTTTCTTTGGGAACTAAGCTGACCGACTCCTCGTCCCCTTCACCATCAGGTAAGACGGCCTAAAGATGCTGGAGATATGGTTTGGCGGGACCAGCGCATGCATTAGAAACTGGAAGGAACAATAGGTATAATGAACCAAAAACTGGCATGTGGAAATGATGCACCCTCTCTATTCAGGTAAAAACCTGGTCATAAGGTGCGAGGCACTCTCAGTATTGCTGTATATAGTGCAGGTCTCGCCCATCCCTCACTCCTGCACTCTGTGGCAATCACCCAATCCGTTTTCCACTTCATCTGGGAGTCAAAAATGTACTGCGTTCATAGGGACGCAATGTACAAACCTCTAGATAAAGGGGGGAAAAACATGCCCAACATTGGCCACCTTTATGTGTGGCTACATCAAACTGTGCCTAGATCCTCGGTACACAAACATCAGGTTCTACCTATCCCCAGTGTTGCGAAGGATGGGTCTGGCCACACTGCTGTGGAATGCCTGAAGTAGTTGGACGGTACCGTACCACATGTACCTCGTGGAAATATTTATGCAGAGAAACACCTTTGACCACAAGTCCAACAGGCAGGTATCTCGTGGAAATATTTATGCAGAGAAACACCTTTGACCACAAGTCCATCAGTCTGCAAGTAATATCCCTGTGGTCCGACATGTAAAGGAGATGACAGATCCTGTCAGATGGTTCCCTGAGCAAATGTCAAAGTCATTTGGCAGAATGTTTCATCACCTGAACTTTTAAACAAGCACTAAGACCTAGCTTGGCAGGTGGTGAGAAGGGCCCTCCCCATCAGATCATTCCTGCACACCCGGATTCTCACCCCATCTGCACATTGCCCTCAACGTGGCTGTGGTGGGGAAGAGACTGTTGTCCACTTTCTTATAAAATGTGCCTTGGCAAAGAATGTTTGGAGAGAAGTGAGGTGATATTTATCAAGGTTCATCACAAGTTGCTCTGTGTCGCAGGACTCTGTGCTTCACAGGCTGTTCCCAGGGACACACTCCAAGACAGACTTCAGCTGTTGCTGAAGGATCATTAACTCGGTGAAAGATGCTCTTGGGTCTTCCTGAAACTTGTTGGTCTTCCAGTGCGAGGAGTTATCCCTGACTAAGTGTTGCAGACTGACATATTCCAAAGCACAGGACTACGTGCTGAGGGATGCACTGAAGCTTGGGGCAGCCACCGTGATGACACAATGGGGAAGGTTGCTGTCTAAGACGTTTCAGCTATAATGTATCGAGGGAAGTAGAATGTTCAGAACCCCCCTCAGGCTATATGACTCAATGAATGTATACAGTGAATGTTACATGTATCACAAATGTATGGAAGCAACTCAAAGTGCAACTTATTCTACGTAGACAACTTAAATACCTTTGTACCATTTGTAATGACCATTTTGAAATGTCTGTAAATGTCTTTGACTGTATTGAAGCACCTCAAGAGGGCAACATGACATATGCAGAGAACCTGAATATTATTGCACTGTGTGAGATGGCCATTTTTAAATGTTTATAATGTTCTTTCAGATATGTTATGAATGAAGTATACTTTTGTAAAATTTTTCTCCCCTGCTGTCCCTTCCTTCCCGCCAAACACTTTCAGCCCTCCAAACTGCCACTTGAACTCCTTCCCCTATGACACCAACCCCTACCCTTATTCCATCACCCCTCCTAATTCCCTCTCTCAGTCCTTTCCCTCCCATGACACCTTCCCCCACATTACCACACTAATTCTTCCTCCCTCCAGGTACCTTCAGCCCTCCTAGCTCCCTCCCAGCTTCACCACCTCCTCAGCATCTTCATTCCCCTCCCCACAGATATCTGCATCCTGTGTCCTCCTCCTCCGCCCAAGCCTCACCCATCTGTCATCTCAATCTGCTGCCTCCCAATCTCAACCCCCTACCCTGCCGAAATCTTCATCCCCTCCCTCCCAGCTTCACACCCCTTTCTCTCCCATGCACACATAACCTTCCTTCACCCTACCTAGCACTCCCCCGCCACATTGATAACAGCAAGTGGTGAAGACCCTAACATTCCAAAGCAAATTGAAGAAGTCAGCAAAGACCATGGAAGACTCAGAGCACGGAGGTTTGAAGGCATCTTTGACATCAGCGAAGCCAAAGCTGGTGTGTGTGGAATCCCCACCTTCTGACAACTGCTTCACGACAGCACCACAGACAAGAGCATCCACCTCCATTCCAGGCATCAAGTTCCTCCAGGGTCTGGTAACTCTCATCTTCTCGCTGGATGTCCATGATGTAAGCAAGGCCCTGAAGCTAAGTCCCAATTTTTGCACGCTACTTTAGTCCAGATGTTTTCTGAACCAGCATGTTTTCCCACTGGCTTAATGGGGTGTTTGAGTGGGGGGGGTTTCATTCATGGAATGTGGGCTTCACTCACTAAAGGACTGAAATGGAAGGGCAATATTTGGCTCACATTTGTGACTGCAAAGGGAAATATACTGTGTTTTTAAAAAATTCTTACATAACAACAAGATCACTGTAAAAGGAACAGTTTTGACAGACTTAGCCTGATAGTTACTAAGAACAAAATGACTTGCAGTACAAATAAGCAAGCAATTAGGAATAAACAAAACCAGCTGTTAGTCAGATTTTATTTACAACAACTGAACTAAGTGGAAAACTCCCATGTCAGTAGACGTCAGAAGTGGTATCTTTGGTTTCAGCCACCTTTAAGTTACTCAAGCTTTGCTTCTCAACATATTAAATTTCTCTTTTAAGCTGCCCTTTTGTAAAGCCAAATAGACTAATGAACCTCCCTACTAATATTTTTAAATAATTTTAATTTTCTTGTCATCGCTCCGTCCCTCCTGAAAGCTACGGTTCCTTCCTGGGACACAACACTCAGATTGCACACAATCAGATATTACAGTTGCATAATGATCAGGGATAATAATCTTGACAATTTTCCCTCACGAATCTGAGGTACTGAAGACCGCAAGTTTAGCTTATTTAATACAGACAGGATTCATAGCTGGGTTCTGGTCTAAAGATTCAGTTATTTGTAGGATAATTTTACAGATTCATTATGTTTCTAAAATTCACAATAATCCGGTGTTTAATTATGGCAAGAAGCTTTTGAAATTAAAAAATCTATTGTTTTGAAACAGGATTTTGACACAGCAAGGAGGGTTCTATCAAAATAATCACAGCAATGACAGCTGCAATGAGCCACATCTTTTTACTGCAGACATTTCCTCTAATATGGAAAAATGTATCTACCCTATAAATGAGATAGCTTCACAAAATAATATCAGTTGCCTATCTGACAATGGAAATAATCACCAGTCCAAGAAAGAGAGCTCATTTGTGTGCTTTAATCATTAAAGTGTAAAGGTAGAATAATGGACATTATGGAGCAAATTTTGATTTGATTTATTATTGTCACATGTATTAACATAGTGAAAAGTATTGTTTCTTGCGTGCTATACAGACAAAACATATTGTTCATAGAGGAGGAAATGAGAGAGTGCAGAATGTAGTGTTACAGTCATAGCTAGGGTGTAGAGAAAGATCAACTTAATGCAAAGCAAGTCCATTCAAAAGTCTGACAGCAGCAGGGAAGAAGCTGTTCTTTTTATGGGCTGTAATCCCATCAAGAATTCCAGGTTGCTTATTATTGAATAATGAAAACCTAAAATTAAGTTCACCTGATGAAGGAGCAGCGCTCCAAAAGCTCGTGATTCCAAATAAACCTATTCCACTTTAACTTGGTGTTGTGAGACTTCTTACTATTAAAATAAGTTCCAAATAGTAATCCAATAGAATTCAAATCAGATCACAAATATTTACTAGTAGCAGCAGCCTCTAGCCTGGTCTTGCACAATTAGCTGTAAACTTAATAGTAAACTTGCTGGGTTTGATAAGACTGGCAACCAGGAACGTTTTAATGCAGAAGTCCAGAAGGCACTTTGACTTTTTCCATTAATTTATCTTATTATCTTTCTTCAATTTACCGCACAATAATGATAATGACTTTACACACACTGCCTTGCAACTCCAAAACTGCCCAATTCAATAAAAGTCCCAGGTGGAGCAGACTCATGGGCCAAATGGCCTACTTCTAATCCTATGTCTTTTTGTCTAGGTGCACTGGCTTAATCAGTTTGCAACTGAAGAACCAGACAATAGCAATACCTAGGGTTTCCAACCCTCCCAAATCATCTGGAGTCTCCCAGAATTAATGATTTAGCACCTGGGAATTGCTGCAAGCCATCCAAGAGAAAATGCAGAAATTCTTACCATTGCAAATCATGGTGGCATTTTAAATAACATTTAATACATATTGTTTTCATGTTGTCCAGCAATTCCCTGAATTTAAAAAACTCTATTTGCCCTCTACTCAGTTTTTATTTGTCAATGATGGTTGATTAGTATTAAGGATGCCAACCATCTGAGATTGTCTGCAAGTCTCAACAAACAAAAGATTAGTCTCTTGGACACTGCTGTAAGCAACCAGGAAGGAAAAATAACACAGGGATTTTAAAAGTGATTTTTTTCTTTGAACGTTTTTGTTTATTATAAAAAGTTTGGAGATTTCAAAAAAATCTTTGGATTAGGTGAGGCGGCTGGAGCTCATGTAATGAAACCTCCAGAAGGATGTTCAACCAGAACTATTAACTATAAGTAGAATGGTTTAATAACAGTGGCAAATTTATGTTTTGATTGGCTTCTTTTTCCTTCCTCATAAAACATGCATTTCCACAATCAGACATGTGAGTGAGCAAGGTCGAGACAGTTTGCTGGTACTAAGCATCTGTAAAGTGCATCTAAACATTAGGAAGTTGAATTTTTGATGAGCAAGAGCTTTATGTTTGTTTTATTTATAGTATTTAAGGATTGTTTACAGTTGGGGTGGAGTCATGTCAGGAGTCCACCACGGGACTCGTCAAGAGGGTCCTGATGCCATGTAGGTGTCGGGGGGGTAGCAATGCTGGCTGCACAATGACACTCAAGCACTCTGCAGCCAGCTTTCCTGGCGTACTTAGGCTACGTTGCTGTCAGAAAAACTGTGTGGGGAAAGATTGCAGTGCCTGACTTGCTCAAAAGACCAGTGTGGAACACTACCTTTTTTCAGATTTTTATGACACTTAGAATTATCTTGGGAAGATTCCGCCCAGTATTTGCAATGGAGTTCCAGACAAAGGTGCTAGTGTTTAAAGGACCGGTTTACATGTATGGTACTTCTAGCACTACCAAATTATAATTTCCCCCACCTCATTTGCAGAAAGGGGGAGCTCCATCCATTAGAGTTTAGAAGAATAAGAAGTTGTAGAAATATATTAAATTTTGAGGGGAACAGACAGGGTGGATGTTGAGGTTGTTTCCCCTTATGGAAAAACTTGAACTAGGGGGCACAGTTTATAATTAAGGGGTCTCCCATTTAAGACAGATGAGAAACGTTTTCTCTAAGGGTCATGAATCTGTGGAATTCTTTACCCCAGAGAGCAGTGGAGGCAAAGTCATTTAATATTTTTACAGCTGAGTTAGAAGAATATTGATTGACAAGGAATCAAAGACTTTAGGGGATAGACAGGAAAAGTAGAGTTCAGGTGACAATCAGATCAGTCAAGATTTTATCAAACAGCAGAGCAAGCTTAAGGAGCCGAATGGCTTACTCATACTCCTAAATTGCATGTTCATATGTATGTCATCAAATACCAGAGTATTGCACATCTGGATGGACCACATAAACTACTCTTGGGTTCTGTTCTCATTGGATAAAACTGCTCACTATTCCATGATCATCCTGGAATGTAAAAATAATCTCCAGTTTCTTTAATCTCCTCCAGCCCCACAACACTGTGTACTTCAAGCTCTTAGGCATTTCTGATTTTAATCACTATACCATTTGAGGCTATAACTGGGGTCTAGACTCCAAACATAAAATTTTCTCCCTACACCTTTCTGCCTCTCCCTTGCTTTCCTCCATAAAACCTATGTCTTTGACTAAGCCTTTGGTTATCTGATCAAATATGTAGTTCATCCGTTTTTTTAAAAATGGGAGTTTACTACATTAAAGGCACTTTACAAATATAAATCACTGTTGCAATCTCTAACAATATTATCCATAAAGGCATCTTTAGTCACGAGGCACGCAAGGTTAAGAAAAAAATCTAAGATTAATCATAGTTAACACAACAGAGCTCAAATTACAGTGAAATATCCTGGCAAGAGTATGTTACAGATTTCTATGAAGAATCTTTACTACATGAAATAATTTACTAGCCAATCACTTTCACTAAATGTTGAATGGTAATTTCATGCATTATTAATGTTATTCCTGACAAGTTAAATTATTACACCGGCAAATATTAGACAGCAAGATCACCAATGGAGGGTCCCAAAAGGAAGAACTCATAACACACAAAATATTCCCCACGAGCTGAGTTGATTAAGACTTGGGATGGGTGAATTATGCAGACTGGAGATCTCAGGTTCAATCTGCAGCCTATTCGAAGTTTGCTGATCTTATATTAATGTCTGCACAGATGTGTTTCTCAACAGGTGTGAGCAATCAGCAATTAGAAGTTCTACTTTATTTTCCAATCCCAAAGAAGCTAAAGTCAATTATATGACTTCAACTGATCAGTTTCCTCAGCACAGAGCTGACACTTACTGCTTATAAAGGCTTAATTACAGAATTATTTTATCAACTTCAGCAAAGAAGCAGGAGGTGCCCTTTCTGAAATTTATTCTGGATTAATTTTACTAGAAATCACTCCATTCTATCGTAATTTCACTGCCAATGAAAGAACAATGTCTACTTAATTTTGAATAAAAGCAGAAAATGCTGGAAATGTTCTGTAGGTCAGGGAGCATCTGTCGATAGGGAAACAGAGTTAACAGCAGAATGGGCAGCACGGTGGCAAAGTGATTAGCACTACTGCCGCACTAGGGACCCTGATTCAATTCCGACCTTGGTTGACTGTCTGTGTGGAGTTTGTATGTTCTCCCTGTGCGTTTCCTCCAGGTGCTCTGGTTTCCTCCCACAGTCCAAAGATGTGCGAGTTAGATTGATTGGCCATGCTAAATTTCCCCTTAGTGTCAGAGAGATGAGCAAGGTAAATACATGGGGTTACAGGGATAGGCCCTGGGTGGGATTGTTGTCGGTGTAGGCTTGGTGGGCTGACTGGCCGCTTTCTGCACTGTCGGGATTCTATGATTCTATCTTGTGGAGACGACAGGAGACTTGCAAGAAACCCAGTTTGCCTACTCTCGGGAAGGTCGAGCAAAGCATGAGCCAATCAGGCACTTGAGAGGTCACCAGCATGCCTTTCCCTAGATTAAGACCTTGTGGGTTGCTGTCTCGCCTACTGAAAGTTGTTGTCCAATCAGAGATCAGAACTCTTGCTCAGCAGTGCCACCTGGTGGCTACTACCAGAACAACAACCACAGAGGACCAGGATCACAAAAGTACCCAGGCCGGAAGTAAGATCGATCTGTGATACGGTGAAAAACAGGAGAGATTGAATGACAGAAGAGTCAGCCAAATAGGGCCAAAGTAAATGGTGAAGGGGCAAGAAAATAAACAAAAGGTGTGTTCGCAGCAGGTGTGCTGGTGTCTAAAAGCAAAATAAGAAAAAAAGCGAAAACAGTAAGGAAACAAAATGGGGAACAGAGTTCGTGGTATTAAATTGTTGAACTCATTGTTGAATCCAAAAGATGAGGTGCTGTTAGTCAAGCTCACCGTGAACTTCATTGGAACAAGTAGCTAAGGACAGAGATACCAGTGTGAGAACAAGGTGGAGAATTAAAATGACAGGTTATTGGAAGCTGGGGGTTATGCTTACACACTGAATGTCTTGTGGAACACCTCCAGTCATCCAATCTGTTTGGTCTCCCCATTGTAGAGGAGACCACATTTTGAGCAGTGAATGCAGTATACTAAATTGAAAACTGCAAAGGGTTGTGAATGTAGCTAAGTCCATCATGCAAACCATCTTCCCATCCATTGACTCTGCCTACACTTCCCGCTGCTTCGGAAAAGCAGCCAGCATAATAAAGGACCCCACGCACTCCGAACATACTCTCTTCCACCTTCTTCCATTGGGAAAAAGATACAAAAGTCAGATCATGTACCAAGCGACTCAAGAATAGCTTCTTCCCTGCTGCCATCAGACTTTTGAATGGACCTTCCTTATATTAAGTTGATTTTTCTCTACACCCGAGCTATGACTGTAACACTACATTCTGCACCCCCTCCTCTCCTTCTCCCCGATAGGCTCTATGAATGGTATGCTTTGTCTGTATAGCGGGCAAGAAACATTACCTTTCATTATATACCAGTACATGTGACAATAATAAATCAAATCAAAGTACGTTTAAATCGCTACTTCACCTAGGAGGAATGTTTGGGGCCTTGGCCGGTGAGGAGAGAGGAAGTAGAAGGGTAGGTGTTATGTCTGTGTTTGCATGGGAAGGGGATGATGTGGTTAGGATGATTAAGAAGTGGGCCAGGGTATAACGGTAGGAACAGTCCCTTCAGAATGTTGAAAGCAGAGTGAAAAGGAAGATATGCATGGTGGTGGCATGTTTGAGGTGACAGAAATTGCAGAAAATGACCTGTTAATTAAAGAGGCTGGTGAGCTGGAAGGTGAGGATGATGAGAACCCTTTTGTGGTTCTGAGAGGGGAGCAATGAGACCAGAAGTGTGGAGAATGTTGTTGAGGGCCCTGTCAACCATGATGGGAATCCTCAGTTGACAAATAAAGGCAACATCTCAGAAACACCAGTGTGGAAGGTTGCATCGTTGGAACAGATACGAAGAAGGTGGAGGAACTGGAAGAATGAAACGGAATCCTTACAGGGCATAGGGTGCGAGGAAACGTGGTTGAGGTAGCTGTGGGAGTCAGTGAGTTTATAATTAATATTAGTTGATAGCCTATCATCAAAAATAGAGACAGAAGTCAAGAAAGGAAAGAGTTAGACCATAAGACCATAAGACATAGGAGCGGAAGTAAGGCCATTCGGCCCATCGAGTCCACTCCACCATTCAATCATGGTTGATTTCAACTCCATTTACCCGCTCTCTCCCCATAGCCCTTAATTCCTCGAGAAATCAAGAATTTATCAATTTCTGTCTTGAAGACGCTCAACGTCTCGGCCTCCACAGCCCTCTGTGGCAATGAATTCCACAGACCCACCACTCTCTGGCTGAAGAAATTTCTCCTCATCTCTGTTCTAAAGTGACTCCCTTTTATTCTAAGGCTGTGCCCCCGCGTCCTAGTCTCCCCTGTTAATGGAAACAACTTCCCTACGTCCATCCTATCTAAGCCGTTCATTATCTTGTAAGTTTCTATCAGATCTCCCCTCAACCTCCTAAACTCCAATGAATATAATCCCACGATCCTCAGACGTTCATCGTATGTCAGGCCTACCATTCCTGGGATCATCCGTGTGAATCTCCGCTGGACCCGCTCCAGTGCCAGTATGTCCTTCCTGAGGTGTGGGGCCCAAAATTGCTCACAGTACTCCAAATGGGGCCTAACCAGTGCTTTATAAAGCCTCAGAAGTACATCCCTGCTTTTGTATTCCAAGCCTCTTGAGATAAATGACAACATTACATTTGCTTTCTTAATTACGGACTCAACCTGCAAGTTTACCTTTAGAGAATCCTGGACTAGGACTCCCAAGTCCCTTTGCACTTTAGCATTATGAATTTTGTCACCGTTTAGAAAATAGTCCATGCCTCTATTCTTTTTTCCAAAGTGTACAACCTCGCACTTGCCCACGTTGAATTTCATCAGCCACTTCTTGGACCACTCTCCTAAACTGTCTAAATCTTTCTGCAGCCTCCCCACCTCCTCAATACTACCTGCCCCTCCACCTATCTTTGTATCATCGGCAAACTTGGCCAGAATGCTCCCAGTCCCGTCATCTAGATCGTTAATATATAAAGAGAACAGCTGTGGCCCCAACACTGAACCCTGCGGGACACCACTTGTCACCGGTTGCCATTCTGAGAAAGAACCTTTTATCCCAACTCTCTGCCTTCTGTCTGACAGTTGGAGACAAACCATGTGAAACCGAGTGAAGGGTGGAAATTGGAAGCAAAGTTGAAGAAGTTTTCCAATTCGGAGCAGGAACAGGACACAGCACCAATACAGTGTGCAGATTAAAACATTCAGAAGAGGTCTGAACTCGGAGAGTTATTATGGATAGCCAGGGTACCCCTTTGGTGAGGCAAGTTATTGCTTTGGACAGGGTTACAGGACACCTTTGGGAGAGGTAAGGCACCCTTTTGGCATTGTTAAAAGTGAACATGATTATTAACATTTTACTCAGAAACTTATTGGAAATGTCAAGCTGCAAAGGAGGTGTCTAGCTGCCGAGGAACTGTCCAGCTGTCAAATATGTCAAAATTATCCAGGAAGTGTCAACCATATTAAAGTAACCAGAAAAAGTCAAACCTGTCAAAGCTAGCCAGGAAGAATCAAGACTGTGAGAATCAAGACTAGTACAAGGATACTAGGGAGTTGGTATGGAGGGTAAAGTGGACCAGGGTGGTGAGAGGCATGGGTTGGATGAGTTGGCACTAGGTTGACATGTGGTATGGAGCAAAGGGAATGGGTAGAGCGGCATTAATTTCGCATAATGGGCATAAGGTAATGGGGTATACAGAGAATAACTAATCTGTTGTGAGGGCCATGGAGAGGGGGTGGGCAGGGTGCATTGGTTGGCATGGATGGGGCACAGAATGGTCTTTTAAATTATTTATTTATTTAAACACAGTGCTGGGGCACAGAGGCAGTTCTTAGACCCTGTCACCTTCACTCCTGCAGATGCACTCCAGGAGTGCATCTAAACTTCTGATTGCAGCTCTCCCCCCCCCCCCCCCCCCCCCACTCCAAAACGTTTCTTCCAGAAGCACAATGGGGTTCCCCTGGTCTTCACCTGCCATTTTACCAGCCTCCACATTCAAAGGATCATTCTCTATCATTCTTACCAGCTCCTACTTGATGCTATTGCCAAAGAGACTGTTCCCTCTACAACACGTGTGACCTAACAGGCCACCTAAGATGGCGATTTACAAGGCATGCTGGGATAATTGGCCAAGTACAGAAACAGACAGGCTGCAGCTTAAAGGACAGAGGTAAAGCAGGCTGCAGTTCAAATGACTGAATACACAAGAAATAGGCCATCCCGAAAGACAATGGACACTCTCTGGTCAAACATATTTGTTTACCAGACAAAGGGAAGCCTTAACCCCTTATTTGGGAGGGAGGTACGTGACCTACGTGCCTCCAGCACCTACAGAGATGGCTGTCAGGTACACACGCAGAGATCGAGATCGGTGTGGCAGCACCTGGTGGGACTCTATCAATCAGAATGATCAAGCCCTGATCGATTGATTGCCCAAAAGGGTGCAAAAACAATGAGGGATAAAAGGTGCTGCACAACGGAAGAAGCTCTCTCCCTCTCTCTCTCCCCCATGAACAACAACAATGGTGACCATCACCAGCAACAACCAGCACGAGGAGAGCCGCCACACCAAAGAAAGAAGGAAACCAGAGCCAGAGTGTCAGACCAGACCGAAGGGCCAGTCTACAGAGAGGACTACGGGGACCAACACACAGATAAAGGCCAATATCTGCCTGGGTTCTTCCCAGTCATGCAAAAGTTAAGTCAAGGTCTAGTATTGGACTTGAACTTTAATATTCTGTAAGATAACTTAGCATTGATCATGTGGGTGATTAATATCAATTGTGTGTGTGAATAAATATTACTGTACTAACTAGAAGTCGACTCACAATTCTTTGTCCGCCGTATAAGAGTTAAAACAGACTGTGTGGCAGGCGCAGCAACACACCCCAATCCACTCTATAATCATTTCCAACATCCCTTCCCCACATTACCAACCTTTTTATCTCCTCCTTTCCCACTGTCCATTGTCACAAACATTCCTTCCAAATGAAACATTAATTTCTTTCAGTTTAGCATATTGTATTTACTGCTCACTATGCAGTCTCCTCCGTATTGAGGCCAAATACAGCACTTCGCTAAGCACCTCCCTTCAGTTTGCAAATGTGACTATGAGCTTCCAGTCACCCGTATTTCAATTCTTCACTTTATGCAACTTTGACCTGTCTCCTATACTATGCTAATGAACTCAACAGATGCTCAACGAACAGCAGCACCTCATCCTTTGGTTAGATACTTTATAACTTTCCAGGCTCAATACCGAGTTCAGCAATTTCAGATCATAACCTTTGCCTTCATTTTTCATTTATGGACAACAACTGCTTTTAATGAACCTGCTATTTCCATTTATATTCCTTCTAGGTATATGTTTAGTTTCTTTACTTGTCCCATTGCTTAGCTCCTTTTATCTTGCAACATCTTACCTTTGATCATTTAATCTCTTCTGCCTTCCGCTCCATCAGTGACCTTCCCTTTTCTTCTTTCCTCCCCACTTTCCTGCCCTGTACTTGCTGACAATCAATTACATCTCTAACTTTTTCCAGTTGGCGAAAGGTCATCGACCTGAAGCAGTTTTACAGCTTTTTCTCCACAGATGATGCCTGACCGTTTTCTGTTTTTACATAAACAAATGATATTTGTCTTTATAACAGTCATTAAATTTTGCTTATAATATGGAATAATGAAAAATAATAGTTTGTTGCTGCTCCACTATGCCATTATAATAGGAAATACTTCCTATACAAGTTTCTTTATTGTTCATACTGTAATGGAAACCTATCTGCCAGACTTTGAAGATCACAGGTGGCTTCTCAGATTCAGATTTTTAAAAATTAAAAATAGGACAGAGACCAAGCGACTTTAAATAGCCATTTCATTCAAAAAGGTATCATTCAACACATTTATATATTAAATTTACTTTGTTCTACCACATTCCATTGAAAAGTCCTATGTAATCTTCTCCAATGAAGCTGACACTAGCTTAACAGGAAATCCCTCTGATTCTCTACCTCTCCTCCTCCCTTTAAGACGCTACTTAAAACTTGCGTCTTGGCCCATGATTTTGGTCACCTGCCCCAAAATGGCCTTGCTTTATTCTGCTCCAGTGAAGTGCCCTGGGATATTTTATGATATTAAATGCTATACAACACTATTTTTTGTCAAATGTGACTGTATGATAGGTGACTGTGGATACTGAGTTACTGTGCAGAACCACTTCTGGATCTTCAATCTCCTTTAACAACTATCTTCATAACAGCAATTACACCACAGAGTAACTTGTTCTCTGTACATTTCTCACAATATTTGTTTGTTCTTTCTCTCCTCTCTTTTACACCAGTTATTAGATCCTAGCTATATGTATGTCCATATTATAATCCTTGCAACTACAACAACAAGTTGCATTTAAGGACATTTAACATATTAAAACTTCCCAAGGTGCTACCTAGGTTCCCACTTCTGAGTGATGGCTACCTCTTCTCCCTGATCTTTGAGGTAGCTGATAACCACCAGTGTGCAGTGGCCATCTAAAACAATGATATTGCAATCTCCAGTCCATTCTTGGCAACTGTGGTTCCTCACCATTCCACTACACAGCTAGTCAATTGCTCATTGTTCAATTTTCTAGTGCTCTTCATTTCTCTCCCTGTCTCTATTTTCCAACACATTCCCCTATATTCCTTCTCCCTGCCATTACCAGTCCACCGCCAATTACCGCTGACAAAAGATCATCGACCTGAAAATTCTGCTTCCCTCTCTCTAGCTAAAATAATACAAATTCTTGAGTGTTTCCAGCCCTTTTTGTTTCTATTGTAATCACTGCTGGTTATGGGAGTTTGCTAAATCTTTGGCCTCTCATCAGTGTGACCTCTTCCTGTAACTTGTCTCTAAAAGCTATCACTCAAACATCCTGCCTTATTCTCACTCTTTCACACAGATAATTTATTTTTAATCTCAAACACCACCTGCATTTTTTTAAGTCTCCCTGTCTACATTTTGTTAAAAAGTGGATATTTCTATTTTTTTTTAAATCTCAAAAACTGCCACTTTTATATATAACCCACTATTTGAAAGCTCTGACATAGAGGCTAATTCTGGGATTCCTAGATTGATCGTGGGATTTTCAACACAACACAAAGTTGAAAAGTGTTTAACAGCATTGAGTAAAACAGGCCACTGAGGTAAATTTAACTCTGGTCTAAGGACGGAAGGGAGCTCTCAAAGGAGTAATCATGTATCTCCAACTGGGCCAAGGCAAAGAGTTAGATGTCATTTTCAGCAATTCATAATGTTGATTTTTGAAAGAAAAATAACACTGCATTTGTTTCCAATGTGAGCACTGAGTGAGTAGAAGCTGATCATGAATACACTTGACAGGAAAAGGCAAGCAGTAAGGGTCAAATTTTCCATGAAGCCACTGGAGCAAAATGAAGGCTGTAGCTTTCAATAGCTCCCTTCTTGCCACACAACACTGCCCCATTCACCAACTCCTCATTAACAAGAAAGGTCAAAAAAGACAGAAGCAAAATGTGTTGGGGTGAAAGATATAAACAAGAGCCAGAAGCAGGAGCAGACACACAGAGAGAATCAACAACAAAAAACATGTAAAATAGATCCACATTGTCCAACTTACTTGGCAGAATTTTGCATCCTCCTGTGTGTGGCAAGTTTAATGGGTGGGGACTCCGCCACCTTCCTGCCTCCAACCCAGTTAAGTCCACAGTAAGAAGGCCTATACGTGTCCTTCCTATCCTGTCATCAACTGAAGCCCTGAAGTGGGCAATTAACATTCAATAAAGGGCCTCAATAAGAAAATAAGAAATAGGAGCAGGAGTAAGCCATCTAGCCCCTCGAGCCTGCCCCGCCATTCAATAAGATCATGGCTGATCTGATAGTGGTTTAGCCCACTTACCCGCCCGCTCCCCATAACCCTTAATTCCCTTATTGATCAGAAATCTATCTACCTGTGACTTAAACATATTTAACGAGGTAGCCTCCACTGCTTCAATGGGCAGAGAATTCCAGAGATTCACTACCCTCTGAGAGAAGAAGTTCCTCCTCAACTCTGTCCTAAGCAGACTCCCCCTTATTTTGAGGCTGTGTCCTCGAGTTCTTGTTTCCTTTCTAAGTGGAAAGAATCTCTCTGCCTCTACCCTGTCGAGCCCTTTCATTATCTTATATGTCTCTATAAGATCTCCCCTCAGCCTGCTAAACTCCAACGAGTACAGGCCCAATCTACTCAATCTCTCCTCATAAGCCAACCCCCTCATCTCCGGTATCAACCTGGTGAACCTTCTCTGTACTCCCTCCAAGGCCGATACATCCTTCCGCAAATAAGGGGACCAAAATTGCACACAGTACTCTAGTTGCGGCCTCACCAGTACCTTGTACAATTGCAGCAAGACCTCCCTGCTTTTATACTCCATCCCCTTCGCGATAAAGGCCAACATTCCATTTGCCTTCTTGATCACCTGCTGCACCTGCAAACTGAGTTTTTGCGATTCATGTACAAGGACCCCTAGGTCCCTCTGCACAGTAGCATGTTGTAATTTTTCACCATTTAAATAATAGTCCATTTTACTATTATTCCTTCCAAAGTGGATAACCTCACACTTGTCAACGTTATACTCCATCTGCCAGATCCTCGCCCACTCACTTAGCCTATCCAAATCTCTCTGCAGACTTTCCGCATCCTCCACGCAATTCGCTTTCCCACTCATCTTTGTATCATCCGCAAACTTTGTTACCCTACACTCGGTCCCCTCCTCCAGATCGTCTATGTGTATGGTAAACAGTTGAGGCCCCAGCACCGATCCCTGCAGCACGCCACTAGTCACCAACTGTCAACCAGAAAAGCACCCATTTATTCCAACTCTCTGCTTCCTGTTAGATAGCTAATCCTCAATTCACGCTAACACTTTCCCCCCAACTCCGTGTACGCTAATCTTCTGCAGCAACCTTTTGTGAGGCACCTTATCGAACGCCTTCTGGAAATCCAAAAGCACCACATCCACCGGTTCCCCTCTGTCAACCGCACTCGTTACATCTTCATAAAAATCCAGTAAATTCGTCAAATACGACTTTCCCTTCATGAATCCATGCTGCATCTGCTTGATCAAACCATTTTTTTCCAGGTGTCCTGCTATTTCTTCTTTAATGATGGATTCCAGCAATTGCCCAACTACGGACGTTAAGCTAACCGGCCTGTAGTTACCCGCCTTTTGTCTACCTCCTTTTTTAAACAGTGGCGTCACATTAGCTGTTTTCCAATCAGCCGGCACTTCCCCAGAGTCCAGCGAATTTTGATAAATTACAACCAACGCATCCGCTATTACTTCTGCCATTTCTTTCAGTATCCTGGGATGCATTCCATCTGGGCCCAGGGACTTGTCTACCTTTAGTCCCATTAGCCTACCAAGCACTACCTCTTTAGTAATGGTAATCGTTCTAAGGACCTCACCCCCTACAGTCCCACGACCATCAATTTTCGGTAAGCTATTTGTGTCCTCTACCGTGAAGACCGACACAAAAAAACTTGTTTAAGGCCTCAGCCATTTCCTCGTCTCCCATTATTAAATCCCCCTTCTCGTCTTCTAAGGTCCAACATTTACTTTAGCTACTCTTTTCCTTTTTATATATTTGTAAAAGCTTTTACTATCAATTTTTATCGTTTGTGCTAGTTTAGTTTCATAATCTATCTTTCCTTTCTTTATCGCTTTCTTAGTCAAGCTTTGTCAATTCTAACTCCTCATGTAACTTTGCAGAATCAAGACAGGGAGTACCAGGCTAAATCTTTATCATTTTTCCACACAGACTTCTATTGCCTGTTGGCTGGAGCACCTATAGAGCCCTGCGTCACCACTGTTGAGAAGTGCCTGCTCCTGCCCTGAATTGTGTCCATCAGACATTAAACAATCAAAGTGTCTTCACCACGATTTACGACCCAGGGGTGGAAATCCCTCTGCTGCTGCCAATAATTCATGCATCAGAGGCCTAAAATTACCAAGGGACCCAGGTGAATGAGGGCAGGATGGGGGTCACAGAGAGGATGTTGGAAGAAAGGGCATTGAGGTAACTCTCAATGGGCTCGTCACCTCCAGATGCCAGGTTCCTTGATTAAGCTCCGAGTTCCTTTGAATGATGGATCCCTCCGAGAGCCTGCAAGCAAAATCCACAGGGTTTGCTTTTCAGGTTTCATGCATGACCACTCCCTTGTCTGCCACTGGTTGAATACCAGCAACAATTGGATAAAGCCCCACCCAATTAAAGGACTTAATTAGCACCAGTGTGGGAAGGTCATCCATGAATGTTCCCTCAAGGCACGAAGGTGGAAGGGCCCCCACCCCACTTAAATGTGCTCCTCACCTTTAAACTCAGCAGTGCCATTAAATTATGCAAGGTTTTGTTTAACCTCTTCTGAACTTATTGTTTTAGTTTGTTAGTTTTATTTTATTGCGTTGTTTGTTTTGGATGGGCCAACTGTTTTCTGAATTTTTAATGGTTTCATCTTGTAAAGGAAATATCTGGCCTTCTGGTCTTATGGATTTAGGTTTCACCTACTACCAAAATTCACTTCTAGACACTTCCATCTTTTGTGGAAAGCATATGGTACTCAGCAAAGAAAGAAAATAAATCCAACCGTCGTATTGTCTCTTCTAAAAAGATCGTAATCTCCGAGTCCAAAGTTCATGAATGGACATGCCACAAGAAGATCCCTCTATCAGCACTCTTTTCTCTTCCCAAACCATACAATTCCTGCACAAGTACTCCATAGAATGGGCCAAATGAAGGTGTGCAGTAATTTTTTTAAAGTTTAAAGCTTATTTATTAGTGTTGCAAGTAGGCTTACATTAACACTGCAATGAAGTAACTGTGAAAATTTTAAAGCTTACAAGAAAATAAACAGTGCATCAACTAATCAGCGATGGCACCTGGAAAATTACTGTCTCCATTAACATTTGTTCTCATTCATTCAGTTGCCAATATGAGTACTTACTCAAACTTACCTTTTAATACTTAGTTACTAATACCGATTATGAATATTTAGCCTTTGTGACATAACCTCTTTTTTTTTCTCCATCTTTAAAGTTACAAAGCCAATCCTCAGCTTGGACCAGGCAAACCCAAATCCATCCCTTACTTGCTCCAAAAACCAAATTCAAAATCCAAATGAATCCAATTCAAAATCTCCACAGGAGAGACAAGCAAGATTCAAACTATCAAGATAAGGCATTGCACCCCTTTTTGGGCTTGATCTGATGCTTGATCTTAACCAAAAGGCCGAGAAGCGATTATTACCTTATATAAATATAATTATTAATGATTCTTATTCTTGACATTAGCTCTTTGGTGTATTAAGTTCAGCCAAAAATTCATTAGCATCAGTGCAAATTAATCTCATTCTAATGTTGAAGACATTTCTGTCCTCCCCCACTCAGATCTTTAATTTGTTTTTGAGCCATTATCTGGGATATTCATGAGTATGTACGTGATAGTTAAAGCAAATTAATTTGTTAGATTGAAATAAATTACCAACCAGAACATTATTTATTGATCAATCTGATGAGTACATTAGAAATGCCAAACTACTGAGAAAAATCAATGTTTTTTATTTTGTTTCTGTCATGTCTGATGCGAACACTGAAAGTTCTTAATTAAATATATTACAGCACTGTGTGCTTTTCCAAGCAAAGAATGACTTGTTAGATATTGTATTGTATCGTTAATATAGCAATTTGTAATGCATAAATAAATGTGATCAAAATTGGGACTGCTGCTGAAAGGCTGTAAAATAAAAGCTAAACATCATTGGAAGTTAATAGACTCCAGGGCTGTCAAACAATAATGAGATACTTCAATCTAATTCAAATGATTAGGCAAAACTCTGCTACTGTACTAAACTGCCAATGCAGTGATGCACTCCAAGTACGTAACATTATACTGGCTTCCATGTCTTCCTTCCTTTGGAATGTTTTACTATTTTAAGCTAAGGGTGGTGGACTTTCAAAAGGAAATTAGATAAATACTCTAAAAGAGAACATGTTAGGGATATAGCTCTTTCAAAGAGACTGCATAGATATAATGGGCAAATCAGAATTTTTGGAGCAGAAAGAAGCTCTAAATGCTGCAGATGTGGCTATTGTTCCACTGATCACCATCCAAAGTGTCCTGCTGTTAAGCTGAGTATGTGTCGATATTGGGTCAGACAGGGAGATGACAGTGGCGTTACCCTCCAGTATATCCTACGAATAGCTTGTCAAAGGCACAGACCGTGCCTACATTTGAAGAATGGACAGTGGGGCAGGATGTTAGAAAATATTTGTTGAAACCATCCTCCAAGAATAATAATTCAGAAAAAGAATGGAGAACATTTTTGAAAGGAAATTGTCTGGCTGGGCTTTGAGGGGAGAAAGTGGCTGTAACTGGGTAAAGCCGTGTCACAATATAACGGTAGGTTACTGTACTTTGAGTGGAACTGTACTACTCCTACAGTACAGAAGGAGGCAATTCCGCCCATCGAGCCTGCATCTACTACAATCCCACCCAGGCCCTATTCCTGCAACCCCATATACTCACCCTACTAATCCCCCTGACACTAGGGTCAATTTAGCATTACCAATCACCCTTACCTGCACATCTTTGGACTGTGGGAGGGAACCGGAGCGCCCAGAGGAAACCCACACAGACACGGGGAGACGGTGCAAATTCCACACAGACAGTGACCCGAGGCCGGAATTGAACTCGGGTCCCTAGCGCTGTGAGGTTGTAGTGCTAACCACTGTGCAACCGTGCCGCCCCCATCTGGAGCAGCATGAAAGGTACACACAAGAACACCTGGAAATGTGGCTAGTAATTCAAACTTTATCTGCATTTGTCCTAACGTACAATCACAGATGTAAACTTGAAAATGATACACAAGCTTCGTAAAATAATATTCCCTTCATTCCTGTGAACTGAATCTATTCGACTGTTGTACAGAAGTCTTTCCTACCTTTAGCTAAGAAGTCTAGCCATTGGAGGTTTAGTGCTGTTCCTTGAGTAGTCTGTTTCTCAGCCTGCAGTCAATCCCTCTGTGAGAACTGTACAAGGGAAGCAGATACAGACAGGCAGGTACACTAAGGCTGCTGCCAATTACGCTTACGGAGTGTGGATGACTCACAGAACTATTGACAGGAAAGCACAATGAGAAAGCACAATGTAATCTAATACGTTATAAAGGGCAGGACAGGGGGGAAATTATCAATGGGTCTGTGGGACAGCTACACCCACGGTAAACCACATTCAGAAGGAAAGAGCCGCCAAGAACAAAAGAATGAAGAGAGCACTTTAAAATAGTGCAACTACTTGTGTCTATCTCATTAATCCACATGATTTGAAGCTATGTGACAACTATGAAAATAATTTCGATATTAACCCTCTGGTCACTTGTTTGACAGTAATATGTCATATAACACATGTTATATTGCAGGTAAAGACACTTTCTCATGTGGTCCCAAATGTAGAATCTTTCAGGTTTAATTCCATTTTTTTGCTGAGCTACTTGGTAACAGTCATGGGGAACTACAACTGAACTCAGTGAACTTCAGCTGATGAGAGGAAAGCAGTCGTGCAGTGTTTCCACTACTGACTGCAATTCAATAATTTCTGCTGCAAAGTGATCATTTTGGGGATGCTTGATAGGCAGGATCAAACTTGGCTGAGATTAGCTGAAAAATGACCACTTGAGAAAAGTACTGGAATCTCTTGGGTTCTAATGATAGGTCACAGATCCAAAACAATACGTCTTTTTCTCTCTAACAAGGTGCTGCTGAATATTTCTAGCATTTTCTGTTTTAATTTCCGATTTCCAGAATTTTGCTTTTGTACTGGAATCTGCTGATGCCCGTGCAACCGTAGTCAGCACTCCAGGAGACAAGGGAGGAAAATAGGGAAAAAAAAAACTTGAAATAATATAAAGCAAGGATTCCCAAACTGGGGTCTGTGGGAGCCTCCTAGGGATCCATGGCAGGACAGGCACATTTGAAAAATGCTGCAGAGCTGCTTGTCTAATCAGAAAATGCTGGAAAATCTCAACAGGTCTGACAGCATCTGTGAGGAGAGAATAGAGCTAACGTTTCGAGTCTAGATGACCCTTGGTCAGAGCTAAGAGCAAAGAGATTTATACTGTTGGGGTGGGGGTGTGTGGAATTGGACAAAGGAATTGTAAGGGAGGATACAGAAGGCTGGGAAAGTGCCAAGAGTGTCCTTTAAGTGATCAGAATGCGAGAATGACAGAACAGAAGTACACGTTGTTAAAGGACTGCAGCAGTTGCATTGGGGGGGGGGGGGGGGGGGGGGGGCATGTGGAAAGGAGAGTTGGAGTGGAGAGATGGAAAAATAGAACCAAAAAAGAAGAATGATAAAAAGGATAAATGAGATGAAATGAGATGGAATAAAATAAATGGAAATGGGCTGAAGGTGGAGGAGAGAGTTCATCCTCTGAAGCTGTTGAATTCAACGTTCAGTCCAGAAGGCTGTAAAATGCCCAATCGGAAGATGAGGTGCTGTTCCTCAGGTTTGTGTAGAGTTCGTTAGAACATTGCAAAAGGCCAAGGATGGACATGTGAACAGGAGAGCCAGGTGGTGTGTTGAAGTGGCAAGCGACAGGAAGGTCTGGGTCCTGCTTGTGTTTGGTTTCTCCGATATAGAGTATACCACATTGGGAGCAGCAAATGCAATAGACCAGATTGAAGGAGGTGCATTTGAAGCGCTAATTCATCTGAAAGGAGTGTCTAGGACCTGAGACGGTGAGCAGGGAGGAGGTAAAGGGGCAAGAGTTACACATTCTACGATTGCATGAGAAGTTCCTGTGGGCAGAGGTGAGGTCTTGGGTGTGATGGAGGAGTAGACCAGGGTGTCCCAGAGAGAGCAGTCCCTGCGGAATGCTGACGGGGAGGATGAGGGGAAGATGTGTTAAATCATAGAATCCCAACGGTGCAGAAGGAGGCCATTCGGCCCATTGAGCCTGTACCGATAACAATCCCACCCCAGGCCCTATCCCCACAATCCCACACATTTAACCCGCTAATCCCTCTAATTTACACATCCCGGGACACTAAGGGCAATTTGACATGGCCAATCAACCTAACCTGCACATCTTTGGGTAATGTCATCATGCTGGAGTTGGCGGAAATGGCGGAGGATGATCCTTTGAATGTGGAGACTGGTGGGATGAAAAGTGAGGACAAGGGGGACTCTATCCTGGTTCTGGCAGGGAGTGGAGGGGGTGAGAGCAGTGGTATGGGGATGGTTTTGACACTGTTGAGAGCCCTATTAACCACAGCGGGTGGAAAACCACGATTGAGGAAGAAGGAAGACATATCGGCAGTGCAATCTTGGAAAGTGGCAGCATCTGAATAGATGTGGCAGAGGCAAAGGAACTGAGAGAATGGGATGGAGGTTTTACAGGATATAGGGTGTAAAGAGCTGTAGTCAAGATAGTTGTAGGAGTTGGTGGGCTTGTAATGGATACTAGTGGACTGTTTATCACCAGGAATGGAGATAGAGAGGTCAAGGAAGGAAAGAGAAGTGTCAGAGATGGATCATGTGAAGATGATAGAGGGGTGGAAAAGGAAGCAAAATTGATAAGTTTTTCCAAGTCTAGATGAGAGCATGAAGTGACACCGAAATAGTCATCGATGTACTGATAAAGCAGTTGTGGGAGGGGGCCGGAGTAGGACTGAAACAGGGAATGCTCCACATAAATTTTAGTTTATTTATTAGTGTCACAAGTAGGCTTATATTAACACTGCAATGAAGTTACTGTGAAAATCCCTAAAGAGTAAAAAATAACCCATAAAGAGACAGGCATAACTGGGGCCCATGCAGGTGCCCATAGCCAAACCTTTTATTTGGAGGAAGTGAGACGAGTTAAAGGAGAAATTGTTGAGTGAGAGAACTAGTTCAGCCACATGGAGGAGAGTGGTGATGAATGGGGATTGTTCAGACCTCTGTTTGAGGAAGAAGTGAAGAGCTTTGAGGCCATGGGGAATGGTGATGTAGAGGGATTGGACATCCACGGTGAAGAGGAGGCAGTTTGGGCAGGGGAACTTGAAGTCCTTGATATGACGCAGCGCATCAGAGGAATCACGGATGTAGGCGGGAAGGGACTGCTCAAGAGGAGAGAGAATGGAGTCAAGATGGGAGGAAATGAGTTCGGTGGGGCAGGAACAGGCTGACATGATGGGCCTACCGGGGCAGTCCTGTTTGTGAATTTTGGGAAGGAGGGGAATTCCTCAGGCAGTCCTTTAACAATCTGTACTTCTATTCTGCCATTCTTGCATTCTGATCACTTAATGGACACTCTTAGCACCTTCTCAGCCTTCTGTATCCTCATCTACATTCCCTTTGTCCAATCCCACACATTCCACCACCCCCCCTCCCCACCCCGATTGTATAAATCTCTGTTGATTCTCTTTGCCCTTAGATCTGATGAAGGATCATCTAGACTCGAAACGTTGGCTCTATTCTCTCCCCACAGATGCTGTCAGACCTGCTGAGATTTTCCAGCATTTTCTGCTTTTGTTTCAGATTCCAGCATCCACAGTGTTTTGCTTTTGTCTAATCAGAGACTGGCTTTGATTGGACAGGTGTGGAAAGCAGAACGATAGGAAGACAGAGTCTCAGAAAGGAACTCAGAGTGGGCACCAGAGCGTGGGCAGAGGGGGTCAAAGGGCGAGCCTCAGAGCAGGTGAGAGGGAGGGATCCAAGCAGGCCTTGGGACAAGAAAAAGAGGGGCAAGTATGAGAGAGTGAGTGAGAGTGTGTGTGTGTGTGTGAGAGGGTGAGAGTGAGAGTGAGTGAGTGAGTGAGTGAGTGAGTGAGTGAGTGAGAGTGAGAGTGAGTGAGAGAGTGAGAGAGAGTGAGAGAGAGAAAGAGAGAGAGAGTGAGAGAGAGTGAGAGAGAGTGAGAGAGAGAGTGAGTGAGAGTGAGTGAGAGAGAGTGAGAGTGAGAGAGTGAGAGAGAGTAAGAGAGAGTAAGAGAGAGAGAGAGTGAGAGAGAGAGTTGAGGCAATGAGTGAGTGAGGAATGAGGAGTGAGAGAACCAGTGAGCGAGTATGCCATAGGAGTATCAGCATTCCAGCATCATTGCTCCCATTAAAACTGACAAAAGGGAAGACTTAAATATTTTTTTAAAAAGAGATCTTTTCATATTACCCACACCTAAAGTGGGCACTACTTGCAGGAGTTAATGTTAAGGAGCCATGGGAGGGTGGCTTGGCCAAGGGTTAATGTGAAGGGGCCATGTAGCTGGTGAATATATTTGAATGTCTCTCTTCCTAATGCATGAATATAGCAAGAAAAGACTTGTGAACATTTGATTTGTGTGTTCACACCTATTTAGCGACAAAGGGACATCAACATTATGAGAATGCTTGGTGTTCACTGATGCACTTGGGAGGCCACTAGGGTTTCTGCGGTTCGAAAACTTAGAGAAACCCTGATAAAAAGAAAGAAAATTGAGTGACACCTAGTATCTATTATGGAGAGGACTATGAGTTAAACATACTACTGATGACAGATGGGAGTTACAGTTTATAGTATCTTTTATGCAACCACAAGAACAATTCAGGTGATTAATGAATCAACAGCTCAAACAGCGGCACTTACAGGAAAAAAAGTGATATGAGTTTTAACTACATGACTGAACAGGTTACAAATTCTACATTTCTTCGTAAGCATCACATATTTGTCAGCTGTCACAAGTAACAAGACAAACTAAATTTTCCGACTTGGGTCTCAATTTTCCAACAAAAAAGCCATGCATATTTCAGGTAAAACTTTCCTCAATGGAGGAACTGCCACCAGAACTGAGTTGTGGTGGACTTCTGCCCAAGGACCTAAAGTCATGACCCTTGCCTTTGCCCATTTTGCTGCACTAAAGCCAATTTGTTATTCCAGGCAGATAGATAGTCCTGATAATGCTGTTCAATGAGAAATGGAGCAATGGGCTGCAGAACAGTAGGCAAATAATCCAGTCTTGGCACAGGACTTGCACTGAAGAAAATCAGTGCAACCACTTTTTGTCTGCTTCTCTGTTGAACCAAATATTTTCACCCTGATATCAGCAATGCCTAATCTTTCAATTACAATCCTTCCCTTTTATGCACAGCCATAAATTTGCCTTGTCGCTACGTTCATTTCAGATTTTGTGTTCTCAAATAACAAACATAATTTATTTTTTTGTTAATTTCTCTCATCTCTGAAAGACATGACTTTTTGGGTTCTTGCCCAAGTGGTCATTCTACAACTGTAAATTTAGGATGATTGCTGGCAGATTATTTGACCATGGCAAGCTTTTCGGCAAAAAGCTTGATCTGATCCTAATTTACTTACTCATTCACAGGATATTTGCCCTTGACAACATGGTAGTGAACCACCTTTTTGAACCACTGTTGTTCATATGGTCTAAGTACACCCAAAGTGCTATTCAGGAGGGTACTCCAGTATTATTTACTTCCACTGCTTCCTCCGTTTGTCAGGTGCCACCAAAGGCTCAGTGATAGAGTTTAAAGTTTATTATTTAGTGTCACAAGTAGTTTACATTAATACTTCAGTGGCTGAGGCAGTCCGTCATTCGCTCGCAGCGGGATCTTATCCCGGCACTGTCAACGGTTTCCCGTTCTATGCACCCTCCGCCACTGGGAAACCCATGACAGGGGTTCACCATCAGCAGGACCAGAAGATCACACTGGTGCGTACGGTCAGAAAATTCTGGCCATTATCTTTTAGATGAGACATTAAACAGAGTCTCACTATTTTGAATAAGAGCTGGTGAGTTCTCCCCAGTGTCCTGGACAACACATTATTTGGTAGTGATCTCGCAGCTGGCTGTGGCCGTTTGATGTACACAAATTGGCTGCCATGTTTACTACAGTGTCACTATACTTCAAAAGTGCTTCATCAGCTATAAATCACTTTGGCACAATGTGAAGTCATGAAAGGTGCAATATAATAAATTCAAGTTCTTTATTATGTTGTATTTATATCAAATATTGTTTTACCAACAGACTGTGACGGTTGGAATGTCCCATTTGTCCAACTTCAGGAAATTATTTTGAGAATAGCACATAAAATAAACATTATAGGAAAATCAGCTGGAAAAATTTGTGGTGACCTCCATCTACCTCATTTGCACACACACAACCAACAAAGATAATGAAAACACCACATTGCTGTCTCAGAGCACCAAACACCCAGGTTCAATTCTGGCCTTGGATAACTGTGTGGAGTTTGTACATTCTTCATGGCAGACTGGTACAGAAGGTGAAGTCGCATGGGATCAGAGGTGAGCTGGCAAGGTGGATACAGAACTGGCTCGTCAAAGAAGACAGAGGTTAGCAGTGGAAGGGTGCGTTCTGAATGGAGGGCTGTGACAAGTGGTGTTCCTCAGGGATCAGTGTTGGGACCTTTGCTGTTTGTAATATATATATATATATAAATGATTTGGAGGAAAATGTAACTGGATTGATTAGTAAGTTTGCGGACGACACAAAGGTTGGTGGATTTGCGGATAGCGATGAGGACCATCAGAGGATACAGCAGGATATAGATCAGTTGGAGACTTGGGCGGAGAGATGGCAGATGGAGTTTAATCTGGACAAATGTGAGGTAATGCATTTTGGAAGGTCTAATACAGTTAGGAAATATACAGTAAATGGCAGAACCCTTAACAGTATTGATAGGCAAAGGGATCTGGGTGTACAGGTACACAGGTCACTGAAAGTGGCAATGCAGGTGGAGAAGGTAGTCAAGAAGGCATACGGCATGCTTGCCTTCATCAGCCGGGGCACTGAGTTTAAGAATTGGCAAGTCATGTTGCAGCTTTATAGAATCTTAGTTAGGCCACACTTGGAATATAGTGTTCAATTCTGGTCTCCACACTACCAGAAGGATGTGGAGGCTTTGGAGAGGGAACAGAAATGATTTACCAGGATGTTGCCTGGTATGGAGGGCATTAGCTATGAGGAGAGGTTGGAGAAACTTGGTTTGTTCTCACTGGAGCGACGGAGGTTGAGGGGAGACCTGATAGAAGTCTACAAGATTACGAGAGGCATGGACAGAGTGAATAGACAGTGGATGCTGCTGTACAGAGGGACCTGGGGGTTCTTGTGCATGAGACGCAAAAACCCAGTCTGCAGGTGCAACAGGTGATCAAGAAGGCAAATGGAATGTTGGTCTATATCGCAAGGGGGATAGATAATAAAAGCAGGGATGTCTTGCTACATCTGTACAGGGCATTGGTGAGGCCGCAGCTGGAATACTGTGTGCAGTATTGGTCCCCTTATTTGCGGAAGGATATATTGGCCTTGGAGGGAGTGCAGAGAAGGTTCACCATGTTGATACCAGATCTGAGGGGTGTTGATTATGAGGAGAGACTGAGCAGATTGGGTTTGTACTCGTTGGAATTTAGAAGGCTGAGGGGGGATCTTATAGAGACCTATAAGATAATGAAGGGGCTGGATAGGGTAGAGGTGGAGAGATTCTTTCCACTTAGAAAGGAAACTAGAACTAGAGGGCACAGCCTCAAAATAAAGGGGGGTCGGTTTAGGACAGAGTTGAGGAGGAACTTCTTCTCTCAGAGGGTGGTGAATCTCTGGAATTCTCTGCCCACTGAAGTGGTGGAGGCTACCTCGTTGAATATGTTTAAATCACGGATAGATGGATTCCTGATCGGTAAGGGAATTAGGGGTTATAGGGATCAGGCGGGTAAGTGGAACTGATCCACTTCAGATCAGCCATGATCTTACTGAATGGCGGGGCAGGCTCGAGGGGCTAGATGGCCTACTCCTGCTCCTATTTCTTATGTTCTTATGTCAGAAGCTTTTTCCCAGGGCGGAAGAGTCAATTGCTAGGGGACATAGGTTTAAGGTGTGAGGGGCAAGGTTTAAAGGAGATGTACGAGGCAGATGTTTTACACAGAGAGTAGTGGGTGCCTGGAACTCGTTGCCAGGGGAGGTAGTGGAAGCGGATGTGGTAGTGACTTTTAAGGAGCGTCTTGACAAGTACATGAATAGGATGGGAATAGAGGGATATGGTCCCCGGAAGGGTAGGGGGTTTTAGTTAAGTCAGGCAGCATGGTCAGTGCAGGCTTGGAGGGCCGAAGGGCCTGTTCCTGAGGTGTAATTTTCTTTGTCCATGTCCACGTGGGTTTCCTCCAGGTGCTCTGGTTTCCTCCCACAGTACAAAGATGCACAGGTTACATGGATCGGCGATGCTAAATTGTTCCTTAGTGTCCCAAAATGGGTAGGTTAGGTGGATTAGCCATGGTACATGCATGGGGTTATGGGATGGGACAGAGGAGGGCCAGGGTACGATGCTCTTTTGGAGAGTTGGTGCAGACCTGATGGGCTGAATGGCCTCTTTCTGTACTGTAGGGATTTCTATGGTTCCTCTGGACTGTGGGGAAAAGAACTGGCAATAATTCTTGTCAGATCAAATAAACCATTGTATTCTTCATTAATTAAACTCAAGTTGACACAACAACAAAATCAATTCCATATTTAGGCATCAGTCTGGCATGTGAATAATGGAACTAAAGGAAGTTCTGAACTCAGGATATGAATCACTGCACAACAGACTTAACACTTCCTGTGACTGCTTCCATGTCCTATTACTGCCAGTAGATCGGAACTCAGCATGCTCAAGATTACATCATCTCCGTACTCTCCAACTCCATCATCAAAGAGAACAAAATGAATCGTATGGAATTCCAGCACATTTTTATCTGGGTTATCAGTTGATCTGGCTGCCGCCAACAACATATTTTCTACTCTGAAGGAAAATGGAACTGAAAAAAGAAAGTGTAAGGAGTTCAGTGAAAAGTCAGTAGACTATGAAATGTTTTATATTGTGTATCCTGTCTATTCATTGATAACAGTCAATGAGTCTCCTCATCAAGTTGCCTATAGAAATCTTGCATTTTAAACTAAGTGCCATTGCTTTCAGACATTTACTGCAATAAACTGAGTAATCAACATTAATTTACTTCAGATTTCCAGTTACAACACACCCCATTGTCTCAGCGTTTGCATTTCTAATTTTATACTTTAAAAAAAATATTTGAAGATCAGAAAAACAGCTATACTAATTTAAAATTTCAATTTGCCATACTCCTGGAGGGCACAACTAAATAATACAAAACACAATCCTTTGAGTACAAAATCATGTTTATTTTTCCCATTGGTCTAGGATTGCGACTAAAAGACATGGTGGATGATTAAGGCCTAGAATACTGGAACTATGATCTGTCAAATGTTCTTGCATGCCGGTTAGTAATCAAGAACACAGCAATATTGGAATAAGCCTAAGAGCAGATCAATCTCCTCCCTGGGGATTTGACATAGAATCACATGAGCACCTTTAACTCAGAAAAATGTCATAAGGAACTTCACAGACACATCACCAAAACATGAACACTGGGCTAAGGAGGGGTGGCAAAATACTTGACCAAAGTAGGTTTTAAGAAGGACCTTAAAGTCGGAGAGGCACATACAAAAATAAACCAGATTAGTTTCCAGCAAGTCGGATTCGATGGAACAAATGGGAGAGATGCAAAATAGGCCAAAGTGAAAGGAATGCAGAGTTTGAGGGGTTCAGAGAAGGCTGTTAAGTTGAAGGAGTCACAGAATTGGAGGAAGCAATTCCACAAATGGATTTAAACACGTGGATTAGATTCAAATTTTTATACACTGAGGAACAAAAAACCAGTCTAGTTCAGCAGGGACAGAAACAATACTTAAGTAGTATGGTGTGGAATAAGGTGCAAGGAGCAGAGTTTTGAAACACGTCTGGATTATTCAACTTGAGATGATTAAGATATAGATGAGGGCTTCAGTGGCAAATATGCTGAGCCAGGATAGAAGCAAGTGACATTAGAAGCCAGGAAAGAAGCAAGTAGGCAACCTTTGATCTTCACCAAAGAGAGGGTATAGGCTGGAATTTTCCGTTCTGGAGTCCAAGTTTAAATGGTGGGCATGAAACTAGGAGAGATTTTCATTGGGCGGGGGGAAACGGGATAGCTGACAACATGTTATCTTGCACTGTTCAGCTCATTAAATATGCACCTGCAGGAGGAGGTGGGAAGTTGCCATACCCACTGTTACCTCATGGGGTCAAATGCCCAGGTGCCTTATTTAAAGGGCACCCAAACAGTCTGCACTATCTGTTCCACCTTTGCTGACCACTGCTCTACTCTTCCCTACTAACCTTTAATGCACACCTCCTGAGTCATACTGCATGCAACTTCCACTGCTATCACCCAGTCTCAAACACAGGCTGCCATTTACGGACGCTCCCAAAGAGGACAATGCAATGGCAACTAATCATTAACATGGAAGAAATCTACTTCATGAGTTGCATGCCACTTATGTGCACTGTAAAAGTGAACGTTTTAATTTCACGTTGGCAAGGAACTTAATTTGGAGGAGAAATTTATTCCAGTGAGCAAGCCTTTTTAATAAGCATCCATAACATGAAAAAGGGCTTCGCGACATTGTTCATTGGGAAGTTTGGCCCTCCTTTAAAGTCCCAAGAACATACTTACTAACATTCATCCCACCATTGGGAAATACTCCTCCTACCAAATTAAGTTGCTCAGCCGACTAAGCTTTCGGCTGTTGGTGAGACCGGAAGACTTTTAAAAAAATATTTGTTCATGGAATGTGGGAATCACTGGCTCAGTCAGTATTTGTCTATCCCTAATTGCGTTGAGAAGGTGGTGATGTGCTGCCTCCTTGAACTACTACAGTCGATGTGCTGTAGAAATACCAAGAGAGTTAGGAAGAGAGTTCCATGATTTTGACCCAGCAATAATGAAGGAACAGTGATATGGTTCCAAGTCAGGATGCTGTGTGACTTGGTCTTTCTGTGATGTTAAGTGAATAACAAAATAAGAGAATAAAGCAAATTAATTTGTGGCTGGAAAGATGGTTCAGGAAGGAGGGCTTTAGATTCCTGGGGCATTGGGACTGGACTTGGCAAGATGGGTCCTGTACAGGTTGGATGGGTTGTATCGAAATGGAGCGGGAACTTAATTGGTGACTTGGTAGTGCTTTTATAGGAGTGGTTATCTTGACAGGGCTGTAGAAACCAGGAAGTAATATTAGCTTGAATTGCTGCTTTGTCTAATTCATCTAAGGGTACTTCTTTTTTATAGGGTCCCCCCCCCCCCCGCCCACCCCCCGATCTGCAATTTAAAAAAAGATACCCACAGATAAGGGGAACCCCCTCAACCGGCACAATGACAACACGCCATTACCGCATGCACAAGGGCAAACCCCTGCCCATGGATAAGGGGAATCCCCCTCCCCACCTCAAATGGAACTTCCCAGAGGGACCCCTTGGCACTCTGCTGGGGCAATGAAAGGGAACTGGGTGGGGAAAGGGAACTGGGTGGGGGGAACATATGACAGGGAAGCCCTTTGATTTTTCTGGTTTTCTGAGTCTTGTGATATTTTGAGCTCCTGTCACTATTTGCACTTGCAGCAAACGCGGGCAAAATCGAGTCATCCTTTTGTGAGAATCTAGCCTGATTTATCTGGATCCTATTAGCATTCTCTAGGTAAGATTGTTGAGTCAGGGTTATTCCCAACATAGTCTGACTCATGTCCAAACCATTATATTTACTTTGAATTGCTTTATAATTTTATCTATCACAAATTTCTCAAATGTCGCAGATCCTCCCACAGGAAATCATCTACCTGAATTACGAAAATGCTTGCTAGTTTTTCTTCATAGTACCAACGAAACATTGCTGGATCTGCTTTTAGCTGAAGACAACCAGTTTTTAGTAGGACGGACCCAACTGAAAAATAGCATACTCTGGATGAATCATTTAGCCCATAAGCTTAGTTAGCCTCCATAGATTCTCCTCTATATCACCAACCTCTTTTGGTGGCTTTAAGAATACTGCTATTTGGAATTGTTCAAAACATACAAACATGGAACAGGAATAGGCCATTCAGCCACTCAAGCTTGATCTGCCATTTAATAAGATCATGGTTGATCTGATAGTAACCTCAATCTACATCCTATCTATCCCCTCCTTACTTCCCAAGAATCTATCCACCTTTGCCTTCAAAATATTCAAAAACTCCGCTTCCACCACCTTTTCAGAAGGAGAGTTCCAAAGACTCATGATCCTCTGAGTGAAAAAAAAATCTCATCTCTATTTTAAATGGGCAACCCCTTATTTTTAAACAGTGATCCCTAGCTCTAGATTTTCCCAGAAGAGGAAACATCCTCTCCACATCCACTCTGTCAAGAACCCCCAGGATCTTGTGTTTCAACCAAGTTGCCTCTTACACTTCTAAAGTCCAGCAGATACAAGCTTAGCCTGTCCAACGTTTCCTCATAAGAACCTACCTTCCAGGTATTAGTTTCTGAATTGTTTCTAGCGCGTTTATATTCTTTCTTAAATAAGGTGACCAGTATGTGGTCTCACTAGTGCTCTGTACAACTAAAGTATAACCTCCCAACTTTTCTTTGCAATTCCCCTCGCAATAAGTGATTCTATTCTTTCCTCATTACTTGTTGTACCTGCATACCAGCCTTGTGTGATTCATGCACTCAGACCCTTCTACACCTCAGAGCTCTACAATCTCTCACTGTTTAGATAATATGCTGCTTTTTTATTCTTCCTGTCAAAATGGACAATTTTGCATTTTCCCACATTATATTCCATTTGCCAGATCTTTGTCCAATCATTTAACCTATCTATAGCTTTCTGTAGCCTCCTTATGTCCTCTTCACAACTTATGACATCAGCATATTTGGCAACTAGTCCTCCACTACATTCATCTAAGTAATTTAAATAAATTGTAAACATTTGAGGTCCCAGCACTAATCACTGTGGAACACTGCTCATTACACCTTGCCAACATGAAAAAGATCCATTTATGCCTACTCTCTGCTTCCTGTAATCAGCCAATCAGATTCACTAAATGGAATTGAAAAACATGAAGATAATCATGGGAAGGAGACTTCCCGAACATAATTTCAAACAATTCTTTTTAAATGAATGAAGTGGATTTAGGCAAAGATATGTATTCGCAAGCCACTCAATTCAAGTGCGATTAGGGATAAGCAACAAATGCTGGCCAGCCAGTAATGCCCACATCCCATGAATTAATAATTTAAAAAATGAACTCGGTGGTAAAACTGCCCATTTCATGAACAGTGCATGGAGGCTAATTTGAGTGGCCATTTTATAAAATGAGTAGATTTGCAAATTGGGTGTAACATATACACATCTGAGCAAAATTAACCTGATTATTACTTACAACTACGAGGTATTTAACATGCATCAACACAACTTATTAGATACAAACAATCCCAGGATAATAGTGGGGGATTCAGCTATGGTAATGCCAATTAAATGTCATGGGGAAATGGTTAGATCCTGTGACATATTTGTAAACAGGTAGTGCACGTCACTATTTACCATTTATGTTAGTCAATCTCAAGAGAAAATGGTCATTATTTTACCAGTGTTTGATACCTTTGTGATTCTATTTCTCTGACTATTCTCCCTTGTTTCCAGGCTGAAACTTTCTCCAAGGACATTTAATTATAAAATTAAACCATAATTAAAGCGAACATAGGAATTTATAACAGAAAAATTACCATTAAAGTGTAACAAAACGTGACAGCTAAAATCAAATTATTGAGAAAGGAAATGCATGTCTTTGCAGAATTTTTAAATAAATTATTTTTTAAATACGTAAATATTAGGAGAGCAATCAAACTGAGATCTGTATGTCCATTTGTTGGTGACCATGGTTGGCATTTCTAATATTCTGGAGGAAAACCTTGACATGAAGAGATATGTGCATCTCTGGCGCAGTTGTATTTGAACAAGTTGCCAGTGTTTGTGATTACTATGATGAGGAGAGAACTGCATGTCAACCATTTTAACAGAGAGCAACCACTATCAGATGAAATATGAACACAGATGTAAAATTGTGTTCTGTTACATACCATACCCATGAATCCAAGGTCAAGTGCAGTATGCATCCCTGTATTTACATTTCAACATAACAGAGAATATTTATTGACTGATGTCATCCGAAGTGCTTGGTGAAGATAAAAATTTCCTTAACTAGAAAATCTAGTATATATTCAGCAAATACAATATTTTTAAACTTTAAACTAAATTTCTGCAGATTTTTTTTTCTTACATGATACACTGGAGCTCATTAAAAATTAGCGACAATTATCAGGTGGTCCAAGTTACTGGGCAGTCAACCAAAAGCACAGTAATAGTATGTGTGCTGAATGTCTTGTTAAAATTATGCATTTCCAAGTAACATTTTGACAACTTACAAAAAATACTGCAGTAAAGCAGCTTCTAATAAAATCAAATAATAACATCCACAACAGAGCTATGTGTGATTAAGCATCCTACAAGTCTACCAACTTGTAATTAGGATTTACAAATCACTTCCTTTCTGGCAGCCAGCATATGCCATTCAAACTGAAAACGACATATACTTGCAGAAACAATAGCCATAGAGAACCTGGACCTTGATTTGCTCTGGCTTAGCTCAATGTTGCATGCCTGCATTTTTACCAAAAGCTTAGATTTCAGTTCAAATAATCTTGAATCAAATTTCCTGGTATTTCTATGATTTTAAGATTTTTAAGATAATTTCTAAAATTCGAACCTCAGCCAGAAAGAGGTGCAGTTTTAACTTTTTAAAATGCATGCAGTAAATAAATAAATTGCATTAAATCTGTACTGAGAACAAATAAGAATTTCCAGTTCTATGATAAATAATGTTTCCTTGGATTTAAAGAATGATGCTTGACTGGGAGTGGGTAAGGAAGCAGAGTAATCAGGTTTATGAACAATTGTTACAGTAATTTTGTCCCACTGATACAACCTTAATCTTCTACGACTTTACTGAAATTGTTTAATGGTCTTATTATACATATGCTTTTTGTGCACCCCATCACTTCTTTTATCCCTCCACTGATACCTGTGCCCCGAGCTCCAAGATCTGAGTTTTTCTTTCTTAACACCTCGGCCTCTTGACATTTCTTTCCTCTTTGAAAACTTCCTTTAATATAATCTATTTAATCAAACTTTTGGTCAATCCTCTTACTATTTCATTCTTTGGCTTGGTATCCATTTTTTATTACTCCATTGTGAAGCACTCTTGGAACTTTAACTTCAAAGTTGCTGTAGCCCAGGTCAAGATGAACTTCATACTTCCAAAACATTCAAATTAATTTGATAACAGAAACTGAATTATTCGCAGAAATAACCCTGTACATGAAAGTAGAGATGTCTCCCATCAGCACCAATCATAGTGGCAATCTAATAACAGTACCAGGAACAGCTAGCCTGTCAAAGCAAATGGCAATGAAGCTACCTACATCAAACAACAACAGATGCCACAGCAATTCATCTTTGGCAAATTATCAAATCGTATCACGTTGCCAATTCAAAGCAAACTTCAAGGATCACTTAATTTAGAAGGCAAGCCAAACTTTTACTTTTCCTCTCCTTTGATCCTGATTCATTTTTATGATCGGAAAGAAACATACAAAATTTTAAAACTGGTGGTTCTGAATTCATATCTTTGAGGTGGTTTATTTTTAAAAGCAATCATCAAAATGGTTAAAAACCTGCATAACACAGAGAAATGAAACTAGATTATTAATTATGTTAATAAAATACTCACTCGTCTTTGAAAAACACTTTCCTTGTGTTTGGTGGGTAGGTCCTTGCTTGACCATGTTGTCGATGATGCCATGTCCAGCCGGTAAGTGCCAGCTGTTCTTTCAGTTTGCAATGCTCTGCCATGTACTAGCAGGTCAATTGGCTTGTCTGCAATGGATGCAGCTGAAGAAATAGATCATTGGTTAACATAGTAGACGAGGAGCTATGGAACACAATCCTAAATTGCTTAGATTAACTCATGTATCAATGATCAGAAAACACAACATGATACTAACAGTTAGGCTCAGAAATAGCTGGGTGTCAGCCTGCGCTCACTGGTAATAATCTCCCTTCTGAGTCAGAAGGTTATGAGTTGAAGTCCCACTCAAGAGACTTGAGCACAAAATCTAGGTGGACATTTCAGTGCAGTCCTGAAGAAAGCATTGCACCATGGCAATACTGTCTTCAAATTTGATTTTTGATTTGATTTATTATTGTCACATGTATTAAAAGTATTGTTTCTTGCACGCTATACAGACAAAACATACATTTTATAGAGAAGGAAACGAGAGAGTGCAGAATGTAGTGTTACAGTCATAGCTAGGGTGTAGAGAAAGATCAACTTAATGCAAGGCAAGTCCATTCAAAAGTCTGACAGCAGAAGAGAAGAAGCTGTTCTTGAGTCGGTTGGTTCGTGACCTCAGACTTTTGTATCTTTTTCCCGATGGAAGAAGGTGGAAGAGAGAATGTCCGGGGTGCGTGGGATCCTTAATTATGCTGGCTGCTTTGCCAAGGCAGCGGTCAATGAATGGGAGGCTGGTTGCATGATGGATTGGACTACATTCACGACCTTTTGTAGTTCCTTGCGGTCTTGGGCAGAGCAGGAGCCATACAAGCTGTGACACAACCAGAAAGAATGCTTTCTGTGGTGCATCTGTAAAAGTTGGTGAGAGTCGTAGCTGACATGCCAAATTTCCTTAGTCTCCTGAGAAGGTAGAGGCGTTGGGGGGCTTTCTTAACTATAGTGTCGGCATGGGGGACCAGGACAGATTGTTGGTGATCTGGACACCTAAAAGCTTGAAGCTCTCGACCCTTTCTACTTCGTTCCTGTTGATGTAGACAGGGGCATGTTCTCCTTTACACTTCCTAAAGTTGATGACAATCTCCTTCGTTTTGTTGACATTGAGGCAGAGATTATTGTTGCCACACCAGTTCACCAGATTCTCTATCTCATTCCTATCCTCTGTCTCGTCATTGTTTGAGATCCGACCCACTACGGTGGTGTCATCAGCAAACTTGAAAATCGAATTGGAGGAGAATTTGGCCACACAGTCATAGGTGTATAAGTAGTATAGTAGGGGGCTGAGAACACAGCCTTATGAGGCACCGGTGTTGAGGATGATCGTGGAGGAGGTGTTGTTGCCTATCCTTACTGATTATGGTCTGTGAGTTAGGAAGTTCAGGATCCAGTCGCAGAGGGAGGTGCCGCGGAGTTTGGCGATGAGTTTTGTGGCAATAATAGTGTTGAAGGTTGAGGTTAGTCAATTAATAGGAGTCTGACATAGGTGTCCTTATTATCTAGATGTTCCAGGGTTGAGTGCAGGGCCAGGGAAATGGCGTCTGCTGTGGACCTGTTGCGGCAGTAGGCAAACTGTAGTGGATCCAGGTAGTCTGGAATTGATTGGTGCCATGACGAGCCTTTCGAAAACACTTCATAATGATGGATATCAGAGCCACCGGCCGATAGTCATTAAGGCACGCTGCTTGGTTTTTCTTAGGTACCAGGATGATGGTCGTCTTCTTGAAGCAGATAGGGACCTCAGATTGTTGTAAAGAGAGGTTGAAGATATCTGTGAATACCCGCGCCAGCTGATCTGCACAGGATCTGAGTGCTCGTCTGAGTACTCCATCCGGGCCAGTCGCTTTCCGTGGGTGAAATGAAATAATAAACAGAGACCCAACCACTCACTCAGGTGGAAATAAGATGTTCTGGCAATATTCAAAGAACAAGGGAGTTCACAGAGTGTAATAACCAGCATTGATTCCTAAATCCAAGATTTATTTCAACAGATTGTCTGGTCATTTTTTAATTGTTGTGTATTGGAGCCTTGATATTGATTGCCCATTACCCTACCAGTGATCATGCTTAAGAGTACTTTATCAACTGCATTAAGCGCTAACCTGTACAGATAATAAAGTCTCCATGTTCTTATCACAAATCTGTATTATGACAGCTAATCTCAACTGGGATGGTATTATGGGTGCTATAGCAGTCCACAGAATTCCTCTCAAAGGGTGGAAAAAAACAGTTGGAATTCCTGTGCCTGACTGCTGTCTGATAATTCTTGAGATCTACACTTTTAAACTTGACAATTGCTTTCTTTAAAAGACAGGTTTGTTGGAGAGGAATTTTGTGGTCAAGTACTGACCATAACAACTTATGGATAATTCCCCTTGGTTTCAATCCTTTCCCCAACTCTAATTCTTGAAACTCAGATTTTCTAGTATGGGGTTATAACATTTTCACAGGGCAATGATGCCAAACAAAATGTAACAATAGACAAATTATTTGCCACTCAAACATAACAAATCTGCAGGTGTCACATGGACACAAGCACAATAATAATAAAATCTCATCTGAATATAAATGTGCATGAGTATACAAATTAACCCACCTTCAATTTCCTGTTCACGGAGTTTGCGAATGGCAGCTCTAATCAGTTTACGCTCCTCATATTCACCTGCATTTCGGAGCTGTTGAAGCATAAAAATGATCATCAGGTTCACTAAATGGAATTGAAAAACATGAAGCTAATAATGGAAAGAAAACATCCTAAACATAATTTCAAACAATTCTTTTTAAATGGATAAAGTGGATTTAGGCTAACATATATATAAACATATATAAAACAACAAACATCTTTTCTCTCAATCCGGCAATCTCCATCTCTCTTTCAGCTGCAGATTGACAACTTTTAGGGCAATAGTTGGAAGTTATGTAGAACGGTCTCTCTTTTCACATTGTCTTTATTCCAAAAGGTACAGCTTTTTTTGCATTTATACAACTACTTCACATTTCTCTCCTCCTCTCTGACTCTAAACACCAACAGCACTTTGGTCATCTCCTAGATGGGGGTCCATCTGGTTGCGTTGAACCAAATGGAGTGTTGAGTCAGGAAGCTGAGCCAATTGAGTGCAAGGGCACGCATCCCGGGTCGGGAAGGATCGGCAGTTGAAGCAAGAGAGGAATAGTGTACAGTTACATAGTTATTCCTATTTGTAGATATTGTTATTTGGGAGGACGTTTATGCCATTTTATTCCAACCAGGATTTTTCACTTTGCCAGGATTGCCACTGGCTGATCCCTACCCATCCACATCTCCACGAAAATGCCCTATCTGTCACAACGACCACAACTTCTGGGGCTATCATGTAGAAGGTAACTTGAGGCTCCCAGTAAGGCATAAATGGCCTTGAGATCTCCCTGGGAAGGAGAGGTTTGAGTGTGGTCTGCTCTCATTCCAGTCATCCCCAAACACAAAACATTTGGCTGAAGGCCAAAACATAGCAGGCTAGCATGATAACATACCAACATGCCAAGCCTTTGGATTGACTACAACAAATACTTGGAAGATTTATCTGCTCATAGAACTGAATCTTGCTCAACTTACACAATTGTTACTGACATGCAAATAGTGCAGCAGTTGAGGGGATATCTGATCCATAGACCAACAAACTCTAACTAGAAAATAACAGATTATTGTCAGTGGACTGCATGACAAAATGCCAACAGCTTCACACTGCACAGGATCACATAACCAGCTTTTTTCACCACTGTCTACCTTCCCCATTAAGAGTTTTAACAACACCAGGTTAAAGTCCAACAGGTTTATTTGGTAGAAAATGCCATTAGCTTTCGGAGCGCTGCTCCTTCGTCAGATGGAGTGGATATCTGCTCATAACCAAGACATACAGAGACACAAAGTCAAGTTACAGAATACGGATTAGAATGAGAAACTTTACAGCTAATCAAGTCTTAAAGATACAGACAATGTGAGTGGAGAGAGCATTAGGCACAGGTTAAAGAAATGTGTATTGTCTCCAGACAGGACAGCCAGTGAGATTCTGCAGGTCCAGGCAAGCTGTGGGGGTTACCGATAGTGTGACATGAACCCAAGATCCCGGTTGAGGCCGAGGTCATGTGTGCGGAACTTGGCTATCAATTTCTGCTCAGCGACTCTGCGCTGTCGTGTGTCGTGAAGGCTGCCTTGGAGAACGCTTACCCGAAGATCAGAGGTTGAATGCCCGTGACCGCTGAAGTGCTCCCCCACAGGAAGAGAACAGTCTTGCCTGGTGGTTGTCAAGCGGTGTTCATTCATCCGTTGTCGTAGCGTCTGCATGGTTTCCCCAATGTACCATGCCTCGGGACATCCTTTCCTGCAGCGTATCAGGTAGACAACGTTGGCCGAGTTGCAAGAGTATGTACCGTGAAACTGGTGGATGGTGTTTTCACGTGAGATGATGGCACCCGTGTCGATGATCCGGCACGTCTTGCAGAGGTTGCTGTGGCAGGGTTGTGTGGTGTCGTGGTCACTGTTCTCCTTAAGGCTGGGTAGTTTGCTGCGGACAATGGTCTGTTTGAGGTTGCATGGTTGTTTGAAGGCAAGAAGTGGGGGTGTGGGGATGGCCTTGGCGAGATGTTCGTCTTCATCAATGACATGTTGAAGGCTCCGGAGGAGATGCCGTCCAGTACTTCCCCGCTCCGGGGAAGTACTGGACGACGAAGGGTACTCTGTCCACCGTATCCTGTGTTTGTCTTCTGAGGAGGCCGGTGCGGTTTTTCGCTGTGGCGCGTCAGAACTGTCAATCGATGAGTCGAGCGCCACATCCTGTTCTTATGAGGGCATCTTTCAGCGTTTGGAGGTGTCTGTTGTGATCCTCCTCATCCGAGCAGATCCTGTGTATATGGAGGGCTTGTCCGTAGGGGATGGCTTCTTTAACGTGTTTAGGGTGGAAGCTGGAGAAGTGGAGCATCGTGAGATTATCGGTGAGCTTGCGGTACAGTTAGGTGCTGAGGTGACCGCCCTTAATGGAGATTCGTGTGTCCAAGAATGCAACCGATTCCGGAGAGTAGTCCATGGTGAGTCTGATGGTGGGATGGAACTTGTTGATGTCATCATACAGTTGTTTCAGTGATTGTTCACCATGAGTCCAAAGGAAGAAAATGTCATTGATGTATCTAGTGTATAGCATCGGTTAAATGTCTTATGCGGTGAAGAAGTCTTGTTCGAACCTATGCATGAAGATGTTGGCATATTGAGGTGCGAATTTGGTCCCCATGGCTGTTCCGTGTGTCTGGATGAAGAACTGGTTGGTGAAGGTGAAGACATTGTGGTCCAGGATGAAGCGGATGAGTTGTAAAATTGCATCTGGAAACTGGCAGTTGTCGGCGTTGAGTACTGAGGCCGTTGCAGCAATGTCATCATCGTGGGGGATGCTGATGTAGAGTGCCGAGACATCCATTGTGATGAGGAGTGCTCCTGGGCAAACTACCCAACCTTCAGGAGAACAGTGACCACGACATCACACAACCCTGCCACAGCAATCACTGCAAGACGTGTCGGATCATCGACACGGATGCCATCATCTCACGTGAGAACACCATCTACGGAGGTACACGGTACCTACTCTTGCAACCCGGCCAACGTTGTCTACCTGATACGCTGCAGGAAAGGATGTCCCAAGGCATGGTACATTGGGGAAACCATGCAGACGCTACGACAACGGATGAATGAACACCGCTCGACAATCACCAGGCAAGACTGTTCTCTTCCTGTGGGGGAGCACTTCAGCGGTCACGGGCATTCAGCCTCTGATCTTCGAGTAAGCGTTCTCCAAGGCGGCCTTCACCACACACGACAGCCCAGAGTCGCTGAGCAGAAACTGATAGCCAAGTTCCGCACACATGACCACGGCCTCAACCGGGATCTTGGGTGCATGTCACACTATGCGTAACCTCCAGAGCTTGCCTGGACCTGCAGAATCTCACTGGCTGGAGACAATACACATTTCTTTAACCTGTGCCTAATGCTCTCTCCACTCACATTGTCTGTATCTTTAAGACTTGATTAGCTGTAAAGATTCGCATTCTAATCAGTATTCTGTAACTTGAGTTTGTGATTCTGTATGCCTTACTTATGAGCAGATATCCACTCCATCTGACGAAGGAGCAGCGCTCCGAAAGCTAATGGCATTTTCTACCAAATAAACCTGTTGGACTTTAGCCTGATGTTGTTAAAACCCTTACTGTGTTTACCCCAGTCCAACGCCGGCATCTCCACATCATACCTTCCCCATGGCAGGTGCAATTGGCAATTCAAATTCAATGAAGAATTTATACTCTGTCCTACTGTTCTCCAAATCATTGCTCCAACACATTGATACAGCTTAATCTGAATTAATGGCAAGTTGATGTTTGTTTTCTTTATCTCTTTCTTCCCTCTCTTGAGCAAATGCCTTTGTTTAATGGTGTGTGCATAAAGCACAAATCTTGCTGTTGCAAAAACAAATGGCAGGATTTTCTGGCCATTCTCGTCAGTGGGATCTTCCGGTCCTCTGCCACAGCAATCCTCTGCCGCAGGTTCCTAGCTGCAGAGGCTGCGATCAATAAGAAACTGAAATCAATGGGAAAAGCTGTCCATAGTTTAGGATCAAGTGCGGTAATAAAAAAAAAGTTGAACTCAATACATCTGAATTTAAAATCAGAACTTTAATAATTATTACTCAGATCTAAACAGCTTAAATCTTGTTACATTACAAACATTTTACAGCATCTTCCTGTTGTATTTTAAAAGATTCCAGATCCATTCCAGTCACTTCTTATTTCTCAGCTCCCCACTAAGTGGGAATTCCACTCATATCATTTAACTCAATGACTCAACTGGCTTCCTGAATGAACATTAATATGTAACTGTATCACACATCCTGATATTATTTGCAAGATTATCAAAACACTGAAGGGCTGTTATTTAGCAGGATCAAACTTCAAATGTTAGTTCGTGTTGATATGCAGAAATCCCCTTGACCTCTATTAATTCATGGTTATAAATTATAGTTTTCCCAAGAGACAAGGATCAGATATTTTTAAATTTTTTAATGGATACAAATTAAGTTGGGCTGCAATGATAAGGGTACATGCTACATATTGGGGGCGGAGCGGGAAGGCGATTGTCTTCAGTTGCTCCTCGTCAGATGTCCAGAGCAATACACAAAGTGATGGTTACGTCCACAGCCAGTGATCCATGGAGATAGAGCACATGGCGTAATCTTGAAGCTTTCCATAATTGGGAAGCACCAGAGGTATTGGGGTGCATTACCAACCTGGAGAACATCATCTCAATTTTAGTAAGTTTCCTTTATATTCTTGTTTATTCTGTTATAGTTCATTGATGGTGTCCCTTGAAGAAGGCACTCATTATCTTATTTTTATTAATAAAAACATATGATCGGTTGACCAAAGTGTCAGGGTAACCCTTAGGAGGGGACAAATGGAAGTCAGTGCATTAAAATGTGGAACAGTCACAGCTACCCGTGAGTTACAAGGTCCCAATTCAGCATAGGGCATTCCATGTATCACAGTAGTGCAGTAGTTCCCAGACTATGGGTTACCGCCCCAACTGGGATCACAGAAACAATTAATAGGATCGCAAGTGCCCCATCCTCCAAGACTCCACCCCACACTGGCATTAAGCTTGAATAATGTCCAGCCTTCCCTTGACTTGCTCATCTCTTGGTCTCTCCCTCTCCAGGTCAGGGGCTCCTGCCCATGGCCATTTTACTGAGTCTCCAAGCCCAACCCCAACCACAAACCCAGTATTGATGCCTCCATTGCAGAGCTGCGGTCTATCTGAGACCCATACTGGTGCTGCAGAACAACCTGGGCTCCAACCTCAGCTACCTCAAGACATTCAACCTGCATTTCTGCTTCTTCCTGGAAGAGGTCTGTGAACTGGAGTTGCTCAGGCAAATAATGGACTGATGAGGACAGAAGGTATCATTTTCACGAAGTACTTTAAAAACACAGATTTTCATATTTGTGTGATACGTTGATCCAAAATACACAAACTTTAATAATTATACACTGAATGTTACAATGCTGCTTTATTACCTCTGTTCTTATATGTTATTTCTGATTTGCTTTTGTTGGAAGGTGGGATTGCATTAATTTTCAAGTGTTAAAATGGATTGGAAAATAGTTTGGCAAGTGCTATTGGAAAATAGTTTGGCAAGTGCTGTGGTAGTGACAATAATTTAAATACCATTTAAAGTAAATTTTAGAACAAATATGTTTTTGTTAGTTAATGAGAGTACATGACCTGCTGCCCCACTCAAATATGATAAGACTGCAGGATAGCTCCCTCTTTAGGCAATGTATGGAATGGCACTGTACAAGCAACACAACAGCACTGAATTCAGGTCCCAAAAACAAACAGCATTTAGTGGGTTGACCTTTCACAATGGCACTGTTTAATCTGGTTCCAGTATCTTAGAAGGAGAATCAAAGACCCAAATCTTTGGAGATCTGTGATTCTGCTAGTAAGTAAGGGAGCCATATTAAATAGTAGTATAAATGTGGGCCTCTGGTTCACACAAGTTCCAAAATTTGAACAGGGACAAGTATAAAAACTGTTTGTTCATGCGAAAGCTTTGCAGTCAAAAAGGAGAGTGACTCACCAGAACACATAGGAAAGTTCCATTAATGAGCTCATTGCAGATTATGATATTTTATTTGCGATGTTAGTGCTGAACATCAATGAACATTCCCACTGCCGACCTAATGATGGAAGGAAGGTCATTGATGAAGCAGTTGAAGATGGTTGAGCCTAGGACACTACCCTGAAGAACTCCTGCAGTGACATCCTGGTACTGAGATGATTCACCTCCAAGAACGACAATCATCTTTCTTTGTGCTAGGCATTCCACCCGATTCCCATTGACTCAAATTTTGCTGGGGTTCCTTGAAGTCTTATTCAGATGCTACTTTGGTGTCATAGACAGTCATTCTCACCTCACCTCTGGAGTTCAGCTCTTTTGTCCATGTTTAAACCAAGGCTGAAATGAGGTCAGGAGCTGAGTGACCCTGGCAAGACCCAAACTGAGTATCAGCAAGTAGGTTATTGCTAAATAGGTGCCACTTGATAGTACTTCTGATGACCCATTCCATCACCTTACTGATGATCAAGAATAGACCGATGGGGCAATAACTGGCTGGGTTGGATTTGTCCTGCTTTTTGTGTACAGGGCATAAATGGGCAAATTTTCCTCATTGCTGGATAGATACCAGTTGTTTAGTTGAAGCTGTACTCGAACAGCTTGACTAGGGACATGGCGAGTTTTGGAGCACATCTATTGCCGGAATATTGTCAGGACCCATAGCCTTTGTAGTATCCAATGCCTTCAACTGTTTCTTGGTATCACATTGAGTGAATCGAATTGACTGAAGACTGGCAACTGTGATGCTGAGGACCTCCGGAGGAGACCAAGATCAATTGTCCACTTGGCATTTTTTTGATTTGATTAATGTCACATGTACTGGGATACTGTGAAAAGTATTGTTTCTTGTGCACGATACAGATAAAACATACCGTTCATAAAGTACATAGGGGAGAAGGAAAGGATAGGGTGCAGAATATAGTGTTGCAGTTACAGGTACGGTGAAGAGAAAGATCAGCTTAATATATGATAGGAGTCAATGGATGGAAGACTGGTTTGCATGATGGACTGGGCTATGTTCACAACTCTTTGTAGTTTCTTATGGTCTTGGTCAGAGCAGGAGCCATATCAAGCCGATTTTGGCTGAAGATTGTTGCAAATTCTTCAGCCTTATCTTTTGCACTGAAGTGCTGTTGGACTCTTCCATCATTGAGGATGAGAATATTTACAACACTTCCTCCTCCAGTGAGTTGTTCAATTGTCCATCACCATTCACAACTGGATGTGGCAGGTCCAGATTCAACGCTGAGGACTTCCAGGGCCATTCCCTCAACTGCATACAAGTCTGCCATCACCTCTGATAGGTCTGTCCTGTCAGTGGGACAGGACATATCGAAGGATGGTGATTGAGATATCCGAGACCTTGACAGAAAGGTACGATTCAGTGAATGTAACTTTGTCATGCTGTCTTTTTTTTAAATTAATGCTTTTATTGAGGGTTTTGCATTTCTCCACAAGATGCAACAAATGCCCAAAATCTCACATGTGCATACAGAAAAGACCAGCAAATATTCAAAGGGTTCAGATTATCAATCATTATAATCTCTGCAGTCAGCAGAATGAGTGGGGAATCTCAGGTAACAGGGTAAAGCCAGCAGCACATAGCACCATGGTGCACCCCCTGCTCCACAAGATAACAAAGACAGAGCTATACAATATATGGGATCTCTTTTGGGGTAAAATACAATCAATTGGGACCTAACTCAGCATCCCAAGACCTTCAAGCAATGAAAGAATACCTGAAAAAAAAAGCAACATCAGGATACCGCCATCATTACAGGACGTGGAGTGGCAGTGTACACTCTCATATACAGCAACCAATAAGCCCAAGATTCTTACACCATGTCAAGACTCAAAACACAACAGACCTCACTCTGGGTGGCACAGTGGTTAGCACTGCTGCCTTACAGCTCCAGGGACCCGGGTTCGAATCCCAGCTTGGGTCACTGTCTGTGTGGAGTTGCACGTTCTCCTCGTGTCTGCGTGGGTTTCCTCCGGGTGCTCCAGTTTCCTCCCACAGTCCAAAGATGTGCGGGTTAGGTGGATTGGCCATGCTAAAATTGCCCCTTAGTGTCCTGAGATGCGTAGGTTAGAGGGATTAGCCGGTAAATGTGTAGGGATACGGGGGTAGGGCCTGGGTGGGATTGTGGTCAGTGCAGACTCGATGGGCCAAATGGCCTCTTTCTGCACTGTAGGGTTTCTATGATTTTATGATTCACTCTTCTCCAGCCCTATTAGAGGCACCATTAAGGCCCCACCATCACCAGAAAACATAAATCATTTTCCACCAAGGAAACCCTACTGACAAGAAGAAAAGTCCTCAAGACACCCATCAACAGGATATCTTGGGGAAAGATACAATTCTTCTCCTCCCCCTCCCAACAAGATAAGGGAAATCCTCTAGAATTAAATATAACAAATCAGAGTATGCATCAGCATCTCACCTACCCAAGTAAAGAAAGGAAACCCGAGAGAGAGCGCAAGAGAGAGAGAGAGAGAGCGAGAATCATCAGGATTAGCTAATGAACGCCAAATGTAGGCTAGCATCCCAGGAAGGATGCCAGGAACAGAACAGCATAACCTCACAAGAAACAGGGTACTGCCCACACCTGGGAGACCAAGCCTCAAGAAGGAGGACAGTCTGGAAGTCCCTATAGAAGACCATTTGGAGGAGGGCGACCTACTCTTCTATCCAGCCTAATCTCCAACTGAAGAAAGATTCTAACAATGCTGAACTGAAGCAGTTAGATTTGTACTCTGGCCCTGCAGCTAATAGGACCTGATGTAGGTCGCTAACCCAGACACTACATCCACAGAGGAACCAAGTCTCAAGAATCATAGAATCATAGAAACCCTACAGCGCAGAAAGAGGCCATTCTGCCCATCGAGTCTGCACCGACCACAATCCCACCCAGGCCCTACCCCCATATCCCTACATATTTACCCACTAATCCCTCTAACCTACCCATCTCAGGACACTGAGGGCAATTTTAGCATGGCCAATCAACCTAACCCGCACATCTTTGGACTGTGGGAGGAAACCGGAGCACCCGGAGGAAACCCACGCAGACACGGGGAGAATGTGCAAGCTCCACATAGACAGTGACCCAAGCCGGAAATCGAACCCAGGTCCCTGGACCTGTGAAGCAGCAGTGCTAACCACTGTGCTACCAAAGAGGGAGAGTAGTCCAGAAGCCCCCAAAAGGGGACATCTAGGGGGATGGTGACCTACTCCACTTCCCAACCTCCACCTGACCCAAATAAACACAGTTACTACTACTGCCCTGACCGAGCCAGAGAGGGGTTGTGATGAGGGTTGCTGGGGGTTTTCTGAGTAAGATGCTAGAAGGTTGGGTGCTCGGAGGCTGTGAAGTGGTAGAGAGGAGGTTGATAGTGAGAGACAGGAGTGATGCCAGGACAAGACAGATGGGTACTCACCTTGCAGCTCTTACAGCATTAGATGCCAGTCCTCCTCGTGAGGCTGCTGGTACTCAGCCTCTGCCACCTCATTACAGGTTACATTCATGGCTTTTATTGGTGGTCTCCTGCCAACCCTGGGGAATAGGGCAGTCCACCTCTCCTTCACTGTATCCAACCTCTAGATCAGGTCAGCATCCAGAAACTTTAACGCAGCTCTTCTTGAAGTCATCTTCCTGGCTGGATGATCAGTCAGTGCTTGGAAGGGAGTGTTTTAATGGTGCTCTCACTTGTCAGTTGATCCCAATTCAGGCGAAACATGCGCCTGGGGAGTTTAGTCCAGCTGATTCACGTGGGGGGAGATTTATCACTTTAAAATTTGTTGAATCATACCTGATTAGCATTGCAAGAGCTAGTGGGAAATGTTCCAATTTTCCCGCTGGCAGCAACACTTCATTTTCTTTTGAAAAATCGCCCCCAATATCACTAAATAATCACAAAGGAACAAAGTTGAGGATTAATGATGAACTGCAGGATAATATAACCATACACAGGAGCTTGAAAAGGCCAAAAAACCTATCAAGCAACATCCAGGATGACTGCAGGAGCCTTTGCACCTCCGCCATGTGTTGTCCTGAAGCCCCAGTAAAGAGAAACTTTGGCCCCAGAGGGTGGCGAAGACCCACCACATTCAGGCTGCCTCTAGCCCTTCTCGATGAACACGGAGGATAAGCCAACACAAGACCAGTGGTCAGAGTCTTCGACCAACCCCAGGCTTCGAAGACCACACACAACGTGCTCCATTAAACTGAAACTTCTGGCCTTCAAATTGAGATTGTGAAAGCATGGGAGCCAGTTCTCAAATTCGGCCGCGAACTCATACCTATCTCCCCTTGGGAGACCAGCTCAGGGGCATTTCAGTCCCATTTCTCTGAATCAACCAGGATGTTCGACATACCATGCAGCAGGATTTCCAAGAACTGAAGGTGAGCTCTCACAGGACAGGATTCTCTTCTTCGTTTTATTCATTCTCTTTAGGATATTTCACAGTTCATCAAAGTGAGTACCAATAATCTGTGCCGGGGAGCTGAGACTGTTGTCCAAAACATCACTCACAATGGCAACCATCATCTCAATGCCTATTGAGTTCTGCTCACCATTGAAACCACCACTGTGAACTGGGCTCCACCCCAACCGTCTCAATCAAACAAGGATTTTCTTGACCAGGGTCCTCCAGGAACATAGCATAGCTTATACACATTGGGATGAAATAATTATGAGTTGTGCATAGGGATAATAAAAAGGATTAAAAGAGGAGTAGCTCCAAAGCTTACAAAAACACAGCCACTCCTGCACCAACACCACATGACCGCTCTTCCCATCATGATGTTTATCTAGTCTGTGGGACAAGTTCACCCAATTTTGCCACAAGTCCTCTGTAGTTACTGAGGAAGACTTTGGGGTCGACGGGGCTGAATGTGCTTTTGTCCTTTCTGGTGCCTAGATCGATGGCTGATAGTCAATCCAGTTTTATTCTTCTTAGACCTTTTTGCAATAGCTTGATATAATTCAGTCGCCTGCTCGGCTATTTCAAGGGGCAGTTGAGATTAAATCACATTGAAGAGAATGATGTGGTCAATAAGGCACAAGTGACTATCATGATGGAAAACTCCCCAGACCCCTAGATAGGTGCAGCTCCAACAACCACATCCATAACAAAGCAGCAGCTTGATCAGCATCCCACCCACCCACATAAATATTCACTCCCTCCACCAGCACGGTTGATTGAATTATAACCTCAACCCTACATTCTTGCCTGCCAACGAAAACATTTCAGCCTCTTGTTAATGAAGAATTTATCCAGCTCTGCCTTAAAAACATTCAAAGATTCTGCTTCCACTGCCTTTTGAAGAAGAGAGTTCCAGAGACTCATGGCCCTCAGTGAAGAAATTTCTCCTCATCGCCTCGCCATCTCCATCTTAAAAGAGCAATCCCTTATTTTTAAACAGTGACCGCTCTTTCTAGATTCTCCCACAAAAGAAAACATCCACTCCACATCCATCCTGTCAATACCTCTCAGGATCTTAAAGGTTTTGGTCAAGTTACCTCTTATTCTTCTAAACTCTAGTGAATAGAAACCTAACCTCTACAACCTTTCCTTTTAAGACAACCCGCTCATTCTTGGTGCTAGTCTAGTAAACCTTCTTTGAATTGTTTCTAACAAATTTATATATTTCCTTAGATAAGGAGACCAGTATTGTACACAATACTCCAGATGTGGTCTCACCAATGACTGTAAAACTGAAGCACTACCTCCCTACTTTTGTAATCAATTCCCCTCACAATAAACGATAACATTCTATTAGCTTTACTTAATACTTGTCATACCTGTATACTAGCCTTTTGCGCACTAGAACACCCATTTTCACCACACAGAGAACAGCAGTTCAAGGCAGCTCACCACTGCTCTCTCAAGGGCAACAAGAAATGGGCAATAAATGCTGGTTTTCCTGCATGCAGAGAATGAATATTTTTTTTTAAACTGACTGCATTCTGTGTTGGCCAACCAATATGCACAAAACTCCATTTGTTTGTTATTTGTCAGATTCAACTTTTCTAATGTTTTCCTGAACAGCCTCCCATCTACTATCTTCTGTTCACCCAACACTGCTGTGCCTGTTGACTTATAATGGCTCACAGTCATGATTTCAAAATTCTCATCATCGTGTTGAGATCTCTCCATGGCCCCGCCCCTTCGTAACAAAACTCGACAGCACCATGCAGTCTCTAAAAGCAATAGTATCTTTTTCTGAACTCTGTAACTTGCCTGACAACATTTGGATCAAATTATATGTTGCAGACAAACTGTTGGCTGTATCTGGTTCCCTTGGAGGACAAATCAAAAGCCTGATCCAGTCCACTTGTGTTGCAAATAGATAGTGTAATTTGTTGGCTCTTTGGGACGGGATTTTACAGCCTCGCTCGAGCGGGACCGGAGATTTCTGCCCGTGGTCAACAGACATTTTCGCTGTCCGCCTCTCACCCACTCCGTTTCCCTGGGCGGGGCGATAGAATCCCGGCGTCGATCTATAAATATTTTAAACTGAGAAAATGTTTACCTGCAGACCAACTGATTTCTTGAAAAGTTGAGAATGACCAATCAATTTACATAGGCAGTTGCTGATAGTACAATTTAAGTGATATTTATACTAATGAGTGCCACCAATAGTCCACAAGATGGAGAAGCTAGGTCTTCCAAATGGTCACCCACTATGTTGGAAAAACATGAAAACATAAAAGCTGCATACACTGTCATATTTCAAGGAAATAATGCTGCTCACCAAGGTTGTCAACTCATCAATGTCATTAATTGATTCCAGTTTGCCCGAAAGGATATCCAAAGACTCTTTCTGATCCTCTTCCTGTCGGTGTGATCTGACAAAACAGATTCAAAACGACAGAAGTTAAAACATTATACATTTGATTCACTGTGTATACACAAGCTAGCAGATCTTCATCGCATTTCTAAATAAATCAAGGGATGTGCTAACAAGTGATGCTTATAGGAATTGCAAATATATTATCAGTAGATTGAGTCACCTTGTGTATGTCCCACTTTATATGAACAAGGTTAAAGTACATCTAGCTCTGTCCACCATCTCTTGTCTTATTTTGTATCAAGAGATATTCTTTCCAATCCCCTGCCTTGTGGTTCACTTCCCTATCCCCTTTCTCTGCACGGTTTTGTTGCTTGTTCAAAAATGGTGTCTCTTCGCCAATCTGTTACCTGCAGCATTCTCTCCTCTTTGTGATTGTCCTTGTACATCAGTTTATTCTCTGACATCTTAGCCCATCCTTTGCTTCTCTGGTTCTTAAAGGCATCAAATACCATCCCTTCTCTTTGACCTGCCTTAGTACTGACAGCGCAGAGTCGCTGAGCAGAAACTGATAGCCAAGTTCCGCACACACGAGTACGGCCTCAACCGGGATATTGGGTTCATGTCACACTATTTGTAACCCCCACAGTTGACTGGACCTGCAGAGTTTCACTGGCTGTCTTGTCTGGAGACAATGCACATCCTTTTAGCCTGTCTTGATGCTCTCTCCACTCACGTTGTTTTGTTTCTTAAAGACTTGATTAGCTGTAAGTATTCGCATTCCAACCATTATTATGTAAATTGAGTCTGTGTCTTTATATGCCCTGTTTGTGAACAGAATTCCCACTCACCTGAAGAAGGGGCATGGAGCTCCGAAAGCTTGTGTGGCTTTTGCTACCAAATAAACCTGTTGGACTTTAACCTGGTGTTGTTAAACTTCTTACTGTGTTTACCCCAGTCCAACGCCGGCATCTCCACATCATTAGTACTGAAACAGCCCTTCTCAAAGTCACAAATGATACCCTGTGACAATGACCATGGTGAACAATCCTCTTTCTCATTCTCGATCTGGCTTCAGCCTTTGATGTTGCTGACGACAGCATCCTCCTCCAGCACATCTCCTCACTATTAAGCCAAGTGGGACTGCACTGGCTTGGTTCCATTCTTATCTATCCAGATGTAACCAGAGAATTTCCTGCAACCGTTTCTCTTCTGGCTCTGAAACCTTGTTTCCTCTGTAGTTCTGCAAAAATTTATCCTTGCCCCCTTCCTATTTCTCATCTACATACTACCCCTTGGAAACATCATCCAATCTTTGGTGTCACATTTGACCCAGAGATGAACAAAGAACAAAGAACAGTACAGCACAGGAAACAGGCCCTTCGGCCCTCCAAGCCTGTGCCGCTCATTGGTCCAACTAGACCATTTGTTTGTATCCCTCCATTCCCAGACTGCTCATGTGACTATCCAGGTAAGTCTTAAACGATGCCAGCGTGTCTGCCTCCACCACTCTACTTGGCAGCGCATTCCAGGCCCCCACCACTCTCTGTGTAAAAAACGTCCCTCTGATATCTGAGTTATATCTCACCCCTCTCACCTTGAGCCCGTGACCCCTCGTGATCGTCACCTCCGACCTGGGAAAAAGCTTCCCACTGTTCACCCTATCTATACCCTTCATAATTTTGTACACCTCTATTAGGTCTCCCCTCATTCTCCGTCTTTCCAGGGAGAACAAGCCCAGTTTACCCAATCTCTCCTCATAGCTAAGACCCTCCATGCCAGGCAACATCCTGGTAAACCTTCTCTGCACTCTCTCTAAAGCCTCCACGTCCTTCTGGTAATGCGGCAACCAGAACTGGACGCAGTACTCCAAATGTGGCCTAACCAGCGTTCTTTTCAGCTGCAACATCAGACTCCAGCTTTTGTACCCTATACCCCGTCCTATAAAGGCAAGCATACCATATGCCTTCTTCACCACCTTCTCCACCTGTGCTGCCACCTTCAAGGATTTGTGGACTTGCACACCTCTGTGTTTCTATACTCTTGATGGCTCTGCCATTTATTGTATAACATCCCCCTACATTATTTCTTCCAAAATGCATCACTTCGCATTTATCCAGATTAAATTCCATCTGCCATTTCTCCGCCCAATTTTCCAGCCTATCTATATCCTGCTATATTGTCCGACAATGTTCATTGCTATCCGCAAGTCCAGCCATCTTCGTGTCATCTGCAAACTTTCTGATAACACCAGTTACACCTTCTTCCAAATCATTTATATATATCACAAATAGCAGAGGTCCCAGTACAGAGCCCTGCGGAACACCACTAGTCATGAGTTGGAGATGCCGGCGTTGGACTGGGGTAAACACAGTAAGAAGTTTAACAACACCAGGTTAAAGTCCAACAGGTTTATTTGGTAGCAAAAGCCACACAAGCTTTCGGAGCTGCAAGGCCCTTCTTCAGGTGAGTGGGACTCACCTGAAGAAGGGGCTTGCAGCTCCGAAAGCTTGTGTGGCTTTTGCTACCAAATAAAACTGTTGGACTTTAACCTGGTGTTGTTAAACTTCTTACTGTGAACACCACTAGTCACAGATCTCCAGCCGGAAAAAGACCCTGCGACTGTTACCCTCTGTCTCCTGTGGCCAAGCCAGTTTTCTACCCATCTAGCCACCTCTCCTTGTATCCCATGAGCCTTAACCTTCTTAACCAACCTGCCATGAGGGACTTTGTCAAATGCCTTACTGAAATCCATATAGACGACATCCACGGCCCTTCCTTCATCAACCGTTTTTGTCACTTCCTCAAAAAACTCCACCAAATTTGTAAGGCACGACCTCCCTCTTACAAAACCATGCTGTCTGTCACTAATGAGATTGTTCCGTTCTAAATGCACATGCATCCTGTCTCTAAGAATCCTCTCCAACAACTTCCCTACCACGGACGTCAAGCTCACTGGCCTATAATTACCTGGGTTATCCCTGCTACCCTTCTTAAATAACGGTACCACATTCGTTATCCTCCAATCCTCAGGGACCTCACCTGTGTCCAATGAAGAGACAAAGATTTCCGACAGAGGCCCAGCAATTACATCTCTTGTCTCCCTGAGCAGTCTAGGATAGATGCCATCAGGCCCTGGGGATTTGTCAGTTTTAATGTTACCTAAAAAACCTAACACTTCCTCCCTTGTAATGGAGATTCTTTCTAACGTGTCAACACCTTCCTCTGAGACACTCCCAGTCAACAAGTCCCTCTCCTTTGTGAATACCGATGCAAAGTATTCATTTAGGATCTCCACTATTCCCTTGGGTTCTAAGCATAATTCCCCTCTTTTGTCCCCGAGAGGTCCGACTTTTTCCCTGACAACTCTTTTGTTCCTAACATATGAATAAAATGCCTTAGGATTCTCCTTAATCCTGTCTGCCAAGAACATTTCGTGACCTCTTTTGGCCCTTTCCCATGCCTTATCCCAAACCGATGACCTCTTGTTCCAGATTGTCCTACAAGAGAAAATATCCTCTCCACATCCACTTTCATCTCTTTGATCAGCTTGCCATAATTGTTCTATCTGTACAAATGCAAGATGCTGCCCAACTATCCCTCCAGTTTATCGGCGGGGGGGGTGACAGAGAAAGAGAGAGAGAGAAGGGACAGCCAGAAAGGGCGGAGAATCCAAAAAGGCAGTTACCCCAGTGAGATTTCCTGTTGAGATAGTCCCCACATCGCAGCTATGACATCATGGAGTCCCCGCCATAAAAGGTCAGGAACCCCATTATGGGCCTCCCTGCTGTATCATTCCCCCCACATAAGGAATTCCTCCCCCACCAATGTGACATCACCTTGGCAAGGTTTACAACAAGTCTGTACAAATAGGGACCTGGTGAAAAAAACTCACTGGGGCATGCACAGATTGGGCATGCACAGGTTAAGTACAGGCCCAGGGGGGAAGACAGTCATGCACAGGTAGTGCTCAGGCATTGCCCCTGTCTGGGCACTGCCAGAGCTAGCTTCTGTTGGGGAGGTTCAGAATGTGGGGGGTGTCATGTGTCTGTGGAGGGGAATTTTTTTTTTCAGGTTAGGACACCCTTTAAAAATGTCACCCCCAATCTGTCAGGGACCAATAATGCTGTCTAATAAAGGATAGTGGATTGATTTTTGGAGCCAATCACAGTCCTTCCAAGGAGCAGGCAGGCCATTAAGCAAGTGAAGGCTCAACTTCTTAAAAATCTTGAAATTACTTTTGCAATCAGACCATCATTGTTGGGGTTGAGGTGGGGTGAGGTATGGTAGGAGCTCTTCAGTGCAGGCCTGTGGCTGTTCCTGCATGTGGAGATGCCGGTGTTGGACTGGGGTAAACACAGTAAGAAGTTTAACAACACCGGGTTAAAGTCCAACAGGTTTATTTGGTAGCAAAAGCCACACAAGCTTTCGGAGCTCTCAGTCCCTTCTTCAGGTGAGTGGGAATTCTGTTCACAAACAGAGCTTATAAAGCCAGAGACTCAATTTACATGAATAATGGTTGGAATGCGAATACTTACAACTAATCAAGTCTTTAAGAAACAAAACAATGTGAGTGGAGAGAGCATCAAGACAGGCTAAAAAGATGTGTATTGTCTCCAGACAAGACAGCCAGTGAAACTCTGCAGGTCCAGTCAACTGTGGGGGTTACAAATAGTGTGACATGAACCCAATATCCCGGTTGAGGCCGTCCTCGTGTGTGCGGAACTTGGCTATCAGTTTCTGCTCAGCGACTCTGCGCTGTCGTGTGTCACGAAGGCCGCCTTGGAGAACGCTTACCCGAATATCAGAGGCCGAATGCCCGTGACCGCTGAAGTGCTCCCCAACAGGAAGAGAACAGTCTTGCCTGGTGATTGTCGAGCAGTGTTCATTCACCCAGACAAGAACAGAGCTCCCGCCACCTCTTATAACAGCTCTCAAGTGCAATTTTTAAGCTGATCATTCACCTAATAAATGGTTATTATCAAGCCATTCGTAGCAGTATCAGTTAACAACATTTTAAAGGATCTTTGTCAACATTGGTTTATGGATTTTGCTTGCGTGTTTCTTTTGCTCAATCTGATAGCTGTATAAAATGTAAACATCCTAACAGTATTTGTTCTCTCCTAACTCAATGTAAAAGACATGGATTCTGGCTGACCACTGTTCGTAATCAGATTGTTTACGTCTTATAACTGTCAACAAAATACAAGTTCTAATCATGTGCTTCAAAATTTTACAATATTGTTTTTTAAGCAAGAACTCGAATTAGGATATCAAGCTGATAATTGCCTGAAGTTTATCGAATGTAAAACTGGATAGAACTGCTATGTGAGCAATGCAGTGATTATCCTTCACTCTCTCCAATACACACCCATTTTAAAACACTCACAATAAACTGCACTTGAATTAAGTTGTTTTTTTCTAATTTATCACCTAACTTTTCAAATAATTTTGCACATAAACAGAGCAAAGCCTGTTAGAAGTTGAATAGAAACGTTCCAGCTGCGTCAGGCGCTAAATGCTACCGATGCATCCTAGGTAAAGAGTACACTGCACAATCTGCTTTTAGAAGCATAGAATCTCTACAGTGCAGGAGGGCGTTTGGCCCATCGAGCCTGCACCAACAATGTTTCCACCAAGGTCCTTTCCCCACAAGGTAGGGAATGCAGTATGTAGCCTGCCATCTGCACTGCCAACTTTTCCTGCCTTATTGTTTGACGGTCAGAAAAAATCTTGGAGGTGGGTCCCATGATGTCACGCTGGCAAGCAGGCTCATTCAGCATGTGATCTGAAAAATAAAAAAAGGATCCCCCCATGGACACACCCCCTCCCCCTCACCCCTAATGAAACCCTACCCCACCCTGAACCTCCCCAATGGAAGGTCCCCCATGATACTGCCCATGGGAGGGGGATTCCATCCGTGGAGGAATGATACTGCTGGAAGCCAGAAAATGACATTCAAATATATGGTAATAGGGTTCCCAACTTTCATGGCAGGATACCATTATGTCAATGGCAAGGACTATCTCCGGCATGAATGCCATTTTGGGACTCCCTTTGGATTCTTTGCCCCCTCCGGCTTTCCTGCCCACTGATATCAGGGCATAAAATCCTCCCTCTCTCACCTGAAGTAATGCACACACACTTAACATGAAGACTTCATAGCTTCTTTACAAACATGGTCTTTTCTTCCACTTTAAGAATTTAACAAATAAAGTATAGAACTCATGGTTGCAAAACCAGGGGTGACCAGCTCTTCACAACCTCGCCCCAAGCTAAATAGCCTGTTTGCGAATTCCAGAAAAAATTAAGGCCTTCTCAAGTCAGTGCAAGAGTCCGTGCATTGATTATATAGTATATCTTTCTAGAACACAAATGTTTGAAATTTCTGTAATTTTTAGGTTCTCGGAAACTCTGTTTTTGTAGTACTTGAGAAGTGACTGGTCTATCTTTGCCAAGATTTCAGATCTGAACCAAGAGTACAGAATGAAAACAAAAATTACAATTTTGCCACTTTTAACCCCACAGACAACTCTCAAAAGTTGACAAAGTTAAGTTATCATCACCTTCACAAAGACACGAGTTAGAGAGTGATTTTGTCTCCTCTGAAGTGTAACAATCTGTTTCCGAACTGGACACTCAAGACTGAATTCCCAGTCTTCCCAGGACTCAATGCCCAGGGCCAGATGGCATCTGTCCTAGATTACTGAGAGAGACAAGAGATGAAATTGCTGGGCCTCTAACAGAAATCTTTGTTTCTTCATTGGACACAGGTGAGGTCCCAGAGGATTGGAGGATAGCAAATGTGGTCCCGTTATTTAAGAAGGGTAGCAAGGGTAACCCGGGTAATTATAGGCCAGTGAGCTTGACGTCCGTGGTAGGGAAATTGTTGGAGAAGATTCTTAGAGAGAGGATCTATACACATTTAGAACTGAATAGTCTCATTAGCGATAGACAACATGGTTTTGTAGGAGGGAGGTCATGCCTCACAAATTTGGTTGAGTTCTTTGAGGAGGTGACAAAAATGATTGACGAGGGAAGGGCCGTGGATGTCGTTTACATGGATTTTAGTAAAGCATTTGACAAGGTCCCTCATGGCAGGCTGGTGCAAAAGGTTAAATCTCACAGGATCAAAGGTGAACTAGCTAGATGGGTACAGAACTGGCTTGGCCATAGAAGACAGAGGGGAGCAGTGGAGGGGTCTTTTTCAGATTGGAGGTCTATGACTAGTGGTGTTCGGCAGGGCTCTGTACTGGGACCTCTGCTGTTTGTGATATATTTAAATGATTTGGAAGAATATGTAGCTGGTCTGATTAGTAAGTTCGCGGATGACACAAAGATTGCAGGAGTTGCGGATAGTGATGGAACATTGTCAGAGAATACAGCAGGATATAGATAGGCTGGAAAATTGGGCAGAGAAATGGCACATGGAATTTAATCCAGATAAATGCGAAGTGATGCATTTTGGTAGAACTAATGCAGAGGGGAGCTATACAATAAATGGCTGGACCATCAGGAGTATAGACACACAGAGGGACCTGGGTGTACAAGTCCACAGATCCTTAAAGGTGGCAGCACAGGTGGAGAGGGTGGTGAAGAAGGCATATGGCATGCTTGCCTTTATTGGTCGGGGCATAGAGTATAAAAGTTGGCATATGATGTTGCAGTTATATAGAATGTTGGTTAGGCCACATTTGGAATACTGCGTCCAGTTCTAGTCACTGCGCTACCAGAAGGTGTTGGGGGCCTGGAATGCACTACCAAGCAAGGTGGTTGAGGCAGACACGCGAGAATCATTTAAGACTTATCTAGACAGCCACATGAACAGATTGGGAATAGAGGGATACAAACGGATGGTCTAGTTAGGAACACATGATTGGTGCAGGCTTGGAGGGCCGAAGAGCCTGTTCCTGTGCTGTATTGTTCTTTGTATTATACGAGGCACATTCTCAAATCTCTCCAGGCTAAGCGGTCAGGGGGTGGGAACTCGGTAAAGGGTACACCAGATACCCTGCAGCTATTTAAGGGCCAATAGGCTGGGGGCAGGACTTCTGCCTTTCCGAATCAAGGAGGCCTGCCTCAAGAGAGCTGCCAACTAATCAGAGACTGGCAGCTCCCCAGCACTTCAAGCATGCAGTGCTGGATAATTTAGGTACAGTTGGGGGTCTCACCAGGTGCCAAGCTGGCAGACCCCAGAAAGGTGAGGGACAATGGAGTTGGGTGGAGTTTCCAATTAGCCCAGGGGCCAGTTAAGGAGAATCCACCTGCCTCCACCACAAGACCCACGCTGTCAAACCTGCCCGGCTGGGTGTTTGGCATGACCTCTTCCACTGCCTGTTAAATGCTAGGAGCGCAGAATCATAAAAACCCTACAGTACAGAAGGAGGCCATTCGGCCCATCGGGTCTGCACCAAGAACAATCCCACTCAGGCTCTATCCCCGTAACCCCCCATACTTACCCCGCTAATCCCTCTAACCTATGCATCCCCAACACTAAGGGGCAATTTAGCATGGTCAATGCACCTAATCCGCACATCTTTGAACTGAGGGAGGAAACTGGTGCACCTGGAGGAAACGCAGACATGGGGAGAACGTGCAAACTCCACACAGACAGTGACCCAAGCCGGGAATTGAACCCAGGTCCCTGGAGCTGTAAGGAAGCAGTGCTAACCACTGAGGCACAGTGGTTAGCACTGCTGCGTCATGAGCTCATACGTGCTGAATGAGGCCCTTAATATTGTGAAAAGGTGTTGTTGCTAATATGTAAATATATAATTATGCAAATAGTTATGTCACAGGAAGTGATGTAATGTCAGGTGATGTAGTCATCTTTAGTTTGTTAGTCTGCACAGTAGCTGCATTAAGTAGAATCTTTCGTTAAAGATCTGTGTTCAACTCCTAAGCCGACTGTAATAACTCAAGAAACCTGACTGTAAAGGAACATAATTTATTCGCAGAACATAAAGTGAAGCCACAATCCTGATGTACACCCACTAGTCCCTGCCATTCTTCTTGGCATAACAAATTAAACTAAACTGAGGGACAAAGAAAGGAGGGCAGCCCCTTAAAGGGGAGACCACCCGAAACAAAAACAAAGCATTAAGGAACCTTAAAACATTAAACCCAAAAGATGATTAAAGGGGTCAATAATACACCCCCGGTACCTACAGTGCCCAATGAGCACTGAAGGCCTCAAGTGTGATCATGGACACCAAATGCTCTCCTGAGACATCCGGCCTTGAACATAGCTGCAGTAGAGGATCAAGCAATCCATTCAGACGACCCCTCAGTCGCCAACTGTCTGGACCTGTTGATAGCAAGTTTGGCCAGGCCCAGGTTCACAAGGAGGTCCTCTTCCTTCACCGCATCACACCCCCCATCCACACTGGGTGCCCATAGATCAGGAGCCTGGGGCTGAAGTGCAAACAAAACATTACAAAAGATTTTTCAAATAACTATAAAGGGAGTGCAGCCTAAAACAATTAACACAGACATAGTCCATGGACTCCACAATGCCACAAACAAAGGCAGGTTTCTTGGGAGCCCGCGAGCCGATGTAACCTGCGGTTTCATGGGACTGCTGCCAGCATCACCCTCCATCCCAGTATTAACGGAGATCACTCCATAGAGGGACCTCCACTGTAGACCTCCTCCGTCAGATGGCAGCAAAGCACGATGGATGAGGGCAAGGTAGTGCAAGGTGTGCAGCAACAGCCCATCCAGGAGATCCCTCCGTGCTGTGGCAAAGGGCACGGAGGGCATTTCTGTTAGATGGCTCAGACTGTGGGGCTCCAGCCCCTGGGGAGCGGTTCTGGGCTTGGGGCTAATGTGAAATTCCATCCGTGCAGGGTGCGCTCAGACAGGATTCCACCCACAGCTGCATCTCTGAGAACCACGTGTGATATCAGGTCCAAGCACTACCATATTGAGGTCATGGATGGCATTGGTCACTGCGTTCTGAGCCAACTCGTGGGGCATCATCCAGCTCACTCCTCCATCACCCAGCATATCGTTGACCCTGGTCACCCCAGCAGTCACAGCCAGTCTCACTACCAGCCACTGGAAATGGTGTTGGTGTAGGAGCAGATTCCTGAGCAGCGGCTCCCGGACGACAGCCACTTCTCCAGACAGGAGAGAGTTGTAGCGTGAGGTAACCGTGCCCTAGACTTTAAGTTGGTCCTGATAAAAGATGGGCAATGCTTGCAAGGAGTTTTGAAGACCCCTCAGATCTGGTAACAGGAAGTAAATAGGAATAAGGAACCTTGGTTCTCGAGGGAGATTATAACACTGATTAAGAGGAAGAGAGAGTTGTATGAAATGTACAGGCAGCAAGGAACAGATCAGATGCTCGAGGAGTATAAAAAGTGCAAGAAGCTACTTAAGAGGGAAATCAGGAGGGCTAAAAGAAGACACGAGGTTGCTTTGGCAGACAGAGTGAAGGAAAATCCAAAGAGCTTCTATAGGTATGTTAGGAGCAAAAGGATAGTGAGGGATAAAATTGGTCCTCTTGAAGACCAGAGTGGTAGACTGTGTATGGAACCAAAAGAGATGGGGGAGATACTAAATGGTTTTTTTGCAACCGTATTTACTGAGGAAATGGGCATGGAGTCTACGGAAATAGGGCAAACAGGTAGGGAGGTCATGGAATCTTTACAGATTAAAGGGGAGGAGGTGCTTGCTGTCTTGAGGCAAATCAGAGTGGATAAATCCCCAGGACCGAACATGGTATTCCCACGGACCTTGAGGGGGATGTGTTGAACTTGCAGAGGCCCTGGCAGACATATTTAAAATGTCAGTATTCACGGGAGAGGTGCCGGATGATTGGAGGGTGGCTCATGTTGTTTCGTTGTTTCAAAAGGTTCCAAAAGAAATCCGTGAAATTATAGGCCAGTACGTTTGACGTCAGTGGTGGGCAAGTTATTGGAAGGTGTGATAAGGGATAGGATCTACAAATATTTGAATAGACAGGGACTTATTAGGGAGAGTCAACATGGCTTTGTGTGTGGTAGGTCATGTTTGACCAATCTATTAGGAGTTTTTCGAGGAGGTTACCAGGAAAGTGGATGAAGGGAAGGCAGTGGATGTTGTCTATATGGACTTCAGTCAGGCCTTTGACAAGGTGGATGTTGTCTACCTGGATTTCAGCAAGGCCTTTGACAAGGTCACTCATGGGAGGTTAGTTAGGAAGGTTCAGTCGCTGGGTATACATGGGGAGGTAGTAAGTTGGATTAGACACTGGCTCAATGGAAGAAGTCAGAGAGTGGTTGTGGAGGATTGCTTCTCTGAGTGGAGGCCTGTGACTAGTGGTGTGCCACAGGGATCGGTGTTGGGTCCATTGTTGTTTGTCATCTATATCAATGATCTGGATGATAATGTGGTAAATTGGATCAGCAAATTTGCTGATGATACAAAGATTGGAGGTGTAGTGGACAGTGAGGAAGGTTTTCAAAGCTTGCAGAGGGATTTGGACCAACTGGAAAAATGGGCTGAAAAATGGCAAATGGAATTTAACGCAGACAAATGTGAGATATTGCACTTTGGAAGGACAAACCAAAGTAGAACGTACAGGGTAAATGGTAGGACTCTGAAGAGTGCAGTTGAGCAGCGGGATCTGGGAATACAGGTACAGAATTCCCTAAAAGTGACGTCACAGGTGGATAGGGTCGTAAAGAGTGCCTTTGGTACACTGGCCTTTATAAATCGGAGTATCGAGTATAAAAGTTGGAGTGTTATGGTAAGGTTATATAAGGCATTGGTGATGCCGAATTTAGAGTATTGTGTGCAGTTTTGGTCACCTAGTTACAGGAAGGATGTAAATAAGGTTGAAAGAGTGCAGAGAAGGTTCACAAGGATGTTGCCGGGACTTGAGAAGCTGAGTTGCAGAGAGAGATTGAATAGGTTGGGACTTTATTCCCTGGAGCGTAGAAGAATGAGGGGAGATTTGATAGAGGTGTATAAGATTTTGATGGGTATAGATAGAGTGAATGCAAGCAGGCTTTTTCCGCTGAGGCTAGGGGAGAAAAAAACCAGAGGGCATGGGTTAAGGATGAAAGGAGAAAAGTTTAAAGGGAATATTAGGGGGGGGCTTCTTCACGCAGAGAGTGGTGGGAGTGTGGAATGAGCTGCCGGATAAAGTGGTAAATGTGGGGTCACTTTTAACATTTAAGAAAAACTTGGACGGGTTCATGGATGAGAGGGGTGTGGAGGGATATGGTCCAAGTGCAGGTCAGTGGGACTAGGCAAAAAATGGTTCGGCACAGACAAGAAGGGCCAAAAGGCCTGTTTCTGAGCTGTAATTTTCTATGGTTCTAGGAGCTGCAAGTCATAATTCATGCTGTGCACCTGGCTGACCGCCCTCCCTACATAGGAAAGTCAGAACCTCAGCAGCGACCCAGTGCAGTCTTTTGTCCCAGAAAAGTTGTATGAGAGTTCTTTGGATGTTTGTGACAAAATAAGAGGGAGGGATCAAAGTGACCAGCTATACCACAACATGTACCGGTGGCACAATGGTTAGCACTGCTGCCTCACAGCATCAGGGACTCGGGTTCGACTCCCGGGTTGGGTCACTGTCTGTGCAGAGTCTGCACGTTCTCCCCGTGTCTGTGTGGATTTCCTCCAGGTGCTCCTGTTTCCTCCCATAGTCTGAAAGACATGCTGGTTAGGTGCATTGGCCATGCTAAATTCTCCCTCAGTGTACCTGGACAGGCGCCGGAGTGTGGCGACTGGAGGATTTTCACAGAAACTTGATTGCAGTGTTAATGCACGCCTACTTGTGACAAAATGAATAAACTTATAAAACATAAGCAATCAGCTGGCTTATGATTAGAACTCAACCCCTGTAAGACAGCACTCGAAACAGTCATAGAATCATAGAAACCCTGCAGTGCAGAAGGAGGCTATTCGGCCCATCGAGTCTGCACCGACAACAATCCCACCTAAGCCCTATCCCCATAACCCCACATATTTACCCCGCCAATCCCTCTAACCTACGCATCCTGGGACACTAAGGAGCAATTTAACATGGCCAGTGCACCTGTCCAGCGATTCAGGCAACCGGTTACCTTGGCCTCCAGCTCTTGCCAATTCACCAGCCAGGATTCCTCAGCCGGGCAAAGATGAACTCCCAAGTAGAAGGGGCTGCTCCTGCTCCAGGTGAAAGGCACAAGCTCCTCTGGAAGAGGATCCATCTGCCAAGGACCGATCAGGAGTCTGAAACACTTAGCCCAGTTGATCCTGGCAGAGGACACAGGGTACACGCCCTGACAGTGACACTCCTCCGCAGGTCAGCCAGGTCTGTGAATATGAGGAACACGTCATCAGTGTAAGCTAACGGGACCACTTCTATACCCGGCCCACGCAGAGTCAATCCCTACAACTTCCTCCAAGGAGGCGCAGGAAAGACTCCACACAGATAAAATCCCATTGGCCAGACAAGAGATAACTCTGCCACGTCCCTCTTCCAAAGTGATGGGGTGCCGTCATCGATCCTTTCACCTTCACGAGACACTCTGCAGCAGCTTACAGTAATTGGTTCCAGGCGACAAAGTGCGTCCCAAGCTGGAACGCTCACAGAGTTCCAAATAAATATTTGTAATCCATCTTGTCGAGCACCTTTCCCTGGTCAAGAGACAGGAAAGTACTTGACAAACCAGTCCTCAGGGAATGGTGGATCAGGTCCCAGACCAGATGAAGCTTGTCATGGATGGTCCAGCCTGTGACAGTGAAGGATTGGTTAGGGTAGATCATGTAGTCAAGCACGGTGCCAAGATGAGAAGACATTGCACTGGCAAAGATTTTATAGACCGTGCTGAGGAAGGAGACCACATGCCAGTTTAGTTGGTGGAAAACACCCTTCTTGGGCAGTCGGGCAATATGGCCCTGCACCACGAAATGGGCATCTCCATGTCAAGACACTCTCCTTTAGGTCTGCTGCATAATCGTTCCCCAGAACATCCTGAAGAACTCCATTATCAGCCCATCCAGCCTCGAGGTCTTAGACCTGGAGAGGCTGCCAAGAGCGCTGGTCAGTTCCTCCAAGTTGATAGGGGCATCAAGGTTTCTGGCGTCCACCAGTCCAATCTGCAGCAAGTCCTCCCACAAAATGGGCATCCTCGCAGGATGGATCCAAAGAGAAAAGTGCAGTATAATACTTTTGGGCGAGAGCCCTGATGCCCTCTGGATCCGAGACAAAGGATCCATAGTCAGCAAGCAGCACGAGGAGCTGCTGGCAGACCCAATGCCTTTTTTCCAGTGAGTATAAGAAAGGAGAGCCACAGTCCAGCTCCGTGAGCAACTAGATCCACGACCGCTCGACCCAACGGCGTGAATCTTGCCTATGTCCTACCATAGCTTCAAAGAGGGGAAGCCTCCCCGCTTTCTTATCCAGCCGGCCCAGAAGCAACGAAACATGTCCAGGAACCGCTCGTCACTCATCATCAGGCTGTTAAAGTGCCAATACATGAACCGCACCTGGATGTGAGACAGAACGAGTTCTGCCCATACCAGACAGTGGTCGGAGCACAGCACCTACCACGCCTTCGAAAGGTAACAGCGGTCGAACCTGGACACCCCAACTCCAGGCCTAGCGCAAGTGAAGACACTGGAGCCAGGATGGAAATGTTACCAGGCGTCCACCAAACATAGAATCAGACAGCAAAGAAGATGCCCTTCGGCCCGTCAAGTCTGCACCAACACATTAGAAACACGTGAACTCCCACCTAATCCCATCTGCCAGCACTTGGCCCATAGCCCTGAATGTTATGATGTGCTAAATGATCATCCAGGTACTGTTCAAAGGATGTGAGGCAACCCGCCTCTACCACTCTCTCAAGCAGCGCATTCCAGACCGGCACCACCCTCGGGATAAAAAGGTTTTTCCTCACATCCCCCCTAAAACCCTGTTGAAGGACCCAACCACGTCCCACAACTTCATCATCAATGGCGTGTGGCGTGAGGGCCCAAGGCATATCGCATACTTCCTGACCCGGAGGATTGAGAAGTTCTAGAACCTGTGGTGTGCCTCTCCACTGCTGCTGATGTTGGTTACAGACACCTTCATGTCATAAGTATTGTGGTTCCTTCGCGACACCATTTTTTAGTGCTCAGAGGAAGTGCCTTTCCACTCTCTCAAGAATCCGGTGAAGAAAAGATTTAGCCAGTGCCGTTCTTTTTGCTCTGAATCCGGTGGAGTAGGTGATCATGGCCCAGACAGATCCAACCATCAGTCAAGGGCTAGCTCAACTCTGTCCCAGTGACCACAGTGGAAATATAAAAAGTCCTGGGCCGCAATCTTATGACCTCATCCCGCCCATCTTTCGGGGAGGCGAGGTGATAAGATCAGGCAGGAAGCGAAAAGTCAGGTTTGTGCCCAGTTTTCTGCCTCTCCCAATCTTACCGGAACTGTTTTGCTGGCAAAATTGGTTTTGCACCCTTTCTGGACGTAAAGCTGATTTAAATATTAATGGCAGGCTTTGCCATGAGCTGTGGAGATCCCTCCTCCGAGGTGTAGCACTTTTTCTTTGAGAGCACCCGGGCAGGTGAAATCTGCACTCTGGGTGCCCCCCCCACTATACCCCCCCCTTCTCAAGGTTCCGCCCCCTGGGTTTGTCCATCCTTTTAAGAAAGCCACTGGCTCGGGGTTGCATTGCTGTAACCATGGACCCACGCAGAACAATGCCAGGCCCGCCACACAATGCTGAGGCGTCAATGGCCCTGGATTTTGAGGTGGTGACGGGTCCGGAGGTGTTGTTATTCCCTGAACCAGTGGTTTGGGTTCAGGTATGGGAGTGATGTCCGTCTCCTCCCTCCCTCCCCCTTCTCTCCACCTCCCTCGTTTTGCCCTCGGCTGTGCCTCCCAGCCATGTGGATACTCTCCCCCCTCCTCATCAGCAACCAAGGTGGTGGTTGCTGCTGGTGTGGCCCCCCCCCCCTTGTGGGGGAGACAGTGGAGGTTAACAGTGAAGGAGGAGCTGTGACAGCACCAGCTGTGACCACGATGGGGTTTTTGGCAGCCCTTGGAGGTGGGGCAGGTCTTATGAACCTGCCCAACCCCCTTACAAGCATGGCATATTGTTCGCAAACATGGTAAGTGGTCCCATTGCGGCAGCCATCGAAGTCCCCCTCCAGGTACTCCTCCCGAGCCAGGCGGATGAAAGCCTGGCGCCAGAAGGAGTAGATGTGTCGGAGTGAGGCCTCCCTGAAGCTGAGAGGGATCGGCACTACTCCAGTTGATGAAGGTGGGAAAGGAGGAGCTCAACATGGATGAAGGGTGGGATATTCAATAGTATGAGTCTCTGGGTGGGGCTTTGAGTGGGTCCATTGCCACGGAGCACACACCCACCATGAATCTCTTTCCAGGATGAGGTAGATCGCTCATTCAGCCTTCAAAAAGAATTTGGCTATGCCATACATTTTAGAGGTGGCCATACTGGTGGAGTGGCCGACAACCCCAGCCATTGCATGAACGTACACCTCAACAGACATTTCATGTGGGTGTAGCACTTCACTCCTAGTTGTTTAATCAGGTGTTTAAAGGGTGACAGGGCTACAGGAGCAGTGGAGACTGGAGAGGTCACTACTCCTGCATAGATGGCTCTGGAGGGCCCTGCCACTGACGAAGTTGGAGTTGCTGCCAGGTGATTGATGTTTTTATTTGTATTATGGGGGAAGAGCAGAAAAAGAGTTCTCTCTCTCAAGTGCTGATTGCTGATAAGAACATAAGAACATAAGAAATAGGAGCAGGAGTAGGCCATCTGGCCCCTTGAGCCTGCCCCGCCATTCAATAAGATCATGGCTGATCTGATAGTGGTTTAGTTCCACTTACCCCCCCGCTCCCCATAACCCTTAATTCCCTTATTGATCAGAAATCTATCTACCTGTGACTTAAACATATTTAACGAGGTAGCCTCCACTGCTTCAATGGGCAGAGAATTCCAGAGATTCACTACCCTCTGAGAGAAGAAGTTCCTCCTCAACTCTGTTCTAAACTGACTCCCCCTCATTTTGAGGCTGTGTCCTCTAGTTCTTGTCTCCTTTCTAAGTGGAAAGAATCTCTCTGCCTCTACCCTGTCTAGCCCCTTCATTATCTTATATGTCTCTATAAGATCTCCCCTCAGCCTTCTAAACTCCAACGAGTACAGGCCCAATCTACTCAATCTCTCCTCATAAGCCAACCCCCTCATCTCCGGTATCAACCTGGTGAACCTTCTCTGTACTCCCTCCAAGGCCAATATATCCTTCCGCAAATAAGGGGACCAAAATTGCACACAGTACTCTAGTTGCGGCCTCATCAGTACCTTGTACAATTGCAGCAAGACCTCCCTGCTTTTATACTCCATCCCCTTCGTGATAAAAGCCAACATTCCATTTGCCTTCTTGATCACCTGCTGCACCTGCAAACTGAGTTTTTGCGATTCATGCACAAGGACCCCCAGGTCCCTCTGCACAGTAGCATGTTGTAATTTTTCACCATTTAAATAATAGTCCATTTTACTATTATTCCTTCCAAAGTGGATAACCTCACACTTGTCAACGTTATACTCCATCTGCCAGATCCTCGCCCACTCACTTAACCACTTAGCTCACTTTCTGATGAGCAGAAAGGGAGAGATGGAAGAGGGAAAAAAGGGCAGGTGGGAGGATGAGGATGGGAAACCAGGGTAGGCAGATGCTGTACATCAGCTGACAGTGTTCCTTGCTCAGCAGGTGGGAGGACTAGGTGTCTTTAGTCCAGCAGGGCCTGGCTAAAGAGTCCAAAGTTGTAACTTCATCTCCCACCCCCCTCTTGGTATAGTTTATAGACAGTTTGAGGAAGAAAATCTTCTCCCCTCCTCTAATAAGCACCAACCTTCCTGCCTCTATTCAGCTTCCATGGATATTTAGATGGGATGTGGAGATGCTGGCGTTGGACTGGGGTAAGCACAATAAGAAGTTTCACAACACCAGGTTAAAGTCCAACAGGTTTATTTGGTAGCACAAGCCACAAGCTTTCGGAGCGCTGCTCCTTCATCAGATGAGTGGGAGTTCTGCTCACAAACAGGGCATATAAAGACACGAACTCAATTTACAAAATGATGGTTGGAATGCAAGTCTTTACAGGTAATCAAGTCTTAAAGGTACAGACAATGTGAGTGGAGGGAGGATTAAGCACAGGTTAAAGAGATGTGTATTGTCTCCATTCTCGGACACACGCATCTCCATCAAGAACAGTCACCTTAGCATTTCACTGTACCGCAAGCCCACGGATAACCTCACGATGCTCCACTTCTCCAGCTTCCACCCTAAACACATTGAAGAAGCCATCCCCTACGGACAAGCCCTCCGTATACACAGGATCTGCTCAGATGAGGAGGATCGCAACAAGATGCCCTCATAAGAACAGGATATGGCACTTGACTCATCGATCGACAGTTCTGACGCACCACAGCAAAGAACCGCACCGACCTCCTCAGAAGACAAACACAGGACTCGGCGGACAGAGTACCCTTCATCATCCAGTACTTCCCCGAAGCGGAGAAGCTACGACATCTTCTCCAGAGCCTTCAACATGTCATCGATGATGAAGAACATCTTGCCAAGGCCATCCCCATCTTGTCTTCAAACAACCGCACAACCTCAAACAGACCATTGTCCGCAGCAAACTACCCAGCCTTCAGGAGAACAGTGACCATGACACCACACAACCCTGCCACAGCAATCTCTGCGAGACGTGCCGGATCATCGACATGGGTGCCATCATCTCATGTGAGAACACCATCCACCAGGTACTCTTGCAACTCGGCCAACATTGTCTACCTGATACGCTGCAGGAAAAGATGTCCCGAGGCATGGTACATTGGGGAGACCATGCAGACGCTACGACAACGGATGAATGAACACCGCTCGACAATCACCAGGCAGGAGTGTTCCCTTCCTGTAGGGGAACACTTCAGCAGTCACGGGCATTCGGCCTCTGATCTTCGGGTAAGCGTTCTCCAAGGCGGCCTTCACGACACACGACAGCGCAGAGTCGCTGAGCAGAAACTGATAGCCAAGTTCCGCACACATGAGGACGGCCTAAACCGGGATGTTGGATTTATGTCACATTATCAGTAACCCCCACAGCTCGCCCCTGGTCTTGCATAATCTCACCAGCTGTTCTGTCTGGAGACAATACACATCTCTTTAACCTGTGTTTAATGTTCCCTCCAACCACATTATCTGTACCTTTTAAGACCTGGCTGGCTGTAGAGATTTGCATTCTAATTAGTATTCTGTAACTTGATTTCTGTGTCTGTGCACTGTTGGAGAACAGAGACCACTCCATCTGACGAAGGAGCAGCAAGCTCCGAAAGCTTATGGTATTTGCTACCAAATAAACCTGTTGGACTTTAACCTGGTGTTGTGAGACTTCTTACTGTACAAGCTGCAGGCAGGTAATATGGAGCAGTAACTCCTCAGCGGCTGCTTTTTCTTTCCCTTCCTCCATGAAAAAGCAAATTAGACAATGCAATAATTCCAGAAGCCCACTACTGTGGTGTATATCCACTAGACCCAGCCTGGGACTGCAGTTCTGCAGGTCCAGTCCTGGGTCTGCCTTATAAAAGGCTTACGTAATGAGTTCCAGCTGGACAACCTATTACCTGTTCCCAGTGGAACTCAGTGAGCCGCATGGGGAGATCAATTGGGGTGGCACGGTGGCACAGGGGCAGCACAATAGTTAGCACTGCTGCCTCATAGTGCCAGGGACCTGGGTTTGAATCCTGGCTTATGTCACTGTCTATGCAGAGTCTGCACGTTCTCCCCGTGTCTGCGTGGGTTTCCTCCCACAGTCTGAAAGACAGGCTGGTTAGGTGCATTGGGCATGCTAAATTCTCCCTCAGTGTACCCGAATAGGCGCCGGAGTGTGGCAACGAGGGGATTTTCACAGTACCTTCATTGCAGTGTTAATGTAAGCTTACTTGTGATACTAATAAATAAAAAATAAGTGATTCCCAATGGGCCTCATGGGGGTCATCACATCTATTTTTAGTTTTGTTTGTATTGATATAGAACAAAGTAATACAATATTTAAGTGGGCATTAATTGCTCATTTAAGGGCTTCAATTGGCCCACTGAAAGGTGGCCTACCTGATCCCGCCCCCGGGCACAGAAACTACAATGACACGGAAGGCGGTGGACAGGCCACCTGCTGGATTTAAAAGCCCGCCCCCCACACCCCACCATGTTCAAATCCACCTGTAGGGGAGCTTTACTCCACCCCTCTGAGTTTATTCATATAGGACATACATTTAAGGTATCAGGAAGTAGAAAGATGATATATGTTTTCAAAATTACAACTGTTTTGTACGCTCTCATGAATCTTTGTACTAATTCACACTGCAGCAATATTTCTCTGGAATTAATAAGGAAACAACTTGATCTCAGCTCGTTACAGCTGGTCACTCTTTAAACATTGGCACTGCTTTTATTCTTCACTAACTTATTTTTAGCGTGTTGAAAAGTGTGTTATCAGAGAGTGTGTGGTTCTGTGTTAGCCAAGATTCATGGACTTCTCATTGTGTCCCAAACACAGATTTAATTTTTTTGTAACAAATGAGATCTGACGTTTGAATCAAGGATCAATTGGTACCTCTGCTTTTCTTTGCTCCAGTCATTTTGTGTTTGAAGTCTATGCATCATAATTGTTCATAACCTTCAACAAGAGGCGGAATTCTCCCAACTCCGTGCCGGCGAGTTCAATGGCAGGCATGGAGCGGACGAGAAGCCCAAGATCAGTTTCACTCCAGTGTGACTTTACGGCGGGATCTTCCACTGGAGCCCACCATGGCAAGTCATAAAAACCACCAGAGATCAACATGAACCTGTTAATGGCTTGCAGATGAAGGCCTTAACTCCCTTCCCCCATGTCAGATTCTCTGCAATGCCAGCAGGAAACCATGCTGGCATGAAACACATTTTAAACAATGTGGCGTGCAGATATCAAGACTCACCTGAACAATGCCTGAGGCTGCCTCTGGAGTTCTGGATGGAGATTGAAGGCAACCTTGGACCCTGGAACATGACAGCAGCCAGGGATGCATCTGCAGGTGGACCTTCCAGATTCAGTGTTCTGGAGGGGGTGCATTTTCCAGCCTCAATGTTCCTAGAGATCTACTTCGTTCTCAGGTGGTCCACCTTCTTTCTTTAATAATGGGTCAGTGTTGATGGGCACCTTTTCAATATGGCACCTGGACATGACAGCAGTCTACATGCTATCCAGGCCTGTCCCACCACTGAATACAACATAAAACCGATGGGTGCACAATTAATGAGATTGGAGCCAGAAAATTTGGTGTGTTTTTCCACCTCAGTGGAAAACACTCCACATTCCCACCCCCACCATCCAAGGTGTTATGAACAACATCAACTATTTTCAGCTCTAATTTGAGTGGCCATTCTTTTATGCAAAAGCCATGTGGGTAAGTAGCTTGACTAGACAAACTATAATATAGAGTCCAATTTTGTCCTCACACAACAACCACACAGTGCACTTTTCAGCAATGATCACAAACTGCCTTTCTCTCACCCTAACCTGGAGGCACACAGATATGAAGTGGTGCTTCCAATAATGCCTCAGCTGAGATATCAAGCACAAGGCACAGATCATTATTTAATCCTTTGGAATTGCTTACCTGCGTGGCCCAGGTCGACATCAGCAGTACATTTCCCTGCTGAGCTATCTATTGATGAGATGTACATTTTTTTTGTACCAGAGAGACCAGGTGGGAAGTTTACATTCAAGACATGCACCAGTTTTCACTTAAGATTATTTAAACTCACATACTGCACATAGCCTTACCGTAGACGGTTCTCTTTGTTTTCAAGGCGTTCATTTGTTCTTTCAGAACGAAAGCGTTTGGAAGATAGCGCTTCCTCCATTCCTTTTAGCTCTTTCCTCCTCAGTTCACATATAGTGGAACGAATAAGTCTGCGTTCATCTAGGTCATCAGTCACCTCAAGCTGTTTCAGGGGGGAAAAAAAGGAAAAAATTAAGTTAGATTCAAATAAAATTATTGTATGCCAATTCTAAACCAGTAAGAAGTTTCACAACACCAGGTTAAAGTCCAACAGGTTTATTTGGTAGCAAATACCATAAGCTTTCGGAGCAATGCTCCTTCGTCAGATGGAGTGGTTCTAAATTGTAAGCAATTCTAAACCAGACAGAGAATGTAATGCAAAAGCAAAATTCTGCAGATGTTGAAAATCTTAAATAAAAAATAGCTTTATTATTATTCATTATTGTCACAACTAGACTTACGTTAACATTGCAATGAAGTTACTGTGAAAATCCCCTAGTCACCACACTCCAGCGCCTGTTCGGGTACACCAAGGGAGAATTTAGCATGCCACTGCACCTAAACAGCACATCTTTCGGACTGTGGAAGGAAACTGGAGAACCCGGAGAAAACCCACGCAGACACAAGGAGAACGTGCAGACTCTAAACAGACAGTGACCCAGGCCGGGAATCGAACCCGGGGGTCCCTGGCACTGTGAGGCAGCAGTGCTAATCACTGTGCCACCACACCACCCTAGCTGGACATAACCAAGAAGTTAGGCAATATTTGTGGAAATGCTGAGGGGGCAATCTTACCAGCTCGCCTCACTGGTGGGACCGGAGGCCTTTGCAGCCTCCCTAGTGGTTGGGGGCAGGGCCGGGAAATGCCAGCCTGGCACCCTGGCAGTGCCCACTGGGCACCCTGACACTGCCCATCAGGCTCCAGGCAGTGCCAAGGCAGCGGGGGGGGTGGGGGAACCAGCCAGGACAGCAAAGGGGCCAAAGCAGGAGGGGTGGAATCAGCTGGGGTGATGTCCAGGGTGGGGGAGTGACAGATCTCCCAGTGCACTGCATACACACTGTACACAATGTGGGAGATCAGGGCACCTGCGGAATGGCGTCATATAGTCGTAGAGTCACAGAGCAATACAGCAGAAAAACAGGTCCCATCGGCCCAACCAGTCCATGCCGACCATGGTGCCCTCCCAGCTAGTCCCAATTGCCCGCATTTGGCCCATATCCCTTGAATCCTTTCCATCTTTTCCCATCTATGTACTTATCCAAATGCTTTTTAAAAGTTGCTTTTGAACCTGCCTCAACCACTCTGGCAGCTCATTCCATGTATGCATGTCCCTAGAGCTTAGCAGCTGGCTTCCTGGTGTGAATAGGCTCCACCCCTCCTCCTGCTGACAAGAGTCACACCTGGACTCTCTTTTTTCTAGGTGCCATACAATTGCGTCTGGGAGCTCACCCAAAAATGCGATTCTCTCCTGTTTTCAAGCTCGTTCAACACTTAGAAATTTTTTGGAAAGCTCGCCCCCTTAATGTTTCAAGCCTTTCATCAGAAATGAGGAAAATCATGCCTCAAGTTCCGAAATCTTCTTTATGGCTGATGAAAAGTAGTTAAAAACTAAAATGAATTGATTGTTGCTTCCACATCATATGACATGGAAATAGAAAAAATAACTTTTTATCTTTTATAATGTCCCATTTATATTTTACAAACTTTTGATAAGGGCAAGAAAAAGGAAAGAATGAATTTCATCCATCTAGTATCTTTCATGACCTCACGATATCCCAAAACATTTTATAACCTATGAATAGCTGCAATGCATAGTCACTGTTTTAATGGAAGGAAATGGGCATAGTAATGTCCCATAAATAACCATGATTTATGACCTCATCCCACCCGACTTTCAGCGAGGTGGGATGGTAAGATCGGGCAGCAGGCGAAAAACCAGGATCACACCCGGTTTTTCACTTCCCCTGATATTACCAGTCCTGTGGATGTGGTTTATTTAGACTTTCAGAAGGCTTTCGACAAAGTCTCACATAGCAGACTACTACATAAAGTAAAAGCACATGGGATTGCAAGTAATGTCTTGAGATGGATAGAAAGCTGGTTAGCAGATAGGAAGCAAAGGGTTGGCATAAATGGTCCTTTTCTGACTATGACAGTGACTAGTGGGGTACCACAGGGATCTGTGCTGTTCCCCAACTGTTCACATTATATATTCATAATTTGGAAGAGGGAACTAAATATATTATCTCCAGATCTACAGAATATACAAAGTTGGGTGAGAGGGCAAACTGTGAGGAGGATGCAGAGATGCTACTGCATGATTTGGACAGACTGAGTGGGCATATGCATGACAGGTACAGTATAATGTGGACAAATGTGACGTTATCCACTTAACAATAATAGAAAGATAGATTATAGGAAGACAGTGTAAATTGAGAGAGGTGGATACTCAGCGAGACTTTGGTATCCTCGTGCATTAGTTGCTGAAAGTAAGTGTGCAGGTCAGCAGGCAAAGAAGGCTAATCGTATGGTGGCCTTCATAGCGAGAGGATTTGAGTATAGGAACAGAGATGTTTTACTGCAATTGTATAGAGCGTTGCGGAGGTCACACCTGGAGTATTGTGTGCAATTTTGGTGTCCTTATCTGAGGAAGGATGTCCTTGCTATAGAGGGAGTCCAGCAAAAGTTTACCAGGCTGATTCCTGGGATGGCGGGTTTGTCATATGAAGAGAGACTAAGTCAGTTAGGATCGTATTCATTTGAGTTTAGAAGCATGAGAGGGGATCTCAAAGAAACTTAAAATCTCTCGTTGCACTGGGAGAAACCATCCCCCATCCCCCCACCACCATCACCAGCAGCGTGCTTCCCTACCTGCTCCCCAACATGGATTGTCGGCATCGGGCCATTGGGGCCCTCCAAATGAGCCCCCCCCGACATGCCCCCCCTTCCTGCTACCTGACACGCCCCTTTCATGAACCCTGATATGGCCCCTCTTCATGCTCCACCCCTGCATGATCCTCCCTGCATATTCTCTGTCATAGCACCTGCTCAGGCTCCACCCCCTTGGCACTGCCTTGGTACACAGGTGGGCATTGCCAAAATGCCAGGTGGGCACTACCAGATGGGCATTGCCAGCCATGTCCCCGACCACCCAGAGGCTTCCACACAATTTTCCAGAATAGACCTGATGTGCGCCAGGTGCAGCAAGGCTAGGAAATCACCCCCTCTGTTTCAAAGACGCTAGTTGAGGGACATTTTATTAAACAAGATATCAAACAATATTGTCACCCTTTTTACACTTTGGCACTGAAATAAAAAACATTTAATTTATTTCTTCTGAACACCACACTCCATTCATCAACAAAATGAAGAGGCAGACAACCTTCTCGCAAACCCCTTTATGCTCTTGCCAAGTATTAAAGAGTCATAAACAGCCAAATTGGTCATCTAATTTCCCTATTTACTGAAATGTCTAATTTCCACTATTATTTTCCACAACTAACAATTGGTAAGATTCCAATTATATTTTCACATAATATTTTGGATCTACAATTAATCAATTGAAGCTCCTCCCTCAAAATCACTTTATAACTAAAAAGATGAAATCTATTAAACGTTGGCTTATGGCTGGTAGATTCCTCCCACCCCCATTTCTCTTCCAACTCATTCTCCTCCTCCTCATGACTCATTATAAAAAGCACTTTATTAGAGCCTCATACAGAACAGGAAGAACTCAGGTTCGTTAACATAATGGTAAAAATGATAAAATTAACCTCTCTGTTATGCACTCCTAATCACAATCCAGCAACTACTGCCAGAAACTTTATGCATTTATTTGCATGTATGTGGACATAAAGACAGGCAAGGGCTAAGTAGTAATGCACACATTGTTAATAGCCGAAATAATCATGTTGGATTGCATTTCAAGAATAAACAGTTGAATGAGGAACTGTAACCCTGCATCAATCTCTGCTACACACAAGATGGGTTGGGGCGGTTAACTAACTAATGTCAAGCAAGTCTGGAGGCATGCAAGGTAGACCTTCATACACAAGTGGTTTAAACAAAACAGAAAGCAAGTCACGAGAAGTGGGGAAAACATCACAAACATATTAAAAATTTAAGAGTGCGATCCTACCAGCTCGCCGGGCCAGTCGATCAGCGTGCCAAGGGGTGGGGCCTCAGTGGGGTGAGGGCTGAGTCAGGGTGCAGCTATGCACAATGATGGGGGGCTTATGCACGGGAGGCAGCCTATGCAAGGGGGTATCTCGTGCAAAGGGGGAGGTCGTGCAAAGTGGGAGCTCTGCAAGGGGGTGTTAGAACCATAGAACATTACAGCACAGAAACAGGCCTTTTGGCCCTTCTTGGCTGTGCCGAACCATTTTTCTGCCTAGTCCCACTGACCTGCACTTGGACCATATCCCTCCACACCCCTCTCATCCATGTACCTGTCCAAGTTTTCCTTAAATGTTAAAAGTGAGCCCGCATTCACCACTTTATCTGGCAGCTCATTCCACACTTCCACCACTCTCTGCGTGAAGAAGCCCCCCCTAATATTCCCTTTAAACTTTTCTCCTTTCAACCTTAACCCATGCCCTCTGGTTTTATTCTCCCCTAGCCTCAGCGGAAAAAGCCTGCTTGCATTTACTCTATCTATACCCATCATAATTTTATACACCTCTATCAAATCTCCCCTCATTCTTCTGCGCTCCAGGGAATAAAGTCCTAACCTATTCGACCTTTGTCTGTAACTCAGTTTCTCAAGTCCCGGCAACATCCTTGTAAACCTTCTCTGCACTCTTTAAACCTTATTAATATCCTTCCTGTAATTAGGTGACCAAAACTGCACACAATACTCTAAATTCGGCCTCACCAATGTCTTATACAACCTCATCATAACATTCCAACTCCTATACTCAATACTTTGATTTATAAAGGCCAATGTACCAAAAGCACTCTTTACGACCTTATCTACCTGTGATGCCACTTTTAGGGAATCATGTATCTGTATTCCCAGATCTCTTTGTTCTACTGCACTCTTCAGTGTCCTACCATTTACCTCGTATGTTCTACTTTGGTTTGTCTTTCCAAAGTGCAATACCTCACACTTGTCTGCATTAAACTCCATCTGCCATTTTTCAGCACATTTTTCTAGCTGGTCCAAATCCCTCTGCAAGCTTTGAAAACCTTCCTCACTGTCCACTACACCTCCAATCTTTGTATCATCAGCAAATTTGCTGATCCAATTTACCACATTATCATCCAGATTATTGATATAGATGACAAACAACAATGGACCCAACACCGATCCCTGTGGCACACCACTAGTCACAGGCCTCCACTCAGGGAAGCAATCCTCCACTACCACTCTCCATTGAGCCAATGTCTAATCCAATTTACTCCCTCTCCATGTATACCTAGCGACTGAACGTTCCTGACTAACCTCCCATGCGGGACCTTGTCAAAGGCCTGACTGAAGTCCATATAGACAACATCCACTGCCTTCCCTTCATCCACTTTCCTGGTAACCTCCTCGAAATACTCTAATAGATTGGTTAAACTTACCTACCATGCACAAAGCCATGTTGGCTCTCCCTAATAAGTCCCTGTCTATCCAAATATTTGTATATCCTGAAGGTCGATAAGTCCCCTGGGCCTGATGAAATATATCCTAGGATTCTTTGGGAGGCAAGGGATGAGATTGCAGAGCCTTTGGCTTTGATCTTTGGGTCCTCGCTGTCCACGGGGATGGTGCCAGAGGACTGGAGATTGGCGAATGTTGTTCCTCTGTTTAAGAAAGGGAATAGAAATGACCCTGGTAATTACAGACCGGTTAGTCTTACTTCGGTGGTTGGTAAATTAATGGGAAAGGTCCTTAGGGATGGGATTTACGACCATTTAGAAAGATGCGGATTAATCCGGGATAGTCAGCACGGATTTGTGAAGGGCAAGTCTTGCCTCACAAATTTGATTGAATTTTTTGAGGAGGTAACTAAGTGTGTTGATGAAGGTAGGGCAGTTGATGTCATATACATGGATTTTAGTAAGACGTTTGGTAAGGTCCCCCATGGTCAGCTTATGATGAAAGTAAGGAGGTGTGGGATAGAGGGAAAGTTGGCTGATTGGATAGGTAACTGGCTGTCTGATCGAAGACAGAGGGTGGTGGTCGATGGAAAATTTTCGGACTGGAGGCAGGTTGCTAGTGGAGTGCCACAGGGATCAGTGCTTGGTCCTCTGCTATTTGTGATTTTTATTAACGACTTAGAGGAGGGGGCTGAAGGGTGGATCAGTAAATTTGCTGATGACACCAAGATTGGTGGAGTAGTGGATGAGGTGGAGGGCTGTTGTAGGCTGCAAAGAGGCATAGATAGGATGCAAAGCTGGGCTGAAAAATGGCAAATGGAGTTTAACCCTGATAAATGTGAGGTGATTCATTTTGGTAGGACTAATTTAAATGTGGATTACAGGGTCAAAGGTAGGGTTCTGAAGACTGTGGAGGAACAGAGAGATCTTGGGGTCCATATCCACAGATCTCTAAAGGTTGCCACTCAATGGATAGAGCTGTGAAGAAGGCCTATAGTGTGTTAGCTTTTATTAACAGGGGGTTGGAGTTTAAGAGCCGTGGGGTTATGCTGCAACTGTACAGGACCTTGGTGAGACCACATTTGGAGTATTGTGTGCAGTTCTGGTCACCTCACTATAGGAAGGATGTGGAAGCGCTGGAAAGAGTGCAGAGGAGATTTACCAGGATGCTGCTTGGTTTGGAGGGTAGGTCTTATGAGGAAGGGTTGCGGGAGCTTGGGCTGTTCTCTCTGGAGCGGAGGAGGCTGAGGGGAGACTTAATAGAGGTGTATAAAATGATGAAGGGGATAGATAGAGTGAACGTTCAAAGACTATTTCCTCGGGTGGATGGAGCTATTACAAGGGGGCATAACTATAGGGTTCGTGGTGGGAGATACAGGAAGGATATCAGAGGTAGGTTCTTTACGCAGAGAGTGGTTGGGGTGTGGAATGGACTGCCTGCAGTGATAGTGGAGTCAGACACTTTAGGAACATTTAAGCGGTTATTGGATAGGCACATGGAGCACACCAGGATGATAGGGAGTGGGATAGCTTGATCTTGGTTTCAGATAAAGCTCGGCACAACATCGTGGGCCGAAGGGCCTGTTCTGTGCTGTACTGTTCTATGTTCTATGTTCTATCCTATCTCTTAGTACTCCTTCCAATAATTTACCTACTACTGACGTCAAACCTACCGGCCTATAATTTCCCGCATTACTTTTTGAGCCTTTTTTAAACAACGGAACAACATGAGCTATCCTCCAATCATCCGGCAGCTCATCTGTGGATACCGTAAGTATATCTGCCAGGGCCCCTGCAATTTCAACACTAGTCTCTTTCAAGGTCCGAGGGAATACCCTGTCCGGTCCTAGGGATTTATCTACTCTGATTTGCCTCAAGACAGCAAGCACCTCCTCCCCTTTAATCTGTATAGGTTCCATGACCTCCCTACTTGTTTGCCTTATTTCCATCGACTCCATACCAGTTTCCTTAGTAAATACGGATGCAAAAAACCCATTTAATATCTCCCCCATTTCTTTGGGTTCCATACATAGCCGACCACTCTGATCTTCAAGAGGACCAATTTTAGTCCTTACCATCCTTTTGCTCTTAATATACCTGTAGAAGCTCGTAGGATTATCCTTCAACTTGTCTGCCAAAGCAACCTCATGTCTTCTTTTAGCCCTCCTGATTTCTTTCTTAAGTAGTTTCTTGCACTTTTTATACTCCTCAAGCATCTTATTTGCTCCCTGTTGCCTGTACATGTCATACATCTCTCTCTTCTTCTTTATCAGAGTTCCAATATCCCTCGAGAACCAAGGTTCCGTATTCTTATTCACTTTGCCTTTAATCCTGACAGGAACATACAAACTCTGCACTCTCAAAATTTCTCCTTTGAGAAACCACTTACCATTCACATCCTTGCCAGAGAACAGCCTGTCCCATTCCACGGTTTTTAGATCCTTTCTCATTTCTTCAAATTTGGCCTTTTTCCAGTTTAGAACCTCAACCCGAGGACCAGCTCTATCTTTATCCATGGTCAAGTTGAAACTAATGGCGTTATGATCACTGGAACCAAAGTGTTCCCCTCCACACACTTCCGTCACTTGTCCTAACTCGTTTCCTAATGGGAGATCTAATATTGCATCCTCTCTAGTTGGTACCTCTATATATTGATTTAAAAAATTTTCCTGAACACATTTTACAAACTCTAACCCGTCTAGACCTTTAACAGTATGGGAGTCCCAATCTATATGTGGAAAATTAAAATCCCCTACTATCACAACTTCATGTTTCCTGCAGTTGTCTGCTATCTCTCTGCAGATTTGCTCCTCCAATTCTCGCTGACTATTGGGTGGTCTATAATACAACCCCATTAATGTGGTCATACCTTTCCTGTTTCTCAGCTCCACCCATGTGGCCTCGGTAGACAAGCCCTCTAATCTGTCCTGCCTGAGCACTGCTGTAACATTTTCCCTGACTAGCAATGCCACCCCCCCACCCTTCATCCCTCTGCCTCCATCACGTCTGAAACATCGGAACCCTGGAACATTGAGCTGCCAGTCCTGCCTCTCCTTAGCCAAGTTTCACTAATGGCTATAATGTCATAATTCCATGCGTCAATCCACGCCCTCAGTTCATCTGCCTTCCCCACAATACTCCTGGCATTGAAATAGACACACCTCAGAAGATTATTACCATCACACACAGCACTTCTATTTGTGAATTTGCATGAACGATTATCATTTATTTTCACCCCCACTCCACTATCTGCTCTGGCACTCTGGTTCCCATCCCCCTGCAAATCTAGTTTAAACCCTCCCCAATAACACTAGCAAACCTTCCTGCAAGTATATTGGTCCCCTTGTAGTTCAGGTGTAACCCGTCTCTCTTGTACAGGTCCCACCTGCCCCAGAAGAGGTCCCAATGATTTAGAAATCTGAAACCCTGCCCCCTACACCAGTCCCTCAGCCACGTGTTCATCCACTCGAGCATCCTACTCTTACCCTCACTGGCACGTGGCACAGGTAGCAATCCTGAGATTACTACCCTCGGGGTCCTGCTTTTTAACTTCCTACCAAGCTCTCTATACTCACTCTTCAGGACCTCCTTACTCTTCCTTCCTACGCCATTGGTACCAATATGTACCATGACATCTGGCTGATCACCCTCCCACTTCAGAATGCTGTGCACGCGATCAGAGACATCCCTGATGCTGGCACCTGGGAGGCAACAAACCATCCGGGAGTCTCTGTCACGACCACAGAACCTCCTGTCTGTACCTCTGACTATCGAGTCCCCTATCACTACCGCTCGCCTCTTCTTCCACCCTCCCTTCTGCGCTGCAGAACCAGACTCAGTGCCAGAGATCCGGTTGCCGCAGCTTGTATCAGGTAAAGCATCCCCCACAACAGTATCCAAATCGGTATACCTGTTGTGGAAGGGAATGGCCACAGGGAAACCCTGTTCTGCCTGCCCTTTCCCCTCACTTGACGGTAACCCAATTACCTGTGCTCTGTGCCTTTGGCGTAACTGCCTCCCTGAAGCTACCATCTATAAACTCCTCATTCTCCCGAATGATTCGGAGGTCATCCAGCTCCTGCTCCAGTTCCCTAACGCGGTTTGTTAGGAGCTGCAGCTGGATGCACCTCCTGCAGGTGTCATTGTCAGGGAGACCTCCGGACTTCCCACATCCTGCAAGAGAAGCATTCCAACATCCTGCCTGGCATTCTTTCTACTCTGAAGAAACAAAAACAACTTACTGGAACCTACCCTTGCCTCTGCCTGTTCACGCAGAAACCTGTTTGAGCCAAAGCCGTCCCACTCTGCTCCCTCTCACTCTCCGCCCGCTCACAACGCTGCCCGCTGGATAGAGCGGCCTGCTTTTTTTATAAACCTTCCGCGCGCTACTGGCTGACGCCAGAAAAAACAATTTCCCAGGTCTCACTGGGGCCTACTTCCGGTTTTAGACTTCCGGCTGCCTTACAAAAACTCCGAAAAAAGAAAAAAAAAGTAAGTTATAAATCCCTCTTTCCTACTAGCTTTCCTCACTTGAATCACCTCTCTAGCTGCTCCTCTGGAACAATGGTGTTCATGCAAGTGGAGGGCTATGCAAGGACAGGTTGTGCAGGGGCGGGTCGCAGAGGGAGTCATGGCGAGGGGGGTGGGACGTCAGGGGACACATCGGGAGGGTCCTGATGCCAGCGAGTCATGTTGGTGGGGGGAGGGTATGACAATGCTGTTGATGATGCGGGGGGAGGGCCAATGCCCATGGCCGGGGAGGATGGGGGGTGTGTCCCCCCCGATTTGGGGTGCCCTGCACAATGGCACCTGAGCGCTCTGAAGCCAGCTTCACCAACGTATTTAGCTTCACCAACGTATTTAGCTTCCCCCACCCCCCAAAATCTTTCTCCAAGTACTTTTTTGACAACTAAATGGAAACAAATGTTACCGGACTAATATTAATTAACAAAACTTTGTCTTTTGGAAGCAAAAAATGGGTCTGAATAAAATTGTGTTTAATAATGTCCACAATTTATCAACTGTTACTTGACAAGTATTCTGTCAATGTCATTAAAAAATTAAAACACGCGTCATGATCTTGGTTTGTATGAACTGAGCAATGTCATTTGAGAATTAACGTCATAAATCTTTTTTGATGAATTGTGTATGGAAAATTGAATTGTAGCCAAGAATTATTGGCGACCTTGAAGAAAATGTGCAATGCACCAAAATCTCTACTTGTTGACTCTTGCCTTGAGTTTGCAAATCAACCCCACAGTCGAGGAACATCCAAGGTTCACTCTCTAGTTTGTACTGAATTAGTTGATCTCAGGTAAGAAAATGCTTCACCCTCAAGTTCCTCTTCTCCCTCAATCTCTGGAGATGAACATCCAGCAGTTCTAATTGTGTGGCTGACAGAAACATCAATGCCACAATGCTAAAACAGAAACCGAGCATCAGGACCTGTTTAGTTCCTTCCTCCCCACTCCAATTTTCTCCCATCTTCTGCTGTAGATAATAGCTTTCATGTGGTTCCAGAAACTCCATTCAATTGCCTGTTACTTTGACAAAGTGGTTATTATTCACATAACCCTTGACAATGCAAGCAATTCAACTGAGAGGCATAATACCCAAACCTAACTCTGTTCCCATCCAATGTCCACACATGTACACTTGCAGCAATATTCACCAGATCAGGAATGGAAGAAATTGTTGATGGTGTCCTTGAATTGCAATGCCCTTCCCATCACAAGTTGATTTTAGTTAACTAAGCACCAACTATGAATCAAACCTTGGATTCTCTATTATAATAATAATTCAGCTACTCACTGTATAATCCATTAAAGTATCAGAGGAACTTCCAATGCTTGATTTAGCAATAATAAAACTGAACTGAATTTTTGCAACTGTTCTTCAGCACTTACATAACGTTAGGATATTAATCTTCTCCCCAGTTTGACCTAATTCCTGGCACCCCTAGAATCATACACCTCCTGTAATGGTTTCAGGTGAGCATGCCACCACAATGTCCCCTTTGGCTTGCAACCAAGAGTTTTCATTCCTCTCCCATGAGAAGATGTTTGTACTCCAAATCACACCTCACCACAGCCACAAAAGTGAGATCAAGAACTCAGTGAAGAAAACCCAACTTATAATTTGTTTTAGTCATTGCCTTCTTGAAACTTGTTCAGAACAATTTTGTTTTTTCTTTCTATTATAATGGAATCTACAATGTCAATCTTCAGATCTGTTGTCTCTCAATTAAAATCTTATTTCTATTCGATAGACTCCCATTGAAAGCAAGCAACTTCAACAGCTCATTGATTAAATATAATTAGTTTTCAAATAAAAAGCAAACATATTGTCCCCTTGAAAACACAAAAGTATTAGTTCATGTAGAATGTAGTAAATGCTGTCATCTTTCCACAACTCAAAATGAATTGCAATACACACCAAGAACACTAACATAGCAATTTTATTCCACATCATAGAACTCCTTTTTTGAAGAAAACTCATGGGATTGGGTGACACTGTCAAGGTCACAACAGACCTATTCATTAAATTGTTGCTGTCCTTGTGGTGACCGTGCCCAACAATGGTGTTATATATGGAAATCCAGGATTGTATCCGTCGCAAGATAGCATATTACCTGGAGGGAAAGGCTGCTTTAGTGACTGAAAGCCAGAGTCCACTAGCATACCACAGGGATCTGTGCTAGGTCCCCTGTTATTCATCAATTATATAAACGACATAGATGATTATGGGGGGGATAGGATTAGTAAATTTGCAGATTACATAAAGATTGGCCGAACGGTTAACAGTGAGAGTCAGTGTCTCGGGCTCCAGGAGGATATAAACGGGATGGTCAAATGGGAAGATAAGTGACAGATGGAATTTAACCCTGAAAAGTGAGAGGTGATACACTTTCGAAAGGAGTAATTTGACAAGGAATCGCTTCTCGGCCTTTTGGCTAAGATCAAGTGTAGTATGGATCGCCTGCACTTGGTTGAGGTCATTAGGTTACACTGAGGTTTCATATGAAGCAATTTTTAAAAGCGGCATCTCGGCCTTTTGGCTAAGATGCAAATGAGCTCAAGTCTTGGAGGAGGATCCTCCCCCTTCTCCAATCAGCTTGACTCATGTAGATCAGGCCCAGGACAGGGTGGTTTTGGTCTCCCGTCCTGTCTTGTCAGCCTGGATCTGAAATGTCTCAACTTGTTGAGACTCTGAATTGGATTTGATTTGATTGAATTGGAAAAGTACAAAAAAAAAAAAAATTTGACAAGGAAATATTCAATGAATGGCATGACACTAGGAAGTTCTGGAACAAAAGAACCTTGATATGTTTGTCCAAGATCTCTGACGGCAGAAGGGTATGTTAGTAGGGTGGCGAAAAAGGCATTTGGGACACTTGTCTTTATCAATTGAGACATGGATTACAAAAGCAGAGGTCAAGTTGGAGTTAGATAGAACTTTGGTCAAGCCACAGCTGGAATACTGTGTGCAGTTCTGGTCACCACATTATAGGAAGAATGTGATTGCACTAGAGGGGGTGCAGAGGAGATTCACCAAGATGTTGCCTTGGATGGAACATTTAAGTTATGAAGAGAGATTGGATAGACTTGGTTGCTTTTGTTGAAGCAAAGAAGACTGAGGGACAACCTGATCGTGGTGTACAAGATTATGAGGGGCATGGACATGATGGATAGGGAGCAGCTGTTCCACTTAGTTGAAGGGTCAATCACAAGGGGACACAATTTCAAGATGAGGGGCTGGAGATTATAGGGGATGTGAGGAAAACCTTTTATATCCAGAGGGTGGTGATGGTCTGGAATGCACTACCTAGGAGGGTGGTAGAGGCGGTTTGCCTGACATCCTTTAAAAAATGCCTGGATGAGCACTTGCCAGATCGTAACATTCAAGGCTGTGGGCCAAGCGCTAGTAAATGGGATTAGGTAGGTAAGTAAGGTGTTTCTCCCGTGTCGCTGCAGAATCAATAGGCCGAAGGGTCTCTTCTGCGCTGTGAGACTTTGTGATTCTGTGAATGGTGTTCCCATGACCTACTGCACTTGTACTTCTCGACGATAGAGGTCACAAGGAAGGAAGAAGGAAGATAATATACAAGAAACGTGGTGAGTTGCTGCAGCGTATCCTGTGCAACACAAGTACAGACCCTGTCCAGCCTTGATGCCATAATGTTGATATGCCTGGTCGATATGCTTCTGGTCATTGTTGACTCAGCAATGGTGGTGCCTTGAAGGTCAAGGCACAATGATGGGGCTTTTACTCATTTCAAATGGTCAAAAGCTGGCACTTATGCAGCACTAATATCAGCTGTCCAAATCTGGATATTTATCTATATCCTGTCAGTTGGTTGTTTTATCATAATAATTGTCTGAAATTGTCAACAAGCAGATTATTCCTGACGATATGATAGACATATGATGGATGTAAAGTCTTTGATGAAGCAGCTGGAGCTGAATGGGCCAAGGATACCTCAGAACAATTTTTGCAGTCATGTCCTGGAACTGTAATGACTGGCTTCCAACAACAATTCCAATCTTCATTTGCACAGATATAGCCCCAGTGGGAGAAAAAAATAAAGGAATGATTGCTGTTAATTACTAATAAAATCAACAGTTTTCAAACTCAAAATGAATCCAGAGCTTACTGTGGGAACATATAGGCAGCTTGGCCACTGCAGGATTTTATTTCTGTGGCCATTATTTTTTTTTCTAACAATTTTTAGGTATAATTTCTCATAGCACAGCACAATTTCAGATGAAAGCTCTACAACTTAAGAGCGTGTTCCCACCTTTTATGTTAAGGTGGATTTCTTTTTACTATTTATTTATCTAAAGAACCTATATAGTATAGCTGATCTTTTTTTGGAGTCCTTTGCAGTAAAATATGACAAAAATCCTGAATTTGTTCATGAGAAAAAAAACCTAACAGTTTTGATAACCAAACCAAACCAAAAAACTAATAGTTTTGATAACCAAAGTAGAACGTACAGGGTAAATGGTAGGACTCTGAAGAGTGCAGTTGAACAGAGGGATCTGGGAATACAGGTACAGAATTCCCTAAAAGTGACGTCACAGGTGGATAGGGTCGTAAAGAGTGCCTTTGGTACACTGGCCTTTATAAATCGGAGTATCGAGTATAAAAGTTGGAGTATTATGGTAAGGTTATATAAGGCCGAATTTGGAGTATTGTGTACAGTTTTGGTTACCTAGTTACAGGATGGATGTAAATAAGGTTGAAAGAGTGCAGAGAAGGTTCACAAGGATGTTGCCGGGACTTGAGAAGCTGAGTTACAGAGAGAGATTGAATAGGTTGGGACTTTATTCCCTGGAGCGTAGAGATTGAGGGGAGATTTGATAGAGGTGTATAAGATTTTGATGGGTATAGATGGAGTGAATGCAAGCAGGCTTTTTCCACTGAGGCGAGGGGAGAAAAAAACCAGAGGGCATGGGTTAAGGGTGAAAGGAGAAAAGTTTAAAGGGAATATTAGGGGGGGCTTCTTCACGCAGAGAGTAGTGGGAGTGTGGAATGAGCTGCCGGATAAAGTGGTAAATGCTTTTAACATTTTTAATACTTTTAACATTTAAGAAAAACTTGGACGGGTTCATGGTTGAGAGGGGTGTGGAGGGATATAGTCCAAGTGCAGGTCAGTGGGACTAGGCAAAAAATGGTTCGGCACAGACAAGAAGGGCCAAAAGGCCTGTTTCTGAGCTGTAATTTTCTATGGTTCTATGATAAGTCACTGCCATTCAAGTTTCTCTGTCAGAGGTGCTCGAATTGCCTGACACAATCGTGTTTTAAAGCCCATCAGCTCATATGATCTGTTCAATTTTTCATCGTCATCAACATTGAAGTTATGCTCAAGTGGACACTTGTAATCTTTTCCTTGTGTGATGATTTATGTACTTGGGGGGTGGGGGGACCTCTATTTTATGTGGGGTAATGGTCCTTTTAAGAACTAGGTTTTTCTGAAAGGGGGTTATGACAAAGCAGCTGGCTCCCAATAAATGATCATGCAACAAGGTTGCCTAGGAAACAAATAATACAAAAAAAACCAACACAAATTAATTAGAGGGGTTATAAGTTTTGGAGCAAGCTGGTTGCAGAAGAAAAAATAGCTATCTCAAAGTTCAATTGAAATGTGTGTTGGCTAAAAGAAAATAAAACTCTTGTTAACTGAAGAACTCCTAACAGTGAGTTGAATTTCTGGCAAAACCAAGGTGTGTATATGTGTGCAGGTGCAGAGGTACATGTGTGCAGGTGCAGTGGTGTGTGTGTGTGCACAGATGTGTGTGCGCAGAGATACACAAGGGGAGGTGAACTCATTTTTAGGTGTGCCTTGTGTTGTTCATGGCATGCCTTCCTGCACTCTTCATTGAAGCAAGGTTGATCCCAGCTTGAAAGTAATGGTAGAGCAGGGATATGCCGGGCCATGAAGTTACAGGTTGGGGTTGAATACAATTCTGCTGCTACTGATGATCCACAGTGCCTCACGATACCCAGTTTCTTCATTGCTAAATCTGTTTGAAATCCATCTCATTTACCACAATGGTCATGTCACACAACACTATGCTAATCTGTCACTTTAAGAACCAGTTAAATAAAAAAGTGCCATAGCCAGGATAGAGTCAGAGAATGTTTGTCCGAAGGATAAAAATCAGCATGCGTGGGGAAGGACAAATCATGCAAAGAAGCAAATGAATTAATGTTTTTACAATGAACATTCACAAGAGTTTGGCCTTCAGAAAAATAAAATATACTTTTTAAAATTGAAAGTGTTAATTTTCACTTGGAGAAGCATGGGTTACATCAAACACTGATTAGTTAAAAGGAAAATCATGTGCAACTAACCTAACAAATTTATTCAGAAAGTAGTTACACATGATAGTAAAAGGGATGACCATAAATAGGGTCTGAAATTGGCTAAGGGATGGAAGCGGAAGTGGTGGTGAACAGGTGCTTTTCTGATAGAAGTGTGCAATGGAGTGCCTCCAGAATTAGGACCATTACTTTACTTGTTATATATTAATAATTTGAACTTGGCTATCAGGATTACAATTTTGAAGTTTGCAGACAATACAAAACTTAGAAACATTGTAAATAAAGTAAAAGTTTATTAGTCACAAGTAGGCTTACATTAACATTGCAATGAAGTTACTGTGAGAATCCCCGAGTCGCCATACACCGGTGCCTGTTCGGGTACACTGAGGGAAAATTTAACATGGTAATGCACCCAACCAGCACATCTTTTGGACTGTGGGAGGAAACCGGAGCACCTGCAGCAAACTCACACAGACATGGGGAGAACATGCAGACTCCACACAGACAGTGACCCAAACTGGGAATCGAACCTGTTCCCTGGAGCTGTGAGAAAGAAATGCTAACCACTGTGCCGCCCCACATTGATGGTAGTATATGTTCGGAGACCAGGCTGGGAAAATGGGAACTCATATGGCAGATACAATTGAATGCAATAAATGTGAAGTGATGTGCTTTGGAAGAAATAACATGCAGCAGCAATATAATCTAAATTTTGAGTTGGATGCGAGAACAGAGGGACCTCAATGTTAATGTTGAAATTGTGCTGCCACAGAGTATATGTTTTAAGTTGATTATTAAGAGCAGCTGTCCCCAATTGGGAAGGATTAGGAACTCATTGCAAGAGTATAAAAAACGGTTCACACTGGCTGCTGGGAGGAACTAGAAGAATCTGTGTTCTTACTCTGTTGTCTTGGACATTAACCTGTCTTAAGGTGAAGTCTGGCTTTAGATTCATTCTTTCCTGAATATAAAACATTTCCATCATGGTTAGCACTGTTGTCTCACAGCACCAGTGATCCCGGTTTGATTCCAACCTTGGGTGACTGTGTAGAGTCTGCACGTTCTCCCCGTGTCTGCATGGGTTTCCGCCAGTGCTCCGGTTTCCTCCCACAGTCCAAAGATGTGCAGTTTAAGTGGATTAGCCATGCTAAGTTGTCCCTTAAGTGTGTCCAAAGCATATGTATGGGTGGATTAGCCATATTAAATGCATGGGATTATGGGGATAGGGCAGAGAAGAGGGCCCAGGTGGGATGCTCTTTCAGAGAATCGGTGCAGATTCAATAGGCCAGATGGCTTCTTTCTGCACTATAGGAATTCTATGGTTCTAGCAAATGGGTTGATAACCAGAGATCATAGATTTAAAATAACTGCCAAAAATTTAGGTGACGAATAGAGAAATGTCTTCATGCCAGAGCATTGTTAAGTTCGAGGATGCACTAGCTAAAAGGGTGGTGGACTCTACAGCAACTTTAAGGACAATTGGACTCTTGTTGCCTCTTGCCAATATTATCCAATGGCACAGGTGTTAGTTTTCACCATTTTGACTTCTCCACTATTGTTAAATTATCCGATAATTTATCTGACAGCCAGTATTGTGGAAGCAGAAATTTCCTCCAAATTAAATATTGGGACGATTGAAGCCGCTATTCACACTCCAAACTCCATTCCCTAGGTACCAACTCCAACTCTCTCGCTGGCAACAGTCTGAGACTAAACCAGTCTAGGTTAACAATCTTGGCATTTTATTTGACTCAGGGATGAGCTACTAACCACATATTCATACCATCAGCAAAGTCACATGTTTCCTATCTCCATAATATTGCACAGCTTTTGATCATCCCCGATTTTAATTGCTTAGCTATTGGGTGGCTGTGCCTTCTGCTGCCTTGGCAGTAAATCTTGGAAATCCCTTCCCACAATTCTCTCCATCTCAACCTCGCTTTCCTCTTTTAAGACACTCCCTAAAACCTACTTCTTTGGTCTTTTGGTCATCTGACCTAATATCTCCCCATCTGTGTCACATTTTGTTTAATAATGCAACTAAGGATGTTTTATTACATTAAAATGTTAAAATGTTGTTGTTCTTATTAAACTGGAGGGCTAATTTCCTGGTTTTTGGAGGAAAAGGCTGCGATATGGGATATGATGGACAGAATGGTCTCTTTGCATGAAATAAGATTCTGTGAACTGTTCTTTGTGACAATAATCATTGCAGTACTTTAATGGCATTACAAAGCCAAAACAAATTCAATAAGTGAAACAGCAACAAGGAGCAGTTTGAAAATAGTATGCTAATCAGTTACTCTGCTCCTTGTGCTGTTTAGTTGATAATGTTCTTTTTAAAAAAACAAAAATTCCTTGTTCCTTGTAATTAGGAACTTTAGGTGTTTTATTTTAAGGTGCTGCAATGCCAAACAAACCTCACAGCAGGTATGTGACTGGAAGCAACTCTGAAGTTGAGAAACATTGAATAGCTACACTGATTCAGGAGTAAAAATTCTTTACCAAAGCTCCAAGAATTCAAGCAATGAACTTGAAATTTGTATTAATCAGCCACCATAAATCAAAACAATCAGACTGATAATCAATATAGAAAAATAATATTTTTAAGATTTAGTGTTGGCGTCCTTACAGGATTACATGTAATGAGCTACGAGAAATTTACTCACTTCTTGTGTCAAGTAATGGTGACCTTACACAGACTGTTCTAAACATCATATCTTTACCCTGACCTCAGCATCAAGCAGGAGACAGGACTTCACAGTAAGAAGGAAAATATGAATAAGCTTTGGTTTTGTTAACCAAACAAGGGTATCTTTAATAAAATTATCCAAATAAACTTGTACTGCACAGAAGAATGCAGTCTATAAGCATTAGCCACAGTTTGCAAATCAGGTCATGCCAATGAACAGTACATAGAACATAGAACGCCACAGCACAAACAGGCCCTTCGGCCCACAAGTTGCGCTGATCATATCCCTACCTCTAGGCCTATCTATAGCCCTCAATCCCATTAAATCCCATGTACTCATCCAGAAGTCTCTTAAAAGGCCCCAACGAGTTTGCCTCCACCACCACCGACGTCAGCCGATTCCACTCACCCACCACCCTCTGAGTGAAAAACTTACCCCTGACATCTCCTCTGTACCTACCCCCCAGCACCTTAAACCTGTGTCCTCTCGTAGCAACCATTTCAGCCCTTGGAAATAGCCTCTGAGAGTCTACCCTATCCAGACCTCTCAACATCTTGTAAACCTCTATCAGGTCACCTCTCATCCTTTGTCTCTTCAGAGAGAAGAGACCAAGCTCCCTCAACCTATCCTCATAAGGCATGCCCCCCAATCCAGGCAACATCCTTGTAAATCTCCTCTGCACCCTTTCAATGGCTTCAACATCTTTCCTGTAATGAGGTGACCAGAACTGCGCGCAGTACTCCAAGTGGGGTCTAACCAGGGTCCTATAAAGCTGCAGCATTATCTCCCGACTCCTAAACTCAATCCCTCGATTAATGAAGGCTAGTACGCCGTACGCCTTCTTGACCGCATCCTCCACCTGCGAGGCCGATTTAAGAGTCCTATGGACCCGGACCCCAAGGTCCTTCTGATCCTCTACACTGCTAAGAATGGTACCCTTCATATTATACTGCTGCTTCATCCCATTGGATCTGCCAAAATGGATCACTACACACTTATCCGGGTTGAAGTCCATCTGCCACTTCTCCGCCCAGTCTTGCATTCTATCTATGTCTCGCTGCAACTTCTGACATCCCTCCAAACTATCCACAACACCACCTACCTTGGTGTCGTCAGCAAACTTACCAACCCATCCCTCCACTTCCTCATCCAGGTCATTTATGAAAATGACAAACAGCAAGGGTCCCAGAACAGATCCCTGGGGCACTCCACTGGTCACTGACCTCCATGCAGAGAAAGACCCCTCCACAGCCACTCTCTGCCTTCTGCAGGCAAGCCAGTTCTGGATCCACAAGGCATAGTACATAGTAACCTCCAAAGAGAAACTAACAGGGGATGGGAAATTAGGTTGAATTCTGAGGCTTGTTTGATCAGCACCAGTCATGGAAATGATTGTATAAAATACCTTGAATAACAGCATAAAGTTTGTAGCAGTAGCTTTGAGAAACTTGAACAAATACAACGTATATACTATTATATAATTTGAGAAAACCATAATTATTGATGATGTTGTAATGCATGACATGGGGGACAAAAACACACACCTGAACTAAAGATAGGATACAATTTCAAACAAGGCATTGGGAAAGAAAAGGGATACAAGTTAAGGTGTGCGCAAGTTAAATCATACTTTAATTGATTAGCTGTTGTTATTTATATGTTCAATCACTCTGCCAGTGGCAATGGATTACTGATCAATAGAAGGCTTCTTATTTGCAAAGTTTACCCACTCGTGGACGCAAAGCACCTGCACTCTGCCCAGTTTCACATGTTGCTGTCCTTGTTTGTATGCTGTAAGACTCTATCAACTGCACTGGACTAATAACCATTCAGAAAGCCTCAACTGCAACTCACAAGGCAGACAAGAACTTACTCTGAAAAAAACCCAGCATGTACAGTGAGTGTAAAAAATTTCCAAAAGTATTCAAATGAGAACTGGACGAGTTACTGTTAGTACCAAACATCTCAACCTAAAGAAGGTAGGTAGATCATTATGTCTCAATAATGGTATGGGGAACCTTATGTGAGCCACACAACCGAACTTGTTCTTCAGCTCTAATGTTAATTTTCCTCACACATTCTCATTTCTTTCCTGATTTAATTACTTTACATCTTTTAGCTTTCCCTTTGCTTGTGTCTACTGCACAATTTATGTTGTGATGATGGATTTTTAAGAATATTTTTGGGATTATGGTGTATTCTGTAAAAAAAATGTGTCCATGACTAAATAATCTGGGGGAGATTAATAGAGGTGACTTGATGGTGAGAACAAAGAGATAAAAGGGCAACAGTGTTAGTTCATGCATTTGTAATGACAGATTATGGTGTGGTTAAATTACAACTAAGTAGGTGTGATCAAAAATTTACACTATAAATTAAGTGGGGAATTGGATTTTCAGCTGTTGGATTTCAAAGAGAATTTCTGAACTGACAAGGAATTTTTACAATTTACGTGGGAAGGTTTATTAAATTGTATTGATCTGGAAGTAGATGCAATCGGAAAACATAACCGATTTTATATTTGCAAAGGTTGTTCAAAGAGGTGTTTAAGGATAATGGAATCTGAGATGAAGAGGAAAAAGATATTTAAGGAAAGATGCTCAACTGAGTTGGTGTGTGGCTGTGAGCAAAATGTCCTGAAGATTAGATCAGTGAGCTGGGAAGGTGTAAAAAGTTTGAATTTGAAGCAGTGATCCAGTTTCAAGCCAGAAAAATGTTCGTTTTTTAAAAAGCAGTTTGTTTCTGAACCTTCTTTTTGGATTTCCACATCCAAGTACAAAAGTTAAATGATCAACAAGACAAGTTTCCCTCTGGGATCTGGCTTGCTCAGCAATATAGTAAGAAGTTTAACAACATCAGGTTAAAGTCCAACAGGTTTATTTGGACTTTAACCTGGTGTTGTTAAACTTCTTACTGTGTTTACCCCAGCCCAACGCCGGCATCTCCACATCTTGCTCAGCAATAACATCAGCTGTAGTCGTAACACTCGGTAATCCTCCACTTTCTTTATTTTCTACAGAACTATTTATACCATTTTTCTATCTGATGCCATAGCCCTGTCTTTCCTGCCCAATCTGGAAACATCAGCATTCCTTCATCATTATTGGATCAAATCACTGAATTCCCGACCTAACATTATTGTTGGAGTAAGCACAATTGCCACAGATTTGTCCTAACACCGATCAAGAAAGTGGCCTTCTCAGGAGCTAAACAGGAACAAATATAGAAAGTAACTCATTAGCCACAGTAATCTAAAAGATATTCCTTCAATATTCAGTTCTAAAAATGTGCCAATTAAGTAATCAAATTGACCTGGATTGCACTAAACAAGGGGGTATGATAAACGAGCCTTGTTAACAGAGGTTGAATTCTGTTTAAAATGTAATGAAGAAACATGTACATTACAAAGCTCCCTAAATAATTTTTTAAAAACAGAAATATTATTTTGCTAAAATAGTCATTTTTCATGTATCCCTACTTAATAACTGACTACTTGAATATAGGGTACCACAGTTAAATTCAAGCCAAGTCTTATTCAACATTACAAATGAAAATTTCATTGATTACTGTTTGAAGAAACCTGGATGATTTTGTCAAGCCTAGCCAAGGTGAATAGGACTTCCACTTCGTCCTAAATGTTCTCTCCTCAAAAAGCATGTATTATGACAATTGCATTGGCATCAGTTAACCTTTGTCACCTCACCAAGTGCATTATGTCTATGACTGAGGCTGAAGCTATGGGGGCAACTTTGAGCCTGCTGCACTCCTTGTCTATGGGAATGGGATGGCCGCTCAAATCCGGAAAGTGAGACTCGTGCCAGCAAGTTTCCGAATTCCGATCTTCCCACCCTCGTCAGCAGAGTGGCATGAAACATCGCGGGACTGCAGAAAGCTCATTTTAATACATTAGCATGTCATTAGTGAGCACTCTCTCCAGAACTTCCCCTCTCACTGAACTTTCAACGGGTGCCGGCATGAGCAGCCAGCACCCACTGGGGTGTTCGCTGCTTAGGGGGCATCAGAGAGGACACGGGGACACAGATGAGTGACACGCAGGGCTGGGGCATCCCATAATCGCCATATTGGGGGAAGGAATCCGTAGGGGCCAGTTGCCTTTATTTTGGGGTGTCTCTTGCTTTAAAAACGTTGTGCAGGCTGGTATGCAAGCCAGCACTTTCCATGATCTTCTTCCTGGGTTCCTGTCGTGGGCTGGCCAGAAGGAGAGATGGCTCAGCACTGGAGGCAACTTTGAGTTACCCGTTGGGGTTCCATGAGAGGTCGGGCTGTTAGGGCACTGTAGGGGAATCAAAAATGGGTTGCATCACCCCTCATGCAGCCTGAAGGGTCTCGCACTCAGGGGAGGATGACTGCAATATTGTTGGAACCCACACTCAAGCAATGGTGTGAAGGCAAAGGGGAGAAGTTGCCCAAAAAGCCAAAACCAATTGTTAGAGGGTGTTGTGTGCAACAGTAGATCTCAATGGGTCATGGAAGGCTGCTCAACTCTGCACCTCTTGTCACCTGGGAGAAACAAGTGTGCCCTCCAGGAATGAGCTGGATATGCTAATTGATGGCCTCACGATGCAGCTGTGCCTCGTCTGCCACAACAGGTAGACACTTGGCTGAACAGACACCCCCAGCCTCCCCTGGCTGATCATGCCATTAAATAGTGTGCGGCCAAAAAGCATTGCCGTTTAGTGGAGGCCAACTGTTTACCCTTCACAAGCCAATGTCCTAGGCATTGAGCTGACATTCTCAGTAAAGCTACAACATCGCACAGATAACTATGCCCCCCCCCCCCCCCCCCCAATGCAAGATGTGATGGTGACGTCTATCATCATGCAACGTGCTCAAGGTCATGACAGGGTGCATCGGCAGCATCCCTCTTCAGGATGCAAACATTGGTCACCATTCGACTGCCCTCTGACGTGATGATGCCAGGTTTCTTTGGGGGGGGTGGGGGGGAGACTAACTAGCGCCCTGCCGAGGAGGGAGAAGTTGGGCCTGTTGCTGTTCAAGGAGCAGCATCACAGATGCGTAGGCATCGGCCGAGGGCATTCCAACATCGGTCATCGTACCGGCATATGTCAGAGATGCAGTCCTGTAGAAGGTTACATCTGTCCCAGGGGGATGGTGGACCACCTCCAACGGATCCTGCGAGAGCTGGCACCAGATGGAATAGGAGGACCCACTGCCTGTGGCCCTTAAACTCTCAGCAACTCTGAACTTCTATGTGACTGGCTCATTCCAGGGCAGCACGGGTGACCTGAATGCTTCTGGGAGGTCTTTTTGCAAGGGCTCACATGTATATCAACTTGGACCAGGACAGATAAGATGCCAGGGCCATGGGCTTCATCCTCCAGGTAGGATTGCCCCAGGTGCAAGGACTGATTGACTTCACCTCTGTGGCCCTGCACACTCCATGGCGTCAGGTTGCATCATTCATGAACCGCAAGAGATATTCATCTCTCAATTTGCAGCTCGTCCGTGATCACACAATGCACGTCATGCAGGTGTGTGCCATTTCCCGGGGAGCATCCATGACAGCTACATCATGGGGTGCTCTCAGATCCCAGCCGTCTTTGAGGGAGAGGGGCAGCTGGAGGGATGGTTCCAGTGCAGAGGCCACAAAACACCTGTTGAGACTCATAATGATACCTGGACCGGTCAGGGGGTGCCCTACGATCTCCCCCCCCCCCGCCTCCCCGAGGGTCTCCCACATCACTGTTGTCTGCTGTGCTCTCCTCAACTTAGCGCTGCAGAGGTGAGACCACCTGAACGAGATGGAGGAGATGTCGAGCAGGGCGGTGAGAGAGAGGCAGAAGAAGCCCAGGCAGTGCTCAGGTGCTGATTGGGCTGACGTGCTGGAGATAGCCACATAGCGTCTCGCTTCGGCGATGAGCAGAACTAGGAGCAACTTGCTCGCCCACCAGTTATGTGTCACCATTATGCTGATATGCTCCCATGCTGTTGCCAGGCATCATGGTCAGGGCACTGAATCCATTGGTCGAACTCTGCAGAGAATAATGGTAACTTGCATTGAGGACAGAGCGATTCTCTTCTCTTCCTCAGTGATATGTCTGAGGCCTGTCTGACAGAGACCTTAACATGTCCTGTCAATAAATGGGTTTATCATAGGACTCAGAAATGTGGGTTGTGTTGCATCAGCTACTACAGGCTCCGCTCAGGGGTCCTGGTGCTCGCATCCATCCTACAGCCAGGTGGAAGTGTCGCCAGTGTGGCGGGGACATAGTACTGTCATTCTCACACTTCACAGGGTGACACCACAGACAGGGTGGAGGCTCTGCAGGTGAACAAAGTGAAATTTAATGCCAAATATTCAATACAAAATGATCTATCTACATTGGTGCCTATATTCACCCATGCACACTAAGTACCTACAGTTTTTTAATCTTCCTCACCCTCACGTTACATCTAGGTCTATCCCCAGGATCCAGAGCTGATGTTAAGGCAGCCTGCTGACTTCCACACTCTTTTGCCGAGATGACATGGTGGCCGTCCCCTGGGGGGCTGTGACCTGAAGGGTCCAGGCTTGCTTTCAGGCAGCATGGATATTTGACTGCTGCCCACCTCGGTGTTAGGGGCCGGAGGTGTGTCACGCAGTAGGGGACATCAGATGGGCTGGAGACGCTCAGGCTCTCCTGACTGGAGAGCACCAGGCTGTACTCCTGCTGATCCTCTTCCCTTCAGGTTCCTGGGGACCCCTGTGCTCCTCCATGCGATAGAGAGGCAGCCAGAGTGAGATCAAGAGGTGCCACCGTCCTCTGGGGCAGACACTCGTGGATTCCCACTAGTGCTTGCACCATGCAGTCGAAGCCTGGCACCATGGAGCTCACACCTTCAGACACAGAGGTCATGAGCTGAGCCATGGAGTTCACGTCCTGCGCCAAGGTCTCCACTGCGGACGCCATCCTTGTTGCGCTGCAGTGACGACATCATCTCCTTGGATTGATGGCAATCGAAGGAGGGATGCTTCATCCCTTTCTGATACTTGCAACTCTGCCTTTGCAGCTGCAGCAGCTGTGGCAGAACCAGGCCCAGGGGCACATCATTGGCAAGGGACTCAGCAGAGTCCTAGGCTCCGGCATCCTTCCAAGTGTCGGTTCCCTGGAACATCACTGTCTCTGAATGCTGTGGATTTTTAGCTGTGAGGTTCACACCAGTGAGTGTCCCAGAAGCCTGTCTACTTAGTGATCCCACCAAAGTGTGAGTATCTGCACCGGGTGCCAGGTGTGGGTGACAGCTGTGATGCCTTGTCAATGGTGAGGTTGGAGAAGTCCCCCTCTGAATGGCTAGAGTCTGTGGGACCAGCGGCCCAAGGATGATGCAATCTGTTCCGCTGGTCAATCTGCAAGAGAAGGGACATGGGGGATATGGAGGGAACAGTGATTACTCGCTTGAGACTTGAGGAATGACAGCACATGTGTTGTGGATTTCACATTCCTCTGCTACCCCCACTTCACCAGCAGCGCAGGTATAGTCTTCCTCCTCCCCAGCCAGCTTGAGGAATTGCTCCTCAAAACGTGAGGGGGTTTTCAGGCTCAGGCATGACTCCAGCTTGTGCCCACTCATGCCTGTTGTGGTTAGCTTGTCCTGCAGTGACACAGATCGGGAGAGTGTCGACATTTAAGATGGTGATGGGGGTGTCTTCAGGAGCAGGTGTAGAGTGTGTCCTGCTACTGCTCCACCCCATCCAGCATCATGCGGAGGGCCCCTTCTTGGATGCCAATCTCTGCAATCATTGTAAAACAAGTACTGGGGAGCCATTTATATGAAGCCCCCCAATGCTTGCAGCAGTTCAGTTGTTGAGGAATGGGTGAATCAAAACACGTGCAAGTTTGGTGTGATACTTGTGAGCATATAAATTACCTCTAGTGAGGCGTAAGATTTGACCCGAAAACACCAGCACCGTCGGCGGGAAACACACCGTTTTTTGTGCCAGGATCAATGCTCTGCCGTTTTTTGGTAAGATTTAACCCTATTTTATGTACAAAAGCTAAATATTAGGGTGGTGTTATAAAGAGTTCCAGTGATCATAGAATCCTACAGTGCAGAAAGAGGCCATTCGGCCCATCGAGTCTGCACCAACCACAATCCCACCCAGGCCCTATCCACATATCTCTACATATTTACCCACTAACCCCTCTAACCTATGCATCCCGGGACACTAAGGGGCAATTTAGAATGGCCAATCAACCAAGCCCGCACATCTTTGGACTGTGGGAGGAAACCGGAGCACCCAGAGGAAACCCACGCAGACACAGCGAGAATGTGCAAACTCCACACAGACAGCGAGCCGGGATTCAAACCCAGGTCCCTGGAGCTGTGAAGCAGCAGTGCTAACCACTGTGCTACCGTGCCACCCAATACAATGACACAAGCTTCTGCACAACAACTGGGGTGGGAGGTGGTTAGGATAATATATTTTATTTTTATTTTGCGTTCAAGAAGTCCAATATATACATGGAATTCACAAATGTTTAAGTTTGCTGAAATACATGTTAACCGTACAATATTTATTTATCTAAACATTTGGTAAACTTACTTTACCCTTCTCCCCATCTAAAAAAACATCCTGAATAGATACTCAGTCATGTCACACATGGGGCATGGCAGGAGTGTGACACTGTTTAATGGTAAAGTCTGAATCAGCAGCCAATAATTGAGCAACTATAAAGATATAAATGCAAGGATGATCTAATCTAAATAATGGTGACACATTCGAACCAAAGTCACATTCTGAATGAAAATGTCCCCCTTTTTTTTTTAAACAACCAGTGTCCAAATCAAGAACACGAGTGCATCAGTAAAGTGGCCATTCTTAATACAAGGAATTAAAGATACCCCCAGGATGCCAGAAATCACAAACTATTAGAATTGTTTGAGGTGGATGGTAATGGAAGGAGACAAGAAAAACTGAGTTTCACTTGTATTCCAATCAGAATAAATATATTCCATAACAATGAGATCATTAATTTCTGCTTCACCCTGCAGTGCCTCTTTCTAGAAGTTATATACAGGAAAGGCTTGTGTTTTTTTAATACTCAAGGCACTCATTATTTCCAGTTGCTGGACAAAAGATAGTTATATTGATTTTTTTCATAATCTTAAAATGTAAGCAGTGGTTATATAAATAGTTTAAATTTGTTGGGCAGTCAGCATCAGAACTGGGAAATAGTGGTTAATGAAACCTCTAGTGACACATGTGTGTTGTCTTTTTGACCTCATGTCCTTGTAAATAGGAAAACTGTTGATATTGGCAAGTGTTCCATGTGACTGAGAAAACAACCTTTTGAATATGTCACTCTCAAATTAGAGCATGGATTTACTATTACTGGATTACTTTTTTTTAAATCTGCTTGATCTTTCAATCCATTATTTTATTGAACTGTTTCAACTATGATACCTTACTGTGTGCCAGCAGAACAGAATCCATCTTGGGCAGCATTTCAACAGCCAAGACATTAATAAAAAAGATAGAAGAAAAGTATAAAATATTATAAAAGTTGAACAGCTGCAATATTATCCCTTACTTTAGCTGCAAGCCATTAAATCACATCATGGCACACTTCAGAAATGGTAAAAATTTAAAATGCTGCTAGAATTTTGTCTTCTGCAGAATCAAATGAGAGTATTACAAGCATTTATATTAGGGCTGCTGTTATTTCAATTCATGGCTATTTATCATATTCACTGAGTGAACCGTTGCTCAGAATCCAGCTTTGTCAGTCATCTACAAAAGATCCTTTCGGCTGCATCTGCAGCTTCATTTTCTTTGCGGAGATCATTAAAACAGGAAAGAAAATGCAATGGGAGCATATTAGCATAATGCTTAGTAATGCATTTCAGGTCATTCCCTCAATTCGCTCCCCTTACAGAGTTGTGGAAGGGGGTTTTGAGTCAGCTAGCAGATCCACAGGCAGATTTTTAGTTTTTAGTGATAGCTTGGAGGGAAAGGGTTAAGATGATTTTTACCTAACAAGATAATGTTAACTGTTTGCTCATATGTGAATGCAATAACAAAATTAAAATACGATTTTAAAATATTAACTTCATATATTTAAATATTAAGTGATGTACTTTAACATAAGTATATTATTTATATATATTTGTTTGCCTCAGTCAAAATGCGAGCGTTGCAGAAATAATGATTGGAGTTCAAACATTTAGTAGCTAAAATCTATTAGTCAACAGAATATACATCATAGTTTCGAGTCCCGGGACAGTTATTGAAACATAAAGTGTTGAAATAATAAAGCGTCCAGGTGACTTTTCATGGGCGCAGAAGAGTCACTATCAGATTTTTTTGGAAATATGCCTATGGGAATAGTATTAGGATAGAGGCATCCTTAGCAACAAAGAAATTAGTCTTGCCAGAGGGAAGAAATCCGGTATTAAGACAGACAAATGAAATATCATTAAGTAACATATTGCAATTGGCTGAGGTAGTCTGTCATGTTTTGGATTGACATGTTAATATGAAATGAAATTGAATCTAACCTAATTAGGAGTATCCTAGATAGCGGAAGGTATAACTGTACTGTAACTTGTAGCATTGATTCAGAGCTATTCGACCATCCGAAGGCCTCCCGACGGCCGAAGTTAATGTTTTGTTAAAGGCCTAGGCTTTTCTTTGCTGGGGCTTCAGGGCTACATAATGGGAGGTGTTGAGGCCTTGGTAAATCTCTGGATGGATCCTTGATGGTGCTCAATGTTCCTGTCATGGTTTTGGCCTTTTTGAGCTTGGTGAATGGTGCATTATCCTGCAGTTGATCATTAATCCTGAACTTTGTTCCCTTAAGATTTTAATCCTGATTTTGTGATGTTGTCTTTTATCTTGACAAGGATGTATGATATAAGAGCACAGAGGTATTTGTCACCCGTTATACTATGAAAATCGTGATTGTTTATTCCTTTTCTTTTTGGTGTTCATCCACCGGTGTGTTCAATGATGGAACGAGGGAGGCCTCATTTATAGATCGCCTGCTTTCCATTGGTGAGTATGCTGAGCTGGTTGTGTGACATGAGGGTTGTGCGGTGTTTATCAGGTTTGTCATTTTTTTACGTGCTTGAATCCTTGCATTTAAAAATCGGGTGGGGTGGGGGTACAATTTTAGTACCCTACACTTTTTTTTTTAAAAGCTAAAATAAATAGAGCCACACCAGGGTAGGGAGTGGGTGGTTTGGTATGGAGATAGTTGAAATGGCCATGAGTGCATTGTGGATGAGAAAAGTCCCCGGTTAGAACTATTGGTTGCATTTTGGGACAATGGACTCCTAGCTTATTTTTTGAGAAAGTATTGATTTATTGTCACATGTATTAGTAAACAGCGAAAAGTTGTTTCTTGCGTGCAATACAGACAAAACATACCATTCATAGGGAAGGAAACGCGAGAGTGCAAAACGTAGGTGTTACAGTCATAGCTAGGGTGGAGAGGAAGATCAATTTAGTGCGAGGTAGATCCATTCAAAAGTCTGATGGCAGCAGGGAAGAAGCTGTTCTTGAGTCGGTTGGTACATGACCGTCAGACTTTTATATCTTTTTCCTACGGAAGGTGGAGGAAAAGAGTATGTCCGAGGGATCCTCGATTATGCTGGCTGCTTTTCCAAGGCTGTGGAAGTGTAAACAGAGTCAATGAATGGGAGGCTGGTTTGTGTGATGGATTGGGCCACATTCATGACCTTTTATAGTTTCTTGCGGTCTTAGGCAGAGCAGGAGCCATAGCAAGCTGTGACAGAACCAGAAAAACTGCTTTCTATGGTGCATCTGTAAAAGTTGGAGAGTATCGAAGTGGACATGCCAAATTTCCTTAGTCTTCTGAGAAAGTGGAGGTGTTGGTGGGCTTTCTTAACTATCTTGTCGGCATGGGGGGAGCCAGGACAGGTGGCTGATGAGCTAAAAACTTGAAGCCCTCGACCATTTCTACTTCGTCCCCATTGATGTAGACAGGGGCACGTTCTCCACTATGTTTCCTGAAGTTGATGACTATCTCCTTTGTTTTGTTGACATTGAGGAGAGTGTATTGTTGTCGCACCAGTTTCTCTATCTCATTCCTGTACTCTGTCTTGTCATTGTTTGGTGTGTAATCAGCAAACTTGAAAATCAAGTTGGAGGGGAATTTGACCACATATTCATAGGTGTATAAGGAATATAGTAGGAGGCTGAGGACACAACTTTGTGGGGCACTGTGTTGAGGATGATTGTGGAGGAGGTGGTGTTGCCTATCCTTACTGATTGTGGTCTGTGGGTTAGGAAGTTCATAGCAGTGTGATAATTCTCAAACAAAACAATTAGGTGTAGCCAGTTAATAATATTGTTCACATAAAGATTCACAATGTGGACAATGAAATAGTGACTAACTACGTGTATCTGGGTATCAAAGCACCTGATGGCCGGAAGTTTGAGAAAAATTCAAAGTTTCCAGCTACTGTGAAAATGCGAGAGTTGCAGATCTGTTTTTTGGGAGAGTTTGAACATCCAGATTTGTGTACATAATGGCCTAGACCATTTCTAGATATTACAGGCAGTAGGCGGGACTTAATTTGCCCGCAACAAAGGGAGCTATTGCGCACATGCGCAATAGCAAAGGCCTGACAGAGGGGGAGAGGGAGAGGGAAAAAGGAGCCCTGTCTCCCCCCCCACCCACAATTGCAGGGCCTGCGACTGATTATATGCCCCACCTGAAAGTGTAACCTCTGCCACCCAGACAGATTGCACCACCCTCCTCCTCACCACTCGGAACTGCAGAGTGGCAGTGGGGCCCCCCCTCCCTCACCCCACCGATCAGTGCTGCAGAGTGGCAGAGGTCTGCCCTGGCCCCACCTGGTGGGCAGTGCCAGGGTACCAACTGGCACTGCCCAAGGGGCACCTCCGGTTCCACTGGAAGGCCAACACGACTGTTCCCATTCATGGGGAGCAGCTGTTTTCCTCGTTGGAGAGAATCTCTCCCGGTGAGGCCATAAAGGCAATTGAGCCTGAACAATTGAGCGCTGGGCTCACTAAACATATGTAAATAAACATTTCAATAATTTATTCAATCTGTTGCTAGAAATGGGCTAGAAGCTGACCACGCCTGAAATCCAGCTCCGGCAAGTTAATGAGAGCCGAGAAATTGGATGCAATCCTGATTTCCAGGCTCTTGCGTGATTTTAACCGGTAAAATTCCACCCGATAGCTTGAAGCGGAATGAACAGTATACAGATGTGATGGCCAAGGCACATACTTTCTGAAGTAGTATAATCATGTATCTTTTCTAGTAGATCCCACGATCACAAAACTCTACTAAAAAGTTACGGGTGCTATCATTTTTGGATGTCTTGCCTGGTAGTGTTGTCTTAAGAAAGTAGATCCTTCAAATGGTACAAAAGATTAGTGAACCATGCAGGAGGATATCTGAAGAACAGATCTTTCTTGGCTCTCTGGAAGAATTTAGACAAAAGGTAAATGATTGTCACAAACAATAAGAAGCATGCCTTGTCTCAGTATTACTGTTAGTTGAGTTTGGGGAAAAGGCTACAGGTGATACAGGATAAGTCAGTTCCTGAACTCATTTGTGCCTTTCTCTATAAGAAATTGGTTGTATGGATGAGGCTACACACTTATGGTGGGACTTGCTGACTGATTATTCCAGTGCATTAAAATAAATTTTTAATAAATAGTTTTCAAGTTAAACCTTTGTGATTCTTTTTAATGACTGTTCATTTTTTTTCTAACATTTTAATGAACATTAATGAATTTGAATTTCTTTGTGGACAATAAAAAGTGAAAATGGAATATTGATTTATTTTTATTCAAAATAAATTACCTGCAACAGATATGTCAAAAAAATACAGAGCTGGTTTCTTTCATTGTGATCAATAGAATCAAAAGCCTGATGTAAATTTAATCAAATATAGACAAAAACATGGAGCTGTATTATAAATTCAATAATATTCCACTATATAATGTTAGTAATGTACACGGAAAGGTCAATCAAAGTAACATTTACAAACCACCTAAAATTAGCACGGATGTGTCTGTAGGATGGCATGGTGGTGCAGGGGTTAGTGCTGCTGCCTCAACTCCAGGGACCAGGTTCAGTTTTGGCCTTGAGCCCACTGACCTTGGAGGCAAAAGGTGGCCACAAGGCAGGAGAGTATCAAGGCAAGCTGGCAAGAAAGTCCACCTTGGTTCCAGTTGTTTCACAAGCGGTTAGGCCCTCCAGCCCACACCATCCTCCATGGTGCCTTATACCTCCCAGGCCAACTCATGCCCTGGTCCAGCATTGAAGCCAAAGGTGTTGCTTCCCTACCCACAGCCCTTTTTTTGGCCTGCGAGGATTCCTTCTCTGGGCTGTTCTTAGGATAACTTCCCACTGTTTGGGAAGAAGCAATCAACAATATGCTGACAGCTCAGCAAAATGGCCTTTAATGTATGTAAATTGGCTACCCATTTCATTGGGGAAGGTAGCATGTCCACTTCTGATCCTGCCATCAGTAAAATGCCAAGAGGCAAGATAACATTGGCAATCAATCTAAGCCAGCCCTCCACAATTTTAATCAACCCCCCCCCGCCGCCACCCCCACAGCTTCCTGGTTCCTGAGAGCCATTAAATGCCCAGTCATATAATTATGAAGGAAAATTGGATAAGGACCAAAAACTGGCACAGGGATCACGATATGCGATGGATGTGAACTTTGTGCTGCCTTGTCATCTGAAGAACAACCACAGTATTGAATAGTATTCAGCAGGACGCCCAAGCTTACACAAGGCTACCATCACTTGGCCCACACTGCTCATTAAAGATAGATAGATACCCTACAGTGCAGAAAGAGGCCCTTCGGCCCATCGAGTCTGCACCAACCACAATCCCACCCAGGCCCTATCCCCATATCCCTACATATTTTACCCACTAACCCCTCTAATCTACACATCTCAGGACTCTAAGGGGCAATTTTAGCACAGCCAATCAACCTAACCCGCACATCTTTGGACTGTGGGAGGAAACCGGAGCACCCGGAGGAAACCCACGCAGACACGAGGAGAATGTGCAAATTCCACACAGACAGTGACCCAAGCTGGGAATCGAACCCAGGTCCCTGGAGCTGTGAAGCAGCAGTGCTAACCACTGTGCTACCGTGCCGCCATTTAGACTCCATTTCTTAATGAGGTGTATTTTGATTGCAGCAGCATCTTTCCAGGTTCTAATATAACACTGCAAAACATGGTGCAGGAGGTGGTCAGGAAAAGAGAAAGATCCTCCAGCCACAGGGGACCAGACACACAATGAGAAGCCAGCAGGAGCAGATAACCATCACGGTCAATGCCAGCAGTGCTGCCCCAAGGACCTCGATGCAGCATTGCAAAAAAAATTCAACATCCTCATACAAATGATCAAGGTCACTGAATGCATCTGCCACAGAGGACTTCAACAGGTCAGTATACAGAAAAAGGCTGATCCAAAATGAAATGCATGATGTATTTGCAGACCTGCCAGAAAGTTTGATGTCATTGGCAAGGAACATGGAAGAGTCCAGCACCAACTTGGCAACTCTTCTTTCCAGTGTAGAAATGATGGTGGACTAAGATCTCTTTTAAAAGCTGAACAAAGATCCTTAAAAATAGCTTAACTGTGTGGATTCAAAAATCTCAAATTGCTGAAGAGTTACTAATGCTCACCTGGGATTACACAGCGCAACTTCAAAGGGAGCTGCATTAAGGCCTTTTTGTATTTGATAACCCAGGTTTGCTGGCAGAGACAGAACGTCCACTAAGGCAATGGCCTGTCAAACATTCCTTTTAACTCAATGGCAGTCTTGAAACCAAGCAGAATTACAGGTCCTGAATAAACATCCTTTGTTGAAGACCTTGCAATGAGGTAATGTCATGTGACTTGAGCTGCATAATTCAGTCTGTTTGATCAAAGCAAGCTACACCAAAAGAGCTCTGATCCAGGTTGGACAAATGGACCCATGTACCCAGCTTCTGTTGGAAGTTCTGTCCATCACCTAAAAGACTGATTCATCTCTGTATATCTAATTGTGTAAAGTCAACACTACTTAAAAAGTGAATTACCCAGCTTCTGTTTTGAGCCCACCAACCCCCTTGAACATTGATACTAAACTTTGGAACCTACATGCAACAAAAAAAAGTTTCTTTCCTCTGTGGTCTCTGCTGTAGATCTTTTTACTACCTGTTTGCAAAGGAGATGTTGCAAAACCTCTCTTCACATTTTGCATGCATGCAAATAAACTAACCTTTGATTTCACCCGATTGAATTTGTAGTGGCGTTATTCATATAAATCTGGATTGCACCAAAACAAAGGGGTTGGAAAATACACTGCTGTTTATAAAGAGGGAAACAAATCAAAGCACTTTTGTTTATGAACAGGTGGTGAGAGGCAATTAGCGCTGCTTAAAATTAAACTCATCCATAACAATGCTCAACTCCATGAGAATACTTGGACACCCAACCATGTGGCTAATGGCTGACATCTCAACTCCCTTTGCAAAACAAGCAGAAGTCACGAAGTGCCCAAGTGCTGTAGTGGAAGCACAGACTAAGTCAGCTCATTGACACCCAATTGCCGATTGCTGCCATGCAGTCTCAAAATGCTGCCATCATAACTGCAGGTATCAGTGACCAAAGGGGCTAGCAGGGTCTCATTGAAGTCAGCAATGTTCCCTGAGGGTAGATTTCCAAGGTGCCAGGGGAGTGGCAGTGGCTCCCTGGAACACAAACCTGCTGTGTTCTCTCATGATGACAGCCTTCCTCCTCCTATCACTGCCACTCCACCAATGCTCTTGTTGTTGCCTGTCAGCAGCCAATCCAAGTTGTTATCTATGCAGGTGGAATAGTCTGAAACTGAACCTTCTCAGACCAGAGCCACTCAAGGTTGTCCTGGAGGGCCATCAGCATCTTTCCACCAGCCATGCAGCAGTCGCTAGGACAGGACTGCACAAGAGCACTAGGTCAGGCAAAGGTTAAAAACAAGACAGGTTAAAAAAGGGAATGTACTAGTTAAGTGCTAGATATTAATCGGATGGTTTTTTTTAAAAAGTTGTTTTGGAATGGATCTTTGTGGAGTCCAAAATGATGCTGTGATGGTCAGTGAGAGGGCAATCTGATGAACAAATATGATGATTGCCTCCTCGATCCCTGCTCCACTTCAGATGTTCACCATATGTGGTGGCAAGTGCTATGCCATGATGATGCGTGATACTTAATAACTTCTGAACTTTGTTTTGATCTAACAAAATGATTAGAGAATAATTTTTTTGCACATTTAAAGAATATAACAAACAAAACATAGAGCTGGCAGGTTGAAACTGGAATGTAAACTACAAGATTGATTTGATTTTCAGTCTGTGACCACAGCACTTGAACATAGGATGGAAGAAGGTACTTGGTTGCAATTGATCACTCACCAGTGACTCCTACTGGAATAGGTATATCAGTACAAGTCAAGGGCAAGACAGATGCAAGTTCTCACTTTAAGTTGCCCCATTTTAGCTTATTTTGATTTCATGTGTCTGTTTTAAATGGAGCCAGTCCTCGTGGTTTTGCAAAAACTCATGGTTGTGCTGTGTGTGACAGAGTCCTGTGAACACTCAGCTCCATTTTGGAGGAGCCTTTCCCATTCCCCACTGCGCAGCAAGGATTCAAGAAAAGGAAGTGGTGAGTGGGAGGAACAACCAGTGGGAGGGTTGACAAGTAGTAAGGGGTCCAGCATGACGGGGAGCATGATCGGCAGCAGGAAAGGTGGTGAGCAGGAGATGAGAGGAGTGGGAGTAAAACTTTTGTTTATGAATGCTGTAATTTGGCAATGCAGGGTAATGTTATTTTTCCTGAAAGGAAAAGGTCCGACAGAACCTAACTAAAGCTTTTACATTGAATGTAATGGGAAAATCTGATTCACTAAATGGGTTTCATTTAAAGCTGCATTTTTCAGGAACACAAGAAATTATTGTACGTCTTCCCCAGTAGCCTACCTGCCAAAATATATAGTCAAAATTCGTACATGGACAATGGTCATTTTGACATGGTGCTGGAGGGTGGCCAACACCAATGAAACTGTATCACAGGAATTGATGTCTTAAGGAAATAGGTAGAAAAAAAAATTCAACAGGACAAAATAAATTACATCCACCCAGGCTCAATCTTACAATCCAATGGTGTGCATCTGACTGGTGTTGGGATTGCATTACAATGCCATAGATTCATTGAATGGACAAAGCAGCTTTTTTTAAAAAATCTTATATATTTTTGGGGAGAAAAATAACACTTTGTTTGGTGATGGTGCATATTGGACCACCAGAAATTAAAAGGGCAAGTATTGCAAATTCAACCCACCACAATGATCCAATCTCAGCTACACTATGATGGGAAGTGGCCAGCAAAAGTCAGAGGGAAAAGAGCCACCATTCTCCTCAGATGCAGAAGAACTGAATGGTGTCAGAACCATCAAATCAGAATTAAAATTGGGACAGCAGTGGTTAGTATTACTGCCTCACAGCACCAGGGATGATTTTAATCTCGAGTGACTGTGTGGAGTTTGTATGTTCCCCCCAGGTCTGTGTGGGTTTTCGCCAGGTGCTCCGGTTTCCTCCCACACTCCCAAGATGCATAGGTTAGGTGGATTAGCCATGGTAAATGCATAGGGTTACACAGATAGGGTTTTTGGGGGGGGGGGGGGGGGGGGGGGGGAGAGCTGCTCTTTTGGATAGTTGGAGTTCAATGGGCTAAATGGCCAGTAATGTAAGAATTCTATGAAAAATAGTCATAAGATATTTGAAGGAAGGAAGCAGCAAAGGAAGGAGGATTAAAAAAAAACCAAAACGATATGACTCTTTTTTTGGAACTGTAGAGTCTATCAACTTGAATCATTGGCTCTCTCTCTCTCTCTGTGTGGACACTGCCAGACAGGCTTGGTTTTTCCAGCATTCTGTTTTTGTTTGATTTCCAGCAACTGCAGTAGTTTGCTCTTCGAGGGAAAAAAATATTGCCATCCTTATAAAAAAAAGTGAAAGAAAAAATTATGTGCAGTGATAAAGTATCTTATTTATCTCAAACATCCAAAAACACTTCATCTATGCATTATTTTCAAGTGCATAAGGAAATGATCTATTTACTAGGCTCCATGAGATAAATACTAGTTAATCTATTTTTGGTGGTTGTGATGAAGGAAGGAATGTTGGTCAGGACTCCAATCTTTGAACATCTAAATTTTAACCATAAACACTGGAACTGCCCATGGTTTATTGCAGCTCATTAAAGCATTGCACCTCTGTCATCCATTCATTTGAGCGTCAGCATTGATTATACACACACACACAGCTTGCACTGAACTCGGCCTTCCAACAAAAAGAGCCAACTGAGCCAAGCTGACAAGAAAATACTGTGCGAGTAATTTGATAGTAATGGTGGTGGGATTCTACAGATGTTGTCCATTTGGCAGCAGAGGTTTTTTAATAAGAAAATAGCATGTTCTTTTGGTGTAGTTCAAAAAAGCACAGGGTCTCACTATCACCATACTTTTGCAAATGCAATCGAGATTGCTGCATTGGATACTGAACCTTCTATTCAATAATAACAGAAAGACCACAATTTTATTTGGCCAGAAGCAGTGACTTGCTCCAGAATCACCATCAAACAGCCCATCCCCCCCACCCCCCGATTCCTATTGACTCCAGTTTCGTTGGGGCGACTTGATGCCACACTCGGCCTTAATATCAAGGGCAGTCACTCTCACTTTAATCCTGGAGTTTAGATCTTCCAAATCCAAGTTATTAAAAATTCCTTCCTGGGATATGGGCATCACTGTCAAAGCCAGCACTTATTGCCCATCCCCAATTATCCTCGAGAAGGTGTTGGTAAGCCACCTCTTAGACTGCTGTATTTCATGAATTATGAAAATTCACAAAATCAGATAGATGGAACGAAAAAGCAGTTTGATCCAAATCAACAAGATAGAAATGTGGAAATTGGTGTGAAGCTTGTAGGCAGCACAGCAAGCTTTTCTCACCACATTGAACAACACCTGTGCAATTTCAATGGGGAGCAGGAATCATAATCAGCTGGAGGGGAAGGGCCTAAGTCAAAGGGCACCCCGATTTCAGATTTAAAAGCACCCCCCCCTCCCAAAATGGGGTGACTGAGGGCCCACCCTGGCACCAACTGGGTATTATACTTACTTGCATGCCCCCCGTGTGGTCTTCATTTCTAAAACACAGCTGCAGGTGGTTTTTACCTTGAGGAGCTCCTGTAGTGATGTCCTGGGAATGATATGATTGGCCTTTAACAACCACAACCATCTTTCTTTATGCTAGTTTTATACCACCCCCTGATTTCTGTTAGCTCCAGTTTTGCAAGGCCAGACTAGGTCAAGTGCTATCTTGATGTCATGGGCAATCTCTGCCTCACCTCCACTCTGGAATTCCATTCTTTTGTCCATATTTGGATCAAGGCTATAATTAGATCATGAATCAAATGGCCCTGGCAAAACCCAAACTGAGCATGTTATTGTTGCACAAGTGCTGCTTGATAGCACATTTGATGACACTTTTTTTGCTGATGATTGAGTAGAGACTAATGGGCCAGGTTGGATTTGTCCTATTTTATGTGGACAGTCATGATGTGGAGATGCCAGCGTTGGACTGGGGTAAACACAGTAAGAAGTCTCACATAAGAACATAAGAACATAAGAAATAGGAGCAGGAGTAGGCCATCTAGCCCCTCGAGCCTGCCCCGCCATTCAATAAGATCATGGCTGATCTGACGTGGATCAGTACCACTTACCCGCCTGATCCCCATAACCCTTAATTCCCTTACCGCTCAGGAATCCGTCCATCCGCGCTTTAAACATATTCAGCGAGGTAGCCTCCACCACCTCAGTGGGCAGAGAATTCCAGAGATTCACCACCCTCTGGGAGAAGAAGTTCCTCCTCAACTCTGTCTTAAACCGACCCCCCTTTATTTTGAGGCTGTGTCCTCTAGTTTTAACTTCCTTACTAAGTGGAAAGAATCTCTCCGCCTCCACCCTATCCAGCCCCCGCATTATCTTATAAGTCTCCATAAGATCCCCCCTCATCCTTCTAAACTCCAACGAGTACAAACCCAATCTCCTCAGCCTCTCCTCATAATCCAAACCCCTCATCTCCGGTATCAACCTGGTGAACCTTCTCTGCACTCCCTCCAATGCCAATATATCCTTCCTCATATAAGGGGACCAATACTGCACACAGTATTCCAGCTGCGGCCTCACCAATGCCCTGTACAGGTGCATCAAGACATCCCTGCTTTTATATTCTATCCCCCTCGCAATATAGGCCAACATCCCATTTGCCTTCTTGATCACCTGTTGTACCTGCAGACTGGGCTTTTGCGTCTCATGCACAAGGACCCCCAGGTCCCTTTGCACGGTAGCATGTTAAAGTCCAACAGGTTTATTTGGTAGCAAAAGCCACTAGCTTTCGGAGCGCTGCTCCTTCATCAGGTAAGTGGGAATTCTGTTCACAAACAGGGCATATAAAGACACAAACTCAATTTACAAAATAATGGTTGGAATGCGAGTCTTTACAGGTAATCAAGTCTTAAAGGTACACACAATGTGAGTGGAGAGAGGATTAAGCACAGGTTAAAGAGATGTGTATTGTCTCCAGCCAGGACAGTTAGTGAGATTTTGCAAGCCCAAGGCCTTCAACATGTCATTGATGAAGACGAACATCTCACCAAGGCCATCCCCACACCCCCACTTCTTGCCTTCAAACAAACCATTGTCTGCAGCAAACTACCCAGCCTTCAGGAGAACAGTGACCACGACACCACACAACCCTGCCACAGCAACCTCTGCAAGACATGGCGGATCATCGACACGGATGCCATCATCTCACGTGAGAACACCATCCACTAGGTACACGGTACATACTCTTGCAACTCGGCCAACGTTGTCTACCTGATACACCGCAGGAAAGGATGTCCCGAGGCATGGTACATTGGGGAGACCATGCAGGCACTACGACAACGGATGAATGAACAGCGCTCGACAATCACCAGGCAAAAAAGTGTTCTCTTCCTGTTAGGGAATATTTCAGCGGTCACGGGCATTCGGCCTCTGATCTTCGGGTAAGCGTTCTCCAAGGCAGCCTTCGCGACACATGACAACACAGAGTCGCTGAGCAGAGACTGATAGCCAAGTTCCGCACACATGAGGACGGCCTCAACCGGGATCTTGGGTTCATATCACACTATCTATAACCCCCACAACTTGCCTGGGCTTGCAAAATCTCACTAACTGTCCTGGCTGGAGACAATTCACACCTCTTTAACCTGTGCTTAACCCTCTCTTCACTCACATTGTCTGTACCTTTAAGACTTGATTACCTGTAAAGACTCGCATTCCAACCATTATTTTGTAAATTGAGTTCGTGTCTTTATATGCCCTGTTTGTGAACAGAATTCCCACTTACCTGATGAAGGATCAGCGCTCCGAAAGCTAGTGGCTTTTGCTACCAAATAAACCTGTTGGACTTTAACCTGGTGTCGAGAGACATCTTATGTGGACAGGGCATAAGTGGGCAATTTTATACTGTCAGTTAGATGCCAGTGTTGTAAGTGTACTGGAAGAGCTTGGCTGGAGGCGTAGCTAGTTCTGGAGCACAAGTCTTTCATACTATTGCCTACACATTGTCAAGGCCCATAGCTTTTGCAACATATAGTGCCCACAGCTGTCTCTTGATATTACTTGGAGTGAATAGAATTGGCTTAACATTGACACCCAGGATGCTGGGGCCCCTAGGAGGTGGTGGGAAGGATTGGCCACTAAGCATCTTTGGCTGAGGATGGTTGCAATTGCTTGAGCCTGGTCTTCTGCACGGATCGGTTAGGCTCCTCCATCATTAAGGATGGGGATACTGATGGAGCCTCCTCCTCCTATTAGTTGTTCACTCATTTACAACTGAATGTGTCAGAACTGCAGAGTTTTGATCTGATTCATTGGCTAAGAGATTACTTAGCTCTGTCCATCACATGGCTTCCACCGTTTGGCATACAATTATTCTGTATTGTAGCTTCACCAGGTTGATATCTAATTTTTAGGTTTGCCTGGCGCTGCTCCTGGCATGCCCTCCTCCACTGCCCATTGACCCAGGATTGATAGTAATGGAAGTGGAATATGCAGACCATGACATTTCAATTTGTGGTTGAATCCAATTCTTCTGCTGATGGCCCAGTGTCTCATGGATGCCCAGTTTTTAGCTGCTAAGTCTGAATCAGCATCAAGGCACAGCACTAATTTAGAATTGATGGTCTCTGAATTTATGCAATCACAGAAGCAGCAAGTCTCAGAGGTTATGGATAAGGAAAAGGCAGGACACAAGTGGCTCCAAGATTTTAAAGGTAATACACAGCACAAATTGATCAGCGCAATGGCGGAATGGTCGGTGCTGCTGCCTCACAGCTCAGGGACTCGGGTTCAATTCTGGCCTCAGCTGTGTACCAGTTTCCTCCCACAAACCAGAGACAAGCAGGTTAGGTGGATAGCCATGGTATATTGACCCTCAGTCTGTGATGGACTGGCATCCTGTCCTGGGTTTGACGGGATAGGCTCGAACTCTCCACAACCCTGAATTGGAGGTTAAGTGTAAGTGAAGTGCATGGGTGGATTGTACAATTCTAGCTAAAAACTAGTGAATTTGGTTAAATATATTGGCCTTCACAATATCATTGGCATGTACATTGAGGGATAGAGGGCTATGGAGAAATGTTACAGAAAAGTTGAGGCCAGCATAGATGAGCCATGGCTTTATTGAGTGACGGACAGGCTTGAAGGGCCTGGTGGGCTACTCACGCCTATATCTTGTGTTGTGTACCTTAAAGGGCACAACACCACAACTATAAATGAAAACTGTGCAGTTCTATATCTTCCCTTGGCTGAAGCAGCGCTCCGAAAGCTAATGGTATTTGCTACCAAATAAACCTGTTGGACTTTAACCTGGTGTTGTTAAAACTCTTACTGTGTTTACCCCAGTCCAATGCTGGCATCTCCACATCATGTACATTTGTCACAGTAGAATATTTTTTATGATGTAAAACAGTTCTCTATATTTTTAAAACTATTATATCACACTGAACATTGAAGTGCAAGAGTTAAGATTTTTAAACAGTGTTTTCATAACAATACTATTAAAACTAAAACAGCATACTTGCAAATATATTGACGCAAAGCTCAACCATGCCTATGCATTATTTGGCCAAGGGGCACTCACTTTACCTAGAGGTGAATGTCAGAAGTGTAATTGTTTCCTGATGCACTTTTTCAGCAAAAAAAAACCTAAGAAAAACTAACGACAATAATCATCCCATGTAGGGCTGGAGGCCCAAGGGAAGATATAGAATTGCACAGTTTTCATTTATAGTTGTGGTGTTGTGCCCTTTAAGATACACAAGATAGAGGCATGAGTAGCCCACCAGGCCCTTCAAGCCTGTCCGTCACTCAATACAGCCATGGCTGATCGATGCTGGCCTCAACTTTTCTGTAACATTTCTCCATAGCCCTCTATCAAATATTTATCCACCTCCTCTTTGAATACTTCCAATGATCCAGCCTCCACCACCCTTTGGGGCAGAGAATTTGATTTGACTATGGAATTCTTGCTTATTTCCTGAGAAAGTATTGATTTGATTTATCACCACATGTATTTGTGTACGTGAAAAGTATTGTTTCTTGCATGCTATACAGACAAGGCATACTGTTCAGAGAAGGAAAGGAAGGGATGGCTAGAAACATCCTGCACAGTTACTTGATTAAAGGACATTTCTTACAGGCAGAGTATCACCACAATATCTACCAGATAAAGGTGTGTTGAAATTTCTTCTAAGAGGGTGGTGAATTTCTGGAATTCACCACCCTCTTAGAAGAAATTTCAACACACCTTTATCTGGTAGATATTGTGGTGATACTCTGCCTGTAAGAAATGTCCTTTAATCAAGTAACTGCGCAGGATGTTTCTAGCCATCCCTTCCATTTTATTGATGCCATTCTGTCTACAGTGGCATCCTATATTTTTACTGCAGCAGCATAATTGCTAGAATGTTGGTTTTAATCTGAACTAATACTGTTCTTGGTGTTCCCCTGGGATTTTGCAGAGTGGGGTTTGATTGTACCTGGCAATCATCTCATCATGTGACAAGGTGAAGCTAAGCTTCACAGAACATTCAAGCTTAGATGCTGCTTTTGAGGGGAGAGAGAGCATGGAGAGCATGCAAGAGAGAGGGACGTATTCTCTCTCTGAAGTTAGAGACTGCAATTAGCCAAGAGATAAGTCTCTTTCTTGGAGATTCCGTTGTACAAGAATGGCGGCACGGTAGCACAGTGGTTAGCACTGCTGCTTCACAGCTCCAGGGACCCGGGTTCGATTTGGGTGACTTGGGTCACTGTCTGTGTGGAGTTTGCACATTCTCCTCATGTCTGCGTGGGTTTCCTCCGGGTGCTCTGGTTTCCTTTATCTGCCTATAAGAAATGTCCTTTAATCAAGTAACTGTGCAGGATGTTTCTAGCCATCCCTTCCACAGTCCAAAGATGTGCGGGTTAGGTTGATTGGCTATGCTCAAATTGCCCCTTAGTGTCCTGGGATGCGTAGATTAGAGGGATTAGCGGGTAAAATATGTAGGGATATGGGGGTAGGGCCTGGGTGGGATTGTGGTCGATGCAGACTCGATGAGCCAAATGGCCTCTTTCTGTACTGTAGGATTTCTATGATTCTTTCCCAGAGTTGCTCTTTTGGAAGCTGCAGAGGTATCCCTGTCTCTGAAGTCTGGAGACTGGGAGCTGCCAGAGATTAGGTTTACTTCTGAAGTTTTGCTGTTTCAGGATACATCTTTCTCTAAAAACTGCTGTCTGGATCTCTGTCCAGAAGTCTTAAAAGGCTGAAAATCTAACACCAAGTGAGCAGACTTGTTTGTGCTAGCTAATTCTGAAGGATTTATGTCTATGGGAAAACTGCTGAATCAGAACAGTGGAGATGGATAGCTGTCAAGAATTATACTTTGTCATGTTTAAGTGTTTTGTGCTGCCAGAGGAAGTGGTTGAGGTGGGGACATTGACAACATTTAAACAGATACATGGATAGAAAAGGTTTAGGGATATGGGCCAAATGGGGTTGGCTTAGATGGGCATATTGGTCAGTATGGATGAGTTTGGGCCCGAGGGCCTGTCTCCGTGCTGTAGATTCTATGATTGGTAAAAATTATGCTAATTTTTCTTGTTACATTCTGTGTTCTTAAATAAAGTTTGTTTTGATAAAAGGTTTTTTTAAAAATTCATTCGAGAGACATGGGCATCGCTGCCTAGCCAGCATTTATTGCCCATCCCTAATCACCCTTGAGAAAGTGGTGAGCTGCCTTCTTGAATCGCTGCAGTCCATGTTCTGTTGGTTGATCCACAATGCCATTAGGGTGGGAATTCCAGGATTTTGACCCAACAACTGTGAAGGAATGGCGATATATTTCCAAGTCAGGATGGTGAGCGGCTTGGAGGGGAAATTGCAGGTGGTGTTCCCATTTATCTGCTGTCCTTGTCTTTCTAGATGGAAGTGGTCGAGGATTTGGAAGGTGCTGTCTAAGGATCTTTGGTGAATTGCTGCAGTGCATCTTGTAGATAGTACACACTGTTGCTACTGAGCGTTGGTGGTGGAGGGACTGAATGTTTGTAGATGTGGTGCCAATCAAGCAGGCTACTTTGTCCTGGATGATGTCATGCTTCTTGAGTTTTGTTGGAGCTGCACCATCCAGACAAATGGGGAGTATTCCATCACACTCCTGACTTGTGCCTTGTAGATGATGGATAGGCTTTGGGGAGTCAGGTGGTGAGTTACTCGCCACAGTATTCCTAGCCTCTGACCCGCTCTTGCAGCCATTGCGTTTGTGGTGAGTCCAGTAGTGTTTCTGGTCAATGGTAACCCCAAGGACACTGACTGTGGGGGAATTTAGTGATGGTTACACCATTGAATGTCAAGGGCCAGTGGTTAGAGTGTCTCTTATTGGTGATGGTCATTGCCTGGCATTTGTGTGGCACGAATGTTATTTGCCACTTGTCAGCTCAAGCCTGGATATTGTCACATTTGAACATGGACTGCTTCAGTATCTGAGTCGCTGCAAATGATGCTGAATATTGTGCAGTGAACATCCCCACTTCTGACCTTAGGACGGAGGGAAGGTCATTTGTGAAGCAGCTGAAGATTGTTGGGCCTAGGACACTACCCTGAGGGACTCCTGCAGAGATGTCCTGGAGCTGAGATGACTGACCCTCCACAACCATCATCCCATGTACCAGGTATGACTCCAACCAGCGGAGAGTTTGTCCCCCGATACCCATTGATTCCAGTTTTGCTCGGGCTACTTAATGCCACACTCAGTCAAATGCAGTCTTGATGTCAAGGACTGTCACTCTCACCTGCTTACTAGTGGGTCAATTGAAATCATACCTGGAATGAAACACCTTATGTTCACCAATCCTCAACCCATGAATTGGCCTGGTGAATCTCCTATGGACTGCCTCTAATGTTACTATCTTTTTTTGGTAAGGGGAACAAAACTGTACACCGTATTCCAGGTGAGGCCTTACCACCACCTTATACAATTGCAACATAACCTCCCTTTGCCTTCTTAATGGATCTGCCCATTATCTTTTTGTAATTCATGCACTAGAGCACCTAGATCCCTCTATTTCACTCACTTAGTCTCTCTCCAATTGAGATAATAAAAGCCTTTGATTCCTCCTACCAAAAAGGATGACCTCACACTTCCCCACATTAAACTCCATTTGCCAGGTTTTTTGCCCCGTCACCAAATCCATCTATATCCTGCTGTAGAATCACTATCCTCACCACAACATGCCCTTCCACTTATCTTCGTATCATTGGCTAATTTGGAAACCTTACATTCTGTTTCTTCCTCCAGGTTATTAATGTAAACAGTGAACAATTGCTGATGCCAATTTAAGGGGTAATCAACCGAGGTGGGTCACATGACCCAGGGAGTCAACCAGGGATCAGGGTGGGGGAAATCACCCTAGCAAGCATGGGTTTCTGTATCAGTTCAATCCTGGAAGCCAACTGGCGGCCATGAGCCAGCAAACCTCTATTATAGTTACTTGTAAATAAATGTTGCAATTGTTATTTACCGAACTGATGAATAGGAATTATTCCAGTTGTAACCACTGAACTTGCAGCACAAACGATCTATGAAGCCCAACTTGTCTGGGACTGTGTTCATACTCTGTACAACCCTACTACCACTCCTTCTTCCCACCCTGTCCCCTATCTTCCTACCATCTGCTCTGTCAAGTGCACCAAGCTCCCACCTAAATATAGTCTGCTTCAACCACTTCTGGCAACAATTTCACATTTTTAATCACTTAACAAAGTCCTCTCAAATTCTCTAGATGGTCTGTTAGTGGCCATCCTATGCTTATTTTCCTTGTTTTGGATTCATTCAGTGGAACAGTTGTTCCACAGCCACATCAAACCCTTTCATAATGTTCAAAAATTTAATTAGGTCTTCTTGTGGTAATCACTTTTCCAGAAAGCCACAGCCCACACAATTTTTTTCCCCCACATGAAGAGTTTTATTACTACACTCATTTTCCATTTACTTTATTAAAAGTGCCATTGATACTTGAAAACCTAAGCAACTTGACTTGAAACATACAAGAAAAATCAATCACACTTAGGCAGACATATTGGCAGCCAAACGAACTCATTCGTTGCAGCAGGAACAGAGGACTACCTTAAATACATTAAGAGCACAACTGGAATCATTTCTAAATGAGTGAAAAGGCACTAAAATCTGTGGGCCTTCTCTATCAGTTTACAAGAATATTTTAAGGATAGTTAATTGGCATCGGGGCCCTCCCAGTGGGTCCCCTGATGGACCACAAATAAGACCAACCCCCCCCCCCCCCCCCAAACCCCTGGGGATGAAGTGGTGCACACCATTAAAAAAAAAGGGGGGGGGTGTCAGGAAGATTCCAAACCATTTCACACCAGGTGCAAATCAGACTTTTAGCATTGCACACTATTTTCCCAACTCACCAAGCTGATCACAGGGTGTAACAAGGTGGTAAAATCCCACTCATCATCTCCAGAGGCAGGCGCCAGAAGGCCTACTATTTACCAGGATATTGGCCCAACTGAATTCATGGTTTGTTAGGCTCTCACTCCTTTGCCTGCCCCCCCCCCCCCCCGAAAAATAAAAAAATACCACCTCCATACCCTCTGATATCCCCCAATTAGGCCATTTGGCAACCATATCGACAGACATCTGGTCAGACATGTGTTTTTTCAGATGGGTTCATTATGAATGCTTAACTGCAAGAATAGCTAAACTCAGCCTGTCAGGGTTTTCCACCCCCCTGCCACACACATCTGCAATGGGGAGTTGGAAGGTCTGTTTTATTGACATTTTCATTACTTTGTAATAGCCTGATCCTTCTTCAAACACTGGAAAGTTGGCAGGAACAACTACACATGTGCACTCAGCATGATCAGCATTGAGTCTCAGGCCCTGAAATTACAGGATAGATACAAGAAAGGCTGAAAACAACCCAAGAGTAGAAGCAAGTGAGGGTGAAAAATAATCCAGGAATACAGCAAGGCAGAGCTATAGAAGATCTGCTAAAATGAACAGCATGATCTCAATAATGCATTTTTAGCTCCATTCCCCATTTGAAAGGCAGCTAAATTAATGGCCTGGTCAGCAGCAAGGAGGGAGCACCACCAACAGGAAGAGCAAACAAAAGCCAGGTGCCCTTACAGAAAGCCAAGGATCAGTTGGTAGCACGTCTGAAGCAGAAGAGCCCAGGTTCCAGTCCCACTCTGGTACTTGGGCGCATAAGGACCAAGGCCGACAGTCCAGTGCAGTACTGAGAGAACAGTGCACTGCCATTTGGATGAGACATTAAACAAGTTTGCACCTGCCTCCTCAAGAGGACAAAGATTCCATGGCACTAATTATCTGGCCATTATCTCAATGTTAATGACATTCAGAATTTTTTTTTTTAAGTGGCTGTGATGCTGATGTAACCAAAGCAGAAGGCCCTGGCAATCTGGAGGAGCAAGGGACTGAAAAGAGGCAATGGGTGCTTGCACAGCAGTCTCAGGATTTGTTCCCTGTATTTAAAATCATTAACCTTACCCCCTGCTCATGAGGGAGGTAGGGGAGGCAGGTTAAAAGATAACTTTAGAATCTTAGAGCTCAACAATTATGACACCAAATGTATTAAATTGAGAATTTGGTCATCCTTTTTCCTTGTGTACAATACCTTAAACTTCTCCTTTGAATGTTATTCATCTTTGTTCCACCCCCTTACATATTTTGACAGGGTGTCACAACTTGATTCAGTATTCCTAATGTAAAAGGAGAGCAACGTCAGAAAAATTTGAGCATTTGGCTGTCCCAGTAGGGAGAGCAAACATCTGCACACGATCCTGAGCCATCAACAGTCTTTTAGTCAATGGCCTTATATGGATAAACATTTTTATAGAAGACACCAAATTTAAGCCAAGCCAGTCATCAAGTAGTTGTAGTGCCAAGAAGTTGTGGATTTAGCAAAACCAGTGAAAATGTTACTAATTCTACATTTTCTCGTCGGCTGTCTGAGGTGGATTCCCATGTCACATGAAGGGATTAGTAAAATATCCCCCCTTCAGAAGAAAAGTATTTACTACTCTCTCCAGTGTGTTCCAGCCTTCCAGGAAAAATGATTCCCTCTGGATTAAACTAAGAGAGCCTTCCAGCAGTGTTAAAATATTGGAGAAGAACAGCACAAATTAAGAGCCTCAAAAATTAATTGAATTTGTTTGAGAAAAACAGTTCACTAAACAGCATTTAATGTAATAAAATTAGCTCACAATAATTCAAAGCCAGTTAGAAATATCATACCAGCAGGTACTCAGAGGTTCTTACGCTCAGACCAAAAAGTACCACAGTAAATTATGCAAGGATAAACTAAAAATTGGGCGATTGTGTTAAAATTAAATCTGCATATAGCCAAGAAAATGTACAATTTTAGCAAAATTAATATTGCAATTAATTTAAGTTTATTCATATAATAAAGTTATAGAATTATTAGTTACACCTCAAAGATAGCAGCAGTTATCAGGAGGAGTGTGTCCAGCATGGAGAGACATTTAATTAACATATTTAAAAATCAGGCTTTCATTATTGCAAGGCAGCTCTCGACAAGTGTTTTTTTTCAGCATTCCTTGTGGATCAGGAGCAATAGTACTGCCCCCAGACCCTCAGGGAAGCAATTGCTCCTGTCCCAAAACCACACCCCCAACTAACTTAACACAATGTGATCAACTCCTTGCTGCATTTGTTAACTGCCCCTAGCATCAACTGCCGACCTTCCACTAATTTTAATAGCCAAGGAAAGAGGAACCAAAAAAAATGATGAGATCCTGTTGTTAATTTCTTTGTCCATCTTGGGCTCCCTTTAACCCTCCTGTAAATATTGGTGCCAGTGTCTTCCATAACGGAAGAAAGAAAAATTGTTGAGGGAGAAAGAGGAAGAGACGTTTTGTATCATGCAATAGGAGGATAGAAGGAGATCCGACGTGAATGGACAAACATTCACATGCAACAAACATTTTCGCTCGCCCGAGTCAGTAATGAGAGAGCTTGGGTTAAGATAATCATCATAAACAAACATAATGGGGGCAATTGAGCCCATGCTCAGTCTGTGGAATGGTGGCACGTGCTCAAAATCCAGAGAGCATAATTTGCACCAGTGAGTTTCCAATCCTACCAGCCCCTTGCTGGAGGAGTGATGTGAAGCACACCATGGGACCACAGAAAGCTCATTTTAATTTATCAGCAAGTACTCGTCCAGGACTCAGGCAGCCAGCATCCTCCGCAGCATGCAGTGCTCTGGAGGCACTGGAGAGGACTCAGGCGACACATGTTCAACTCTGGGCAGGGGGTCCCAGAATCACCATTTTGGGGAGAGTGGTCAGGAGGGGTTATTTGCAGGCCTTACCTTCATGCCATGGTGCCCTTTGCTTTAAGGGGTTGTGAAGGCAGGTATGCAGGTAATGCTTCCCATGTCCACCTTCCTGGGTTCCTGTCCATATCGCAGCTGAGGGAGTGCCCTTCCTTAGTGGGGTCAAGCAAGAGGATAGGAGGGACATAGCACTGCTGTTCTCAAACTCAAAAGGGGATGAGGCGACCTGGTGGTTCCCCCAAACTTGGTGTCATGAACAGATAGGGTGGAGGCTCTGTGGGTGAAATTTACTGCCAAACATTCAAATCAAAATGGTGACTCACTGGCACCAATATGCACCCATACCCATGGTTCCTTAATCTTCCTGACCCTCCAACTACATCAAGATGTCCCCCAGGATCCACAGCTGAGGTTGAGGTGACATTGTCTGTACCTTTAAAGACTTGATTACCTATAAAGACTCGCATTCTAACTATTTTGTAAATTGAGTTTGTGTCTGTATATGCCCCGTTTGTGAACTGAACTTCCACTTACCGGACGCAGGAGCAGCGCTCCAAAAGCTAGTGGCTTTTGCTACCAAATAAACCTGTTGGACTTTAACCTGGTGTTGTGAGACTTCTTACTGTGTTTCCCTCATGGGTGGCAGGGGCTGGAGATGCTCAGGGTCCTTTGCCTGTACTCTTACTAATCCTCTTCTCTTCAGGTTCCTCCCGTGCTTCTAATTGGGATGGAAAGGCAGCTGGAGTGTAACAAAGAAGTCTCACCATCCTCTGACACTGATACTTCAGGATTTCCACCAGTACCTGCCCCATGCAGTCAACATCTTGCACCATCATCCAGCCATCTTCTGCCATGAGTGCACGTCCTGTACAAAGGTACCCACTGCAGACAATCTTGCAGTGTTGGCCTCGATGCGCTGCAGTGATGGCACCATCTCCTCAGATAGAAGGCAATGGGATTTCTCCACTCAGGAGGGGTTGCTGTCATCCTTCCCAGATACCGTGACTCTGCCTTTGTAGCTGTGGCACAACTGGACCCAGGGGCATATCATCAGCAAGGGACTCAGCAGAGTCCTGGCCGCTGGTATCCCTACAAATGCTGGGTCCTGGGACATCTGTGGATCTTCAGCTGTGAGGTGCTCACCAGCAAGTGATCAAGAAGCCTGCCTACTTATTGAACCCACCAAGGTGTGAGTATTTGGGCCGGTACACGTGGATGACAACTGTGACGCCAGTGGGGTTGGAGAAGTCCCCCTTTCAACTGCTGGAGTCCAGAGGGTCTAGAGGGCATGAGGATGATCCAGCCTGTTCTGCTGGCCAGCCTGCAAGAGGATATGGGTACTCACTTGAAACTTGAGCAATAACAGCATGTGGGTTGAGGATTCTCACATTTCTCTGCTGCCCCCACTTCACCAGAAGCACAGATGCAGTCTTCCTCCTTCCCAGCCAGCTAGAGGGCTTGCTCCACAAATCTTGAGGGCTCTCAGCTCTGTGCATCGGTTGTGGTTGAGTTTGTCCTTCCATGACAGAGAGTGTAGGTGGGAGTGTTGACATTTAAAATGGTGATGAGGTGTGGCAGGCATGGGGCTTGGGTGAGAGCTGGAGCATAGCAGCTACTGGGAAGAACATGATGATTGAGACAGAGGGGGGGGAAACCAAATGCCTGATATTAGCAAAAGCCAAGGTGGCTGAGTGAGAGAAAAGGATCGAGAGTGTGACAGTACTGTGCCTTTAAGAAATATATTTTAATCATGTCTCACTGCAGGATGTTTTAGCAGTCCCTGGGATTTTTTCCAGAGTTGTCTGTAGCCAGTGTCCTTGATTGTTACTGAAGCAGTATAATTGACATCATGTTGGTTTTAATCTGAACTAATGCAGTGTTCTGTTGTTTCAGTGTTACCCTGGGATGGTAGAAGTAGAGCTTGATTTGGGGGGGGGGGGGCGATTGGAAAGTCAGGTCAGGTGGCTGGGGACAGCCGTTTTTACGCAAGTCCAGTTTTAGTTTCATTTTTACAGAAGCTGCTTGAAGCGGACAAAGATAGCAGTGCCTTTTTCCCCCTATCTAGAGTTAGAGATTCTGTTGTCTAGATGGCTGTTTTTGGAAGCTACCAGAGACTGGATTTACCTGAGGTTTTACAGTTTGGAGGAAATACCCTTCTCTGAAAACTGCTGTCAGGTTTGCTGTTTAGAAGTGTTAAAAAGCTGGAAATCCAGCATCATGTGAGCATACTGGTTTTCATGCTAATTAATGCGAAAGAATGGTGCATGTCTGTGGAATATTGCTTTATATTGGAAGATAACGAGCTGTTAAGAGTTATACTGTGCCATGTTTAAATCTTATTATTTTTGTTATATTCTGTTTTGACTTTGTTAGATGAAAGCTTTCAAGTGGATCACTTGAATTATACCTGGAGTGAAATACCTTATGCCCAATGCCAAAATCAGATGCAAAACTTAGGGTCTAGGCTAACTTCACAAAACACCTGGAGTTTCTGGCCTGGGTCTCAACAGGTGCGAGGTGGTCCAGTGGGGAACTGGGGGTTGTTCACTTACCCTGGCTTAGCAAAGAAGATCATTCATCTTCTTCCGACACTGCTGCCCCGTCCTCTTTTGAAATGTGCTTGCACTGACCATGGCTGCCACTGCATCCCAGGTGGGGGTGAGGACTCTGCTGGAAGGCAATTTCCTGGAGCGGGCGTAGAGTATGTCCCACCTCTGCTTCACTCCATCCACATCCTTGAGAGCCTCCTCCAAAAGAAGCTGGTGCTGCCTTCTTGCCTGCCATCTCCTTCAATCGTTGTGGAACAAATGCAGGGGAGCCATTTATATGGATTTCCCCAGTACTTGCAGCAGTTAAGTCATTGTGCGGCAGGCGCAGAGTTAACACATTGAAGCAGCATGAAACTAGCGATAGCTTTTATGCCCACAAATGAGGCATAAGATTTAGCCGTAAATGCACAAGAACTATCGGCGGGAAACACCATTTTTTTGCGCCAGAACCAACACTTCCATTTTTTGGTAAGTTTTCACCCAAATTATGTTATGTGGATTGCTGCTGGAAAAAAATGAAGCACAAAGAATAAATGCTTAAATGTGTAAAAAAATTAAAGGATATGGAAAAAGGGTTGGGAGCTGGAAACCAAGTGGAAAGCTAAGAGTGTACAAGCACAATGGCTTAAGCAGTCTCTCTGGAAAATACTTGCATGAAGTAGTTAAAAATAGTACACCACCCATAATTTTCATTCCAGTTGCAGTATACAAAACCTCTAGCAATACTAAATTGTTTGGAATGCAAGGAAGCAAACAAGAGTCATGAAATGGATGGTGTTAATTTGAGGAGGTGGGGGAGGGACAGGGAGGAAATGGGATGCTTTTAGAATTATCCTTCCAATTTTCCCTTGTGACAAATACAGTATTTAACCTTGGCTTAGTGTCCCTTCCAATGGCACATCCCAGATCTTGAATTTCTTGTTTAGTCATCAATCCAGCATTATGTACCCTTCAAAAAAAAATTGTTTACAGTAAATTTCTAGGACAGAAAACAAAAATACAACTAAAATTCCCAAAAGTGACAAGGAAAAAAAACGTGACAGCAGATATTGGACTCTGGTTAGTGAAAAAAGACACAGTTTTGTGATTAATTTAATCTTTACTCTGCTGAATAACACCAACTACTCTTTAAATGTAATTAATTGGCTGTGAAGCATTGGAGTATCCTGTGGATATTAAAAGGTGCAATACAGACAAGTTCATACTTTTCTTCTCAAGTTCAAACAGAGTCAAAGGGCGAAAGTTAATGTAGGCAAGAAGGGGTCTACCCAACAGTTGGGAGTGCTGGCAAAAGCCCTGCATCAGGTCTCATCAGGAAGGCCTGCCACATTAAGTGCCAATGTGGCCAGCAATGGGCCTTATCTGGGATCAAGGACCACAGGGGCAGAAGCCCAGCCCACCAAGAGCTGCCAGAGCTCAGCAGTGCAACTAGGGAAGGGTGGCAGCTATCAGCAATGCACTCACCCAAGGCTCAGGATTGCCAAGTGATGGCAGGAGAGGAAACTGCAGGGGAAGATCAACAAGGGCACAGTGGGTGGCTCTCAGCAGACTCCATCTACTTTTCATGTCAAATTCCTTCATCAGATACAGAGTGCCTTTGAACGAGGAAAACCTCCCCCTCCACACCCCCATCCCTTCCCAGAAACCCAGATGCAACCACAGCAGCATTTGCTTGATGAGCTGTCCACATGGTGAGTCAATGCCTTCGCACTACAGATTTAACTGGGGCAGAGGCAGCAAGACAGCAGGGCCAACCTCCCTGACCAATTAAATTATCCCCCTGCCACCAAACACGCTGCAGGGGCGGTGTTAAATTCTGTCCAAACATAAATACAACTCACAAATTTTAAAAATTTGTGAACCAAGTTAGATCTCAAATTTGGCTGAGTGACAGGGAACCAGAGAGTAGCGGTTAATAGTTGTTTTTCAAACTACTACCATATGCCCTAATGAACAGTTAGATGTCAAATTTGAAATTCTTCAGCCAGTTGGCAGCCTATTCAGCCAGATGTAGAGCAGCGAGACCGCCACTGAAGCACAGGCCGACTTCATGCAGCATGTTTTGCAGTTTGCACAGTTGCACAGGGGTGAGTCAGTGTCACCAACAGAAGAGGTTGTTGTAGCAGTGTCCGACTCGTGCAGAACCTGCTCAGTTTGACCTATTCAACGTGTGGGAAATTGAAGCCTGAGACTTCCAACATGACATCATTAATCAGGTGCTGATTCTGGGTTGTGTTGTTGGTCTGATGCCACAGGTCTAGAGCAGAACTGCTTGGCTCGGGCAGATTGACTAATTGAGAGGAGGCACTTACTGGATGGGTGGGCGAGGTCATCTACCGGTGGCAAGTCCATATTTTTCTAGCAATTGTATTGTGCGAGCTTCACAATGGATTTGTGGTGCAATGTTGGCAAACACAGGTAGCCAATGTGTTTGTAGACCAGATTGCTTCCAAGATGTTCCTCATGGTCTCATTCAACTGGACATCTACCAATTTGCAATTCAGAGTTCTTCCAGACAGAAGTGCAGTACTCAGCGACTGAATAGCAGAGCCAAAGGAGAGGTTTTCTCCTGTTTGCTGCATAGAGCCTAACTGCAGCAAATCTGGGAGAGAAACAGATTGCCATTGGAGCAGCAGTCCTCTACAGAATTCATGGACTGGGGTGAAAGTGGCCAGCATATTGTACCAACATTTTCAAAAAGCATTCCACAGGCCACATAGTGGGGCTTTATGTGCTTTAAGGGACAGCAGGGTATGACTGTGAGGCAGATAGAGGGATCCCAAGTTCAGAAACAGAGGAGTCTCAGCTCTTGATCTTGTTCAACAGGAACGAGGTACTTGCTCCCTGTGGGGATGAGGAAAAGAGCTGAAGGGAGGATGAGCTAGCTGACCACTGCACTGTGGTACAGGAGGCCATTTAAGAGGGGGAGGAGCAAAAAGACGAGTGGTGGTGGCTGTCAGGGATTAATCAGAATCCCTACAATGCAGGAGGCCATTCGGCCCCATCAAGTCTGCACTAACCACAATCCTACCCAGGCCCTATTCCCGTAACCCCACATATTTACCCTGCTAATCCCCTGACACTAGGATCAATTTAGCATGGCCAATCAACCTAACCCACACATCTTTGGACTGTGGGAGGAAACCGGAGCACCCAGAGGAAATCCATGCAGAAATGGGGAGAACATGCGAACTCCACGCAGACAGTCACCCGAGGCTGGAATTGAACCCAGGTCCCTGGCACTGGCACTCCATATTGGGACAAACAACACAGGCAAAATAGGAAAGAGGACCTGTTTGGGGATTATTAGCAACTAGAAACTAAATTAAAGAACAGGTCCCCAAGGGTTATAATCTCTGGATTACCACCCAAGCCACATGCAAATTGGCATAGGGATAAGAAAATTAGGGATGTAAACACATGGCTATAGGCTTGGTGCAGGAAACAGGGGTTCCATTTCATGGGGCACTGGCAACAGTATTGGAACAGGAGGGATCTATACCTTTGGGATGTCTCCACCTGAACTGATCGGGGACCTCGCGGATTCTCGCGGAAAGGGTAAAGGTCGGTCACAAGGATTTTAAACTCGTCGGGGTGTGTGTGAAAAGAGAGAAAGAGTGAAAAGTAAAACTACAAGTGTAATGGTTAATGGGAACCCAAGCAGCAGGTTAGCATGCAAGAAGATAGAGGTTTATAGGATGAACAGGCAGGGCCAATATAGCAATTATCAGAGATTAATAAAAAGGAGGGCAAAATGTGTGAAAAACGGTGCACAATAAAATCCTGCAAGAGCAAGCCAAACCAGTAGGAGGACATAGTTAAAAACCCTGTACTTAAATGCACGCAGAATAAGGTCAATGAGCTGACAGCACAAATAGAGACAAATGGGTATGATTTGATACGGATTATTGAAACATGGGAGGGGCAAATCTCCCATTGTGACTAGCAAATTATTTGGCGGGTCCATTCTGGCGAATCACGTGTCAGCCACTTCGTAGGATTCGCGCATGCATTCCTGACACATGCAAGTCTCCCAGAGCCAGGCAACAGGCGCAGTCAGGACCACGCTGGAAACCGGCAGGAAGAGAGGCAAGTGATTTAAATCTGTTTTTAATGTATTTTCCATGTGTTTATCGGGCCCGGCACGGAACTTGCCAGCCCCAATAGCATCTCCCAACCTGCTAGGGGTACTTCACTCCAGCGAGGTTCAGAGTAGCTCCCCACATTCAGGGAACTAGCGGGCAATCAGGGCCCCCCAGGGGGGGTGGTGCTCTCTGGGCATGGGCACCATGGTAGTGCCAGCCTGTGCCCCCAGCACTGCCCAAGAGGCAAAGTGCTGGGGCGGTCTGGGATTGGGGGGGGGGGGGGGGGGGGCAGTCGGGGCTGGCCCAGGAATTGTCGTGGGAGCTGCGGTGGGGGAGCTGGAAGGGCAGCATTGCAAGGGTCCAGGCTGGCCAACAATTGAGCTGACCAGCAAATGGGGAGATTGACAGATCTGGGCCACTGCGCATGCGCAGAGTTCCATGGTTACAGGAGGACCAGGACTGGGAGTTGAATGTCCAAGGGAACTCAGTATTCCGAAAGGATAGACATGTTGGAACAGGAGTTGGAGTTGCTTTATTGGTTGAAGATGATATCAAGGCTGTATTAAGAAATGACATTGGCACTAAGGGCCAACATGTTGAATTGTTCTGGGGGGAAATAAAAAAGAAAATCAATTAAAGTATATTCCTAAGAAAAAGAGAAATTGTAAAAGGAAGAAAAATGTTCTATGGCTAGACAAGGAACTCAAAGAGGATATAAAGGCAAAAAGCTAGGGCAAGCTGGAGGATTGGGAGAACTTTAAGGTTCAGCTACTAAAAACAAAGAGAGCCAAGATGAACTATGAAAGGAAACTAGCAGAAAACAAACACTGATATACCAAAAGCTTCTATAAGTATATAAAGAGGAAGAGAATAGCTAAAGTAAATGTTGGCCCTTTAGAGGACGATACTGGTGAGGTAATAATGGGAACACAGATGTCAGAGGCACTAAACCAATATCTTGCCTCTGTCTTCACAGGAGAGAATAATGAAGATTTTCCAAAAACTAGTTAATGCTGCAATAACCATCAGGGAGAAGGTATTGAATAAACTAAAGGCAGATAAGTCTCCGGGACCTAATGACCTGCACCCCAGGGTATTAAAGGAGGTGGCAGCAGAGGTAGTGGATATATTTGTTGTGATATTTCAAAATTCCTTGAATTTTGGTAAGGCCCCAGTGGGTTGGAAACATCCTAATGTGACACCCCTATTCAAAAAGGAAGACAGGCAAAAAGTAGGAAACTATTGGCTGGTTAGCTTGACCTCTGTCCTGGGAAAGTTGCTGGAAAATCAATCAAGGAGATGACTGAACATTTGGAAAGAAAGCTCAAGCCATCATTGTCAGCATGGTTTTATGAAGAGCAAGTTATGCTTGACAAACCTGCTCAAGGTCTTTGGGGATGTAACCAACAAGATGGATAGTGGGTGATATATCTGGACTTCCAGAAGGCGTTTGACAAGGTGCCACGTAAAAGACTGATCCAAGTGGTGAGATCACAGCAGATTGGGTGTAGGGTACGAGATTGGATTGACTGACAGTTGCCATTTATTGCAAAAGGACTGGAGTATAAAAGGAGTGGAGTGTTGTTGCAATTGTATAGGGTGTTGGTGAGACTACATCTGGAGTATTGTGTCCAGTTTTGGTCTCTTTATTTAGAATCCCTACAGTGCAGGAGGAAGTCATTCAGTCCATCAAGTCTGCAACAACCACAATCCCACCCAGGCCCTATCCCCATAAATTTATCCTACCTAGTCCCCCTGACACTAAGGGGCAATTTAGCATGGCCAATCTACCTAACTGGTCTCTTTGAGGAAGGATATGGTGGCATTGGAGGTAGTTCGCCAGATTGATTCTGGAGATGAAAAGATTAACGTATGAGGAGAGATTAAACAGTTTGGGCTTGTACTCACTGGAGTTTAGAAGGATGAGAGGGGATCTGATCAGGTATTTAAAAAATTTTTTTTTTAAAAAAGGGATTGATGAAGCAAATGCAGACCAAATATTTCCTCTTATGGGAAAATCTAGAACAAGAGGTCACAGGTATTAGGGAGAGCTGGTAGATTTAAAACTAAGAGGAGGAATAACTTCTCAGTGGGTGGTAAATTTGTGGAACTCACTGCCTCATAGGACAGTGGAATCTGAATCATTAAATGGTTTTGAGGAAGAGATATATTCCAGATTTAAAAACAGGTTAAGGGGATATGGGGAACAGGTAGAGAGGTGGATTTGAGACCAGGGAGAGATCAGCCATGATCTGATTGAATGACAGAGCAGGCTCGAATTTGCCTACTTTTGTACACTGTCTGTGTGGAGTTTGCACGTTCTGCGATCCAACTCCAAGATCCAGAGGAATCAAGCTAAATGTCAAAGGTCATCTTGAACAAACACTAAAGTACAAAGATTTAAAAAATCTGAGACACTGGACAGAATTTTCCGACCGTTCACGCCAGTGGGGGTTTCTGGTCCCACTGCAGTGAATGGAGATTTGGCTGAATGCCAAATCTCCAGCAGTGGCAGGGCTTGAACGGCCAGAAAATCCCAGTTACTATGTCATTCAGAATCAGAAATGTTGTTTGAGCAGGAAAGCCCATGTAGGTCTGAACTTAATCAAGATATACAGCATGGAAACAGGCCCTTCGGCCCAACTTATCCATGCCGACCAGGTTTCCTAAACTCCCATATCCCTCTCCTTTCCCAGCCACGTACCTGTCCAAATGTATTTTAAATGTTGTAATTGTACCCATCTCTACCACCTCCGTCCGCATACACACCACCCTCTGGGGAAAAAGTTGCCCCTCAGGCCCCTTTTAAATCTTTCCCCTCTCACCTTAAACCCATGTCCTTTTGTTTTGGACTCCCAACCCAAGGAAAAAGACCTTGGCTATTCAACTTATCCATGCCCATCATGATTTTATAAACCTCTAAGGTCACCCCTCATCCTCCTACACGCAAGGAAAAAAGTCCCAGCCTCTCCTTATAATTCAAACCTTCCAGTCCTGGTAAAATCCATGTAAATCTTTTTTGCACCCTTTCCAGTTTAATAACATCCTTCAGGGCAACTAGAATTGTATGCAGTACTCCAAATGTGGCCTTACCAATGTCTTGTACAGTTGTAACATAACATCTCAACTCCTGTACTCAATGCTTAATCCTTGAAGTTAGTGAAGTCAGTGGATAAGAACATGATGAGTTCAGAAGAGAATTTCTGAAACATCTCAGAGGTTTGGGAAAATTGAAAGCCATGCATCATATCACACAAGACAGATTTACAGGTGTAGGTGTGACCAGAAAGGTGCTACATCACAGTGATAGCACTCAGACAGAAGCACTTAAAAAAAAAGAGTTGTAGCTATGTCCTGATGTTGAATAACCTTGTAAAATGTTAAAATATTTTGAAGGAAAGACCTTTACCTACTGCCAACCCTCAAACACCCTTGTCTGCTGAGATAACCCAAAAACAACAATTAAGAATCAACCACATTATGGCAAGTCTGGGATCACATGTAGGCCAGACTTGGTAAGGGTGGCAGATTTCCTTCTCAGAAAGATGTTAGTGAATCAGATGGGTTTTTACAACAATGGATCAGGGCCTCTGGATTACTAATCCAATAACATTAGAATGACACCACCATCTCCCTACCAAGAGTAAACAATTAAACACGGAATTCTGTTTTAAAATGTGACTTATTTTGAGGTACATCTCAAAAATAAACAAAATGTCATTTGCTTACAAATGATTTACTATCTTGGACATTTTGGCCAACCACAAATGTCATCAACACTTCCTCAGGGCTGACAGCTTCAGTTTTGTGGGACAAGTCAACAGCTTTTTATGGTAACAATAAACATCTTAAAATTACTTCCTTTAATATGTTCCTTTAAGATACTTGGAAAGGAAGGGCAATCTCATCATTTCCATTCTATTGATGTCATTTGCAAACAAGTGATATTCACAATGCAATGTATTCAGACAAATTAAAACCATCATCGTGTCTACTTATCAAAAAGTCTTTTCCTCTGAACCACAAGCATATATTTGCACAGAGGGATAATACAAGACTGAAAACAGCTGCAGAATCCAGGGATAGAATTCATACCAAACTTATTGGTAGGAACTTATTAACAGCTTGTACCAAATAGACAGCCTGACTCAGGAGGTGGCCTTGCAGTTAGTGGAGCCCTGTGCTCACCTTGACCACCACCACAAAAAAAAAAGCAAAGGTGGAAGCCACAAAAATACATTTGATCACGGCTTCTTCACTTGTGAAAACATGCCTGTATGAATAATTGCTTCGCTGAAATCCAAGCTGGGCTAGGATCCACTGTGCACACACCTGCCTGGCCACCTCTCCCTAGCCTTAGTGCTTTTCCTCCGCTGGGTGCTCAGTGTGTCAGGTAGTCTAAATGAGCTATATTTGCAATATTTGCTTGGATTTCAACAAAGCAATTATTCATACAGGCATGTTTTTACAAGCGAAGAAGCAGTGATCAAATGTATTTTTGTGGCTTCCACCTTTGCTAAATATACAGATTTAAGTGAGTTTAATTGAAAATGGGACAGCAGACTTCAGAGGTAAATCAAAAGTTTGATGACATTTTAATAGAGTCTGGGAATCGAGTGTTAAAGCAAATGTGAACAGTTTGTACAGCAGTCAAGACAAAGAAATCCTAAAGGGGGTGGTGTAAAATCTGGATACTGGATCCACTGTTAAAAGTGGAATGGAAGTTTTGCTTAAGAGACATGTGGAAAATCTGGACTGGATTATGGAATGGAAACCATCAATAGAAAGCATCATTGTGAAAGATTTTAAAGTGTGTTTTTGGGAGTAGAGTTCAGAAACTTTCATGACAATCATCTGGGGAGATTCTGAGAAATCCACAGACACTTGGGTTCAGTGTGTGTGTGCTTAAAGGGACTGTGTGGAGACCAATGTATCTGAAGTGTATTCTGTAGTCCATGTTAATTGCTAAACTAAGGGAGGATTAAGAGTGTTGTATCATAATCCAATCTTCTCAGGTTTGATAAATGTTTTTTCTTGTGTTGAAAACTAGTTAGCAGTCCTATGACTCTTCCTCCACGTTTCACTAAAAAAGTTATGATCTTTTAAGCCAGTGTTCCATTCTGGAATCTTCCTGTTCAGTTACAACATCAACTGGAATCGTAACAGCAGTTTACTGAAGAGGGTCAAGGGAGCAGGAAGCAGGTGTCATGGGCAAGAGAAGTTTGGCAGGAGCCCAAGGAGAAATAGGAAACAAAATGAAACGTGGGAAACAGTAGGGAATGTTGGCTTGGTGGGAAAAAGGGGCAAGCTCAATAATCACAATAACTGGAGAGAAGAGTAGTGGGAGAAGGGGGGTGACAAAGGGGTTTAGGTTGACATACTGCATAGAGGCTGGGGTTATATTTGCTTTCCAGGATGATCCTAGAATACAATAGTGAACAGTTTTGGCAAGGCAAGAACTTGTTTGGTATTTCATGTTATCCATCTAGATTTGACAACTGATGCATCCATTTTTGTCATTCCACATTTACAATCTAAATCCCAAATGTGTAATGGAATATCCCATTAGCATTGTACCTCAGATTAAAATCTGTTCAATCTAAAATTAATACAAATAATTTGGAGTTTAAAGGTTTACTTTTGAAATCAGCAATAATAAATTTCAAGTACTTTGTGACAGTATTCACCAAGGAGAAGGACATGGAGGGTACTGAGATTAGTGTGGAGCATGCTAATATATTAGGACATTTTGAGATCAAGAAAGAAGTGATGTTGGGTTTCTTGATGAACGTTGAGGTGGATAAGTCCCCAGGGCCCAATGGGATCTACCCTGACAATGATCTTTATATTCGTGCTAGCCATTGGAGAGAGGTACCAGAGGACTGGCGAGTAGCTAATGTTGTTCCTCTGTTCAAGAAAGGAAAAAAGATAATCCAGGAAATTATAGACTGGTGAGTCTCACATCAGTGGTCAGGAAACTATTGGAGAAGATTCTTAGGGATAGGATTTACACACACTTGGAAAAGCATGGCCTAATTAGGAAAAGTCAGTATACCTTTGTGCGGGGCAGGTCATGTCTTATTAACTCGATTGATTTTTTTGAAGAGGTGACAAAGGTGATCAATGAGGACAGTAGCGGATGCTGTCTACATGGATTTTAATAAGGCTTTCGACAAGGTCCCTCATGGTAGGCTCATTCAGAAGATTAAGATGCATGGGATCCATGGTGACTTGGCTGCTTGGATTCAGGTTTGGTACTTAGAATGCTTGCCTTCATTGAGTATAAGAGTAAGGATGCCATGTTTCAGCTTTATAAAAAAAAATCTTTGGTTAGGCTGCACTTGGGAGTATTGCGTTCAATTCTGGTCACCACATTACAGGAAGGATGCAGAGGCTTTGGAGGGTGCAGAAAAGGTTTACCAGGATGCTGCTTGGATTAAAGAGCATGAGCTATAAGGAGAGGATGGACAAACGAGGGTTGTTTTCTCTGGAGCGCTGAAGACTGAGTGAGGACCTGATAGAAGTCTATAAAATTATGAGGGGCATAGATAGGGTTGACAGTCAAAATCTTTTTTCCCCCCCAAAGTTGAAATGTCTAATACTAAGGGGCATGCACTTAAGGTGAGAATGGGAAAGTTCAAAGGAGATGTGAAGGATAAGTTTTTTTTTTTAAAAACAGTGTGGTAGGTGTTTGGAACACACTGTCAGGGGTGGTGGTGGAGGCAGATACAATAGGGGCTTATAGATAAGCACATGAATACGCAAGGAATAGAGGGATATGCATCAAGGGATTAGTTTAATTTGGTGCATGTTTGGCATAACATCATGGGCCAAAGGGCCTGTTCTTGTGCTGTACTGTTCTATGTTCTAAGTAATCATGTTGACACCTGCAAACTGAGATGTAGCTTAAATCAAAAGTTATATTCCTGCAGACAAGGTGTTTTCTGTACCCCAACTTATGCTGGGACACGCAGCTGTTCTATTTAACGTTTTTCCATGTCCCAGGCAGATTACCTTTAAGGAGCCCCACTTACACTCAACTACATAGCAGGCTGTCTAGCAAACTAATCCCCAATTATTGTTAATTTGCACTTAAAAAAATTGTACCACATACATACTTGTGACATGGAACATGTGCTCAACTGCACATTCTTTAAAATTTGCTGCTGTACAGAACTACTTACATCAAGGATAACAAGTGCATTTTTAAAATCTCCAACTCCCTTCCTTCAATTCTCTTCCCCTGAAGGAGGAAACCTTTACAAAATGGTTCTACATGCAATATCAAGCCTCTAGTACCTCATTCAAGGAGCAATCCTTCAGATGTGTGATTAAAATATTGCCAAGCTATTCCATGCTTGGGTGGCGAACAGGGAAGGACAAACAGGACTAATTATTCCCATCCAAGATCCACAACCTGTACTTCCCAGCTGGAGTCACTGAATTGTGGCTGAGCACCAGAATAACGTATGATAATTTTTCCTTTTCCTAAACTAGAGGTGCTGCAGCTATTAATAGCATCCTTACTAACAGCACTTCCTCACCTAGAATCAAATGTAATGGTCAGACCTGACATAAAGGGTGGAAATTCTTGATATGGTTCAATTTACAGGATGTCAAACTGAAATATTTCCCTAATCATTTACTGCATCTTAGAGGAACCCACAAATAATTTGCACCAACTTTGAATGTTAAAAAATGATTGCATCCCACATATTTCATTTACAAAGTTACTCAAATGTTTTGTAACATGACAGTTCAAAATTCATGGACCTGAACTGAAGGTGACTTTGGAAACTAATCTCACGTATTACACCTCTATGTATGCAGCTAATTCTGTGCATTTCTTTTAGTGTAAAATTTGCATCACATTTGTCACATTTTAATATGCCAAACTTTTGTTTTTAAAAATTAGCGAATCTCTGTACACAAAACCAGAGTTTTGTTCTCAAACAAGCATTATTTTATAGTGGAGCTCCAGATCCAAACAAACAGATGACATAAATGGATTTATAACAGCAATAAACACCCAACAATTCATTCAAGGGTGTTATTCAATTCATTTTCCAAACTAAACAAGCAAAATTCAAGGATATTTCAAAACCATTGATAAAAGGGCATAATGGGACATTATGTTTGTGTCCAAACAGATAACTGTTCCTTTTGTATCATGCGAACTCACAAGTGGGCCAAAGTGACCAATTTCAGACCAGAAAAGTGCCCCGTGCACTTCAAATTAACCTATAAAGGCAAAGTATCAAAGATTTGAAAAGCAGGTTAAGCAAGCCATTTCATGCTATTTGCAGTGGCAATGAACACAGTATTTTCCATTAATGGGTTGCAGCCAGCCATACAAAAAGACATTCTGCTGACCACAGAACTAAGCAATGTTGTGTATTAATTTCAGCATTGATACAATGCTGGATACATCTTAATAATTGGCTAGCAAATGAAACATGTTCCTCCAGCTGTTCATATTATGCAAAGTTCAGGCCATACTCAACCAGCCTATGCTTGCACAACCCAAGCTAAACGTGATGTGATTCTGCGCTTGGATTTTTCAGCAAGTGCTGCCCATAGAGTGCTAATAACTATGCTAACAACCAATTTAATATAATCAGCCAAGCTCAATGGTTCATTTACACTTACTAGAAGCGACATAAACAGGAACCCATTTTCTGCAACAACAAAAAAATGTTCAAGCCTTGTGCCTTTTCTGAATTGCCCAAAAGCATGGGGAGCCTATGGCTCGCACCATCCCCCCTCATTACCCCAACACTTTTACCATAGAACAAAGAACAGTACAGCACAGGAACAGGCCCTTCGGCCCTCCGAGCCTGCACCGATCAGGATGCCTGCCTAAACTAAAACTGTATGCGCTTATGGAGTCCATATCCTTCCAGTCCCATCCTATTCATGTATTCATCTAGTTGCCCCTTAAATGCCACTATTATACCTGTTCCCACCACCTCCCCAAGGAGTATGCTCCAGACATTCACCACCCTCTTAAAAAAAAACTTGCCTCGCACATCTCCTCTAAACCTTTCCCCCACACATCTTAAACTTTTGTCCCCCACGAAAGAGTATCCGACTATCCACTCTGTCCATGCCACTCACTCAATCTTGTAAACCTCTATCAGGTCACCCATCAACCTCCGTCGTTCCAGTGAGAACAAACCAAGTTTATCCAACCTCTCCTCATAGCTAATACCCTCTAGACCAGGCAACATCCAGCAAACCTCTTCTGTACCCACTCCAAGTCTTTCTGGTATGTGGCGAACAGAATTGTACACAATATATTAAACGAGGCCTAAGGTTCTGCACAGCTGCAGCATGACCTGCCAGTTTTTATACTTAATGCCCCAATGGGTGAAGGCAAGCATGCTGTATGCCTTCTTGACTACCTTATCCACCAGCATTGCCACTTTCAGTGAGTGATCGGTGTACACCCAGATATCTCTGCCTGTCAATACTCCTAAGGGTTCGACCATTTACTGTAAACTTCCTACATGCATTGGACCTTCCAAAATACATTATCTCACACTTGTCCAGATTAAACACCATCTGCCATTTCCGTGCCCAAGTCTCCAACAGGTCTATATCTTGCTGTATCCTCTGACAATCCTCTTCACTATCCGCAACTCCACCAATTTGTGTCGTCTGCGAACTTCAGACCAGCTACATTTTCCTCCAAATCATTTATAAATACTACGAATGACGAAGGTCCCAGAACTGATCCCTGTGTAACACCACTAGTCATAGCCTTCCATTCAGAAAAGCAGCCCTCTACTGCTATCCTCGGTCTTCTGTGGCCAAGCCAGTTCTGTATCCATCTTGCCAGCTCTTCTCTGATCCCGTGTGACTTCACCTTTTGTACCAGTCTACCACAAGATACCTTGTCAAAGGCTTTACTGAAGAAGTCCATGTATACAACATCCACTGCCTTCATCTATCATCTTCGTCACTTCCTCGATAAACTCAAGGAAGTTAGTGAGGCATGACCTCCCCTTCACAAAACCATGCTAACACTAACAAGTTCATTTGTTTTCAAATGTGAGTAAATCCTGTCCCCAAGAATCTTTTCCAATAATTTCCCTACTACTAACGCAAGGCTCACCACCTCGAATTTCCTGGATTATCCTCACTGCCCTTCTTAAACAATGAACAACACTGGCTACCCTCCAATCCTCTGGCACTTCAACTGTAGCCAATGAGGATACAAAGATTTCTGTCAATGCCCCAGCAATTTCCACCCTTGCCTCCCTCACTATTCTGGGGTAGGTCCCATCAGGCCCTAGGGACTTGTCTACTTTGATGCTTTAAGATGCCCAGCACCACCTCCTTTTTGATATCGACATGACCCAGAATATCTACATACTGTACCCTAGGCTCCTCATCCATCATGTGCCTCTCTTTGGTGAATACTGAGGCAAAGTATTCATTTACTATCTCACCCATTTCCTCTGGTTCCAAGCATAGATTCCCTCCACTATCCTTGACTGGAACAACCCTTTCCCTGGCTACTCTCGCTCTTTACATATACATATATAAAATGCCTTGGGATTTTCCTTAATCCTGTTTGCCAAGGACTTCATGACTTCAGCAATTAGAGTCAACTTGCGAAACAATCAGGGCCTTTTTCCCCAATACATGTTGTTATAAATTGTTGCGATCATTTGAAATTTGGCATGGTATGTGTCCTGATGAGCACAAGGCAAAAGGTTTCAGCAAAATGTCTCTTCTCAGCAACACTCAGTCAAACAATCCAATGACACTCACCATCTAAGCCCACACTTAGGCATTCTAACAGATTATCTTTGGTGCACAAGAAAGTTGCTATAAAATAGTGTCAGAGTTTTGTAATACAGGAGCCCCATCAGCCTATCATGCCTGCGCCAGTCGTCAAGCACCTACTTGCTCTAATCCCATTTTCCAGCACTTGATCCATAGCCTTGTATGCTATGGCATTTCAAGTATTCATCCTTTTTTAAATTCATTTATGGCATGTGGGTGTCGCTAGCTAGACCAGGATTTATTGCCCATGCAAATACTTCCTACCGTGGGGCGGCACGGTAGCACAGTGGTTGGGGCGGCACGGTAGCACAGTGGTTAGCACTGCTGCTTCACAGCTCCAGGGTCCCGGGTTCGATTCCCGGCTCGGGTCACTGTCTGTGTGGAGTTTGCACATTCTCCTCGTGTCTGCGTGGGTTTCCTCCGGGTGCTCCGGTTTCCTCCCACAGTCCAAAGATGTGCAGGTTAGGTTGATTGGCTAGGTTAAAAATTGCCCCTTAGAGTTCTGAGATGCGTAGGTTAGCGGGATTAGCGGGTAAATATGTGGGGGTAGGGCCTGGGTGGGATTGTGGTCGGTGCAGACTCGATGGGCCGAATGGCCTCCTTCTGCACTGTAGGGTTTCTATGATTTCTATGATTTCTATGACATGTTGAGGGTTTCTTCCTCACTCCCTTTCAGGCAGTGAAATCCAATTCCCACCACCTTCAGGACGAAAAAAAGTTTTTCCTCAAATCTCCTGTCCCTTACCTTGCATCTATGTCCCCTGGTTAGTGAGCCCTCTACCAAGGGAGAAAAAAGTTTCTTCCCATCTACATCCCTCATAACTTTGTACACCTCAAATCAGGTCCCCCCTCAGCCTTCTCTGCTGTAAGGAAAACAACCCTAGCCTAACCAACCTCTCAGCTGAAATGATCCAGCCCAAGCAACATCCTGGTGAACCGCCTCTGCACCTTTTCTAGTGCAATCACATTCTTCCTATAGTTGGTGACCAGAACAGCACAGTACTCTAGCTGTGCCCTAAACGAACATTTTATACAGCTCCATCGTAACCTCCTGGCACTTATATTCTATGCCTCAGCTAATAAAGGCAAGTATCCCATATGCCTTCTTAACCACCTTATCTAATGTCCTGCTGCCTTCAGAGATCTTTGGACATGCACCCAAAGGTCCCTCTGATCCTCCAGCGTCTTACTATTCATTGTGTATTCCCTTGCCTTGTTAGTCCTCCAAAAATGCATCACCTCATTTTTCCAGGGTTAAATTCCATTTGCCACTGTTCTGCCCATCTGATAATCTCAGGTTTTTCTTCAGTTCTGGTCGCCGCATTATACGAAAGTTGTGGAAGTGTTGGAAAGGGTGCAGAGGAGATTTACCAGGATGTTGCCTGGTATGGTGGGAAAATCGTATGAGGAAAAGCTGAGGGACTGGAGGTTGTTTTCGTTAGAGAGAAAGTTAAGAGGTGACTTAATAGAGGCATTCAAGATGATCAGAGGATTAGATAGGGTGGATAGTGAGAGCCTTTTTCCTCAGATGGTGATGGCTAGCACGAGGGGACACAGCTTTAAATTGAGGGGTGATAGATATAGGACAGATGTCAGAGATAGGTTCTTTACTCAGTAGTAAGGGCGTGGAATGCCCTGCCTGCAGCAGTAGTGGACTCGTCAACATTAAGAGCATTCAAATGGTTATTGGATAAACATATGGATGATACTGGAATAGTGTAGATTAGAGGGGCTTTAGATTGTTGCGCCGACCAGTGGAACCATCAAGGGCCAAAGGGCCTGTACTGCGCTGTAATGTTCTATGTACCACACCAATTTTTATGTCATCTGCCAACTTACTGATCATATCCCCACATTCACATCCAAGTCATTAATATACACTACAAACAGCAAGGGACCCAGCACCAATCCTTGTGGTACACCACTGGACATAGGCTTCCAGTCACAAAATCAAGCTTTGACCATCACCCTCTGCCTCCTGCCACTAAACCAGTTTCAGATCCAAGTTGTCCTGGATTCCCTGGGCTCTTCTTGATCAGTCTCCCATGTGGGAACTTGTCAAGAGCCTTCCTCAAGTCCATGTGGACTACATCAACTGCACTACCCTCATCTACACACCTTGTCACCTCCTAGAAAAATTCAAGGAAATTTATTAGATACGATTTCCCCCAACAAAGCAATGCTATGCTTGATTAATCCTTACTTCTCCCAAATGGAAATTAATTCTGTCCCTGAATATTTTCCAATAATTTCACTACCACTGATGTTATTTCATTGGGCTGTAATTACCTGTTTTTCCCCTACTTCCCTCCTTAAATAATGGTGCCACACATTAGCTGTCCTCTAGCATCTCACCTGTGGCCAGAGAAGATTTGAAAAATCAGCGTCCTGCAATCTGCTCCCTTGCCTCACCCAGCAGCCTAGGATACATCTCATCTGGACCTGGGGTTTTAGCCACCTTTAAGCCCAGTAAAACCCAACATCACTTCCCTCTCAATGCTAATCTGTTCAATTTTAATCACAATTCCCCCCTCCCCATACTTACATGGTCATTCTCCATAGTGAACACATGCAAAATGTTCATTTAATACCTCATCTAGGTCTTTCGGTTCCATACACAGATTGCCACTTTGGTCTTAATGGGCCCTATGCACCATCTTGACCTTAATATTCTTATAAAACAGAGATTATCCTTTATTGCCCCCCCCCCCCTCCCCTCACCCGCACACTTTCTAAAGTTCTCGGGCATCCACTGTTTTACACTCCTTGACATTGTGTTCACTAGAATTTTTGGTCCCACCCTTCCTACCTTGGTCATTGGTAACAATATGAACCACAATCTGACAGCTCACCCTTCACAGAATGTCCTTCGGCCACTTTCAGCCCAGAGTATAGATGAACAGAAAGTTTTAAGTTTACTTACTTATTAGTGTCACAAGTTGGTTTACATTAATACTGCAATGAAGTTACTGCGAAAAGCCCCTAGTCATCACACTCCGGCACCTGTTCAGGTACACTGAGGGAGATTTTAGCATGGCCGATCAGTATGTCTTTGGGACTGGGAGGAAATTCACACAGACACGGAGAACGTGCAGACTCTGCACAGACAAATGACCCAAGTGGGAATTGAACCCCAGGGCCCTGGTGCAGTGCTAACCACTGTGCCACCTGTTAAAGGAAAATAATTATGACCAATAGGAAGTCTGACTTAATATTGACAAATTGTACTTAAAAGTGAGCCAGCTAGTTAGCCAAATCAACATACATTTTCATGAAATGCAGGCAAAGTGCAGGTCACGTGAAGGCAAAAATACTTTTGGTTCGGCAGTTCAATTTCCTGCATAGCTTTCAAGACCAAGACTAATTATCTGCATCCCGCATCTGACAGCTTTAGGGGACAATGCAACTTAAACACATTGTCTAAACAAATAATTTATTGGTTCCATGTCCAAAATGGCAAATGATACCATCTATAATAACTTGTTTTTATCTAGCAACTTTAACATAAATTTCCCAAGGTGCTTCACAGGAACATTCTAAAGCAAAATTAGACACCAAGCCACAAAAGGAGATATTAGAGCAGATGACCATTGGTTTAAATTCAGGGATGCTCAAGGGGCCAATATTAGAAGAGCGCTGACATCTTGGAAGGTTGGGCAGTGAGTGGCTAAAGATGATTACAGAGATCAATCATGAACGGAATTTGAAAACAGTGATGAGAATTTTTTAAAAATCGAGGCATTGCTTAATCAGGAGCTATCGTAGGTCGGCAAACACTTAGGTGATAGGTGCCTGTGCAGGACAGAAATAGTAAGAAGTTTAACAACACCAGGTTAAAGTCCAACAGGTTTATTTGGTAGCAAAAGCCACACAAGCTTTCGAGGCTCTGAGCCCCTTCTTCAGGTGAGTGGGAATTCTGTTCACAAACAGAACTTATAAGACACAGACTCAATTTACATGAATAATGGTTGGAATGCGAATACTTACAACTAATCCAGTCTTTAAGAAACAAAATAATGGGAGTGGAGAGAGCATCAAGACAGGCTAAAAAGATGTGTATTGTCTCCATACACATCTTTTTAGCCTGTCTTGATGCTCTCTCCACTCCCATTGTTTTGTTTCTTAAAGACTGGATTAGTTGTAAGTATTCGCATTCCAACCATTATTCATGTAAATTGAGTCTGTGTCTTATAAGTTCTGTTTGTGAACAGAATTCCCACTCACCTGAAGAAGGGGCTCAGAGCCTCGAAAGCTTGTGTGGCTTTTGCTACCAAATAAACCTGTTGGACTTTAACCTGGTGTTGTTAAACTTCTTACTGTGTTTACCCCAGTCCAACGCCGGCATCTCCACATCAGGACAGAAATAGCAAGGTTTTGGACAACCTCAATTTATGGAGGTGGGTGGGAGGCTGACTGCAAGCACACTACAACATACAGTATTTCCAATTCCAACAAAAAAGTCTTCATCCGAGAAGTTAATGGTCTCTACTTTTCAGATGCGATCCGAACATATTTCCACAATTTGCGTTTTTATTGCAGCATTTTCTTTCTCTAAACGAAAAAGGCGACCAGTACATGTGGAGATTCGCCACTTGTGGGTATTCCTTAATTTCCTGATTTTGCTGGCCGATTTGTACATTAACAACAAACATCGTCAACACCATTATTTCTCCAGCAAGATTCAATCACTTCTAATTAGAAAACCAACAAAACCTGTATAAGTTCGCCACTGAGATCGACATACGACAGGTAAATTTGAAGGTAAACATTGGAGCGAGATTTGAAGTGTAAATCGCCAATCTCACCTTTTTAGAAAGAATCTAAAAGATTTATCAATCAATCATGCTATCACAGTTAACCTCGGTTGGTACCTTTCGATGGGGTTCTGGACTTCAGAGCATTAGACATCACTGTGATGCTACAACTGTTACCCTCACCCAGATCGTTTCAAATATCGGACTATGTCTCAACAGGCCAGACTAACTATAATTAAAGTTTAAAATAGAAGGGACAGACTCAGAATAATTCCAATAATATTTAAATGCTCCTTAGGTTTTAATAGAAATACAACAACTGTGCACCATGTGCGAAAGACCAGTTGAAGGAGGTGGTGAGAATGTAGCAAGGTTTGTGACCAGTTTCCCATTGAAAGGTTATTTATACATATGCTTTATAAAAAGTGACAGTCGGCATGCTAACGTTGGAGGCCCGAACATGATCTAACCACACAACAAAAAAAGTCAAAATCACAACAGGTAAATGCTCATTTTAAAGTGTGTCTGTGCATCTTGTTATAGAATACATGGTACTGGCGTAGGGGCAACCGTCGGATCGCATGGTCTGCCGCCAAGTACATATCGAGATTTAGCCGTAATAGCCGGCTCCCTGGCACATTCATCAATGTGGAGATGCCGGCGTTGCAATAGCAGAGGGCATCAAGTTAGGACAACATTTTAATCCCAAATCAGTGGCTCATTCTTTCTCACCAGTTTCCTGAGGGCCGTTTCGTCCAGAGCGGAGTAGCGGTCTGCGGACATGTTCAGACCGGGCTGTTGTTGCTGGCTCAGTATTCCCAGAGAAGGGTGACTTGATCAGAGGAATTTTTTTTTTGTTGCGGAAGTTGGGTTGTAGCTCGAGTCACCCTGGATACTCTCTGCGTGCGGGTAGATTTGAAGTTGGACCCGGGGACCCCAGGTAGAGAGTTCGACTCCAGTGACAGGGAGCGGCGGCTGACAGTTTGATTACTGCAGGTGTGGCACGCTCTTTGCTCCGGTAAACAATCCGGGAGGGGGGCCGGTCGGGAAAGAACAAAATGGCTTGTCTCCTCTCAAATATAACAATCAGGAACGATGAGAAGCCGGGGGTGTCAAGCGCTCCAGGTAAATTCTTGAACGCGTCAACACCGGAATCCCTGGCTGCGTTGCTGTTGTTCCCTCCCCTGCTTTTCAAATTCCAGCCTCGCGATCCCGGGAACGTTCCATTTGCAACGGCTCACCTCAGCGCGAGCTTCAAATAACGACCATCCCCGTCAGGCCCCGCCCGACAACACCGATCCTGTCCAATCGCGTCCGGACGTCTCCGCCAGCCTCTTTGTGGTTGGAGCATGGAGACCAACCGTCGCTGTGGCACCCTGCCAGGACTCGGCCCACTCTGATCTGTGCACCTTCGGGAGACGTCGTCCCCTCCATAAATCTCCCTCCTACGCTTAGTCCAGGTTACACATTGCAGCTGTTTAGAAGAGACAGCCGACCATTTAAAAAAAAGCAGCAAATCTTGATCCGACCCGCCAAGGACTTCTCATGCCCTCTCCTAGCTCTCCTAAGCCCTTTTTTTTAGCTCATTCCTTGCTTCCTTGTAACCCTCAAGCCACCCAACTGAACCTTGTTTTCTCATCCTTACATACGCTTCCTTTTTCCTCTTGACAAGACATTCAACCTCTTTTGTGAACCATGGTTCCCTCACTCGGCCATTTCCTCCCTGCCTGACAGGGAGATACCTATCAAGGACACACAGTATTTGTTCCTTGAACAAGCTCCACTTTTCATTTGTGCCTTTCCCTGACAGTTTCTGTTCCCATCTTATGTTCCCTAATTCTTGCCTAATCGCATCATAATTACCCCTCCCCCAATTATAAACCTTGCCCTGTCATATGGCCCTATCCCTCTCCATTGCAGTAATGAAAGACGCAGAATTGTGGTCACTATCTCCAAAGTGCTCTCCCACAAACAAATCTAACACTTGGCCCGGTTCATTACCCAATACCAAGTCCAATGTGGCCCCACCTCTTGTCGGCCTATCCACATATTGTGTCAGGAGACCCTCCTGCACACACTGTACAAAAACTGTCCCATCCAAACTATTCGACCTATAAAGGTTCCAATCGATATTTGCAAAGTTAAAGTCACCCATGACAACTACCCTGTGACCTCCACACCTATCCATAATCTGCTTTGCAATTTCTTTCTCCACATCTCTATTACTATTTGGGGGCCTATAGAAAACTCCTAACAACGTGACCGCTCTTTTCCTATTTCTAACTTCAGCCCATATTACCTCAGTAGGCAGATCCCCCTCGAACTGCCTTTCTGCAGCCATTAAACTTTCCTTGATTAACAATGCTACTCCTCCACCTCTTTTACCACTTTCCCTACTCTTACTGAAACATCTATACCCCGGAATTTCCAACAACCATTCATGTCCCTGTTCTAACCATGTCTCCGTAATGGTCACAACATCATAGTCCCAAGTACCAATCCACGCTCCAAGTTCACCTACCTTATTCCGGATGCTCCTTGCATTGAAGTAGACACACTTCAACCCATCTTCCTGTCTGCCGGTACACTCCTGCGACCTTGATACCCTCCTCAGTACCTCACTACACTCAACACTGACTTCTGGACTACAGCTCGTTTTCCCATCCCCCTGACAAATTAGTTTGACCCCCCCCCCCCCCCCCCGAAGAGCCGTAGCAAATTTCCCTCCCAGGATATTGGTGCCCCTCTGGTTCTGTTTGTACAGGTCCTACCTTCCCCAGAAAGTGCTCCAATTATCCATGTAACTGAAACCCTCCCTCCTACACCATCCCTGCTGCCACGTGTTTATCTGCACTCTCTCCCTGTTCCTCAACTCGCTAGCACGTGGCACCGGCAACAAACCAGAGATGACAACATGGTTTGTCCTGGCTCTCTTACCTATGTCGTTGGTACCGATATGTACCACGATTTGTGACTGTTCCCCTTCCCCCTTAAGGATCCTGAAAACACGGTCCGAGACGTCACGGACCCTGGCACCCGGAAGGCAACATACCATCCATGAGTCTCTTTCGCTGCCACAGAACCTCCTATCTGTCCCTCTAACCATCAAGTCCCCAATAACTATTGCTCTCCTGCTCTCCCCCCTTCCCTTCTGAGCCACAGGGACGGACTCAGTGCTGGAGATCCGGTCACCGTGGCTTACCACTGGTAGGTCGTCTCCCTCAACAGTATCCAAAGCGGTATACTTGTTGCCAAGGGGAATGACCACAGGGGATCCTCGCACCACCTGCTTCCTCCCAGCCCCTCTCATCATCACCCATCTATCTTCGTTCTTCGGAGTAACTACATCCCTGAAGCTTCTATCTATGACCACCTCTGCCTCCTGAATGATCCGAAGTTCATCCAGCTCCAGTTCCCTAACGTGGTTTTTGAGGAGCTCAACAAAATGCCTCAACAAAAAGGCAGCAGCTCCAGAGTTGCAGCAAAAAAAATCAACAAGCAGGTTAGAAACAAAAACAGAAAATGCTGTAAATTCTCAGCAGGTCTGGCAGCATCTGTTAACATACTGAGATTTTCCAGCATTTTCTGTTTCAGATTCCAGCATCCGCAGTATTTTGCCTTTATCTTAGCAGGCTGAAAAACGTCCTATCCTGGTCACATTGTTTCTTATTCAGTCTTGGGATGTGAGCATTATTCACTAGACCTGCATTTATTGCCCATCACATGATGGTGACCTGCCTTGAACCCTTGCAATCCATGTGGTGTAGGTACACCCATAGTACTGTTAGGGAGGGAGTTCCAGGATTATATTCACATATATTCACACCCATATCCAGAAAGATCCACTGTACAAGTCAGCAGTTTTGGCACATTTTTATCAGAATCCATTTCTATCACAATCAATTATAGTACCCTAATAGCTGCTTTTACTGAGAGCATTAAAATCAATCAGGGATGAAACCTAGGATTTTCTTAGTCTGTGTAAGATCAATGATGAGGAACTGAATACACAGACCAGATGAGCACCAGGGCACCCGGAAAAGGCTGGATCTGGGAGGCCATAGGACCTTCTTAGCTCATCATTTTAAAATTTGTAGATTCATTCCATCCAAATTATCTGACCACATCTTGAATCAATCAAGTTAACCTCACAAACCTCTTTGTGTTAAGAAGTTCCTGGTTCCATGAGACCTATATTCAGCTTTCATGAGGTTTGGCCAATGCTACTCAGTCTAATATCCTGGCTTACTTTGAATATCTATATATATAATATTTTACGTACATCTCTAAGTTCCTATCTAAATTGTCTTCTTTCAAAGCTAAAGGGTCCAGTTTTTTCCCATCTTTACTCTCAATTTACCAGGGATTAGCCTTGTGATAAGTTTCTATTAAACCCTGGCTACAAAACTGAACACAATAATGGAAGGCGCAGTCTGAATAAGAACAGTTTTAGCTTGATATCTTCCAGCTGGTAATCAACAGATATAACAACATTGTTCCATTTTCATTTGTTTATTGCTACACCCAATTATTTTACATGTTAAGTACCAACCCTAATTTTATTTAGACTTCAACTTTAGCCATTTTATCCCATCCATACTTTAGGTATGATGTCCATTTTCCTTCCATGTGCAATGTACTTATCTGTTTAAATTTTATATAGCACTGTTCTTTACATTTTCAAAGAGTATCCGCTCCTTTTGTAAGTTTATCTTTTCTAGGTCAAGTAACTGCTGAGTACTGCATACTTGAGAATGTTATTGGCCCAAGATTGCAATTATGACACATTTCACATATCAATTTTCCAACATGTTTTTCCACATTAAATATGTTTAAAAACTTAAGACACAGACTCCATCTAGTGGCCAACGTGAATTTAATAACTTCATTTTCATGCAATTATATCAGAATTTCAACTACCTATGGTTGTGTTTTCCAATCAGTGCTTTGACTTATTTCCAGTGAAATTTTACTGAGGCAAATATATTTGAACAACTATCGTAGGTTTGGCATGGTAATCATAGATAAATAAACATGCCAAATGATGCACTCTATCACTCCTTTGCTCCTTAATTCATACAAATCAATTTCCCAATTATCACAGGCATGCCAATGTCACCAGTTTATAAATCAGAAGACAAACTCTTAAAAATCAAGAGATTTGATCCTAAAATCACTAGTTACCTAGGGACGGCACAGCGTCACAGTGGTTAGCACTGCTGCCTCACAGCGCCAACCTGGGTTCAATTCTGGCCTCAGGCCACTGTCTGTGTGGAATTTGCACGTTCTCCCCACGTCTGCGTGGATTTTCTCTGGTTGCTCCGGTTTTCTCCCACACTCCAAAGATGTGCGGGTTCGGTTGATTGGCCATGCTAAATTAACCCGAGTGTCAGTGGAATTAGCAGGGTATATATGTGGGGTTACAGGAATAGGGCCTGGGTGGGATTGTGGTCGGTGCAGGCTCAATGGGCTGAATGGCCTCCTTCTGCACTATAGGGATGCTATAATTCTATAAGTCAATAAAGATCAGCCATTGGTTTATAAGCCTCATTCTCTGCCCAAAGACAGTCCTTGGCAATATTTGCTGAGCCATGACAAAGCTCCATGGTTTTTAATAGAATAGGATGAGGAGGTTGGCCTGAGGCTAACTCAGTCAGAATGTGGTACAAGCCCTTCACTGTTGGTGTTAATCTGATCCTCACACTAGCCATCTAGCCACCTGAGCAAGCTGCCCTCAAACTTCATTACAGGATTATCAATTTTGTAATAAATCAGAGGTTGCTACAAAGTATATATTATTCCATCTGAAAATGCTGTACAAAAACTTTTAAAAATCATATCCTTTATCCTTACATTGCTATACATTACAGTTATTTTGCTAAAAAGTATTTCTCTGGAAAGAGTGCAAACTCTTTTTTCTAATTGCAAGGCAATTAGAAAAAAGCATAAAGAATTTATGTTTATTTAGCACCTTTCATGACCTGAGAACATGCAAATATTTACATAACTTGTTTACATTTTTCAAGATATTTTATGAAGGGCATTGCTATCTAGTAAGAAAAAACTCTACCAAGACATATTAGTGATATCCAAAAATGTGGGTAGTTCATTCCTTTAATTTCAATGGATGTGTTTTGACCAGTTTCAAAGCTATCTTTTAAATTAGAAACTATTCAGTAGTATCAATATTACAAAAGTGAAAGTGAGCGTAATGTTTGTTACGTTGTCTAACATTGACCTGCACCTACTGAATTTTCTCCTAGACAAGATCTACTTTAAAAAGTGTTACTATTTCTTTTAAAAAAGGGACATCAAAGCAATTTTCTTGTAACTAGCCAATCCCAAAAAGCAATTCTGCTCATCAATGCAATACCAAGTTGATTGACATTGCTCTCTCTCAGATTACTACACATGCGCTGCCATATTTATCAATGCCTAGACTTTGGCCCTTTATTCATCATATTAACTCAACAGCTATTGATCTGCTCAACAATTCCCTCACATCCACTTTTGTTTCCAGCAAAACCTTTGCTCTCTCCCATTCCCCTTGATCTATTGCATTCCACTCCCACTCAGACCTTTCTGACCTTTCTGTCCTTAGCTTTCTGTTCCAGTGAAGCTCAGTACAAGCTCAAGAACAAAATCTTATCTTTCCAATAGTCAATTCACGGACTTCCAACCTTAACAATGAGATCAACAAATTTGGATCTAAATTACAACTTCATATTCTCTTGAACTTTCTGTAACCATTTACATCTCTGCTAGACCCATCTGTTTATATGCTCATCCATTATAGAGCCTTTTGCCTTGCACCATCATCCCTTTTGTCATGTAACCACTCCTATCCTTCAGCCTAACACAAAGCTTTCACCACCCCATCCCCCTACATCCTCACCCCCACCACCACCAGCTTTTCCCTGGCTATGTATTTGCTTTAAAGCTGTTTATCACCAGTATCTCCAGGTGATGGTGATAGATCATTGACCTGAAATATTAACCCTGACCTCCTGAGTGTTTTCAGGATTTTTTTAAAAATCTGTATTTTCACTGCCTCAATTCTAAAGGAATCAGCACAACTTGCTTATGTATGGTCATTCATCAACAGGTCTGTAAGACATATCTAGTGCAACCTTCCTCTCTGCTGCTAAAACTATCTATTACTTCAGGATCGTGCTAAATTTAAAGGACAAACCCAGATTCTTTTCTACTATTATCATGATAAATCCCTCCACTCGTATTTCCAACAATTGAAAGGAGTTTTAGATTGTGTTGCCACTAAGATTGAGACTATCTGTTCAGCTGCCCTGTACTCTAATTCATTTGTTCTGAATCTACAATTTTCCTTTTATCTATTTTCCTTAAGTCAAGCTAATCTTAATAATGGCACCCACTTCCTGATCCCTTGACTCCATTCCCACAACTACTGACCACCCAGCCTTTGTGGTGCACATGACAGCTGACATTGTAAATGATTCCATGTCAGCACTGTTCCTCTTTCCCTTTCTGAACTGCTGTCAATGTCTCGACCTCAATAAGCTTTTGAACATGTATCTCTCAAATCTGTGCCTATGACCATGACTTGGGCTTCTGCTGCATATACTGTACATCTTGTAGGACAGTAGCATCAACCTGCATGACATGGCCCAACTCTGCCTCAGCCCATGCCACTTACAATCTCATCCTTAGCTTTGTCACCTTCAGACTCAACTTTTCCAATGCCGTCCTGGCTGGCTTTGCATTGTGCCCTCCATAAGCTTAAGCGAACCCAATCTCTGTTGCTCATATGCTATCGTTGCTGACTTATATTGGTTCCAAATCCCCCAACATTTTCAATTTAAAATTCTCATTGTGCATATATATATCCCTACATAGCCTCAGTGTTCCCTTTCTTTCTAACCTTCTCCAGTTCCATAACGATAACCACCCCATTTCATATCTCTTGTGGATTACCCCTTTTGCCAACACTGGTTACAGTGGTTTCAGTTGCCTGGGCCCCATGCTCTGGAATTCCCTCCTGCACCCCATTGTTTCTGCACCTCCCTCCTCAAAATCCAACTCATCAAATTTTTGTCCATTCCTCCTACTATTTCTTTTCTTGGGTCAGCATTCATATTTCTCTGATTATGCCTTTGCGAAGCATTTGCAATGATTTTCTATGTTAAGGGTGCTGTATATATGTAAGTAGTAGCAATGTGACTGATTAAATTTCTCTGCTATAAATGAAATACGCAAAACAAAAACGGCTGATTCCATAACAATATTTTTAAAAAGAATGTAGAAACCCTGACATTTAATGTTGAATATTATTCATATATTAATACAGTGTATTTATACGATCAGATAACTTATCAAGACTAAACCAGAGCTATCTTAACTGTGTACTTTGTTGTATGTTTAAATACGCTTCAGACAGAAGTTGAATGAATGGATGAACTTGTACAAAATTTTAAAGGCACACAATCAGATATTCTTCTTCCCTCCTCCCTGCAAATTCTTTACATTTGAGCATAAATACTTGAGATCCAGAGCCCACAGTTCCGAAGAGCTAAAGGAATTATTTGTAAATTTTGCTAGCAGGTCACCTTGAGAGTTCTGTAGAGCCCTTGTGTCTGGGGTCAGAGGAGCAGTCAGATATCACAGTGGAGGGGAGGGGAGGGGAAGTATCAATGTTGAAATGAAACATTGTGGTGATGGTTGAGGGTGAATCAGTCATTTTTGTGGGGATGGAGGGTCAGCTGATCATGAGAATCTGTATGCATTGAGGTAAACTTGTTGGCACTGGAGGAAATACTCATGCTCCATCTGGCCTTCAAGCAGTAAAATAAAGGCATTACACCAAAGATCCAGCCCTCTCACCTTGTGAATTACCAACGCCCAGGAATCCCAAATTCCATGTGTGAAAATAAAAATGCAATTCGGACACATAACTACATTAAATTATTTCAGTGACTAAACTGAGAGTAGTTTGGTTATCAGACCCCCCTGACCTGCCTCTATTAAAATTCAAGTGTGCAGATTGGAGTTGGCTTTGGGAGTTTGAATTATTTTACTTCCCAACCCACCCTCCATACACTTTTCATTGGCAGGGGATTTAAAACTCCAACCTCGCAATATATGTATATATATTGTATATGTATATACAGAAAAGTTTATTTATTAGTCACAAGTAGGTTTACATTAACAATGCAATGAAGTTATTGTGAAAATCCCCTAGTTGCCACACTTCAGCACCTGTTTGGGTACTCTGAGGGAGAATTTAGCAAGGAAAAGCACCTAACCAGCATGTCTTTCGGACTGTGGGAGGAAACCAGAGCACCCAGAGGAAACCCACACAGACACGGGGAAAATGTGCAAACTCCACACAGGAATCGAACCCAGGCGCTGTGAGGCAGCAGTGCTAACCACTGTGCCACCATGCCGCCCCAGAAAAGGGGGCATAATGTGACTTTTCAAATGCAGAGCTAGCAGATGGAATTGTTGAGTTGGACTTTGCATCAAGGGTAAACCTTTTAGAACTGAGGTGAGGAGAAATTTCTTCACTTGGAGTGGTGAGTGGGTGGAATTCACTACCACAGAAAGTAGGTGAGGCCAAAACATCTGATTTCAAGAAAAATTAGATATAGCTCTTGGAGCTAAAGGGATCAAGGGATATTGAGGGAAAGGGAGATCAGGATATTGAATTTGATGATCAGCCATGATCAAAATGAATGGCGGAGTAGGCTCAGAGGTGAAACGGTCTACTCCTGCTTCTGGCTTCTATGTTTCTATCACAGTAGACTTGCAACCTTCTTCCAAGTTTCCACACCGTGCTATATCTAGTCACTAAAACACACATAAGAACAGCCTAAAGCAAAGTTATTTATTTCTGAAGACTTGCAACCACATTAGCTGGGGAAGTGTAGCCACAACCAAGTGTTCCATGTCAGATTACATTGGAGCATCAATGACACATCACCAAGAAGACAGCTCAAGAGCAGCATTTTCAGAGACTCTGGAACGAGTTGATTAAAATGTTAATGTATGCAATAGATGAACATGAAATTTCTGATTCTGGTCACATGTTAAAACAGTCAGATTAAAATGCAGGAAAGAGTGGAAAGGAAGTAAATTGGTCACAAATCTATCAAACTGAAAACTGCAGGCTCCAGAAATTGCTGTCAGTTTAGGTACAGCATTGATGGCAAATGCTGTCAGTTTTGCTATCATTATTACTGCAATAATGTGAACAATTTGTTTGCTTGATTTCCAACAAGCTCCATAGCACTTGAGGCAGGTTTATTCCAATTGAAGAACCTTATTTGAAAGATGTGTTTGGAAGTAACTGGCATGGAATCTGTGATCAGCTGCGATGTGACAGCAGTTTCTACTGACTTCAAAGTAAGTTGTCCAAAAGAATCTAGTAATATCTGTGATGCAGTTTTCCTTTTTCCTGAGTTACTTTAATTCCAGCATCAATTGAATGGTACACCCAGTATCCAACAATAGTGATGCAGTGATGTCTTCAAACTGGCTAAGCACCCAATCACGTTGAAACATTCTCACAGGCAGAAATATAAACCATCACTTTTTAAAACATTATACAGAAAGTGGAATAAAATGTTTGGACACACACATGGGATGAAGGTAAAAGCTGAAGTATATTTAAAAATCTTTATTTTTTTTAATCTATGGAATTTTTGTCATATATAAAGATTTGACATTCTGCAAAAATAAATTTATTTTTTAGAATCATAGACATTGTTTAGCTCAAATTATGCATTCAGTGCACCATTAAAAATACAGTTACACCTCATTCAACTAGGCTTAATTTTTTCAAGGATTTTTACAATGAGACTAATCAGTGATTGCTAAAAGTAGGAGACTACAACAGCAAACCCCTGTAAAAAAGCACTGAATTATTGATAGCAACTCTGGATTTTCACATTTAACTCCACATGTACAGTCTCCAGAAACTGCTATCTGTTTTGGTGGAACAATGGCAGCAACTTCAAATACCTGAAGTAGGATATCAGGATTATTGCAGGATTCCCGAGGAAAGATTAATGTTCAGCAGATCACAAAGGTAAGTTCTTGAGGCCCAATTTCTTTGCAGGTGGATGTGAATTTATCAGGCTGGGAGGATGTTTTAAGATTTGACAGCCTCCAGGTTCTGAGAGACAAAAAATGACACAGCATTTTCCTGCAGCTGTTGTTTCTTGTGGTGGTCCCTCCATCTATCCATGGAGATAGATGATGGCTCTTCACACCCATTTGCAGATAATTAAATCCATTGATTCTGAGTTTTGTGTAAACTCCAAACAATGAGAGTCATTGAATTCTACAAAAGAGTGTTGTCTGGGTATGTTCATTCAAGTGGGAGTCCTGCTCAGGATAGCTCAGTTAGGAATTTTCCAAAAGTTTGATATAGCCTGTGTTGAATTTGCAAAAGTTACATGACCCTTGGCAGCCATCTGAGCCATCTGGCTAGTGTCCATTTTTAAAAAATAAACAACAGTTCTGGAAGCTTCCACACACATACAGTGCCTGTTTAAACTGATGACTAGGACATGCCTTCGTTGCGCATAATAGTGTATACTACAAACAAAATGGTGAGAAAGTATTGATTTACTGGTGGGAGAAAGTAAAAGAAGGAAATTTATTTAACTTTTGAAATGACATTTCTATCATGACCTTGGCAAGGACATTAACAGGATGGACTTGTGGTTGTTGTGTTTCTTAGTATTTCTATTCAAGGACAGCTGCCTCTTATCTGCAGTCTTAGCTGTCATTGTTGCAATTTCTGGATATCTTTCTTTGTGCCTGTTGTAAGATTTTGTGTATAGGTCTAATGAAGAGGTTCTGAGACTTGTATAGTTTGGCAGTAGGTTTTTATTAACTACTTGTAACTATATACATATATACAGTATAAGGTCTAAGCTAGGAGCTGTCTCCAGGTCAGACCCTTATAAAACAATGCCCAGTGCAAAAGTACATGTTTATAGGCAAGCCCTTACTTTGAATCAAAATTTAACCCCATGTGCCAATTATTCTGGGAAACAGGTCACAGGTCACAATGAACCCAAAAATTCACATTAAAATATTAAAAGTGAAGATTCTTAATAAAAAAGAAAACTGCTGGAAGTACTCATCAGTTCTGGCAGCATCTGTGGAGAGAAAAAGAGTTGAACATTTCAGGGTTGATGATCTTTGATCAAAACTGAAGAAAGATAAAAATGTTAGCATGAATTTTATCCTTGGAGTGCACCTGAAGTTGGTGAAGGCAGAAGTGGATGTAAAACCCACTCGCAACCAAGATCGCATTGTTGATGCAACATTACACTGAGTGGCTAAGTAAGGCCCACCCAACATGAATCTCTCTGTTGATTGGGTTTGCATTGCACGGGGGGATGGGAATGTGTTGGGTGCTGAGTCCAAATCAGACCTGGTGGGGGAGGTTTAAAAATAGAAGAGATAGATCCCTCAAAGCAGCCATCAGTTTTGGGAAAGGCCAAGGGAGCTGCCTGGAAGAATTTCAATAACTGCCCCCATTCTGCCATGACCTCAAACCCTGGTGCTCATGGAAGGTAGGATGAGTGCCTGGGACACCTGGTGCAGGAGGTTATTGTCAGGTGGCAAATTATCCTAAAATATTATGGGCTCTACAATCAGAGAGCGAACTGCCACAGCCAGAGTGCCCATTGAAGCTCCAAATCAGATGGCACCATGCAGCCAGACCCCATTGTCTCCTCAGCCTGCCTAGCATGTATAGACACTGTGATGATTCAATTTATTGATCTCTTCCATGCCTTCTGCAAATGTGCCATCTGTAGGAGGAGCTGGCAAACCTGAAGACCCTGTTAAGTTCCCAGGAAGACATCACTTCTGTACGAAGGTCACACCCTCTTTCAGAACCAGAACCAGTGCAGATCAATACACATCGGTGGGTGTTAGGTTGTTGGCTCCACAAATAGGGAAAGGTGAGGGAAACATGACACTCGTGATAGAGGCAGAGGTCCCAGGACGCCAACAGTGGGAGCACTACTGGAGAAGAGGACCATGCTAGTCAGAGGCAGGTGACAAGCTTCTGGAATCAAACATCAGGCAGCAGATGCCTTATGTCTAGCGAGATGCGCAGGGAGATCATTGAGGAGTCCCTGCAGAACATGAGCACTGCATTGACCCTGAGCACCAAGCGCACATCGTCTTCCATTGAGAGAGTTGTGACTCTTGCAGAGAGGTTGCTTCAAGGACACCCTCAGAGGTTCCAAGAGTTGTGTTCTGACCTGAAAGCCAGCGCAACAGCTGTGACTTCTGGAGGTCACTGCCAGTGTGAGAGATGAATGAGGCACCGAGTCTCTCTGCTAGGTGCTCGTCCATCAATGATGAGCAGGACGGTGTAGACATACCTCACACTAGCAGAGAAGCTGTCTGTCATCTGTGTGGTCTCCTCTCTTGGTGCTCTGGATGAGGGCAGCAGCTCTTCCACCCCTTTGCCAGCAGCCATTGCATCTGACAATGTTGCAACATCTAAGGATTGCCCAGCCATGGGGCTGGATGCTTCTTCCCAGCTAGAGCCAACTCAGACAGTAGTGGCCAGAAACCGCCCACCAAGGTCAAGACAGCCACCACAACAATAAAGTCAGCAGGCTATCAGGCTGTCTCCAATGCCGTTGCCAGTGAGGTGGAGGTACCAAGACACAGCACCCATTGGCATAAGTTTAAGGAACTTTAAGAGGAGTGTCACCAGGTGACATTACTTGCGTTCATTACTTTGAATTTTCTGTTAGTTTGGCACATTTGTAGGCTGTTCTTATGTTAAGTCACATAAACATTTTCCTGAATTCACTGGACTGAGTTGGCTGCATGCATTGTAATTTGGCCAATTGTTGTACAAGCTTGTAAGCTGAGGGCTTTGTGTAGTGCAACATTGCTGGGCTGGGCTCTTAAAGGAAGTTTTATTGTGAGTGAGACATTGTCATTGGATTGTATCAGCTTCCATGCCTTGGATACCAAGCCAAAGTTCACTGAAACGATGCATCCCTCATGTCCCTGCCCTCCTGAATGTTCATATTGTACACCTCAAAGTCCTCATCTTGTGTAATCCCAGGCTCATCCTCACACTTATCACTAGATTCATCTTCCCAGGCCTGTGATCCTGCTGTGTTCTCCTCAGCCTCCATTGGGTCCCCCCCTTGTCAGAGCTAGATTGTGCAGGGCCCAGCACGTGACACCTATGAGGGAGGCATGCTCTGGAAGATACTGCAATGAGCCCCCGGATTGGTCAAGGCATTGGAAGCACATCATGAACAGCCCAATGGTCCTCTCTACCAGCACTTGTGGATACATGACTCCTGTTACATTTCTCCTCTGTCTCAGTTTTTGGGTGACGGAGTGGGGTGATCAGCCACATCTTCAAGAGCTAGTGTTGTCACCCAAGAGGCATCCATCCAGTCTTGCAGGAGCCACAGACAGCCTTGGTGTCAGGGAATGCCACAAGATATCTGTTCTTATCTGCAGATATCCACTCCATCTGACGAAGGAGCAGCGCTCTGAAAGCTAATTGCATTTGCTACCAAATAAACCTGTTGGACTTTAACCTGGTGTTGTTAAAACTCTTACTGTGTTTACCCCAGTCCAACGCCGGCATCTCCACATCACAGCTTCAACTTTACCAGCATGGGATGACCCCCATGTAGTTGGAGGCAATTGCAGGACCTATCATGTCACAAATTGATGTTACTGTGTCCATAGAGAAGTGGAGCCTTCTGTAGCACTGGACCTCAGACATCTGAAAGTAGTTGGTGTGCTGTCTGTACACTCTAGCTGCTGGCTAGTGGTGACTTTGGCACCCCGTCCTATCCTGGCCTCCCTGATGGTCCTGCATCAATTGAGCCGATGCCTCTCCTCTTAAAGGTCTCACTGCCTGGATGCTATCTGCATTCACCTTGTCTCGTCTCCCTCCTGCCCCTCTCTTCCTCTTCATAGGAGGTCCCATCTGCAGAGTACACTATCCCCACTGGATTAGATGCAGAGGACCAGTGCCTTGCAAATGATGGAACACTGCCCTTCAATCCTCAAGTAAACCTTCCAGGTAGTCCTGAAATGCTGAAAGTCATACCTCAAATGTTAAATAATAACCAGGAAGTTCAAGGTAAACTAAATACTCACACAGCTACAAAAACTATCACAGAGAAACTGCTAATGATGTGAGGGCCTTTAATCTTGCCCTTGGATAAGAAATGTTAAAAACCTAATGGGTGCTTTCCCATTTTCCCTATGTAAAAGCTCAAAATTGCATGGGCAGCGTAAAATTAGAAGTTGATTGAACTTCTAATGGTCTTAATTGGTCCTTTAATTGTCAACAAGCATGCTTCTGATTCACACATATGCCTACCAACCTCAAAATTACATGTGTGTGTGATGACGTTGGGAAGTCTGATGTCTTCTCGGGAGATTTTACAGATGTCCAGGTCTAGCATGTGCCCAGCCCAGACAAGTAAAATGTTGGCCCATAAAATTTTTAAGCCAGTAGAAAGGGAATGAGAAGAACAGACAGGATGCTAGGGTGGGGAGACAGGAGAGATGACTAACAAAAGATTTCATGGTGCAAAAGGAAAAGAGAGTGATAAGGGATATAGTAAAGAAAGAAAGGTTGTGTTCAGATGAAGCATGAATATAGTAACCATTTGAATGCAACATGAAGAGATAAAAAAAGAAACAAGCCAGCAAAAAAACAAAGAAAAGCAGAAAAAGATGGAGGCAGAGATTATGATCTAAAGTTGTTGAGCTCCAGAAGACTGAAAAGTGCTGAGACGAAAGATGAGGTCATGTTTCTTGACCTTGCATTGAGCTTCACTGGAACATATAGCAGGCCATGGACAGAAAGGTCAAAATGAGAGCAAAGTGAATTAACATTTTAAAGATTCTTAATATGTGAAACTGAACAGAACTCTCTTTTATTTAGTCAGATTGTAAGAATCTATGGGGTTGATTTTCATCCTATCTAGTTTACACCTAAAGATGGGGTCGATTAAAATCACATAAGAAGCTGTTAACTTATCAGGGAAGGTCCTACCAATCTAATTTTCACATAGCCAACCAGAGCTCTTGTCAGAAATAGGTCAAAAGATTTCTCTAAAATGTACAAATCACCATGAAATGGCAGTTAGCTTCCAGACATAATTTTAGTATCTATTCGCATTACTACCATTAGGTACACAATCCACTCACAAACCATGGGCAGTATCAGTCAGGATTTAAAGGGCTCCTCTTTGGATCTCAGCTAAAATGTTGCAAAGGTCTGGAAGACTTTTTGCTAGTATTAGATGATTTCTTTTTTGGAATTAGACTATATTGTTAAGAACCAATGGTGACAAATAACCTTTCAAAAGAAATTTGAATGCCCAGTGACAAATGTAAAGAAATTGCGTGACAAGTTTTTTAAGTTTTACTGTAACAATCTGAAGGCAACATTGATTAAACACGATTTCACAGGCAACATATACTCTGAACTGCAGAAAAATTCCCTTGTTGTTGCTTTAATGTAGCATGCCGGAAAATATTCCTCCACAGTTACACTTTATTCTGATCTTTATTCTTCTGAAACCAGTCCGAAGTGATTCTTAACTCCTTTTTCCTATTCTAGCCAAATAACTTCTACTCCATGAATTGACTTTCATGGCATGGATTACGTTGATGATTTCTCCTTCTGGCCAAAGATAGATGAATCATCCAACTTTGTTTAAACACTCATGACCTTGGTCTCTTCAATCCAAGCATGAGTTCCCACACACATTCTTGCATGGTAAACCATAGATAGAGACTTTCTGTCTCTATCTCTTGGCTCTCTCTCTCTCTCTCAAATTCTTGGAAATTAGCTTTGATGTTCAGTGATAAAATTTGGAGAATCTATAACCCAATCGTACAATGGCTTCTTATGGCTTATTCCCCTCTCAAAGCTCATTTTCTGACAACTTGAGTTCATAAAATCTATCTGTAATAGTTTCCTCGAACAGTAATGGAACCTATGAGAGAGCAAGCATCCTAGATCTGGTCCTGTGTAATGAGACAGGAAAAATTAATAATCTCACAGTTAGGGATTCTCTTGAAAGGAGCGATCACAGTTTGGTTGAGTTTAAAATACAGATGGAGTGTGAGAAGGTAAAATCCAATACCAGAGTCTTGTGCTGAAACAAAGGAGACTACAATGGGATGAGGGAGGATTTGGCTAAGGTAGACTGGGAGCAAACGTTTTATGGTGGGACAATAGAGGAACAGTGGAGGACTTTCAAAGCGATTTTTCACAGTGATCAGCAAAAGTATATACCAGTGATGAGGAAGGTCTGTAGGAAAAGGAACAATCAGCCATGTATATCTAAGGAAATAAAGGAGGGTATGAAATTGAAACAAAATGCATACAAAGTGGCAAAGATTATTGGGAAACTAGAGGATTGGGAAATCTTTAAAGGTCAACAGAAAGCCACAAAAAAAAGCTATAAAGAAAAGTGAGGTAGATTATGAGAGTAAACTAGCTCAGAATATTAAAACTGATAGCAGAAGTTTCTACAAATATATAAAACGAAAAAGAGTGGCTAAGGTAAACATTGGTCCTTTAGAGGATGAGAAGGGGAATTTAATAACGGGAAATGAGGAAATGGCCGAAGCATTGAACAGGTATTTTGTGTCGGTCTTCACAGTGGAAGTCACAAATAACATGCCAAAAATTGATGACAAGGAGACTGTGGCAGGTGAGGACCTAGAAACAATCATTATCAATAAAGAAGAGTGATGGGCAAACTAATGGGGCTAAAAGCAGACAAGTCTCCTGGCCCTAATGAAATGCCACCCAGGGTACTAATTGAGATGGCAGGGTAAATTGCAAATGTACTCGTGGTAATTTACCAAATTTCACTGGGCTCTGGGGCGGTTCCAGCAGATTGGAAAACAGCAAATGTGACGCCACTGTTTAAAAAAGGAGGTAGACAAAAGGTGGGAAACTACAGGCTGGTTAACTTAACTTCTTTAGTGGGGAAAATGCTTGAATCTATCAGCAAGGAAGAAATAGCAAGACATCTTGATAGAAATTGGCCCATTGGCAAGGCACAGCATGGGCTCATGAAACGCAGGTCATGTTTAACTAATTTACTGGAATTCTTTGAGGATATTACGAGCGCAGTGGACAACAGGGAACTGGCAGATGTAGTGTATCTGGATTTCCAGAAGGCATTCGGCAACGTGGCGCACAAAAGGTTGCTGCATAAGATAAAGTTGCAAGGCATTACAGGTAATGTATTAGCATGGATAGAGGATTTATTAACTAACAGAAAGCAAATAGTGGGAGTAAGTGAGTGTTTTTCTGGTTGGTGATCAGTGACTAGTGGTGTGCCTCAGGGATCAGTGTTGGGGCCACAATTGTTTACGATCTACATAGATGATTTGGAGTTGGGGAACCAAATGTAGTGTGTCAAAATTTGCAGATGACTCTAAGATGAGTGGTAAAGCAAAGTGTGCAGAGGACACTGAAAGTCTACAAAGGGATATAGATGGTTTAAGTGAATGGGGAAGGGTCTGGCAGATGGAGTACAATGTTGGTAAATGTGAGGCCATCCATTTTGGTAGGAATAACAGCAAAATGGATTATTATTTAAATGGTAAAAAAATTGCAACATGCTGCTGTGCAGAGGGACCTGGGTGTCCTTGTGCATGAATCACAAAACATTGGTTTGCAGGTGCAGCAGGTAATTCATTGAAGCATAGAATATAATCATAGAATCTCTACAGTGCAGAAGGAGGCCATTTGGCCCATCGAATCTGCACCGACCATAATCCCATCCAGGCCTGTCCCCATAACCCCACATATTTACCCTGCTAATCCCCCTTACACTAAGGTCAATTTAGAATGGCCAATCAACCTAACCCGCACATTTTTGGACTGTGGGAGGAAACCGGAGCACCTGGAGGAAACCCACGCAGACACGAGGAGAATATGCAAACTCCAATTAAGAAGGCAAATGGAATTTTTCCTTCATTGCTAGAGGCAACAGGGAGGTTATGTTGCAGCTGTACAAGATGCTGGTGAGGCCACACCTGGAGTACTGTGTACTCCACTGGGTTGATTCCGAAGTTGAGAGGGTTGGCTTATGAGGAGAGACTGAGAAGACTGGGACTATACTCCTCGAAATTTAGAAAACTGAGAGGGGATCTTATAGAAACATAAAATTATGAAGGGACTAGATAAGATCGAAGCAGGGAGGTTGTTTCCACTGGTGGGTGAAACTAGAACCTGGGGACATGGCCTCAAAATAAGAGGAGCAGATTTAGGGCTGAGTTAGAATCATAGAAACATAGAAAAACTACAGCACAATACAGGGCCTTCAGCCCACAAAGCTGTGCCGAACATGTCCCTACCTTAGCGATTACTAGGCTTACCTATAACCTTCTATTTTACTAAGTTCCATGTACTTATCTAAAAGTCTCTTAAAAGACCCTATCGAATCCGCCTCCACCACCATTGCTGGCAGCCCATTCCACACACCCACCACCCTCTGAGTGAAAAACTTACGCCTGACATCTCCTCTGTACCTGCTCTCCAGCACCTTAAACCTGTGTCCTCTTGTGGCAACCATTTCAGCCCTAGGAAAAGCCTCTGACTGTCCACTCGATCAATACCTCTCAACATCTTATACACCTCTATCAGGTCACCCCTCATCCTTCATCTCTCCAAGGAGAAAAGGCCGAGTTCACTCAACCTATCCTCATAAGGCATGCTCCTCATTGAGTTGAGGAGGATCTTCTTCACCCAAACGGTTGTTACTGTGGGATTCCCTGCCCGGTGAAGCAGTTGAGGCTACCTCGTTAAATGAACTTAAGGCAAAGATAGATAGATTTTTGAATAGTAAAGGAATTAAGGATTATGGTGAGCGGGCGGGTAAGCGAAGCTGAGTCCATACAAAGATCAGCCATGATATTATTGAATGACGGAGCAGGTTCGAGGGGCCAGATGGCCTACTCTTGATCCTAGTTCTCATGTTCTTTCAATCACATGCATCTAGTATCAAGGTAGAAATCCGAATTAACTGTCTTTTTCACTTCCAAATTCATTCTACCTTGAGATTAAATAGACAGTTTAAAGTATATAAAATCTGATATTCTGGGACTTTGGAGATTAACAGTTTATCTACCATCAGTGCAGATCCTTTTGCCATTGTCCAACAGGCATGAGCACTTTGCACCTTCTCAAGAAAATAGCCTGGGCCCTCTTTCAATCTTTAACAACCAAGCCAACCAGTCTTGCTATTAACAGAATTCAGATCAGGTTGCATGTCCCATTTCATTCCTTAATTTTACCCTAAAATCAAAATACTGTTCCAAATCTTATAAAAACCTTGCATTTGTAGCAATATTACATTTTTTGTAGTGGCTGTACAGTATGCTAAATGATTAAAGCGGTTTCTGGAATACATTGTTTTCTTTCTTGATTATCCTTTCGGCACTGATTGGAGGCCCAGGAATACATACCATTTATATCCTGAAACAAAGATGAAAAAAAAAGCCACTAAGAGATGCAAGGTCAGAAAAACATGAACGATAATATGCATTCTCCTATGGACATTCAGTGGCTACTATGAATTCCAAAATGAGAAGGGTATTTTGTTTAGGTCCTATGTTCCTATTTTGTGAACAGTCTTGAAATCATTTTTCGTTATTCCTCCACCTTTCTCAGTTGTTTTTTCTGAACTTCCATCATTCACAGAATGTGCATTAGCAATAGGCCTTCATTTTCTATGAAAACTGAGGTATATTGGATGGAAAAAATTATGATTCTGACCCTGGGTCCAGTTTTTGCAGCAACAAATTCAAAGTTCCATTCAGATTCCTGCACCTGTTTTCCATTGAACATTCATGATCTGAATGAATTGTAGTTCTAATTTTAGGTCAGACAATCTGACGAAATCTAAGTTTCCTAATTTTTATTGCATGTCTCATGTTAGTGTGCTGTTTCCAAAGGAGACGAAGACACCAAGAGAAAAACAAGACAAGTTAAGAAAGGGTAAGTGGGATTTTGGGGCGGTGTGGGTGGCATATGGAATTTAAGCAGACGTTAACAAGAGAGAGGTAGCTAGGTGTAATGGCTTAGGGACAATGTACTAAAGAGCACAAGAGCAATAAGTGAAGGAACAATGGGTGAATGTCAGGGCAGGAGAAGTGGGTTACAGGCTGGAAGATCAATATCATAAAGCGGGATGAGTTCATACATTAAACAAGGACAGGGAGCTCCAGGAACTTTACAAGAATGGCTATGTTAGAAAGTAGGATATTGTTCAGACAAGGGTACAAACCAAGTCCTGCCCTACATATATTACATATAAAAGTGAAACAGCAAATATTTCAAATTGCAGAGAAGACATTTTGGGGACGACTCTCCCAGCCTACTGCACTGCCTTGGCGAGTGTCCGGGTTGCCGGATTTCTGGCACCGTCAGCTCCACACCAGAAATCAGCGTGGAGCTGTATAATATATGTAAATTACCATTACCATATCATTAGTGGGCCTGGGACTGAAGTCTCTGGGCCCGCTAGCCTCTCCCCCCTATCAGGAGTGTTTCACTGCAGCGGGGTTTACAATAGCTCCCCACTTACAGGGAGCTGGCGACCCGACCCCACTGGAGTGAAGGGGGGCCATTGAGGCCCCCCCCAGGAGGTTGGAGGTAAGGGTGTGCTCCCTGGGCATTGCAACCTTGGCAGTTCCTCCCTGGCCCCCTGGCCCAAGAGGCAAAGTGGCAATGCCCTGGGGGCATCTTGGCACTCTCCACTAGGTAATGGTGGAGAATGGCGTAATTGGGGGTGGGACCTCGGGGTGGCGGGGGAGGGGGGGGTGTGATGAGTGGGGGGTCCCACAGCCACCCTGCACTCGGGCTTGGTGACAGAGGGAGACCAGCGATTGGGGCTGGCCATTGGGGTGGGGAGGCAGTCAGCCTGCCGGGTGGGTCGAGGCTTTGGGGGAGGCTGAGATTGCAGGGGGCGGGGGGGGGGGTCAGGATTACGGGGGGCAGGGGGGGGGCGGGACTGCTGGGGGAGTTGTGAAATCAAGGTGGGCTGGGGAGGGGTGGGGGGAGATCGTTGCTGGCCAGGATGGGTGGGGGGGACATTGGGCTGGCCCGGAAACGTCTGGAGGCTGTTGGGGGGGTTGCACTGCCAGTGTAGCGGGATCGTGGGGCTGGCCAGCGATCAAGAGGCTGGCAGTGCGAGGATACTGCGTATGCACCAATTTCAGCACTGACAGATTGGTACATGCGCAGTGGTCCACTCAGCACTATGCTGCCAGCATCTCCAGCGGGAATAGGCCCCGCCCCTGATTTTTCACATAATTCACTATGGCACTCTGCAGTGCAAAGTGTGGGAGCTTCATTTTGAAACACCTGCTGAAAAAATCAACAGGATTTAATCCAGTTTTTACGTGAATTCAGCACTTAGAATTTTTTTGAGAGAATCCCACCACTTGTGTATTCCTCCTATTCCTTTAGAATTTGAGCACAGAATGAGATTGTGTTGTCGATGCAGACTTGGAGCACCAGAGGGCATCAAATAAAAACAAATCACTTAAAGCAGGCGTAGCATTGCTTTAATTCAGTAACAACTTATATTTATATGGTGCCTTTAACATAATAAAAACATTCCCAGGTGCTTTATAGGAGAACTTAAAACAAAGTATGATACCTAGCTGCAGAAGGAGATATTAGATCAGATGATCAAAAGCATTGATCAAAGATTCTTGAATGAGGAATGGAAAGTAGAGAGCCAGAAAGCTGCAGGGAGGAAAATCCAGAGTTTGGGCCTACACAACTGAAGGCATGGCCAACAATACGCAGCAATTAGAATTAGTTATGCACAAGAGACCAGAATTAGAGGAGTGCACTTATCTCGGAGAGTTGTGTGGTTGGAGGAGATTACAGAGACAGGGAGAAGTGAGACCTCAGAGGGATTTTAAAAGAAGGATGTGAATTTAACTTCAAGACATTGCTTGATAGGGAGGCAATAGAGGTCAAGCAAGCACAAGAGTGAGCCTTACTGTGAGTTGAGAGCAGCTTTTAGGATGGTCTTAAGCTTACGGATTGTAGAATATGGAAATCAGGCCAGGAATATGTTGGAATAGTTGAGATCTGAATAAATAAAGGTTTGGAAGAGAGTTTAGCTCCAACAGGAGTGAGGTCAAGTGAAGTTACAAAGGTTGAAATAGGCAGTTTTAGTGAAAGTGCAAATATAAAGTCGAATGCTCATTTTAGGTTCAAGTGTGACACCAGTACTTGTATTTATATTAATAGAATTACAATGGAGTGGTACACTCACCATCGGACTGCCACACTGCTCCTATTTACTTACCCTGCACCAGACTTCCGAAACGGATCCGTTTAGAAATGTGGAATGTACCTATTCCTGGAGTCCTTCCCTCATAGTGCAAGAGTGCAGGGGGAAGCCAAGCCACGCTCCATTTTTATAGCACTGGCTGTCATATACCGTAAGAAGTCTCACAACACCAGGTTAAAGTCCAACAGGTTTATCTGGAATCACGAGCATTCGGAGTGCTACTCCTTCATCAGGTGAGTGTGCTCTGAAAGCTCCTGATTCTAAATAAACCCGTTGGACTTTAACCTGGTGTTGTAAGACTTTTTACTGTGCCCACCCCAGTCCAATGCCGGCATCTTCACTTCATGTCATATACTGGTAAGTTTAAATGTCCCAAAGTCACTTTGGCGAGGAATTGAGAGATGGTAAGTGTGTAAGATGAGTGGGTGAGGGGATTAAAGTGGCGGGTAAGTGGGTGAAGTGATAAGGTGGTAGGTGGGTGGGTGTGGAGTTAGGGTGGCAGGTAAATGAGTGAAAGAGTAACATGGCAGGTGTATGGATGAGGTGGTAAGGTTGGTCAGGCAGCTCAGGAGGGCAGTCAGGGAGTGGGGATAGTCAGCTAGTTTGAGGGTAGTCGGAAACTTGGTGAGATAATCAAGGGATTGGGGTAGTTGAGGGCTGAGGGCAGTCAAAAGGTGGGGGAGGTAATTGGGATGGGATTCAGAGTAGTTGAGGGGTATGGGGAAGTAGTCAGGTCGGGGGCTAATCAGGTACTTTGGATGGTTTTCAGGGGATAGAGAAAGTATTCGGGAGTGTTGACGGAGTGGTCAGGGAATAGCTGAGGGGTGGAGAAGGTAGATGGATTGTCAGGGGTTAGTCAGGATGTCAGTGAGGTCATTGAGATCAGGGAGGTAGCTAGAGGCTGGGGATTGGTCAAAAGATCAGGAGGTAATCAAGGTTGAGTTCGATGGAGGTTGGGTGTTAGAAGAGGTAGTTGGGTCAGCGGCTAATCAGGCGGTTTGGAGGGTTTTCAGGGGGTTGAGGATGTAGTTGGGGAGGATCCAGTGGGATGCTGAGGATCAGTATTATAGTTATCCAGGAACTGATTTTAATCCTTCGAACTTTTCTTGGTAACTATTCTGATAAGCAAAACAGTTAGAACTATCCAAAGTCTCTAATTTAAATCAGAGTTTTGGAGGGTTCCAAATGCAAGATAATTGCCCTATGGAAATGGAGACTTCCTGATCAATTCCCATGGAGTCTTTGCATTGGGGTTTCTGAGGGATCCCCCAGCACATTTTCCAGGCAACTCTGGGACACAACCATCGAGAGACTGGAAGATCTGGGCCATATGCACTGCACAGAAACAGGCCTTTCTGTCTAACTGGTCCATGCTGATGTTTATGTTCCACCCCTCTTAAGCACACTCCGTATTGCACCTTCAACATCATAAAACATCTCAATACACTTCACAGGAGTGTTATCAAATAAAATTTGACACTGTGCTGTCAATCCCAGTCTAGTACGGTTGTAGTAGAGACTTAGGATGGTTCTGACTGTTTTATTCACCAGAATAGTGACCAAGAAAAGTTAGAAGGATTAAAATCAGTTCTATCTCCTTGATAACTATACTATTGAATCTTTACCCCACTAGACCCTTCCCAACTACACCCTCGACCCCCTAAAAACCCTCCAAAACATCTGATTAGTTACTGACCCAACTAACTCGCCTGAATCCCCGACCTTCCCCGCATCCCACCCCGATTACCTCATTGACCTTTCATCATGCTCCAGTTCACTTGGATCTTGCTCACTCTCTTTCACACCAGCCTTTTAATGCTCCATCTCTTCTTTCCTCTCAGACTCCTAGCCATTTGTTCACAAGCTCGTCCTATTTCTATTCACACCTAAACTGTGGTTAGTGCCTCCCAGTGGTGGTACCAACATCACACCCAACTCCTCATCCCCTTCCAATGGCACCTTCCCATGTAATCGCAGAAGGTGCAACACCTGCCCCTTTAACTCCTCCCTCCTCATTGTTCAAGGTCCCAAATATTCCTTTCAGGTTAAGCAAGTGTTTTACTTGCACTTCCTTCAATTTGGTCTATTGAATTCACTGCTCCAAATGTGGTCTCCTCTACACTGGGGAGACTAAATATAGACTGGGTGACCACTTTGCAGAAAAACTTTGCTCAGTGCCATTTTAACTCAGCACCTTGCTCTCATGCCCACATGTCCATCCTCGGCCTGCTGTAATGCTCTAGTGAAGCCTGGCGCAAGCTGGAGGAGCAGCATCTCATCTTCTGGTTGGGCACGTTGAATTCGGCAACTTTAGATTTTGATCTTTCTCTTGCATCTTAAACCCCCCCTTTTTTAATATCCCACATCGCCTCAATACAAACCACCCCCACCTCTTCCTCTGACACATTAAAGTTGCTATTTTTTGTTGCAGCTTCAATAGGTCTAACACATTCTTTCACCCTTCAGTTCCAATGAAGAATCTATGGACTTGAAACGTTAACTCTGTTTCTCTCCTAATAGATGCGGGCAGACCTGTTGAATTTTTCCAGCATCAGAGATCTGTAACCCCTTCTGGGAGACAATAGGCTAGCTGGAGCAATAATGTAAACTAGACTCATGGGTGTACTCTCAGCCTTTGATTGTTTCCGTGTTTACATTACTTTCTGGCATTCATTGGTCAGCTAAATCCCATTAGATCTGCAGATTTTAGAACAAGACAGAAAACAGTAAAGTTTATGATGGGGATAAATTTTTCATTGATTTATCTTTATATCTGATATATCTGATCCAACAAAATCAAATTGAGGCCCATCACTACCTGGTTCCCCAGCATTGCATTTGCAGGGGTACCCCAATGATGAACTGAAGAATCCTTCTAAGAAGTTCCCATGTAAGGGATTACCCAGCAATTGTTTAGAAGTGTTAACTTCTCTGGGAATCATCTGACAGTGCGATTTAAATTGCAAACTTAAGGTGAGGTAATGGCCTGGTGGTATTATCACCAGACTATTAATCCAGAAACTCAGTTAACGTTCTGGGGACCCGGGTTCGAATCCCGCCACGGCAGCTGGTGAAATTTGAATTCAATAAAAAAAGTCTGGAATTAAGAATCTACTGATGATCATGAAACCATTATCGATTGTCGGAAAAATCCATCTGATTCACTCATGTCCTTTGGGGAAGGAAATCTGCTGTCCTTACCCGGTCTGGCCTACGTGTGACTCCAGAGCCACAGCAATGTGGTTGACTCTCAGCTGCCCTCTGAACAAAGGCAGCTGGGGATGGCCAATAAATGCTGGCCAGCCAGCGACGCCCATGTCCCTCAAATGAATTTTTAAAAAACTTCAAATGGTTTGGATGGTTCTGCCTGTTCTACCTAGAAAGAGTTAGAAGGCAAAAAAGCACTTTTAACTCCACTGTAAATATTTATAAAGCCCAGACCAGTTCTGCATGCCCTCAACCCCTCCCCCCCCACCAGGGGACCCCACTCACTACCCCCACCTTTGCCCTCCCAATGGAACCCAACACTACCCGAACCAAGCACACACCCAGCAGACACAACACCAGACCTCCTTATTGATACCACCCCTTGGACACCGTCCTCTCCAGGTCTGATTCCCCCACCCATCAGTCTGACACCCATCCTGGTCCAACCCCTCCCCCCTCTCCTGGTCTAAACCCCGCCCTTCCCACATTCCAAGTCCAACCCCCCCCCACTCTGCCAGTCCAACCACCTCCTCACCCCCCCCCCCCCCCCACTCTGCATCCACTCACCCCTACCCTGAATCCAACCCCCTCTCTCTTCCAGTCCAACCCCTCCTCTCTCCTGGTCAAATTCCCTCACCTCTGGGTTGACACCCTGTTAGAGGGGTTTAGGATAACTTGGGTCTAAAAGATTAATAGATTAAGATAAACCAAGTTAGAGTGAATATAATATAGAAAAAGTACAAAGTACCTTCAGTTACAAAGGTACGCTTTTGCGCAGAAACACATGTAACCACTGTTAGAGAATTTATACATGTATTTTTTTAACATTCTATATTTAAAAACATACACCTTGGCCAACTACATACCAAGGCATGGTGGGATATTGCTGAGTTAAAAAGGACCACATTCCTTGAAAACAATCCAGCCACTAAGTGAAATAGAAAGGACCCTCTTATCAGTGTGGGTCTCTGATAGTTTGAGCAATGATGTGGAGATGCCGGCGTTGGACTGGGGTAAACACAGTAAGAAGTTTAACAACACCAGGTTAAAGTCCAACAGGTTTATTTGGTAGCAAAAGACACAGAAGCTTTCGGAGCTCCAAGTCCCTTCTTCAGGTGAGTGGGAATTCTGTTCACAAACAGGGCATATAAAGACGCAAACTCAATTTACATGATGCACAGAATACAGAGGGAACAGAGGCAGATTTCTGTATCTCTCCGAGTAGCGGAGCGAAAAAACAAGAACACGCCGCACAGCCGTAGGACACTAGAGGGCGAGAGCCATGCGATATACTGATGCCGGCCGATCCAATAACAGGGAGTCTCCAATGGGGACCGAAGGTAATAGCAACTGGGCATGGAAAATTGTTCAAGAAAATGATAGAAGAAGGATATGATTTGGAATCAAAGAACAAAGAAAATTACAGCGCAGGAATAGGCCCTTCGGCCCTCCAAGCCTGCACCGACCATGCTACCCAACTTAACTCAAACCCCCTACCCTCCCAGGGACCATATCCCTCTATTCCCATCCTATTCATATATTTGTCAAGACGCTCCTTAAAAGTCACTACTGTATCTGCTTCCACTACCTCCCTCGGCAACGAGTTCCAGGCACCCACCACCCTCTGTGTAAACAATCTGCCTCGTACATCTCCTTTAAACCTTGCCCCTCGCACCTTAAACCTCTGCCCCCTAGTAATTGACTCTTCCATCCTGGGAAAAAGCTTCTGACTATCCACTCTGTCCATGCCTCTCATAATCTTGTAGACTTCTATCAGGTCACCCCTCAACCACCGTCGTTCCAGTGAGAACAAACCCAGTTTCTCCAACCTCTCCTCATAGCTGATGCCCTCTACCAGGCAACATCCTGGTAAATATTTTCTGTACCCTCTCCAAAGCCTCCACATCCTTCTGGTAATGTGGTGACCAGAATTGAACACTGTATTCCAAATGCGGCCTCACTAAGGTTCTATAAAGCTGCAACATGACTTGCCAATTTTTAAGCTCAATGCCCCAGCCAATGAAGGCAAGCATGCCGTATGCCTTCTTGACTACCTTCTCCACCTGCATTGCCACTTTCAGAGACCTGTGTACCTATACACCCAGATCCCTTTGCCTATCAATACTCATAACGGTTCTGTCATTTACTGTATATTTCCTATTTGTATTAGACCTTCCAAAATGCATTACCTCACATTTGTCCGGATTAAACTCCATCTGCCACCTCTCCGCCCAAGTCTCCAACTGATCTATATCCTGCTATATCCTCTGATGGTCCTTATCGCTACCTACAAATCCACAACCTCTGTGTCATCCACAAACTTACTAATCAATCCAGTTACATTTTCCTCCAAATCATTTATATATATATATTACAAACAGCAAAGGTCCCAGCACTGATCCCAGAGGAACGCCACTCGTCACAGCCCTCCATTCAGAAATGCACCCTTCCACTGCTACCCTCTGTCTTCTTTGACCGTGTCAGTTTTGTATCCACCTTGCCAGCTCACCTCTGATCCCATGCGACTTCACCTTCTGCACCAGTCTGCCATGAGGGACCTTGTCAAAGGCCTTACTGAAGTCCATGTAGACAACATTCACTGCCCTACCCTCATCAATCATCTTTGTCACTTCCTCGAAAAACTCGATCAAGTTAGTGAGACACGACCTCCCCTTCACAAAACCATGTTGCCTCTCACTAATACGTCCACTTATTTCCAAATGGGAATAAATCCTGTCTCGAAGAATGCTCTCCAATAATTTCCCTACCACTGATGTAAGGCTCACCGGCCTGTAATTACCTGGATTATTCTTGCTACCCTTCTTAAACAAATGTCCTCTGGGACCTCCCCTATAGCCAGTGAGGATACAAAGATTTCTCTCAAGGGCTCTGCAATTTCCTCCCTTACCTCTCTCAGTATTTTGGGATATATCCCATCAGGCCCTGGGGACTTGTCTACCTTAATGTTTCTCAAGAACCCCAATACCTTCTCTTTTTTGATCTCAACATGCCTCAAACTACCTACACACCCTTTCCCAGACTCATCATCCACTAAGTCCTTCTCTTTGGTGAATACTGACATAAAGTACTCATTTAATACCTCGCTCATTTCCTCTGGCTCCACGCCTAGATTCCCTCCCTTGTCCTTGAGTGGGCCAACCCTCTCCCTGACTACCCTCTTGCTCTTTATATATATATATATATAAAAAGCCTTGGGATTTTCCTTAATCCTGTTGGCCAAGGCTTTTTCTTGACCCCTTTTAGCCCTCCTTACTCCTTGCTTAAGTTTCTTTCTACTTCCCTTATATTCCACACTTGCTTCTGCTGAAGCTGAGCAAAACACTTGGTGGGTGGGACAAACTAAGAATAAATCAGAAATGGCAGCAGTCATATGAGCAGCCGTGATGAAGAAATGTCTCCCGAGGGCTGCATATTGTAAGCAAACAGCTGCCATTAAGGCAGTACAGGAAGAAGCAATAAGTAAACCCAAGGGAAGGATGGTGGCAGGATCATTGTACCCAACACTCCCTGAAGTAGGAAAAAAGGGGGAAAGGATCAGGAAAGAATGAATTGGGAAAGTGCACCAGAGGAAGTTGCTCAGTATGACAATGATCCCCCTCTCTCTAATACAACAGCCCCATCTGCTCCCATGGCCCCAGTTCATACTGTAGTAAAAACACCCACGATTGGAGGAGAAGCCACTACCATTACCCACAAGTTGGCACTGTCAGCAGCTAAGAAAGAGATGTTTATGGATAAGTTATGTCTGTTGCATCATGACGACCAGAATTCAGCCTTTTGGAATGTAATGGACGAATTAAGAGAAGTTCACCATTTAATTTTAGATGATATAAGGTTTTTGCTGAAAGGGAAACTCATTGGGCCAGTGTGGCAAATGTTGCCCGACACCCTACAAGGGAGAGCATGAATAATAGAGGAAATTCTGCCTGCTCAGCAAAAGTATGGCAGATTTATACAGTAAGAAGTCTCACAACACCAGATTAAAGTCCAACAGGTTTATTTGGTAGCACAAGCCACTAGCTTTCGGAGCGCTGCTCCTTCATCAGGTAAGTGGGAGTTCTATTCACAAACAGGGCATATAAAGACACAAACTCAATTTACAAAATAATGATTGGAATGCGAGTCTTTACAGGTAATCAAGTCTTAAAGGTACAGACAATGTGAGTGGAGAGACACAGGACACAGCGGACAGAGTACCCTTCGTCATCCAGTACTTCCCCGGAGCGGAGAAGCTACGACATCCTCTCCAGAGCCTTCAACATGTCATTGATGAAGACGAACATCTCGCCAAGGCCATCCCCACACCCCCACTTCTTGCCTTCAAAGAACCGCACAACCTCAAACAGACCATTGTCCACAGCAAACTACCCAGCCTTCAGGAGAACAGTGACCACGACACCACACAACCCTGCCACAGCAACCTCTGCAAGACGTGCCGGATCATCGACACGGATGCCATCATCTCACGTGAGAACACCATCCACCAGGTACACGGTACATACACTTGCAACTCGGCCAACATTGTCTACCTGATACGCTGCAGGAAAGGATGTCCCGAGGCATGGTACATTGGGGAGACCATGCAGACGCTACGACAATGGATGAATGAACACCGCTCGACAATCACCAGGCAAGCGTGTTCTCTTCCTGTTGGGGAACACTTCAGTGGTCATAGACATTCGGCCTCTGATCTTCAGGTAAGCGTTCTCCAAGGCGGCCTTCACAACACACGACAACGCAGAGTCGCTGAGCAGAGACTGATAGCCAAGTTCCGCACACATGAGGACGGTCTCAACCGGGATCTTGGGTTCATGTCACGCTATCTGCCACAACTTGACTGGGCTTGCAAAATCTCACTAACTGTCCTGGCTGGAGACAATACACATCTCTTGTCCTGGCTGGAGACAATACACATCTCTTTAACCTGTGCTTAACCCTCTCTCCACTCACATTGTCTGTACCTTTAAGACTTGATTACCTTTAAAGACGCACATTCCAACCATTATTTTGTAAATTGAGTTTGTGTCTTTATATGCCCTGTTTGTGAACAGAACTCTCACTCACCTGATGAAGGGGCAACGCTCCGAAAACTAGTGGCTTATGCTACCAAATAAACCTGTTGGACTTTAACCTGGTGTTGTAAGACTTCTTACTCTGTTTACCCCAGTCCAACACCGACTTCTCCACATCAGATTTATACAGGGCCTAGGGCAAGCCCTGGGTAGGGGACATGTCAACTGGACAAAGGTAACCCTCATTAAGAGGTCCCTATAGAAACAGCAGAAGAGCATGGGGAAAGAAAATTCAGGGCTCATGTAGATGGCGGGGGCGGGGCGGGGGGGGGGAGGAGGGGCAGTGTAATGGATCCTGTAAGAGACAATAAGATATTTTTGAACATGCTGAAAGACGAATTCAGTCCAGCCCTGACTCAAATCATACAAATGGGTCTCCTGGTGGGAAACACTTATCAGGAAATTATGAATTGGGCTATGAAAGCTGAATCCAATCATCAGAAGCACCGCAAGATAACCCCAGTACAGAGTGACAAGCCCCAGTTCAGGGCTGCCGGAGATTGTTTTGTGAGTGGAAAGAAAGGGAGCACCCGGAGGAAACCCATGCAAACACAGGAGAACATGCGGACTCTGCAAAGACAGTGACCCAAGTCAAGACTCAAACCCTAGTCCCTGGCACTGTGAGGCAGCAGTGCTAACCACTGTGCCACCGTGCCACCCCATCCAGAGTGGCAATCCAACAGAGATTGCCATTCCGAGGAAGTTACAGGCCTAAGTCTATTAAGTAAAAATAAACACGGTGGATTTCACTGGGTTACAATACTTTTCTTAATATAAAGCATTAATTCAAAATAATAAAATTTCCAAAGCTTCAGCAGATTTTGAAAGGAATAGGTATCCATGTCTAGAAGAATTTACATCTCAAGTAGCAAAGAGGGTTGGTGAGGGTAATGTGGTGCATATGGAAAAGGAAGTGATTAAGTGCCACATAACAGGCTAGTCAGCAAAATTGAAGCCCAAAGACTAAAAGGCCCTTTAGCCTATCTCATATCTGCTGGTCAAAGACAAACCACCACTGATTCTAATCCCATTTCCAGCACTTGGCCCATAGTCTTGCATGCCTTGGCATAAATACTTCTTGAATTTTACAAGGGCCTCTGCTTTCACCATCCTTTCAGACAGTGAGTTCCAGACTCCCACAACCTTTTGGGTGAAAAGGTTTTTCCTCACATTCCCTCTAAACCTCCTGCCCCTTATCTTAAATCTATGCCTCCTGCTCATTGATCCCTCCACTAAGGGGAAATATTTCTACCTGTCTACTCTATCTGTGCCCCTCACAATTTTATACATCTCAATCATGTCCTTCAGTCTCCTCTGCTCTAAGGAAAATAACCCCGGTCTATCCAATCTCTCTTTATAACTAATACTCTCCAGCTCAAGCAACATCCTGGTAAATCTCCTCTGCACCCTTTCCAGTGCTATCACATCCCTCCCAGGTTATTCATGAAGGCCTGGCTACTCAACATTGCCCTCATCTGAGGTGTGGTGATCCTCAGGTTAAATCACCACCAGTCAGCTCTCCCCCTCAAAGGGGAGAGCCTCGAATAGTCATCTGGCATTATGGCGACCTTACCCTTTACCTTTATGATGTGGATTCCAGAATTGTACACAATACTCTTAGCTGTGGTCCAACCAATGTTTTAAACATTTCTACCTTAACCTCCCTGCTCTGAGACTCTATTCCTTGGCAAATAAAGACAAGTATACCACATGCTTTCTTAGCCACTTCATCTACAAAGAACAACAAAGAACAAAGAACAGTACAGCACAGGAAACAGGCCCTTCGGCCCTCCAAGCCTGTGCCGCTCCTTGGTCCAACTAGACCAATCATTTGTATCCCTCCATTCCCAGGCTGCTCATGTGACTATCCAGGTAAGTCTTAAACGATGTCAGCGTGTCTGCCTCCACCACCCCTACTTGACAGCGCATTCCAGGCCCCCACCACCCTCTGTGTAAAAAACATCCCTCTAATATCTGAGTTATACTTCGCCCCTCTCACCTTGAGCCCGTGACCCCTCGTGATCGTCACTTCTGATCTGGGAAAAAGCTTAGCACTGTTCACCCTATCTATCCCCTTCATAATCTTGTACACCTCTATTAGATCTCCCCTCATTCTCCGTCTTTCCAGGGAGAACAAGCCCAGTTTACCCAATCTCTCCTCATAGCTAGGACCCTCCATAACAGACAACATCCTGGTAAACCTTCTCTGCACTCTCTCTAACGTCTCCACGTCCTTCTGGTAGTGCGGCGACCAGAACTGGACGCAGTACTCCAAATGTGGCCTAACCAGCGTTCTATACAGCTGCATCATCAGACTCCAGCTTTTGTACCCTATATCCCGTCCTATAAAGGCAAGCATACCATATGCCTTCTTCATCACCTTCTCCACCTTCAAGGATTTGTGGACTTGCACACCTAGGTCCCTCTGTGTTTCTATACTCTTGATGGCTCTGCCATTTATTGTATAACTCCTCCCTACATTATTTCTTCCAAAATGCATCACTTCGCATTTATCCGGATTAAATTCCATCTGCCACCTCTCCGCCCAATTTTCCAGCCTATCTATATCCTGCTGTATTGTCCAACAATGCTCATCGCTATCCGCAAGTCCAGCCATCTTCATGTAATCCGCAAACTTGCTGATAACACCAGTTACACCTTCTTCCAAATCATTTATATATATCACAAATAGCAGAGGTCCCAGTACAGAGCCCTGCAGAACACCACTGGTCACAGACCTCCAGCCGGAAAAAGACCCTTCAACTGCTGCCCTCTGTCTCCTATAGCCAAGCCAGTTCTCCACCCATCTAGCCACTTCTCCTTGTATCCCATGAGCCTTAACCTTCTTAACCAACCTGCCATGTGGGACTTTGTCAAATGCCTTACTGAAATCCATATAGACGACATCCACGGCCCTTCCTTCGTCAACTGTTTTTGTCACTTCCTCAAAAAATTCCACCAAATTTGTAAGGCACGACCTCCCTCTTACAAAACCATGCTGCCTGTCACTAATGAGATTGTTCCGTTCTAAATGCACATACATCCTGTCTCTAAGAATTCTCTCCAACAACTTCCCTACCACGGACGTCAAGCTTACTACCTTAAGGGACCTGTGTACATGCACACCAAGATCCCTCTGGTCTTCGGTGCTTCCCAGAGTCCTGACTTTCATTATGTATGCCTTTCCTTATTTGTTCTGCCCAAGTGCATCACCTCACACTTATCCAGATTGAATTCCATTCGGCACTGATTAGCCCATCTGACCAGCCCGTCTATATCCTCCTCTTCATTCTTTACCACCTTACCAATTTTCGTACCATCTGCGAACGTACAGATCAATCCTCCTACATTCAACTCTAAATCATTTATATAAACCACAAACAGCATGGGCCCCAACACTGTCCCTGCAGTACCCCACTGGAGACAGTCTTACAGTAAAGAAAATACCTCTCTGCTTCCTGCCACTTAGCCAATTCTGGAAACAATTTGCCAAATTTCTTTGGATCCCATGGGCTCTTAATTTCACCATCAGTCTCCCATGTGGGATCTTATCAAAAACCTTGTTGAAATCCAAGAAGACTGTGCCAAATGCATTGCCCTCATCTACACATCTGGTCACCTCTTTGAAAAATTCAATCAAGTTGGTCAGACATGACTTCCCCTTAACAAAACCATGCTGACTGTTCTTAACTAATCCCTGCCTCTCCAAATGCAGATTAATTTTATTCTTAGAATTGTTTCCAATAGCTTCTCCACCACTCAGGCTAGACTGACTAGCCTGTAGTTTCCTGGTTTATCCCTTCTTTCTTTCTTGAATTATGGTACCACATCAGCTGCCCTCCAATTCTCCTGTGGTCAGAGAGGAATTGAAAATTATTGCTAGCACCCATGCTATTTCCTCCCTTGCTTCACTCAACAGCCTGGGACACATTTCATCCAGCCCTGGAGATTTATCTACTCTTAAGCCTGCCAGACCACTCAGAACCCCCTCTCTGTCTATATTAATTTCTTTAATTATATCACAGTCCTTCTCCCTGATTTCTATACCCACATTGCTTCTCTCACTAGTGAACACTGTCACAAAATAATCATTTAGGGCCCTACCTGTGTCCTCCGGCTCCACACACAAATTACCACTGTGATCCTTAATGAGCCCTACTCTTAGTTATCCTTTTACCCTTAATGTACTTGCAAAACAATTTAGGATTTTCCTTTATTCTATCTGCCAGTATCCTTTCATGTCCCTTTTTGCTCTCCTAGTTTCCTTTATAAATTTCCTTTTGCACAGTCTCTACTCCTCCAGGATTTCTGCTGTTTTGAGCCCTTGATATTTACCATGAACTTCCTTTTTCTCTTTATCCAATGCTGTATATCCCTCAATATCCAAGGTTCACTGGATTTGTTGGCCCCATCCTTTTTCTTTAATTGAACATGTTGGCCCTGTACTCTCCATATTTCCTTCTTGAATGTGTCCTACTATTACAGATTTACCAATGCTCAGAGGCTTTTAAAATAAACCAAGCTTTAAGGAGTTCAGAGATGGTGGCCAGCTGCTTGGTCAGCTGGGAGTCCTGCTGTTATTCTTTTCAGGGTGGAAGTAATCAGCAGACTGATCTGGGAGGCTTGAAATGTAATATTAAAACTGTCCAAGAGGCTAAAGCATGGGATCATGGACAACACGGTGGCACAGCGGTTAGCACTGCTGCCTCACAGTGCCAGTGACCCATGTTCGATTCTGGTCTTGGGTGACTGCCTGTGTGGTGTTTGTACGTTTTCCCCGTGTCTGAGTGGGTTTCCTCCGGGTGCTCTGATTTCCTCCCACAGGCTCAAAGATGTGTAGGTTATTGGCCATGCTAAATTGCCTCTTAGTGTCCAAAGATGTGTAGGTTAGGGGGATTAGCCACGGTAAATGTGCAGGGTTATGGTGATAGGATGGTGGGGAGGAGCAGGTGGGCTGCTCTTACAGAGAGTTGGTGCAGACTCGATGCACCAGATGGCCTCTTTCTGCACTGTAGGGATTCCATGGTTCTATGGTTCTATCATGTGATGTGGCTCATTAATTAGTGAATTGCAGCCTCACAGGCAGTTCCTGTGCTTCTGGCCAAATTCCATTGTTTCCATTAGGAATGAAATGGTAGCTGTTAACATCTCTTAAAGTATAATGTTTTTGTTATCACCCTGAATCCGGAGCCAATTTGTCTGTTAGCCTTCTACTTTACTGATTATATTGAGGCCTTACAATGGGGTGTGAGATGAGGTGGAACTTTTTTGATCTTGTAATCCCCCCTGTTGGAAGCTTCCAGAACATTTGGCCGATCTCGAGTCATGTGACCTGTTCAGCTGGTTCAGAAAAAGTATATTTTAAAACTGGGAAAAAAATAAAATTTTGATTTATTTTTATGTCTTATTGATATGACACTGGAAAAGGGGCAAAATGTAGTTTTTCAGACTGGAGGAGGGTGTATAGCGGGGTTCCCCAGGGGTCAGTACAACGATCACTGATTTTCTTGGTTTTAGCAATGACCCAAACTTGGGTTTACAGGGCACAATTTCAAAATTTGCAAATGACGTAAAACTTTGAAGCATTGTGAACTGTAAGGATGATAGACATGGACAGGCTGGTGGAATCTTGGGAGACATGGCGGATGAAATTTGATGCAGAGATGTGTAAAGTGGTACATTTTGGTAGAATGAACAAGAATCCAAAGGGTACAATCTTAAAGATGATGCAGGAACTGAGCGACCTGGAGGCATATACGCACAACTTGCTGAAGGCAAGACAGGTTGAGAAAATGGTTAAAAGGGATATGGGATCCACAACTTTATACATAGGAACATTGAGTACAAAAGCAAGGAAATTATGATGAACATTAATAAAACACTGGTTCAGTCTCAACTAGAATATTGCTCCCAATTCTGAGCATTGCACTTTCGGAAGGATGTGAAGACTTTAAAGACGGTGCAGAAAGAAATTCACAAGAATGGTCCCAGGGACAAGGGATTTCAGTTAAGAAGATAGATTGGAGAAGCTAGCTTGCCTTAGGGAACAGGAAGTTGAGAGGAGATTTGATAATGATCTTCAAAATCTTGAGGAGTCTAGATAGCGTGGAAAGGGAGAAATTGCTCCAGTTGGCAGAGGCTTGAGAACCAGAGAAGACAGATTTAAGGTAATTGGCAAAAGAAGCAACACCGACATGAGGAAAATCTTTTTTATGTAGTGAGTGATTCGGATCTGAATACACTGCCTGAGAGTGTGGTGGATGAAGATTAAATTGTACCATTCAAATGAAATGGGACAAGTACTTGAAGAGAAATAAATTGCCTGGCACAGGGGAGTAGGAATAGCAGTGCTGTTCTTGCAAAGAGTCAGCACAGACATGATGGACTGAATGGCCTCCTTTAGCAATAGGCTTCTTGCTGATTTAAAGTAGACCATAAAAATGGCTTCCTTATCCTGTGTCTTCTACAAGTTTATCCTTTTTCTAAGGACCTGATTTCTGCAGACAGAAAGAACATATATACATATTGCACCTGTTTCAGCAAAACAAAATAAGTGATAACTGTTTGCTGGTTCATTCCTTCAGGCAATGCCTTGACCAATCAAGCTTTCTGGTTTAACTTTTCAAACAATGCTTGGTCAGTCACCATTAACTGGTGCATTCTCTATGGCAACACTTCTGCCAATCAGAGCCGATCACCACTATCTTCTCATACAGTACAAAATTGTTGTTTCCTCTGACATTGGTATCATTGTGATTGTCCTGATGAGTGCAAGACAAAAAGCTTTGACAAAATGTATTTTTTCAGAGATATCAAGAATGATGGATGTTACTGCAAATTTGATAGATTTTTGTTAACCAGAGGTATTAAGGGATTTAGGATAAAGGTGAGTTTATAGAGTTAGGTCACAGATCAGCATAAACGTGCTGAATAAAGGAACAGTTTCAGAGTGCTAAATTCATGTACGTAAGTTCCTAAAAAAGGAGGAGGGTATTCAGCTTCCAGTGGCTATGCCAGTGATGGCACACACCTCTGTTTTCAGAAGGCAGAAAAAAACATGATTGGAATTAAGTTTACCACAAAGCTGAATGTGTAGAGTGCTGTTATTGTCACAATTGCCCGCCACTATGAAATTGCTGTTTTATAAATTTATTTTATGGATGTACATTTTGTTGGTTAGGCCAGCATTTATTGCCCATTCCTAATTGCTTTTGAGCAGATGAGGTGACTGCCTTCTTGAACCGCTGCAGTCCATGTGGTGTAGGTACACGCACAGTGCTCTTAGGGAGGGAATTTCAGGATTTTGACCCAGCACCAGTGAAGGAATAGCGATATATTTCCAAGTCAGGATGGTAAGTGGCTAGGAGGGGAACAACCAAGTGGCAGTGTTCCATGTGTCTATCAACCTTGTCCTTCTAGGTGGGCTTGGATATGCTGTCTAAGGAGCCTTGGTGAGTCCCTACAATTTGGAGATGGTACACACTGCTGCCATTGAGTGCCAATGGTGGAGGGAGTGAGTGTTTGTGGATGGGCTAACTATAAAGAGAACTACTTTATCCTGGGTGATGTCAAGTTTCTTGAGTGTTGTTGGAGCTGCATTCATCCAGGTAAATGCAGAGTATTCTATTACACTCCTGACTTGTGCCGTGTAGCTGGTGGAAAGGCTTTGGGGAGTTGCTTGCCACAGGAATCCTAGCCTCTGACCCATTATCATGGGAAATTCACAGATGCCATCTAACTCCCGTTTGACATTTGCAACTATTTTCAGCTTTTGGATATTTTATTGTACATAAGTGAAAATAAAATTCTTTAATTGATTTTATTTTCTATTTGTATATTACTTTGTATTGTGGTACCACAAGCTGGTTAGGAAAGGAGGAAGAAGACAGGAAGAGAAGTAGTGAGGGGATTCATTAGTTAGGGGAACAGACAGGTGTTTCTGTGGCCATTGACGTAACTCCAGGATGGTATGTTGCCTCCCTGGTGCCAGGGTTAAGGATGTCACAGAGTGGCTGCAGGACATTCTACTGGGGAGGGTGAATGCCAGAGGTTGTGATCCACTAACAATGTACTAACAACTTAGCTGGGAAGGGGGAGAGGTTCTTCAATCAGACTTTCAGGAGCTAGGCAGAAAATTAGCATGCAGGATCTCAAATGTATTAATCTCTGGATAACTCCAAGTGCCACATGAAAGTGAGGACAAAAGTAGAAGGATAAGGCAGATGAACACGTGGCTGGCAAAAAGGTGCAGGAGGAAGGGCTTTAGATAAAAGCAAATTACTGAGGATGCTGGAATCTGAAACCAAAAGAAAAAATGCTGGAAAATCTCAGCAGGCCTGGCAGCATCTGTAAGGAGAGGAAAGCGCTGACGTTTCGAGTCCAGATGACCTTTGTCAAAGTTAAAAGACATAGAAAGTGGGAGATATTTATACTATAGGATGAAGGAGTGAAAGATGAGTCATAGCCACAGAAACAAGAGGAAAGGTTGCTAATGGCAATCCATGGAGAGAATATAGAAGGTGTGAATGGCCAAACAGCAGAGAAGCTGAAATCAGAGAGTAAGTTGTGACAAATGAAGATGAGGGGGGAGATGGGTGGGAGAGAGGTAAAATTAAGCAAAGGGGAAAAGGAGAAGCAAAGGGGGAGAAAAGGTGAGGAAAGGGGGGATAAAATAGGAGGATAGAGTGGGGCTTTAGATTCTTGGGACACTGTGATTGCTCTGAGGGAAACGGCACCTACAAGCCAAATGGTTTGCACCTTAACATAACTGGACTGAGTTATTTGTGGGATGTTTTGCTAGTGCTGTTGGTAAGACTGTAAATTAACTTGGCAGGAGTGTGGGGACCAAGAAGAAATATTACAGAGAAACATCAGGATGCACAAAATACTGGGAGGGACAGAAAGCACTAGTGTAGAGAATAGTATATTCATAGGTGGGGTCAGAGTATGGGAGACATAATAACATCTAAATTAGGGTTACTGTGCATCTATCTGAATGCACAAAGTTATAGTAAATAAGACTGGGGAGTTACAGGCACAGATTGTGGAAATATGATGTTGTGGCCATAATAGCGACCAGGCTCAACAAAGGGCAAGATGGAGACATGGTTCCAAGGTGATCAAGGATGGAAACAAAACATTGAGGGCTATTCAGCATTTAGGAAAGACAGACAGAAAGGAAAAGGTGGTGGAGTTGCATTGTTGATTAAAAAATATATTGATACAATATTAGGAAAGATATTAGCACAGACGATGTGGAATCTGTATGGGTTGAATTAAGAAACACCAAGGGCAAAAAACATTCATAAGAACATAAGAACATAAGAAATAGGAGCAGGAGTAGGCCATCTAGCCCCTCGAGCCTGCCCCGCCATTCAATAAGATCATGGCTGATCTGACGTGGATCAGTACCACTTACCCGCCTGATCCCCATAACCCTTAATTCCCTTACCGATCAGGAATCCATCCATCCGCGCTTTAAACATATTCAGCGAGGTAGCCTCCACCACCTCAGTGGGCAGAGAATTCCAGAGATTCACCACCCTCTGGGAGAAGAAGTTCCTCCTCAACTCTGTCTTAAACCGACCCCCCTTTATTTTGAGGCTGTGTCCTCTAGTTTTAACTTCCTTACTAAGTGGAAAGAATCTCTCCGCCTCCACCCTATCCAGCCCCCGCATTATCTTATAAGTCTCCATAAGATCCCCCCTCATCCTTCTAAACTCCAACGAGTTCAAACTCAATCTCCTCAGCCTCTCCTCATAATCCAAACCCCTCATCTCCGGTATCAACCTGGTGAACCTTCTCTGCACTCCCTCCAATGCCAATATATCCTTCCTCATATAAGGGGACCAATACTGCACACAGTATTCCAGCTGCGGCCTCACCAATGCCCTGTACAGCTGCATCAAGACATCCCTGCTTTTATATTCTATCCCCCTCGCGATATAGGCCAACATCCCATTTGCCTTCTTGATCACCTGTTGTACCTGCAGACTGGGCTTTTGCGTCTCATGCACAAGGACCCCCAGGTCCCTTTGCACGGTAGCATGTTTTAATTTGTTTCCATTGAGATAGTAATCCCATTTGTTATTATTTCCTCCAAAGTGTATAACCTCGCATTTATTCCAAAGTGTATAAATTTCATGGGATGGTATATACAGAGCAACAAACTAGTGATAATGTTGGGAATAGCATTAGACAGGAAATCAGAGATGCATGAGACAAAGGAATATTTGTGATTATGGGTGACTTTAATCTGTATATAGATTGAGTGAGTCAAATTAGTCATAGTACAATAGAGGAGGAATTTCTGGAGTGTATGTGGATGAGATAGTTTTCTAAACCAATACGTTGAGGAACCAACAAAGGAACATGCCATCTTGGACTGGGTATTGTGCAATGAGAAAGAATTAGTGGGCAATCTAGTTGTGAGTGAACCCTTGGGATGAGTGACCATAATATGATAGAATTTTTAATCAAGGTGGATAGTGAGGCAGTTGATTCTAAGACCAGGGTCCTGAATCTCAATAAAGGTAACTGTGATGGTATGAGGCATGAGTTGGCTGTGATGGACTGGGAAACATGACTGAAAGGAAGGACAGGCAATGGCAGGCATTCAACGGATGAATAAGTGAACTCCAAAAGTTCTTTATTCCTATTTGGCACAGGAGTGGTCAGGGAACTGTGACCAAACCAGGCTTACAAGGGAAATTAGAGATAATATTAGATTCAAAGAAGAAGCATTCAAATTGGCAAGAAAAAGCTATAAACCTAAGGATTGGGAGCAGTTTAAAATTCAGCAAAGACTGACCAAGAGATTGATTAAGAAGCAGAAAATAGAGTATGAAAGTAAACTAGCGGGGAACATAAAACCTGACTGTAAAAGTTTCTATAGGTATGTAAAGAGAAAAAGATTGATAAAAATGAATGTAAGCCCCTTACAGTCAGAAATTGGGGAATTCATAATGGAGAACAAAGAATTGGCTGAGGAACTAAATTTGTACTTTGCTTCTGTCTTCACAAGGGAAGACATGAATAATCATAGAATCATAGAACCCCTACAGCACAGAAAGAGGCCATTCGGCCCATCGAGTCTGCACTGGCCACAATCCCACCCAGGCCTACCCCATATCCCTACATATTTACCCACTAATCCCTCTAACCTACGCATCTCAGGACACTAAGGGCAAATTTAGCATGGCCAATCAACCTAACCCGCATATCTTTGGACCATGGGAGGAAACCGGAGCACCCGGAGGAAACCCACGCAGACAATGTGCAAACTCCACACAGACAGTGACCCAAGCCGGGAATTGAACCTAGGTCCCTGGAGCTGTGAAGCAGCAGTGCTAACCACTGTGCTACCGTGCCGCCCTGTACCAGAAGTTCTGAGAAATGCAGGTTTTAGTGTGGAGCTGAAGGAAATCAGTATTCATAGAGAAATGGTTTTGTGGAAATTAATGGAATTGAAGGCAGATAAATCTCCAGGGTCTAATAGTGGTACATCCCAGAATACTGAAGGAAGTGGTCCCAGAAACAGTAGATCCACTGGTGGCCATTTTCCAAAATTCTTTGGACTCTGGAATAGTTCCTGCAGATTGAAGGGTAGCTAATGTAAGTCCACTATTCAAAAAGGAAGATAGAGAGAAATCAGGTAACTATAGACCAGTAAGCCTAATGTCAGAGGTAGGGAAGTTGCTCGAGTCCATTATCAAGAATTTCAGCAAAGCATTTGGAAAGCAGTGGTATAATCAGATAAAGTCAACATGGATTTATGAAAGCAAAATCATGCTTAACAAATCTACTGGAATTCTTTGAGGATGTAACTAGTACAGTTGACCAGGGAGAACCGGTGGTCTATTTTGACTTTCAAAAGGCTTTCAACAAGGTCTCACATAGCAGGTGAAAAGTTAATGCACATGGGATTGCGGGTAGCATCTTGAGATAGATAGAAAGCTGGTTAGCAGACAGAAAGCAAAGAGTTTGAATAAATGTGTCTTTTTCCAATTGGTAGGCAGTGACTAGTGGGGTACCACAGGGATCTGTGCTAGGACACCAACTGTTCACATTATATATTTATTATTTGGATGAGGGAACTAAATGTAATATATCCAAATTTGCAGATGACACAAAGTTAGATGGGAGGGTGAGCTGTGAAGAGGATGCAGAGATGCTTCAGTGTGATTTAGACAGGCTGAGTGAGTGGGCATAGGCATGGCAGATGCAGTATAATGTGGATAAATGTGAGGTTATCCACTTAAGCAGAAAAACTAGGACGGAAGATTATCATTTGAATGGGTGTAAATTGAGAGAGGTGGATATACATGCGAGACCTTGATGTCCTCATGCATCAGTCACTGAAAGTAAGCACGCAGGTACGGCAGGCAGTAAAGAAGGCAAATGGTATGTTGGTCTTCATAGCGAGAGGATATGAGTATAGGAATAGGGATGTTTCACTGCAATTGTATAGGGCATTGGTGAGGCCACACCTGGAGAATTGTGTGCAGTTTTGGTGTCCTTATCTGAGGAAGGATGTTCTTGCTATAGAGCGAGTGCAGTGAAGGTTTACCAGGTTAATTCCTGGGATGGCAGGACTGTCATATGAGTAGAGACTAAATTGGTAAGGATTATGTTCATTGGCATTTAGAAGAATGAGAGGGGATCTTATACAAACTTATAAAATTCTAACAGGATTAGCCAGTGTAGATTCAGAAAGAATGTTCCCGATGGTGGGGGAGTCCAGAACTAGGGATCATAGTTTAAGGATAAGGACTGAGGTGAGGAGAAATTTCTTCACCCAGGAGCAGTGAATTTATGGAATTCACTACCACAAAAAGTAATTGAGGTCAAGGTTGTGTGATTTCAAGAAGTAATCAGATATAGCTAAAGGGATCAAGGGATTTGGCGATCAGGGTATTGAATTTTATGATCAGTTATGATCATAATGAATGGCAGAGCAGGTTTGAAAGGCTGAATGGCCCACTGTTGCTTCTATTTCTATATGTGTTTCTATGTATGTATTTATGTATGTTTCTTAATAGCTTGTGGATTCAATTGAATTGGCTGAAGAATTCCATCTGTAATGCTGGGGACCTTCAGAAGAGGCTGAGAAGGACCGTCCACTCACCACTTCTGGCTGAAAATTGCATCAATTGCCTTATTTTTTGTACTGATGTGCTGCATTCACCCATCATTGAGGATGGGGATATTTGTGATGCCTTCCCCTCCAGAGTTGTTTCATTGTCTACCAGCATTCACAACTGGATGTGGCAGCACTGCGGAGCTTAGTCATGATCCATTGGTCGTGGAATCACTTAGCTCTGTCGATCACTTGCTGCTTCTGTTGTTTGGCACTAGGTAGAATCATAGAATCCTACAGTGCAGAAGGAGGCCATTCAGCCCATCAAATCTGCACTGACTACAATCCCACTCAGGCCCTATCCCCATAATCCCATGCATTTACTCTAGCTAGTCCCCCTGTCACTAGGGGACAATTTAACATGGCCAATCCACCCAACTCGCACATCTTTGGACTGTGGGAGGAAACTGGAGCACCCAGAGGAAACCCATGCAGACACGGGGAGAATGTACAAACTCCACACAGACAGTGACCGAAGCTGGGAATTGAACCCTGGTCCCTGACGCTGTGAGGCAGTAGTGCTAACCACTGTGCCACCGTGCCGCCCCACAGGTAGACCTGTGTTGTAGCTTCACCAGGTTGACACTTTTTTTTAAGTATGCCTATAGGTTTTCCTGGCATGCCCTCCTGCATTCTTCATTGAATGAGGATTGATCCCCTGTCTTTGTGGTATTGATAGAATTGGGGGTAATGTCCGACTATGAGGTTACAGATTGTGGTTGAGTACAATTTTGCTGCTGCTGATGGCCCACAAGTGCCTCATGGTTGCCCAGTCTTGAGTTGCTAGATAAGTTCAAAATCTATCCCACATAACATGGTGGTAGTGCTGCCACCCAGTGAGAGGAAGGGTATGCTCAAATGTGAAGATGGGACTTTGTCTCCCAAGGACTGTGCGGTGGTTACTCCTACCAATACTGTCATGGACATTTGCATCTTTGGTAGGCAAGTTAGTAAAGATGAGGTCATGTATATTTTTCGCTCTTGTTGCTGACCCAGTCTAGCAGTTATGTCGTTTAGGACTTGACTAGCTCTGTCAGTAGTGGTGCTACCAAGTCACTCTTGGTGATGGACAATGAAATCAGTGCACTCTGCACCATGGTATCCTCAGTGCATCCATGTGTTCAACATGGAAGAGTACTCATTCATCAGCTGATAGAGGCAGGTAGTGGAGATATGTGGTAATCAACAAGAGTTTTCCTTTTCCATGTTTGGCCTCTTGCCATGCGACTTCATGGGATCCAGAGTTAATGTTGAAGACTGCCAGGGCAACTATTGCCTGACTGTATACAGTGTGCTGCCACCTCTAATGGGTCTGTTGGTGAACCAGGACATACCCAGGAATGGTGATGGTGGTGTCTGGCACCATTTGTGTGAATGACTGTGATGGTGTCTGGCACCATTTGTGTGATAGCTCTCCCAATTTTGGCACAAGTCCTAGATGGGACTTTGCAGGGTTGACATGGCTGACTTTGTCATTGTAATTTCCAATGCAGGTGGTCCTTCCTTTGAGACTTACGATACAGGTGGGTGGCTTGTTAAATGCCAATTTTAGAGTCTGGAGTCACATGTATGACAGCAGATTTCCCACCCTAAAGAGCATTAGTAAATCATCGACAATGTTTCATGGTCATCATTTGATTTTTATTAACAGATCTTTTATTGAATTCCAAATCCCACCATGGATTTAAACTCAAGTCCCTAGAACATTACCTTCAGTTTCTGGATTACTAGTCCAGTGACAATACCACTATGCCACCCCCTTCCCTAGTTATACTAACTAAATTGTAGCTGTGTTGGTAAGAACAAATCATCCATGTGGAAGACTCCAGAATGCCGAAGTGGGTTCTGTACAATTAATTGAAATAAATCAAGCAGAAGGATATAAATGATATGAGCTTTGTTATGTCACTGTAGACAGCTGGTCCCTCTGCTCAACATAACTCACTGTCACTCCAGGCAGTGGCTTGGCCCAACAGAACTCTTGCCATTTTGTGTTTTGCAACAGAACATGCCAAAAAGTAATTATCATCCTCAAAACTGATACTGTTCAATTTTGTGAGAGCACTTGTAAAATCAATAGCTGAATACAGGTTATTGTGACAATGCAATGAGACCACGGATCATCAGAGGTGTCTTGTGATTGGTCAATATGCTATTGTCATCATGACTCTGTCAAGACTAAAAATAATGCTGGGGTTCTAGAATCCAGGGCACATACCAATCACCAGGGTTTTTTTTCACACATTACGTTGACATAACAACAGGGAGGCAACCATCCTGAGGACAGATGTCTTACAAAATTGATCCTGGTGGTTACGGAGAACACAACAGGCCCCATAGAATTTGTGCAGGAGAAACCTAGGGGCAAACTCAGAGTCTCCCAGTATAGAAATGCAGACCTCAACAAACTTGATTCAGCAGGTGGTGGCTAACTCTGTCCTTGAACTGCTGCAGACGAGAGATAGAAATCCAAGTGTCAAAGGTGTTCAGCAGGAAACAGGAGAGGCAGAAGTATGTGGGTTATTAATTGTGAACTTTCTTCTTAATTCTTAACGTGCCAGATATGTGCTATTTTAACATAGAAACATAGAAAAACTACAGCACAAAACAGGCCCTTCGGCCCCACAAAGTTGTGCCGAACATATCCCTACCTTTTAGGCCATAGAAACATAGAAAAACTACTATTACCAACTGTTACCAGACAACAGGCAAATCAAGCTGCAGGGCTCAAAGAACATTTTGGCTTTGGACCATGCACCAGGTTTAGTCCCCAATTCTGATAGGTCCATTGATCTCAGTTTGGGGCTGTAGTTGGTCGCGACATTTGGCTTTAAACCCTGGGTTAGAGAATGGGAAGATCAACAACGGTTCATGCTTGAGATCACTGTACAAAAGCCTAAGTGCGTATGTGAAAATCAGTGAGAACCAGTTGCTTAGTAATATTCTTCACACTCAATTAGCCTGCTGCTATTCACTGTCATGTTACATACATGCACAATAGCTGACACACCTGCTTGTAGAACCATAGCTTAGCAAGGGAGTCAAGACTATTAAAACAGACAAGGGAAAAATACTGTAAAGGGAAATAAAGCTACAACTTAATTTGGTAATGTTTATGATATGATCAGGTTGATTTACAGAATTTAAGACTTGATTTAATGCTACAACTAGACTTCTGCTTTCGTGTTCACCCAATTAAGGAACATCAGTTTTTAAAATCTTACAGGTTGTACTTTTCCCCTAATACCTTTCCACACTTGAATTGCTTGCCAATAGTTTCCATAGCAGGCTGTGTTAATTATAAATTGAAATCACTTTGTCATTCTCCAAGTGTAGCCACCTGATCAGGGTAAATTGTGAACTGAGAAATATATAGGTTATATAATGCATTTATAATGCTGAAAATTTATACAGGCAATATACATTATAGGCTACATTACTATTCTGGCCTATTTACAAGTAAAGTAATTCACAAAGAGACACTGACATAATAAAAAATTATAATGCTTGATGAGAAATCTGGAATCAGGCTAAAAGAGAATTTATATCCCCCTTTAAATATACCAATGTTTTATAGTTTCTTGGGGTAGGGCAGTCTTTTTTGAACAAGTCAACTTTTTTTATTTCCTGGTACAAAAACATGCTGTCTCAAAGTATATCTTTCAAGATGTGACATGCAGAACATATAAGCTCCAAATGCCCACATGCTTTTGAAGATAGCTTCTTTTGAAGACAAAATTGAAGATTGAGCCAAAAAGACAGGCTAAAAGGGGATAGGAGGATGAAGGAATTGGGCTAGACTGGGTAGAACAATGCGGAGGAGGCTACAACCTGGAAGAACATGCCAGGAAAGCTGGAGCTGAGTGTAATTATTGGATGCAGGAATGCTAAGGTCCAAGAACACAGTATGATACGTATCTGAGCTTGGGGTAGATAAAATTCGGCAGCATTCAAGTGGGAGGGCTGAAATCTGAAACCACTCAAGGCCTGGATGCACTGTAGAGGAAGGGTCTGAGGCTTGAGAATCTTCAGGACAATGAGGTTGCTGCATTTATTTGGCGACTGAAAGGACAAAGGGACTTGAGGAATTTTTAAAAATTGGGATGGATGGGGTCCATGAGAAGCCAATGGTTGTTCAGGGACATGAAGGAACTCAGCATAAAGGGTGGTCGAGCAGTCAAGAAGCATTGGTATGACATGATGAGGCTTGGAATGCAGAGTCTTGAGGGATTTAGCAACACATGAAACTGGGATGTGGAAACACTTAAGTTTGCTGGGTCATGAGCAGAGTCGGGTGCATTTGTGGTGTGGAGGGGATTAGGTTTATGGAAGCACTGCAATGGTGTTGAGGAATCGGGTGTGGGTGGTAAAAGGAAGCAGAGAGCACTACAAAATATGAGAACTGAAAATGCTGAATGAGTCTTGGAAAGTTAGATAACGGGTTGCTAGAATATTGAATTTCAATGGGAGAAAATTCAGACCAATTCTATTACCAATGTTGATTCTCACTGCCTTTTTTTTTGCACTCTACCAAGATAATACTTAATACCCAGGTGGCTAAAATGAAAATTTAATCTGCCCTGTTGTTTTGTAGCAACTAGCGTGCATTGTCATGTATTACCAAAGCTATTAAATAAGTAAAATTGCATCTTTATTACATGATATTCTGAAATTCTTTAGCAGTGTTTTGTGAACTGATATTTGATACATTAATATAATAAAAATAATGTGAATTACCATTTGGGATTACATAAATTGGTAATGAAAGTGTACTGTGATACCACCCTTGCATATATAATGTTGATTTGACAGATGAGTTATGGTCTAAAACATAATTATAGAGAAATGAATCTGTGCTTGCACATGCATACCATATGTACAGTCTATTTCTGTTAATTTAGTCATTTTTGCACTAAAAATTCATGGATTACCTAATAGTTCAGAGTGACACAGCAAAGTGTGAATGTAGTGTTAACATTTTGAATGATCAGATAATTTGAGTTTATAATGATTTTGAATTAAGATAGGCAGCATGCATTGTAAACTAACAAAACGGCTCTCTGTGTCCCCATTCTCACAGTACAATTGTTTGTTATTCATTTTATTCTATGTAAATAGTACTGCTGTATTTTACTTAGACTCTTTCAGTGACCAGCATCCTAACACTACCATCCTCTGACATCATTGCCCACTGTGGCATATCTCTCATTTCCCTGTGTGTTTGTTACCTCTGATCCACATTATGTTCTCTTTGTCCAGTTTGTTCTTTGATCCTTACAACTCTCATTTGAATTGCCTTGTGAGATGTATCCCAATTACTTCCAGCGAATTTTTCCCTATTGTCCCTGTAACATGTTTCCTTTCCTCTTGGTATTATATTTTCTATTCCTTCCTTGGTGTATTCCCATAGCTTTGAGTGGCGTCAGATATTATCCCTCATTGATCCTGTAGTACAATGCATTACATTTCCTTATGTTTTATTAATGATTGCAGATTTTTCTTATTGCTTTGGTTAGCCCCTTATTCTTGTGCATTATATTCTCCCTTTACTTATTATCCATTGGTCTTCCACTATACCTTCCATTCCTCCAATTGCGATGCATTTTTCCCTCGACTTAGTAATTTCCTATTACCTCTTAAGATTTATCTACGAATGACCTGGCAATTTTTCCTATTGACTCTAATTCCCCTTTTGTACTGTATGCAATTTTGGTTACTGTGTGCATTTTTGGTCTCCATATTTAAGAAAGGATATACTTGCAAGGAAAACGGTACAGCAAAAATTCACTAAATTGATCCGTGTGATGAGGGACTTGTCCTTTGCTGAGAGGTTGAGTAAATTAGGCCTATATTCTTTGGAGTTTGAGAGGCATTGAAACATACAAGGTTCTGAAGGGGTTTAATGGGGTAGATGCTGAGAGATTGTTTCTGCTGCTCAGGGAATCTAAAACACAGGGGCATAGTCTCAGGGCAAGGAGCTGATCATTTAGAACGGAGGATAAATTACTTCATTCAAAGGGTTGTGAATCTTTGGAATTTTCTACCCCAGAAGGTTGTGGATGCTCCATGTCAAATATATTTAAGGCTTGGGTAGACAGATTTTTGATTTTTTATGGAATTAAGGAAAATAAAGAGTGGGCAGGAAAGTGAAGTTGAAACCCAAGATTGGCTATCCAATGGCAGAGCAGGCTTGAAGGGCCATATAGCCTACTCCTGCTTCAATTAGTTGTGCTCTTGTGTCCCTATTGGAATATGTCCTTCTGTTTCCTTCAATGCTGTATTCCCACTATTACCAGTGTTATACATTCCTACTATCACTTCCTCAATAATGCACGTTCCTCATATTATTCGCTGGTTATATTCCTACTTCCCCAAGTTTATTCCACCTTTTGTCCGTGAGTGTATATCCCTGCCATTGTGCCAATTTATGTATTCCTTGCTGTTTCTCAATATTCTGTTGTTGGCCCAGTTGTGTATAAAGCTGCTATGTCCCAACTGGGGCATATTAATACATGTCCATGATGGTGATTCACCTGTATTGCCTACACTGGGATATATTCCTGCTATTGCTTCCAGTGTTGTGTACTCCTGGCATTGATCCTTGGGGGAGGGGTGGAATTGGCAATCTAATATATATATATATATATATATACTCCTTCCCCATGGATTCCTCTTTTTTCCATTTTTCTTTATAAATACTTCTCAACTTTGATATCCCAACTCTTTTATGTGTTTCGCCTGATGGTTCGTCCTCTTGGTGTAGTTGTCTAATGGGATACCCCATCAGTACATATCCTCATGGATTCCTCCATCTGATTGTATCTATGGCCTGGGGGGAAAATGTCCTTCTTATGCAGCCAGTGAATAGTCGCGCGAGTGTGTGGTTTCTCTCGGTGTGGCTGCTGCCCATGGATTTCCCTTGGTTGCTACAACGCTTGATAGATTTTCCATGTGGAGTCCTGCCCAACATAAATCCCAGTCCCGCCTCAATAATCCTGTTGCTGTGCAACCTTGCTTGGTTAGCATTGCTGTCTCACAGTCCTCAGAAGACAAACACGGGACACGGCAGACAAAGTACCCTTCATCGTCTAGTATTTCCCCGGAGCAGAGAAGCTACGACATCTTCACCGGAGCCTTCAATGTGTCATCGATGAAGACGAACATCTCGCCAAGGCCATCCCCACACCCCCACTTCTTGCCTTCAAACAACCGCCCAACCTCAAACAGACCATTGTCCGCAGCAAACTACCCAGCCTTCAGGAGAACAGTGACCACGACACCACACAACCCTGCCACAGCAATCTCTGCGAGACGTGCCGGATCATCGACACGGATGCCATCATCTCACGTGAGAACACCATCCACCAGGTACATACTCTTGCGACTCGGCCAACGTTGTCTAACTGATACGCTGCAGGAAATGATGTCCCGAGGCATGGTACATTGGGGAGACCATCCAGATGCAACGACAACAAATGAATGAACACCGCTCGACAATCACCAGGCAGGAGTGTTCCCTCCCAGTCGGGAACACTTCAGCAGTCACGGGCATTCAGCCTCTGATCTTCAGGTAAGCGTTCTCCAAGGCAACCTTAACGACACACGACAACGCAGAATCGCTGAGCAGAAACTGTTAGCTAAGTTCCGCACACATGAGGACAGCCTCAACCGGGATCTTGGGTTCATGTCACACTATCTGTAACCCCCACGACTTGCCTGGGCTTGCAAAATCTCACTAACTGTCCTGGCTGGAGACAATTCACACCTCTTTATCCTGTGCTTGACCCTCTCTCCACTCACATTGTCTGTACCTTTAAGACTTGATTACCTGTAAAGACTCGCATACCAACCATTATCGTGCAAATTGAGTTTGTGTCTTTATATGCCCTGTTTGGGAACACAAGTCCTTACCTGATGAAGGAGTTTGAGACTCCGAAAGCTAGTGCTGCCAAATAAACCTGTCGGACTTTAACCTGGTGTTGTGAGACTTCTTACTGTGCCTCACTGTGCCAGGGACCCGGATTTGATTCCCGACTGGTGTGATTGTCTATGCGGAGTCTGCATGTTCTCCCCGTGTTTGCGTGGGTTTCCTCTGGGTACTCCAGTTTCCTCTCACAGTCTGAAAGACGTGCTGGTTAGATGCATTGGCCATGCTAAATTCTCCGAACAGGCGCTGGAGTATGGCGACTGCGGGATTTTCATAGTAACTTCATTGCATTGTTAATGTAAGCCTACTTTTGACACTAATAAACAAACTTTAAACTCTTGGTTCAGTTGTTTAATGGGGTATCCCATCGGTATATCTCCTCATGGATTCGTCCGACTGATAATATTTGTGGCTTGGGGGGGGGAATGTCCTTATTGTGTAGCCAGTGAACTAGTCGCGCGAGTGTGTGGTTTCTCTCGGTATGGCTGCTGCCCATGGATTTCCCTTGGTCGCTACAACACTCGATAGATTTTCCAAGCGGAGTCCTGTCCATCATAAATCCCAGCCCCCCCCCCCCCCCCATCATCATGTCGGTGAATGGGGCTGGTGATGCCCACCCTGGTGGAAGAGCCCTGGCTGGGTGCTGCCCCCTGCCGGTGGATTGCGGCCTGTGCGCGGCGCCGTGTGTGACGCGGTGCATTTTGGGGACTGTCCCTTATCTCTCCAATATGGCGTCAGTGTGAGCGCGCCGCCGCTCCTACTGTCACTGAGTGAGGCACCAAGAACCAGCGCGGTGCCAGCAGCCGCCTGCACCCCTCTCCTCCCCCGCTCTCTCTCGGCAGTTTTTCTCGGAGGGGGTTGACGGTGTTTTAAGCTCCCCCACTGCCCCGCCCGCTTTCCTTTTCATCCTCTTTCCCTCCCCCCCCCCTCCCCCCTTCCCCCTTCTACCCCCCCAACCCCTCCCTCTGGTTGCCGGGGTTTCCTCTCCCTCTGTTATCAACATTTCCCTTGCTGAGGGACTGAAGAGAGCGGCGGCTTGCAATGGCGGCGGCGTGAGGCGGCAGCGCGCTGTCCGTGTGTTGGCGACGGCCCTCGGGAGCCATGGCGGCTGCGGCTGCAGCGGCGGCTGCAGCTGCGGCCGACTCGGCCCAGTGGCTCTCGGTGAAAGAGGAGACGCTTTTCCTGCACGACGGGCTGATCAGAGTGACCGACCTGGTGGAACTGCCAACTGAGATCGGGGTTTCAGCCGAGCCGGGGGAGAACGAGCAGGAGGTGAGCTGCCCACCATCTCTCTCTCTCTACCCCCTGACCTGTCATTATTGCCAAACTGTCTTGAGCTGCGACCGGGGGAAATGCTGCAACCCACTGACAGAGCATCCCTGCTCGGTCCCAGCTACCAACCACTCCCGGGTATTGACGCAGTCTAACGCCTGCGAACAAGATGGAGACAATTATTAAAATTAAATAAAACGCTGTGGTGGAAGCGCTTTAATCCGAATGTCAGATCACCTCCTCCTGGTCTGAGGGTCTAATTGAGGTCAGGACGATCTCCCATTGAGTCACTGAGATACAGAGACCGGTTGAGCGGTTTTAATGCGGCGACAGACCCCCGCCCCTTTATTCCCTTCAATCCCCTGGTGCGACTGGGCTGTTTGAGACCGAACTCATCCTGACCCAGTCCACTCCCCTCAGCAAAAAGCGAATAGCGAGGATGAGGAATAACACACGGTCTGTAAAATGAGAGAGGCTGTGGGGTTTCGGCAACATGGAGCAAAGCGAGCAGGTCAGAGAATCTCAAATGTGTAAAATAGCAAATGTTTATCTTTATGGGTATCAATATATCCAGGCTCTCAGCGATCGGATTGTTGTAACTCGGGGATATCTCCCGAACTAAACTAAACCCCATCTTGAATGTAGCTAATTAATCAGACTGATCACTTGCTCCATTTATTTATGTGCATGTGTTTTACGATTTTCTCCAGCCCATGTCGCTGTCCCTCCCACAAGCTTTTTAAATGAGTGGCTGTAGGGGGAATCATATATGCGCAGTTAAAGAGATAATAGCTAAGGGTAAATCTGAAATAAAATGTAGGGAAACGGAGGAGTAGCCGTGAAACATATTTATGGATTGAATTATTTATCCGAAATTGGGGTTTAATTCGCGAGAGTGTTATATAATCGCAAATAAACACGATTGAAAGCCATCTAAAATTCGTATTGCCTATGAGAATTGTTTTTAGTATCCCTCGGAAGGATGACAAGGACCTACAAAGTCTAATGTCGTTTGTATGTAATTTATCTCTGATGTGACGCATGTTTTAAACATTAACGGGATAATCAATGGCAAAAAAAGTTAAAATACTGTATTAAAATAAATGAAACCAATTTGTCAGAGCTGAATTGTTGGCCCAATGTAGAGTTCAGTGATGTATCGTCAAATGACGATGAGCAGTGAAAGTATTTATGTAAACCGTACCACAACAAACCAAAAACACGGAAAGGGGTGTCACAAAGTCCTTTGCAAACCGAGATGAAAGAGATTAGTACACAAAAACGGTGTATAAAGGGAATTTAAATTACTAAGAATAAGGGATCTGATTGATGGAATAAGTTTTTTTTTAAAACTAAGCAGCTGTTCTAGGTATTAAGCTAAAAGTACAATGGGACTGTCTGTCATATGAATGTGTTCAGTTTACTAATGTCGCCGCACTACCAGAAGGACGTGGAGGCATTGGAGAGAGCGCAGAGAAGGTTTACCAGGATGTTGCCTGGTATGGAGGGTCTTAGCTATGAGGAGAGATTGGGTAGACTGGGGTTGTTCTCCTTGGAAAGACGGAGAATGAGGGGAGATCTAATAGAGGTATACAAGATTATGAAGGGTATAGATAGGGTGAACAGTGGGAATCTTTTTCCCAGGTCGGAGGTGACGATCACGAGGGGTCATGGGCTCAAGCTGAGAGGGGCGAAGTATAACTCAGACATCAGAGGGACGTTTTTTACACAGAGGGTGGTGGGGGCCTGGAATGCGCTGCCAAGTAGGGTGGTGGAGGCAGGCACGCTGACATCGTTTAAGACTTACCTGGATAGTCACATGAGCAGCCTGGGAATGGAGGGATACAAACGATTGGTCTAGTTGGACCAAGGAGCGGCACAGGCTTGGAGGGCCGAAGGGCCTGTTTCCTGTGCTGTACTGTTCTTTGTTCTTTGTTTAATTTGAGAGGATTGTTTTTGAAAGGTAAATTTATTGCTGCAAAAGAAAATGTGGGGAAATAAATTGCAATCTGTCGATGATAAGTGAATTAAAAAAATGGTGATTTGAGACAGCAGGCTGTTTTGATGAAGAGGTATTGTTGCTTTCAGTGTCATTTCTGAGGAGGGATGTATTGTAGATATTATGGAGAGTAGCGTCAATTTGAATCATTGGCCTCCTTCTGCGCTGCAGGGATTCTTTCGGCCCATCAGCTTTGCACCAACCCACCTTTTTAATCTTACCCAGGCCCTATCACTGTAACCCCACGTATTTACCCCGCTAATCCCTCTAACCTACACATTGTGGCTAAGGGGCAGTTTAGCATTGCCAGTCCACATAAACTGCACAAATTTGAATTGAGGGGAAACAGGAGCGCCCAGAAGAAACCCATGCAGACACAGGGAGAATGTACAAACTCCACACATTCAGTCACCCAAGGCCGGAATTGAACCCGTGGCACTGAGACAGCAGTGCTAACTGCCGTGCCATTGTGCCAACCTTTGCCGGATATTCTCAAGATTTAAATGTCTCCTTCAACTCAGTTGACAAATGCATCACCCGCTTTGGAATTGAGCTATTCAAATCAGGAAAATTGCGTGTTCAATTTCGGTCTGAGTTATTCAGTCTTGGTAAGGGTGTTATAATTTGCTGTAACACTCAGGGTGGCAGGAAGAGCAGCAGTGGGGTCCATGTGTGTCATTCAGGACACAGTCAAACTTGTTATGCCTTCCAATGTTGAATAAACTGATGTTCACTAATTCAGCTCCCATGGAGGAATTCTACTTGGCACTGATGGATTGCTGAAATCCACACTTTTGAGTCAGCACTTTTGGGGAAGCAGCGGAAAAGATTGGATGAAAAATAACATGCATTTATATAGCACCTTTAACGTAAAGAAACATCCCAAGTTGCTTCACAGGAATGTTATAAAACAAAATATGGCACCCGAGCTGGATAAGAAGATATTGGCCTTGGAGGGAGTGCATAGAAGGTTCACCAGGTTGATACCGGAGATGAGGGGTGTAGCTTATGAGGAGAGATTGAACAGATTGGGTCTGTACTCGTTGGAGTTTAGAAGGCTGAGGGGTGATCTTACAGAGACATATAAGATAATGAAGGGGCTGGATAGGGTAGAGGTAGAGAGATTCTTTCCACTTAGAAGGGAAACCAGAACTAGAGGGCACAGCCTCAAAATAAGTGGGGGCCGGTTCAGAACACAGTTGAGGGGGAACTTCTTCCCTCAGATGGTAGTGAATCTCTGGAATTCTCTGCCCATTGAAGTGGTGGAGGCTACCTCGTTGAATATGTTTAAATCACAGGTAGATAGATTTCTGATCGCTAAGGGATATGGGGAGCAGGCGGGTAAGTGGGACTGATTCGCCTCAGATCAGCCATGATCTTGTTGAATGGCGGAGCAGGCCCGAGGGGCTAGATGGCCTACTCCTGCTCCTATTTCTTATGTTCTTATAGATGCATTGGCAATGCTAAATTCTCTCCCAGTGTACCCGAATAGGTGCTGGAGTGTGGCGACTAAGGGACTTTCACAGTAACTTCATTGCAATGTTGATGTCAGCCAACTTGTGACTAATAAATAAATAGAAGATATTTGATTAGATGATCAAATGCATGGACAAAGAAGTGGGTTTTAAAGAGTCTTAAAGGAGGAAAGAGAGGCCAGAGGTGGAGGGAGAGTATTCCAGAACCTGGGGCCTTGGTTGCTGAAGGGACAGCCACTGACATAAAACAAGTATAATTTTTATCTTGCAAGGTGCATTTTCCATGTCCCTTTGTGCTCACATTAGCTGTTGGAAATTGTAAGGAGGTGCATTAAAATAAAAAGGCGAGAACCGACTGTTTTGATTTACAAGAATCCATTTCTCTTCTGGATAAATTGCCATAAATATTTAAAGAGGTGCTGGATGGTGTTTTCACTGAGTTTATTTCAGGATTGTCTGTCATCTTGTGTTTCTGGAATGACTTTAAAATAAAATAGATTTTCGGCATTCCTTGATCAGCAGAAAAGCGCTCATTCTCCCACTCTTCTCCACAAATTTATTTCCCTCGCTTTCTCTCCGAAAGGAAGTGATTGTTTTTTTGTTGCTCTCTCGTACCTTTAACAAAGCTTTTCTTTTGTAAGCATAAACAGCAAGTACTTGCAAGTTACTGTGGCAGTTACAGAAGAAAGTTACCATAGCTCTGCTACCATAAAAAAAGTGAATGCAGTAAACAGAGGATGTTCATAAGTTGATGTTTCAATTTTTCCGCTTTATCCTGTGTGTTCTGAATTTGGTTAAATATAATTTCACCATTTTTGCCCTCATAGATAATATTCATTTGGAGTTAAATTATTGCAAATTTTAATTGTGGCAAGTGAAATTTCTTGCTCTCAACACTTCACCATATTTACACAAAGCATTCTGTGACAGTTTTGATCAAATGGCCTATGTACAAATGCCTTTAATGAAAATTCAGAAAACAGCCATAGAACATTTTCTTACTGGAGAACTGCAGTACCATTTTTATACCAAGGTCTGGTCAGACTTGGATTGATTTGCTCATTATGAAGAACTTTAAAAAAATCATCATGTAACATCTATCATTAGAAATTAGTTTTAAAATTGAACAGCCCCTTAATATTAAATTGCTGGAATATATTGGTGTCGAGGTGGTATTACTGTGCTTTGGAGTACCAGGGTGTTGGCTCCACCCTGTTCATTGAATCATAAAACCTTCCAGCACTGAAAACTATTTAGTCTGTTGTGCCTGTGCTAATGCTTTGAAAGACATCTTTAACATAACTAAGAGCTGGGTTTTAAACAGTGATAAAGGAGGAAAGCAAGGTAGAGAGGTGTCGGGAAGGAATTCCAAACCTTGTGGCAACTTGGGGCAGCATGGTAGCACTGCTGCTTCACAGCTCCAGGGACCTGGGTTCGATTCCCGGCTTGGGTCACTGTCTGTGTGGAGTTTGCACATTCTCCTCGTGTCTGCGTGGGTTTCCTCCGGGTGCTCTGGTTTCCTCCCACAGTACAAAAATGTGCAGGTTAGATTGATTGGCCACGCTTAAAATTGCCCTTGGTGTCCTGAGATGCGTAGGTTAGAGGGATTACTGGGTAAATATGTGGGGGTAGGGCCTGGGTGGGATTGTGGTTGGTGCAGACTCGATGGGCCGAATGGCCTCTTTCTGTGCTGTAGGGTTTCTATGATGATTTCTATGAACTGAAGATAGTCTCCAATGATGGAGCTGGGTTCAAAATAAGTTCACCCCAAAATGTTTCCAGCAACCCGAGAAAATGTAAAGAGATGGGTGACAAGTTCCGCTCTGTGCACCATGTCTCCTCTGGACTGGCATGAAGAATTGAAGGTGCACACAATGGCAAGCAGCATACGCTTTAATTGGAGGACCTGTGAGCGAGTTTGGGAGACAGAATCTTGGGGAGCTGCTTCTCTAATCACAGCTACTCCTCTCCCATGCTGTTGTTCCAGCTCCATCATGACGAGGCCCCCCCCCCCCCCAAGCAGCAAGGGTGGGAAGAACAGAACCTGTGATTGGAGGAGGTGGAACAATTATCTTGGATGACGATCCATTTATCTCAATGTTCCACATTCACAACAATCAGTTTGAGTGGAACATTTGACATCCTCCAGGACCAGAATGAGGTCTAAGAATAAAAACAGAAAATAAAAAGGATGGGGTTAACCAGAAACTCAGAGAAGACCAGGAGCAGGCCTATCGAACCAACCTTTACTGAGAACAGGTGTAGCAGCCAGAGAAGAAGGTCCATCACATTTTAATTTTGAGGTGATGCTGGGTTGGGATGAAATGGGAGGAAAGCTGTGCAGATATGTTTAGACTTTTACTAACTTAGTTGAATTGCTTATACCTGTATAATTCCTGTTTCAGTGCACCAAATAGTTGGAACTTTAGATGAACCTGACCTTAGTTTATTACTAAGAGGACATGTCCTCTCTCTGTCCGACACCAAAAACCTATCCATCTGAAGGTGTGGTGCCCAGAATGCTCACAGTACTCAGGTGTGGTCTAGCCAGGGCTTTTTTTTTTTGAATCATGACTTCTATACCTTTATGATCCTAATTTTCTAGATAAAGGGGGCAGCATTTCATTAGCCTTTCTGATTATTTTCTATACCATTTCAATACGCTTATCTACCCGAACCCCCAAGTCTCTTTGGACCTCCACTGTTTCCTAGTTTTCATCATTTTGAGATCCCTGTTCTATAATTTGTTCCAAATTGAAACCAACTTGCCATAGTTTTGCCTATTCACGCTATCTATCAATATTTGTTTGAAATTTATGCCTCCATCTACAGTTCCTTACCGTACCACCGTATTTGAATATGTGGCTTTCTATCCCATCATCCAAGTAATTAATAAATACCATGACTATTTGAGGCCCCCAACACAAATTCTTGTAGGATACCATTAGACTCATCCTGCCAATTAGGACATCTGCTCATTATCCATCGCTCTGATCAGCTGAATATTTAAGATGTTCAGTTAACCCTACCCTTATTTATTTTCTCAGTTTTTATAATTAGGAACAGGAGTAAGCGATTCGGCGCCTTGAACCTGCTCCACCATTTAGTAAAATTGTAGCCAATTTATTTGTGGTGTTAACTTGACTTTCCTGCCTGTCCTCCATAACCTTTAACTTGTAGATCAAAAATTAACCTAAAAAATCTATCAAAAGGGGGAACATCCTCTCAGCACCTACCCTGTCAAGCCCCATCAGAATCCAAGCAAATGTTTTCTAAATTACAATGGCCATTGCATTTCAAGTACCTTTATAGATAGTAAAGGATTTTAAGGTATGCTGAGGTCATGAAAAGTGCTAATGAGTCTTTTTAATAAATTATTTTGTTCCTACATTGCAGAGTTTCAGAAAGCAAGGTATAGAACAATGTTTTGTTCCTCAAGCTTATTCTGCCATTTAATCAGATCAAACCTTTGACAAAGGGTCATCTGGACTGGAAACGTCAGCTCTTTTCTCTCCTTACGGATGCTGCCAGACCTGTTGAGATTTTCCAGTGTTTTCTCTTTCGCTTTATACTCTTGCCTAACAAAAAAGTGTCGATCTCAATTTTCACTTGACCCAGCATCCTCAGTCTTTTGGAGAGAGAAGTTTGGTTTCAATCCTGAATTGCCTTGCTTTGATTTTAAGATAAATTAAAAGCTAAAAATACTAGAATAGTCAGCAGATCAGTTGCTATCTATGGTGAAAGAAACAAAAGTTACCGTTTCAGACCAAATTTTAAGGCTGCTGTGTGCATTCGCCAAGGGCAAACTTGTGGCAGCATGTGAGGCAGCAGTGTTAGCACTGCTGCCTCACAACACTAAAGAGCCGGGTTCGATTCCGGCCTTGGTGACTGTCAGTGTGGAGTTTGCACGTTCTCCCTGTGTCAGCGTGGGCTTTCTCTCGCAGTGTAAAGATGTGTAGGTGGATTGGCCATGGTAAATGCATGGGGATATGGCGGGCGGGTGGGCGGGCTGGGATAAGGTGCTTTGAGTGTGTGCAGATACGATGTGCCAAATGGCTTCCTTCTGCATTACAGGGATTCTATAGTCTTCTATGGTTAAAATTGATCCTACTGTTGGAACAAAGCAAAGGAATGCAAAACCAAAGAATAAAACTATTAAGCTTTGAGCAATTGTTAAATGAGACTCTTAAAAATTATAATCAAAGGGAAAGGGGCCATTTGGAGAGAGTGTATTATGAGAAAATAAAGGGCAGCCAAAACTTTTAAATTGACAAAATGTAAAGATTTGTATGGTCATGCTGTTACAAGATTGCACTGCAGGTGCCCCATTAACTAGAAGGACTTTCAAATGGCAAAGTGTATGTGGCAGTCACTTTGCTACTTCTGGGACTGTGCTGTGCACAATGAGGTAATGACCAATTTCTTTTTCTAATGATGATGGGTGAAGAACAAATATTGGTCAGGCTACTGGTAAAAACTAAGGCAGTAAACAGGGTCTCTGTTCAATCTAATTCAGCAGACAGCCCATAGAATCCGTAGAGTGCAGAAGGAGGCCATTCAGCCCATTAAGTCTGCACTGAATATTTACCATGACTGATCCATCTAACCTATATTCCTTTGGACACTAAGGGGCAATTTAGCATGGCCAATCCACCGAACCTGCACAACTTTCTACTGTGGGAGGAAACCCACGCAGAAATAGGGAGAGCATGCAAACTCCACACACCTAGTCATGCAAGGCCAGAATCAAACTTGGGTACTTAGTACTGTGAACCAGCAGTGCTAACTACTGTAATATCAGATAGTACATCACTTCTTCAGCATTGCACTGAAGTGTCAAAATAGATGATGTTCTGTAATGGGACTTGAATATCACAACCCTCTTACTGAGCCAAAGCTGCCACGAAATGGTGTTTGGAACGGATAAAGGCTCAGTGAGTTTTTTGGTAAAAGATGGGTTGAGGAAGGATAGAAGTAGACAATGAGCAATGAAGTAACTTGCTCCCAGGTTTCTGTTGACAATTGGCTGCTGAGAATTTGATTGATAATTAACATTTGCTGTCCCCACAACGGCAGCAGAGGGTACCATTCACATGATATAATGCAGCAACTCGCCAAGTCTCCTTCACCTTCCAAACCTTTACCACCTCAAAGGACAAAAGCAGCAGGTGCATGGGGAAACCACCACTTCCAAGTCACACACCATCCTGTCTTAGAACTATATTGCTGTTCATTCACTGTCATTGAGTCACAAACCTGGAGCTCACTCCCTAACATCACTTTGGGTGGACCTACACCTCGGACTGCAGTGTTTCAAGAAGTGGCTCACCACCTCCTCAGAGTATTTAGGGATGGGCATCCAATAATGCCAGTGATGCTCTCATCCCATGACATTTTTAAAAAAAAATCCAAATGAACATGTGCTCTGATATTTGTATGATCGATTAGAGTCTCACTTGGCGGAGGAGGATCAACTGTGATGAAGAACTTTGCAAGCATTGAATCATGAGTTATTCTATGTCTTGTACCATGTTGCACGGCACTTAGTATCTAAGATGTTTTTGTACTACATACTTATTACGTTGCTGTGAAGCACTTCTGGTTGCATAAAACCTGTGGAATATTTATTGGGTGTGAAGGCCTGGTGACTTCAAAGTTAAGTGTCCAACCTGCGTGTATCTTGCTGTTCATTTGTGAGAGATCAGGCCATGACTCTGGACTCCTCAGTGGAATTTGCACTTCAATTATAGTGCTCATGTGATGCACTACAGTTAGTGCAAATGCATTCAGACTGTAAAGCAGAAGTTGGAGCTCCTGTCTTGGATTGATGCTGTTAATAGTTAGTACTGGCGTCCTTGAGGAATTGAATGGTGAGAGAATACCTTTGAGTCAGTTGGATTTAATATGCATTGAACTGATTGTCTTGCTTGATTAATTGGTATCAATGACTTTCATCATGTTGTGAATGGCTTAGTTCAGTAATGCTGCAAATACTGAACGTTTAAAGAAAAATCTATTTAAAACGTAGTCTATTGGGAATGCAGATATTATACATAGTGTTACAATTGTTTTCATTTAGTGTTCTGAAATTTGGGCACTGGGCTCCTTATTTTGGTTTCTTGTAACTTGCTGAAGATATTTGGCATCACTTGGGTGATAAAATGTCTGCTAATGTACTTCCTTTTTTCAGTAATTAGTACAGTATGCTGTGACTTTATTAGTGGTGAATAGTGCAAGAAGTCCCAAAAGTGGTTATTATAGGAGAACTGCAATGCATTTCATTGCTTATTTCCCTTTATTAGTATTGATACGATGTAAGCAACTCCTTAAGGAGATATTAAATAAGAGTCTTGAGTAAATTTGTGCCTTGGTTTTGCTGATTGCAGCTATACACATAACTCAAACTAACAAATTGTAGTTTTATGGCCCAGTAAATTATTTCTGAATGGTCTCAAAACTTGAGTAAGAATGCACTATCTCATTAGACACTTCCAATTCTTAATTTAATGACTGTAATGTGCTAACGCGAATGAGTCTGTATATATTGCATGTGTAAATGTGCTGCCCCTGTGAATCATGTTCACATTGAGTAGATGCAGTGTTGTCATTGGTTTGTAATTTTCAGTATCCAAGTACAGCAAAGTTGAAGTAATTCTATTAAACCTGATTATTTTAGTTATTTCCCAAACAGGAATTTATCTAAATATTAAATTGCATTGAAGAGAGAGCATGATTTCAGACATGATAATTGTTTGACTTAATAAACTTCTTTATCCCTAAACCTCTGAAGCTCTTGTTCATGTGGAATTTTCTCTCTGGTGCCATTAGGCTGTTATCAGGCCATGGAGGTAATTAACTCTTGCCCCGCTTTACTATTGATGGCCATGCATTCAGCCCTCTTAAACTCTGAAAATCAATAACACCTTTAGTTTCTTGTCCTTTAGAGACGCTCCCTTAAAACTTCATTGGCCACCTGACGTAATGTCTCTGGTGCAGTGGTACTTGTCTGATTATCTTCCTGTGGAACTCCTTGATGTTTTACTGTATTAAAGACTTTATTATAAATCTAAGTAGTCGTCCTTTAATAGTTCAGCCAATGCGAATCCCAATTTCAACAGTTGCACTGTAAAGTGAATGAAGCAGCACTGAGATGAACCTATCTGTACATATGACTATCTCTGTTGCAAAAGTAAATGTTGCCTGGAGTGTCTCCAAACTGCAAATACAGAACAGTGATGCAATGTACAGATTGTTGGTCTATACAAAGATTTGCCGGTCATTAGGGAAAATCCTGCAGTCTAACATGAGGTTGTAAAATGTGACGCAATGCTGCATTTAAAAAAAAATCTGCTGTGAAACAGATGCTGATTCCACAACATTGAGAATCTGGAGAAATAGAAAACCACTGCTGCTGTAGGGAGGTCTAATATAAGGATGCTATTGATTGATACTAATACTGTTCTACGCTGTGGAGCAGATTTCACTGGGTCTCAGTGGGTTGTGAGATGCAGAATATTTCTAGAAGCTGGAATGTTCATCAGCATTTGAAAAGGATGCATCTCTGCTAATAGCTCGCCTGTAAGATGATATTTATAGTAAGGAGGTAACTGAATAGGTCACAACAGCAAACATGCTGGTCTATAGATTGAATAGCCTATCATTATACATTAATCTTTGTACAAATAACAGAAAATGTGGTCCAACATAGATTATTCCACATATGAATATGAAAGATGGATTAAATTTTCAAGTAAGATCCCTTTATATGTTAACATTTTTTTTAATACTACGTGTGGGCGTTGCTGCCTAGGCCAGCATTTATTGCCCATCCCTAATTGCCCTTGAGACGGTGAACCACTGATTCCATGTGGTGTAGGTGCTGTTAGAAAAGGAGTTCCAGGGTTTTGACCCAGCCTCTGAAGAAACGGCAATATAGTCCCAAGTCAGGATGGTGTGTGGCTTGGAGGAGAACTTGCATGTGATGATTTGATATGATTTATTGTCACATGTACTGGGATACAGTGACAAGTATTGTTTTTTGCACACTATACAGGCAAACATACTGTTCATGAAGTACATGGGAGGAAAGGATAGGCTGAAAAATATTGTGTTGTAGTTACAGGTAGGGTGAAGAGAAAGATGAGCTTAATATACGATAGGACCATTCCAAAGTCTGATAACGGCAGAGAAGAAGCTGTTCCTGAGTCCATTGGTATGTGTTTGCAGACTTTCTCATCTTTTTCCTGACAGAAGAACGCGGAAAAGTATATCCATGGTGTGTGGGGCCCAAGGGCAGCATGGTGGCACAGTGGTAGCGACCCGGGTTCGATTCCCGGTTTGGGTCACTATCTGCGTGGAGTCTGCATGTGTCTCCCCGTGTCTGTGTGAATTTCCTCCGGGTGCTCTGGTTTCCTCCTACATTCCGAATGACATGCTGGTTAGGTGCATTGGCCATGCTAAATTCTCCCTCAGTGTACCTGGACAGGCGATGGAATGTGGCGACGAGAGGATTTTCACAGTGACTAGTACAGTATTAATGTGAGCCCACTTGTGACACTAATAAACTTCAAAACTCCTTGGTTATGTTGACTGCTTTCCAGAGGCTGTGGGAAGTGTAGACAAAGTCAGTGGATAGAAGGCTGGTTTGTGTGATGGACTGGGCTACGTTCACAGATCTTTGTAGTTTCATGTGGTCTTGGTCAGAGAAGGAGCCATACCAAGCTATGATGCAACTGGATAGGATGCTTTCTATGGTGCATCTGAAAAATTGGTGAGAGTTTTAGTGGACATACTGAATTTCCTTAGCCTTCTGAGAAAGTAGAGGCGTTGGTGAGCTTTCTTAACTATACCTTCAGCTTGGAGGGTCCAGGATGATCGTTGGTGCAAATATCTTAGTCCAAATATCTGTTCTGTAGTACTTCTAGGTGGTAGAGATTGTAGGATTGGGATATGCTGTTGAAGGAGATTTAGTGAATTGTTATAGTGCATCCTGCTACCACTGTATGTCGGTAATGGAGGGAATGAATTTTTTGAAGGTCATGGTTGGGATACAAATCAAGCGGCTGATTTATCCTGTTGAGCTTGATTGATTATTGTTGGAGCTGCACTTATCCAGGCAAGGGTGTGCGGATCTGGAGGTGCGATACCTGCCATTGGATTCCCAGCCTCTGACCTCCTGTAGCCAATGTAATGACTGGTTCAGTTTCTAGTCGATGGTAACCAAAGATGTTGATATTGGGGGAATTCATTGGTGTTAATGCCATTGAATGTCAAGGGGTGATTGTTGGATTATCTCTCTCTCTGGAGATGGTCATTGCCTGGACATTTATTGGCACAGATGTTACTTACCATTTATCATCCCAAGCTTGCATGTTGTCTAGATCTTCAAATGGACTTGAACAGCTTCAACATCTGAGGCATTGTAAATGGTACTGAGCATTGCACAGTCATCAATAGTCATCTCCACCTCTAACCTATTGATGTAAGGAAGGTGAAGGTTATTGATCAAGCAACTGAAGATGGTTGGGCCTAGGACAGTCCCCTGAAGAACTCCTGCAGTTATGTCTTGTACTGAGATGATTGAAAACATTGATATGTTTGAATACAGATTCTCAGGTATTTGTGGTCGTGATGAAGTAGATTTGATTTGCAAATCAATAATAGTATTTTACTGATTCAATGGTCGGTGTACATCCCTGGGAACAGCCAGTAGAGCAGATAATCTTCAGTTACTTGATCAATAACCTTCACCTTCCTTAAATCAATAGGGATGAGCTTTGACAAAAATCACTGCATCTGTTTCAAGACCTGCTTGCCATGCGCCTTTCAAAAAGAGGTGGGCGATGGTTCTGTCCCCAGAGCAACTGCCTTGAAGGCAGAATGCTGAGGTGAGACTTTGGGCATGCAGGAAGGATCTGACGGGTGACCACCAGCCAAGTTACGTCGAGGAGCTTGTTTGAAAGTTCTGGTGATGTGTTCTGCCAAATAGCTTTGACAGTCTGCTCAGGTAACTGCCAGACAGGATCCATCTTTTCTCACAGGGCCTCGAGGTTTTTAAACTTGCAGACCACTGTCTGATGGAGTTGTGGTCAAACATTCTGCATATACTTTTCCCTGACGGAATGGTAGTGCACAGTCCAACTGATTGGTGTGTTCTGCACAACATAACCAAACCCACCTTTTGCAACATTGGGGACAGATAAAACCTCAGTGTAGTAATAACTTGGGGCTTCTGTTTCGAGGGGCACACACAAAGGTGACAATCAAGGTGAGAGCCAGCTTGATTCCCCTTTGTACATAAGTGTTGTGGCCACAGTCCATTTCAGATCTCCAGAGAAAGCAGAAGATGGCTTGAATGACCACCATGTTGCAGGAGGGGGCATGGGCTAGACCTGCGCTACACAGAGCGACATTGTAGGGCCCATTAATTCCTCAGAATAATGGAAGACAACACTGGTACTGAGTTGAATTTCTTTTATTGAACAGGTCTTAAAATTAATATTACAGAAAGCGAACAGAAAAATAATTACTAGAGAGAGGGAGAAATACTGGCTTTTGCCAGTCCTGTACTGATTAGAGCAGCACTCAAAACAGACTCTGGACCGAACTAACAACATAGAACTGTGACTACAATATATGTTAATTCTTATCTGTGTTATTGAAATTGTTCGGCACATGCTGTCTCTAACTTGAAGAAACAACTTGCAGATGTTGCTTATTAAATACTTTGGCTTTTGAGAGAGCCTGTTTTTGCTTGCATTGTACTTTCGAAAATGCAGTCAATTTTCCTAGCTAACCCAGCATGCCTTGTTTCTTAAAATGTGGTCAAGTTAAAACCGAGTTAGTTAATTTTTTAAGCTTAGCATTTAAATGTAATTATATAGGCAGAAATATCTTCAAATGAAGCCTTTGCATAACTGAAACAAACAGAGCTAAGCATACGTAGGATCCCTCAAACACCAAGAGTGCCAAGTTCTTTCTTGGAATGGAGAGAATATCGCTCCCACATAGCTAGTATCTGTTTCAACGTGGCTGTATGTCCTTTTCAGTTTCGAGTGCATGCTGTGGTCTCTCCAAACCATATCCCCAGTGCCTTCAGGCAATTTCACCTGCTGATGAAGGGGACAAAAGATCAGTCGACCCAGTCGCTAAAGAACATGGTCTCTCTCTCTCTGCAATTTACTTTGATTCTTGAGGCCAGTTCACACTGGTTTTAAATGCTTCTCAATATGTGAACAGTCGATCTGAGCGGAAGATGATGTCATCATCCATGTACGGGGAAGTTTTGACCTGATTTGCTAAGCGGAAAAAGTCCTGATATTGTGCTCGCCATTACTGTGTTCAGTTCTATCGGTAAATATTGCCCGAGGACTGAAATAGAGATGCTGAAAGCACGTATTTTAAGCTTTTAGAAGCTATTAAGCAGTAGTGTCTGGGTCAATAATGGAGTAGATGTCACTAAAAGTGTACATCTGATATGGGTATGATTTGTTTTATTGGCTACAATTTCACGGTCCATAATGGTCCACCACTTTGAACCAGGGGCTTAGTTCTTTCATTTCCTCCAGAGATTAATCTCAAATTCAGAAATATTTCTGCAAGTGCCCGTGTATTTTCAAAATTTCTCGTGATTTGGCAAATGGTGTAAGAATCTACTTTGAGATGAAAAACTGTTCAGTGACATTTCATGATTGTTTGGTTCAAAATTTAATTGCAGCTTTGAGTGTATAAATAAGTTAGGTTTTTTTTAAAACAAAGATCTTTTTCAAAGAACAATACAGCACAGGAACAGGCCCTTCGGCCCTCCATGCCCGCGCCGCTCCCTGGTCCAAACTAGACCATTCTTTTGTATCCCTGCATTCCCACTCCGTTCATATGGCTGTCTAGATAAGTCTTAAACGTTCCCAGTGTGTCCGCCTCCACCACCTTACCTGGCAGCGCATTCCAGGCCCCCATCACCCTCTGTGTAAAATATGTCCTTCTGATATCTGTGTTAAACCACCCCCCCCCTCACCTTGAACCTATGACCCCTCGTGAACGTCACCACCGACCTGGGGAAAATCTTCCCACCGTTCACCCTATCTATGCCTTTCATAATTTTATACACCTCTATTAAGTCTCCCCTCATCCTCCGTCTTTCCAGGGAGAACAACCCCAGTTTACCCAATCTCTCCTCATAACTAAGCCCCTCCATACCAGGCAACATCCTAGTAAACCTCCTCTGTACTCTCTCCAAAGCCTCCACGTCCTTCTGGTAGTGTGGCGACCAGAACTGGACGCAGTATTCCAAATGCGGCCGAACCAACGTTCTATACATCTGCAACATCAGACCCCAACTTTTATACTCTATGCCCCGTCCTATAAAGGCAAGCATGCCATATGCCGCCTTCACCACCTTCTCCACCTGTGACGTCACCTTCAAGGATCTGTGGACTTGCACACCCAGGTCCCTCTGTGTATCTACACCCTTTATGGTTCTGCCATTTATCGTATAGCTCCTCCCTACATTATTTCTACCAAAATGCATCACTTCGCATTTATCAGGATTGAACTCCATCTGCCATTTCTTTGCCCAAATTTCCAGCCTATCTATATCCTTCTGTAGCCTCTGACAATGCTCCTCACTATCTGCAAGTCCTGCCAATTTTGTGTCATCCGCAAACTTACTGATCACCCCAGTTACACCACCTTCCAAATCATTTATATAAATCACAAACAGCAGAGGTCCCAATACAGAGCCCTGCGGAACACCACTAGTCACAGGCCTCCAGCCGGAAAAAGACCCTTCCACTACCACCCTCTGTCTTCTGTGACCAAGCCAGTTCTCCACCCATCTAGCCACCTCCCCCTTTATCCCATGAGATCCAACCTTTTTCACCAGCCTACCATGAGGGACTTTGTCAAACGCTTTACTAAAGTCCATATAGACGACGTCCACGGCCCTTTCCTCGTCAACCATTCTGGTCACTTCTTCAAAAAACTCCACCAGGTTAGTGAGGCATGACCTCCCTCTCACAAAACCATGCTGACTATCGTTAATGAGTTTATTCCTTTCTAAATGCGCATACATCCTATCTCTAAGAATCTTCTCCAACAACTTCCCCACCACGGACATCAAGCTCACCAGCCTATAATTACCCGGGTTATCCTTCCTACCCTTCTTAAATAACGGGACCACATTGGCTATCCTCCAATCCTCTGGGACCTCACCTGCGTCCAGTGATGAGACAAAGATTTGCGTCAGAGGCCCAGCGATTTCATCTCTCGTCTCCCTGAGCAGCCTTGGATAGATTCCATCAGTCCCTGGGGATTTGTCAGTCTTTATATTCTCTAACAAACCTAACACTTCCTCCTTTGTAATGGAGATTTTCTCCAACGGTTCAACACTCCCCTCCGAGACACTCCCAGTCAACACATCCCTCTCCTTTGTGAATACCGACGCAAAGTATTCATTTAGGATCTCCCCTACTTCTTTGGGCTCCAAGCATAATTCCCCACTTTTGTCCCTGAGAGGTCCGATTTTTTTCCCTGACAACCCTTTTGTTCCTAACGTATGAATAAAATGCCTTGGGATTCTCCTTAATCCTGTCTGCCAAGAACATTTCGTGACCCCTTTTTGCTCTTCTAATTCCCCGTTTGAGTTCTTTCCTACTTTCTTTGTACTCCTCCAGAGCTCCCTCCGTTTTTAGCTGCCTGGACCTAACATACGCCTCTCTTTTCTTTTTGACTAGTCCCTCAATTTCCCTGGTTATCCACGGTTCTCGAATCCTACCCTTCCTATCCTTTTTTACAGGCACATGCCTGTCCTGTAGCTCTAACAACTGTTCCTTAAAAGACTCCCACATGCCAGATGTGGATTTATCCTCAAACAGCCTCTCCCAATCAAGAGCTGCCAATTTCTGCCTAATCCCACTAAAGTTAGCCTTCCCCCAATCCAACACCTTGCCCTTGGGACACCACTCATCCTTTTCCATCACTATCCTAAAGCGAACAGAATTGTGGTCACTATTTGCCACATGTTCCCCTACCGAAACTTTGAAGACCTGACCGGGCTCATTCCCCAATACGAGGTCCAGTATAGCCCCCTCTCTAGTCGGGCTATCTACATATTGTTCCAAAGAACCCTCCTGTACCCATTTTTTTGGTCACTCCCATTGTCTCTGAAAGCGCAATAACCCAAACATCACTTTTCTATCCTATTTTGCTCAGCTTCGATCTTTGATAAAATTTTAACTTGCTGTTCCCATAATGATAGCAGGTTTTCTATGCTGAAACTTGTCATGATTTTGCTGTTCTTTCTTCACCAAATAAGAGCAGCAACTTGCATTCATGTAATCATTATTGTAGAAAAATATTCCCAGGCTCTTCACGGATGCAGATAGAATGGTCATAGGCCAAAGGACATTATAAGAGGGTTGACTGGATTAATCAAAGAAGCAGGTTTTAAGATAGAACTTCTTGAAGAAGATGGAGGTTGTGAAGAAAATTTATTTTAAGTGAATAGGACCAAGTTACATATTCTACGGTAAATAAGGCATGGGTAGAAATTTGCATTAGGAGATGAAGAGTTGTTGTGTTCAGTTGCTAAATTTCAAAGGGAAGTAAAAAAGAGGTTTGAGCTTGGAAAAGGTCATAAATAAGATAAAGTTATTAAATTTTACCTGAAGGTGGTTGTCATAAAGAGAATGTAAAAGCTTTTATTTCCTGGGAAAGGTAAATTTCAAAAAAGGTAAGGACAATGGGAAAAGATGAAAGAGGAAAGCAACTTTTAAAGAGAGGTTGGGAGCTGTGTTGGGTGTGGGCATGGGTGTGAAGGTGGCAGCCTTCAACCACTCCAGAGAAGTGTCTAGTTGTTCCAGAAAACAGGTTTTGTTTTAAGTCTTGAATTTCCATAGCCAAGTGGGGGAGAAAGAGAATGAAGCCTGTGAAATACCTCCCCGACAGCAATAGTCGGCTGCACCTTGTAATATTACTGGACTTTTATATATTAAATCCCCTTCATGCAACAGGGACTGTTGCATGAAGGGGATTCATTTATGAGACTAACCAAGTAAGAATCATTAGTAGAAATGCTCTCTAGGATTAATTTTAAGTAAATGTAGTATTGTGTGTTTAAATTGGCTCTTGACATAGTTGGTACCAATTGTCTCATGGTAAAATACAAATAGATAATAGCTGTGATTGCTCATCAAGTTTCCCTTTTTGGGATTTGGTTTGCACCATTATAAGCATTATAAGGTGTTATGGCACATAGCCTAAGATCAGGCTGCCAGTGATGGGGCCAGTATAGGAGATGCACAAGAGCCAGAGTTAGAGGAGTGGAGAGTTCAAGGGGTGGATTTGTAGGGTTGGATGCAGCTTCAGAGATGGGGAAGGGCAAAGAAGGAGTTTAAACAAATGAGGAACAAAAAGTTTGTATTTCATTGTACCATATGTCCTCAGGGCAGTCCAGTGAATTTATAGTCTTGATTATGAAGTTATGATTATTTAGTCAAATGTGGAAACTAATTTGGAAGCTTAATACCTTGACCTGTGACTGGCTGAGAAGATTGGGATGAGCAGTGATTCCCTACATGAATGAATATCCTGCTAACATCAGTAAGCATCATCTTACCCTCACGTAATATTGACAGATATTTAGTTTCCGGCGGGAGTGCTGAATATCAGTCAGCAGTGGAATTTAAATGTCATCCAGCCTTGTGTTGAGAGGCCAAGGTTGAAGCTGATACAGTATAGTTGATCTGCGTAGCTGTTATGAACCAGGTGGTGCATTTATCCATTAAGCTAATGGAGCTGCTCATTGAATGATGTCCCCTTGTTTGTCTAGAGCACTGTAATCACGTAAAATATATACTTATTCATCTTTTCTTGGGAGTGCAATTTTGGTTCTCTATGCTGCGTGGTACAAATATAAACCAGGAATGTCATAAGGTGGTGAGTACAGGAATCTGTTATTTCTTTGCCTTGTCACGGATAATACTGTAACATTTTTAATTACTGTTGTCAAATAAGCTGATTAATATGTTTTGATTCTTTGGTTTGAGTTTACTTATTGAAATGCATTAATTGAAGTTTGTTGGTTTTGTGTAGTTTCGAACACATGGCATTATGTGATATCAGATGAGGACAGTAGATGTCACAGCATTGTGAAGCTGTGAAGCTTACAGGCCTCTTCATATCTGATTAGTTTAGAATCTGAAATTGACTCTCTTCTCGCTCGAAATAAAAAGCTTTTCTTTAAGGGCAGAAAAAGCAGTGTATGATTTCCAGTATTTTGCCCTCATTCCTCCGCTAAGATGCTTGTTAAAATCTACTTCTGATTTATCTTTGTGTGGCAATTGTCAAATTTTGTTTGTTATTACTCCCATGAAGCCAACAGGGCAGGTAGATGAGGTGGTTAAGAAGGCAAATGAGACACTTGCCTTTATTTGCCGAGACATAGACTATAACAGCAGGGAGGTTATGATGGAACGCTGGTTAAACCATGGCTAGAGTAGTGTGTACAGTCCTGGTCACCACATTATAGAAAGGATGTGATTGCATTAAAAAGGGTGCAGAGGAGTTTCGCCAGGATGTTGCGTGGGCTGGAGCGTTTCAGCTATGAAGAGAGGCTGATTAGGCTGGGATTGTTTTCCTTAGAGCAGAGAAAGCTGAGGGGGAACCTAATTGAGGGACATGGATAGGGTAGATAGGAAGGAACTTTACCCCTTAGTGGAGGGGTCAATAACTAGGAGGCATAGGTTTAAAGTAAGAAGCAGGAGATTTAGCAGAGATTTGAGGAAAAACTTTTTCAGCCGACGGTGGTGGGAAGCTGGAACTCTACCTGAAATGTTGGTACAGGCGGGAACCCTCAATATTCAGAAGGCATTTAGAGGAGCTCTTGAAAAGCCATAACATACAAGGCTCCGGACCAAGTGCTGGAAAATGGGGTGAGAATAGATTGGTGTTTGATGGCCAATGCAAACATGATGGGCTGAAGGGCCTTTTTCTATGCTGTAAAACTCACTGACTGTTAAGTACCTTGGGATGTTTTATTACATTAATCCCTGCTATATAAATGCAAGCTGGTGGATTGATGAAAGCATTTTCCAATATTATGATGAAAAATGTTAATTGTTCAATTTCAGATATTGACATTTGAAACCAAAAATCCTGAAGAGCTGGCAGAACGCTTGCGAGCTGTGTGTGGGAACCAGAGTAACGCATATGCACGACTACTTGAATACCGTCTCAATGCACTTAGAGGCCTGTGGAATGCACAGCGACAGTTAGCACTTGAAGAGCAGCATGAGCGTGAAAACTCCAGTGACGAAGAGACCATGTCCTTGCTCAAGCGACAGGGCTTGCTACAACAACCAGAACAGGCGCCGTTCACCTCTCGCATGGGCCTACTATTGGTATTTCCCTTGATCCAATCACAAAGTAAAACTGACCCTTCTCTCTGTAACATCACTGCTGAGGTACTCCTGAACTGCCTTAGAGATTGCCAGCCTCTGAGCCTCACAAAAGAACCTGCTGACTGTCTGAATGGCCTGGAGGCTCTGCTCTGCTCCTGGTTAGAAGAATCACCTGCTTTGGGTCAATCAGTTCCATGGAAACAGAAAGAAAATGCTGCAGCTGCACTGGTAGCTCTTGCCTGCGCAAGGTAGGAGCAATCTGTCATACCTTTAAATTATATTAACTGGAAATGTTTTTCACATACTCATTTACAGTGCCTTCAATGATATCTTCAGCATATCACGACAGATAGTGACTGCAGAACACTGACATAATAAAAATGAATGCCGCATGTGTTTTCATCACAGACCTGATAACTTGTATTCATGATTGACAATTTTCATGTCTTCCATTTTCCTGAAATACGTTGTCTCTTTTTGTACTTATTGCAGCCTGTCCATGTCAATGTTCTGATGTTTTGAGGGGCAGTTCACAAGCTGCAAAGTCAGTATATCTGGGACCAACCATAAGCAAAAACAGAATGTTTGTCAGCACCTTTCAGCAGAAAAGACAGATCATCGACCTAAAATCTCATAATCTGTCTTTTCTCTTTACAGAAGGGCCTGTTGTATATCTTACTAATATAGATTTCAAGCATTTGTAATTTTTACTTTTAACTGTTCTGAATGCTCCCTGATTTGATTTGATTTGACTTGATTCTGGTGAACTACCATTCGGTATTTTAGTCTGGAATTGTACCAAAAATAACTATACTTCAACACTATATCAATGGGACATGTTCCATCCGGAGTTGAAAAAGCAACAATCCGGCTTGTTCCTGGTGTCCCATTTGGGTACCCTCTCTGCCAAACATCCAAATTACAAACCTGGAGGAGAATGTAGAAAACGACCCACGGCTAGTCTGACAAAGCAAAAAACAACCACAAACATGCAACTCTGGGGAGGTAGTACCTAAGACCATAAGACACAGGAGCAGAAGTAGGCCATTTGCCCAATTGAGACTGCTCCACCATTCAATGAGATCTTGACTGATCTGATATGATAATCCCCAACCCACCCCAACCACCCCATATCCAACCATCCCCCATAACCCTTGGTTCCCTCACTGATTAAAAATTTGGCTATCTCAGCCTTGAACGTATGTAACGATCCAGCCTCTGCAGCCCTTTGTAGTGAAGAATTCCACAGATTCACTACCCTCTGAGAGAAGAAATCCCTCCTCATCTCTAATTTAAATGGCCGGTCCCTTACTCTGAGATGAGGCGCTCTAGTCCTAGAGTCCCCCAACAAGGGGAAACAACCTCCCTGCGTCTAACCTGTCAAAAGAGTGGTGAGCTTTGACCTGTCCACGCCAAATCCCACCCCCCACTGACTGCTTCCCTTGCACTTCACAGGAGCACCCTTCAGTTACAATTTTGGGAGATGCTACCACTGGATGGGAAGGTTGCAGAATGAAATACTGGTTCAGAAGACCGTAACTTTTTTTTAGCAAATGTGGATGAACAGTGTCACAGGAATGCCAATTCAACATATTAAAAAACATTTATTAGACATGAAAATTTGGTTATAATACAATACACCTTCATTCCCACTTATCTTCACAAAAATACACGAGTTAAAAGATAATACAGGTTATGAAATTCATCTTAATACAATTGTGTTCTCAATAAAGAGAGTCCCTGTAACCCAACAGGCTAACTATAGTCAGACAATACCCCACTCTGAAAATGCCACTCAATCGATCTTGTGTGGATTTCTCCTCAAATCCCCCCAGATGACTATTACACTGTGAACCAACTGATCTCACTGGATTCCAAACTCCACTCTTGAACAAACATGCCATCGAACCTTCTTTCAAACAGCTCACTCTGCTGCTTTCAGCAAGGATCCACCTCCATGTTTTCTAACACCCCTTTACAATATTCCTTTGTCTGTAATAGACACTGATTCAAGGTTTTCACAGTCTCTCAAATACTCAGTCCCCAACCCCTGAATACTATTGCTTCACACTTCTCTTCATTCTCTAGTTTCTTAACTAACTGCCCTCTCACTTCTGGACATGCTTTTGTGCCCATTGCTCTATTGTATGGCTTTCTTCTAGCAAAGCTGAGAGCTGTTCACTCTCTCACTTCCAAGCTCCAAATGCCTTTTGAGTTCAGTTAAACGCACTTAAAAAGGTTTTTTCTTAAAGGTGGCCCCCGGGTTGCTAAACAACTCATTCTTTCTCCAAGCTTGTGTTTACATTGTCCATTGCAAACTCTCAGCGGAACAGAAACAGTTTGAACTTTTTTCCTGTTTTTAAAGTTTATTTATTCGTGTCACAAGTAATCACATTAACACTGCAATGGAGTTACTGTGAAAATCCCCTATTGAGCACAGTTTTGATCAGTGTAAAATGGTTATTCTCAAAAAGCCTCATATTAGCTGTCCTGGTGCTTTCTGTAATCAGTAGTTAGTTGATATGAAAAGTTGTGGCCACAGACATGTGTGTTCAAAGGGAAGAATTGCATTTATGTAAGTGGTGGTTTGAGACAGTTCACTTGCTACAGACAATGCTATTCAGCAAACCAGACATTCAACTGCATCAGAGTTCAAACTGAGGCTATTTCACTGCATCTCCAGCTCCATTAAATGCATAGATTAATGCTCAAAATTATTTTTCTATACAGATAGTAAACTACTTTGTTTCTTCACTGCAGAATTTGGAAGATTGAATGGTGAACGTAATCAGTATTTTGCTCACAGAGCACTGATGTTAAATGCAGCTGACAGTTGCAAATCATTTCTTATCAAATGCAGTTTCATGCTTACTCCATTATTGAAATTATTGTACCCAACAAAGCCATAGCTTAAAGCATTGCTGCAATAGCTGTTCGTCCAAATTTTCCAGGCCAACATGCAGAGGACAGGTTGAAGATCTGATTGCTGCTGCCTTTGTTTACACTGAGTTCTGCATTTTGGAAAGTCAAACCAGGGTAGGACTTGTACAGTGAGTGGTAGGGCCCTGGGGAGTGTTGAGGAACAGTGGGATCCAGGGGTACGAGTACATAGTTGTTGAAAGCAGCGTTGTAGGTAGACAGAGTGGTGGAAAAGGCATTTAGCGCACTGGCCTTCATGAGTCAGGGAATTGGATATAGGAGTTGGGACATTGTTACGGTTGTATAAGTTGTTGGTGAGGCCTCACTTGGAGTATTGTGTACAGTTTTGGTTACCCTGTTATTGGAAAGTTGATAAACTGGAAAGAATGCAAAGATTTATGAGGGTGTTGCCAGGACTAGTGGGTCTGAGTTATAGGGAGCGGTTGGCCAGGAAAAGTCTTTTTTCCTTGAAATGTAGGAGAATGAGGGGTGACCTTCTGGAGGTGTATAAAATCATGAGGGGTATAGATAGGATGAACACGGTATTTTCTGAAAACTTGAGGACATAGGTTTAAGGGGAAAGATTTAAAAGGGACCTGAGGGCAACTTCTTCATGCAAAGAGTGGTGCGTAAGTGGAATGAGCTGCCAGAGAGAGTGGTTGAAGCAGGTTCAATAGCAACAGTTAAAAAGCATTTGGATATGTACATGGATGGGAAAAGATTAGAGGGATATGGGCCAATCACGGGTAATTGAGATTAGCTGGGAGGGCACTATGTGGGCATGGACTGGTTGGGCCGAAGGGCCTGTTTTGATGCTATGACTCTTACGTATTTGGTGAATATAATTCGGTATTGGCATAAGTATGGGATAATTTCAAGGAATCTAAACAACAGCATGAGATGAATTCAGATTCTGCTGCAGGGAAGGTAATTTCCGTCATACAAAAGCCAGATCTGATGCAAGGTCATTGACCTAAAATGTTAACTCCATTTTATGCCTACAGATGCTGTCAGATCCACTGATAGTTTCCAGCATTTTCTGGTTTTATTTGGAATAATTTCCTTGATGATTTTAAATGAAAAGGAACTTCAAAGTTAGGCTAAATGAACAGGGAAACAGAATTTATTTTTTCCAGCATTAGCTGGTCGTAGAAATGTGCAATTCAGGCAGAAAATTTGATTTATTATTGTCACATGTATTGGTATTCAGTGAAAAGTATTGTTTCTGGCATGCTACACAGACAAAGTATACCGTTCATAGAGTACATGGGGAAAAAGGAAAGGAGAGGGTGCAGAATGTCACGTAACAGTCATAGTTACGGTGTAGAGAAAGATAATGTGAAGATTAAACACAAAAGTAAGCATATAGAATTTTTAGAGCTGCTGCTTGATGCAGTTCTTGAATATAGTACATGAGTCAATGCACCAGTCATTTTTTATTGCAGGTGAATGTGTGAGATTTCTACCAGGCAACACAGCAAAGGCCCTGCAAAACAGCTGTGGTTTCCTGCTCTGTTAGGGTTCCATTTAACAGGAATGATTATGATTATCGAGGGAAATTGAGCATGTTTTTCTGTCTGCATGAATCCTCCCAGGATACTGTTTTGAAAGAGCATTTTGTAAATGCCATGGTGTGTGTCTTATCTCGAGAGAGCCATTACAACTTGGCCTTAAACTGCTGTAATATGCACGTGCAATGTGACAATAGTTTCAAACTTTGCAATGAAGGTTTATGCTCAAATACTGGGAGCATTGGAACTATAGAACCTCTGCAATGCAGAAAGAGACCATCCGACCCATTAAGTCTGCACTGACTCTCCGAAAGAGCATCCAGCTCAGGCCCTTCCCTCCACCCTATCTCCGTAACCCTGCTCACTTACCATGGCCAATCCACTTAACCTGCACATATTTGGACTATGGGGGGAAACCAGAGCACCTGGATGAAACCCATGCAGATACAGGTAGAATATGCAAACTCCTCACGGTGGGACAGTGGTTAGCACTGCTGCCTCAGCACCAGGGAACCGGGTTCGATTCCTGTCTTGGGTCACTGTCTGTGCAGAGTCTGCACATCCCCATGTCTTTCCTCTGGATGCTCTGGTTTCCTCCCACTGTCTGGAAGATGTGTTGGTTAGGTGCATTGGCCATGCTAAATTCTCCCTCTGGGTACCCAAACAGGCACCAGAGTGTGACGATTAGAGGATTTTAAGAGTCACTTCATTGCAGTGTTAATGTAAACCTACTTGTGACACAAATAAATTTGAAGGCTGGAATTGAACCCGGGTCCATGGTGCTGGCCACTGCCACTGTACCACCCTACTGTTAGTTTGGTAGATTAAGTAGTTGCCTTGACAAGGATATTAACAGTGCTGCAGGATATTCAATATTGATGAATAGCTTGTGACTCTTCTACCTGCAGAAATAAGAAACGTGAATCTCAAGGTCAATTATTACATAATAATGGTGTAATTAAGTTCCAGACTTATTAGACCTTAACTTCACTTGGATGGGCCTAATCTCAAATGTCAAGATCACATGTGCCTCTGCAACAGAAGATTGCCGGGTTCAAGTTCCTCTCTAGAGATGAACACTTTATACAACAGTGGATCACCTTCGCTACTGCATTGTCATTGGTGCTCTCTTTTATGAGATATTAAATTGAGACTACTCATGCAATGTCAGTTTACCTGCAGTGACTGACAGAAGTTTGGCTTATTTTAATATTTCACTTTTTTTTTAGCATTGGACCTCTGGCTTCCTTCCCCATCACCACCTCAAACTAAGTGGAGAATTTGTTTATGAAGAATTACAAACCTATGCCTAACATACTGCTGTTAGTAGATACATTTATCATCAGTATAGCAGAAGTCATTGTGCTATCATGTCTGACATGCATGCTAATTGGCTGAGTGCAATGCACTTGAACGAAATTCAGTTCATTGCTTTTATTTTGTTTCGGTAATGTATCCCAGTTACCTTGCTGATGTACATGCCTCATGTACATACCAGAGCTCATAGCAAGCTCTTCAACTTGGCAAGACTTAATGCCACAACCAAAATGTATCATGTCCTAGCCAGCGAGTTGCTCTTTGCAGAAGTCATCGTACTGGCATCCCGTACTGAAGTTCACTTGCAACAATTTGTAAATTGGTTATCTCACAACAGCAAGGAATCTGGACTGGCGATCAGCATCAGAATGACTAAATTAATGTCCAGGATGTAGAGACTCCTTCCATCATCATTGACAACTTCGCTGGGACATTCATCGACACCTTTGTATACTTTGGAACAACAATTATCAGTCATCTGTCCCTTGATGCTGACTGAAATCAGCACTTTGATTGCCAAGGCCACAGCTATCGTGTCAAAGTTGAGAAATTAAGTGTGGACCAACAGCAAACTAACAAAATACAAAGCTTCATGTGTACCAGGCCTGTTTTCTCAGCACCATCCTTTATAGTAGTAAGACATGGGTGGACAGCTTGTGCAAGCTGAAAAAATGACTGAGCAACTTCCACCTTTGCCTCAGACGAATTTGGAAGTACACCAGCATGCAGGGATCCCCAATTTGTTTGTTCTCTGAGTCAGTGTTGAGCCTATTGGTTGGGTTGTGTGATGGATGCATCCTCCAAGACATGCTCCATGGCAAGCTAGCCATCAGCTCAAGACTAATAGGTCTCCCACGTCTGCAATACAAGGATGCTGCAAGCAAGACTTCAAGTAGACTGGGATCAGAATCAGTGCATGGGAAGTCCTTTATGTTGATCGGAGTGCCTGGAGACCAGCAGTCAAGAAGAATATCGAAAAAGCCGAGTACCAGGATGACAGAAAGTGCCCTTTGGAGGAATAAATATCAGTCGACCTTGGGCCATTTCAATATATCTGTTCAAGCTGTTGAAGGGACTGCAACTCGTGAATCGGCCTATGCAGCCACAGCAAACATTGAATGCAGAAGTGACATACACTTTGGGCACAGTCCACCATCTCCCGAGGTGGATGGATGCCAAAGAAATATGTATGATGGGGTGGATTTGGAGAATTGGATAACCTGTTTGGAAATTCATTCATATGTCCCTGTGGGGATTGTGACAGTGAAAGTACAGCAGGTTCCATTGCTGTTACATTGGGTCCGCCTAGTAACAAGGGTGGGATCTGTTGCGAGTGCATTGATAAGTTGAGTGTTGCATCATATTTTAATACTTCACAGGAATCTCAATTTCATTCTCAACTGCACAGCATGTAATGCAAAGCTGGAAATCTTACTGCATGTGTGGTCAGCAGTACCATGGTTTATGTGAGCACAACATTAGTTGTCTGAAAGGTTTATTGTCGGGTACCCTTTTGGGCTATGGTCCAGAGGTGTATTGGAAAACTACCAGATGGTCCAAAGATGTGCAGGTTAGGTGGATTGGCCGTGGTGAATGTGCGAGGTTAGGGAGGGTAGGCCCTGGGTAGGTTGCTCTTTCGGTGAGTTGGTGCAGACTAGATGGGCTAAATAGCTATCTCCTGCACTGTACATCAGTTCAAGGGTCAGTTAAATGTAGTCACAGTCAGGAACAGATGAAAAAAAAGGTGGCTAGCTCCATACAGCTTAATTTTCTGTTAACTCTGAGGACCTGGGGTCAAAGTGAAGCCCCTGGCGCTGTTTGGTAGCTCTCTGCAGTTGGGGCTCAAGAAGCCTGTTGAGACCTGAGAAGGCAGAGGATGTTCGCTGGCTTTGTGTTGCCAAGGGGGCAAGGGCTCTGAGGAGCTCACGGAAGCCCACAAGCAACAATTGTTCAGTGCAACTGATGGGGAGCATCGAAGTTCTGAGCAATCCATAGAATCCCTACAGTGCAGAAGGAGGCCAATCTGTCTCAAATCTCTGAAAGAACATCTTACCCAGGTGCAAAATATCGACCTTTAAGTAAGATGTTACTGGTCCCCAATTGGACTGCCCCCATGTTTGGGGGTGGGGTGGGAGGGGGTGAGGTGATGCATGTGAATGGTCGAAACATTTGAGATTTCTTAACCAGTGCTTGAAATAAGCTATGTGGTTCTTTACAGCTCTACAAAAGAAATATGGTGTTGTCATATCCACCCTATCTGTCCCTGGCTCCTTTCATAAATAAATCTGGAATAAAATGTGAGTCAGTTAGGATTATATTCACTGGAGTTCAGAAGAGAGGGATCTCATAGAAACTTATAAAATTCTAACAGGGTTAGACAGGGTAGATTCAGAAAGAATGTTCCCAATGGTGGGAGAGTCCAGAAGTAGGGGTCATAATTTATCAGATTGTTCGAAGAATTCATTTGGTTTACTCGTCCTTCAGAGAAGGAAATTTGCTTTCCTCCCCCAGTCTGGTGGATATGTAGCTTCTGCTCACATAGAAACTAAAAGCAGAAGTAGGCCATTCGGCCCTTCGAGCATGCTCCAATATTCATGTTGATCGTGGCTGATCATCTAATTCAATATCCTGATTTCACCCCCCTGCCCTCTTCCCCTCCTATCCCTTGATTCTTTTAGTCCCCAGAGCTATATCTAATTTCTTCTTGAAATAAGACAACATTTTGCCCTCAACTACATTCTGTGGTAGTGAATTCCACATATTCACCACCCTCTGGGTGAAGAAATTTCTCCTCGCCTCAGTCCTAAAAGGTTTACCCCTTTTCCTCAAATTATGACCCCTACTTCTGGACTCTCCCACCATTGGGAACATTCTTTCTGAATCTACCCTGTCTAACCCTGTTAGAATTTTATAAGTTTCTATGAGATCCCTCTCTTCTGAACTCCAGTGAATATAATCCTAACTGACTGAGGAGGAGAGACTATGACAGACCTGCCACCCCAGGAATCAGCCTGGTAAACCTTCGCTGTACTCCCTCTATAGTAAGGATATCCTTCCTCAGATAAAGACACCAAAACTGCACACACTACTCCAGGTGTGGCCTCACCAACGCCCTACACAATTGCAGCAAGACGTCCCCATCCCGATACTTAAATCTTCTTGTTATGAAGGCCAACATACCATTTGCCACCTTTGCCTGCTCTACTTGCGCATTTGCTTTCAGCAACTGATGCACAAGGATTTTGTGGTCTCATTGAGTATCCATCCCTCTCAATTTACACCCATTCAAGTAATAATCTGTCTTCCTAGTATTTGTACTGAAGTGGATAAGCTCACATTTATCCACATTATACTGCATCTGCCATGCACATGCCCACATACTCAGCCTGTCTCCCCCCACTTCCCCCCCCTCCTCCCCCAGAACCAATCGTGGTGCAATGGATTTGGCTGCTGCTGTTTTCACCTGAAAGGCCATTCCCCTCAACAGTATCCAAAATGGTATTTCTGTCTGTGGAGTCTGAGCCGGCAGTGCGACCGCCTCTCTATACGTGCTATCCATGATATTCTCTGCCTCGCAGATGCTCCACAGTGTCCCCAGCCACCGCTCCAGCTTCGAAACGTGTGCTTCCAGGAGTTGCAGCTGGAGACACTTCCTGCACACATGCTGGCCCCAGGCACCGGAAATGCTCCCAGCATCCCACATGCAGCACGAAGAGCAGACCAAATGGTTCACTCTTCTTGACCTCTAAAGAGCTGACCATAGAGTTATGTCAAACTGCCATGGAAAAGTCAAATAAGAGTGAAACTGAATGACGACCTGGCCTTGACCTAGACACCAGATCTGATAAAAGGGACGCTGTGCCTAGAAACGTTCGCTCTAATTTCTTTTAGCATTTGCAAGTGATTTATTTTAGTGTGCAGCTCTCTGAATGTTTTGTGTAACTGTGCATGTAAAGTTAGTTAGGTTTCAACTTCTGCTCGAATTGCATGGGGATGTTTGTGCTTTTGGGGGACATTATTGCCCTGTTAGTGCTGCAATGTTCTCCTCCCCAATGTCTGGAGATTTGGGAAAGCTTTCCCACAGATTAGTCATATTCGCAGAACCAGCATCTCATTCTTTGGATATGTTCCACCCAATAGGCCAAACTCACTATAGATGGTGGTACAGTGTTATGTAGGCTTGGATGGAGTATTGCTGGGATTCCTCAACATTGACTCTGGACCCTCGGAAGTTTCATGGCAAACAGAGGTGAGGAAACCTCCTGCTGATCACCAACTACCCCCTCTCAATTGTGTTCCTTCATGTTGGCCACCCACTGAGAAGAAGAGTTGAGTGTAACAAGGCCACATAAAATTCCCTCCAGGGACTTCAGTGTCCATTACCAAGAGGAGCATGATCTTGCCAAGTCTTAAAGGAATTATCTGCCAGACTATGGTAAATGGTTAGAGAACCAAGGAGGGGGGAAAAACCTACTTGTCTTCACCAATCTACCTCTCTCAGCTGCATTAGTCCAAGCCAGTATTAGTATGAGTGACCAATATATGCAATCTTTATGGAGATGGGGGGTCCGATCTTCAATTTGAAGGCTCTGCAATGTGTTGTGTGTCACGAACAACATGCTTGATGGGGTAGATACAGAATTGACACAGCAGTTCAACTCTGGACATCCATGAGGCACTGTGACCCATGATAGCAGCAAAATTATATTTTAGCAATCTGTAACTTTGTCCTGGTATTACCCTCACTCTACCATTACCACCTAGCCAAGGGCCAACCTTGGTTCAATGAGGAGTGCAGGAAAGCATGCTAGAAGCAGCAGCAGATCTACCTGAAAGATGAGATGCCAAGCTGATGAGGCCTCAGATTGACTTTAGCAATCCCAAACTAGCAGGTCAGATTCAGGTTAGTTGCTGGATTATTTATTGCTGCAATTGTACGTTTTCTTTCCATGGTTATAGTTCAGTAATCTACAGAGTGGTCTGTTTGGCTGGCACAAAGTACTTTGTGCACAGGCCTTTAAGTTACCAGCAGACAAACATGGATGACCTAATCGACCTTCGTTTTGAAATTTAGCATAAGACCATAAGACATAGGAGTAGTATTAGGCCACTCGGCCCATCAAGTCTGCTCTGCCATTCAATCATGGCTGATCTTTTTCTCATCCCCATTCTCCTGCCTTTCCCCCATAACCCCTGATTACAAAGAACAGTACAGCACAGGAAACAGGCCCTTCGGCCCTCCAAGCCTGTGCCGCTCCTTGGTCCAACTAGACCATTCGTTTGTATCCCTCCATTCCCAGACTGCTCATGTGACTATCCAGGTAAGTCTTAAATGATGCCATCGTGTCTGCCTCCACCACCCTACTTGGCAGCACATTCCAGGCCCCCTTCACTCTGTGTAAAAAAAAAAAAGTCCCTCTGATATCTGAGTTATACCTCGCCCCTCTCACCTTGAGCCCGTGACCCCTCGTGATCGTCACCACCGACCTGGGAAAAGGCTTCCCACTGTTCACCCTATCTATACCCTTCATAATTTTGTACACCTCTATTAGGTCTCCCCTCATTCTCCGTCTTTCCAGGGAGAACAAGCTCAGTTTACCCAATCTCTCCTCGTAGCTAAGACCCTCCATACCAGGCAACATCCTGGTAAACCTTCTTTGCACTCTCTCTAAAGCCTGCACGTCCTTCTGGTAGTGCGGCGACCAGAACTGGACGCAGTACTCCAAATGTGGCTTAACCAGCGTTCTATACAGCTGCAACATCAGACTCCAGCTTTTATGCTCTATACCCCGTCCTATAAAGGCAAGCATATCATATGCCTTCTTCACCACCTTCTCCACCTGTGCTGCCACCTTCAAGGATTTGTGGACTTGCACACCTAGGTCCATCTGTGTTTCTATACTCTTGATGGCTCTGCCATTTATTGTATAACTTCCCCCCCCCTACATTAGTTCTTCCAAAATGCATCACTTCGCATTTATCCGGATTAAATTCCATCTGCCATTTCTCCGCCCAATTTTCCAGCCTATCTATATCCTGCTGTATTGTCCGACAATGTTCATCGCTATCCGCAAATCCAGCCATCTCCGTTGCACCTTCTTCCAAATCATTTATTTATATATCACAAATAGCAGAGGTCCCAGTACAGAGCCCTGCGGAACACCACTGGTCACAGACCTCCAGCCGGAAAAAGACCCTTCGACTGCTACCCTCTGTCTCCTGTGGCCAAGCCAGTTTTCTACCCATCTAGCCACCTCTCCTTGTATCCCATGAGCCTTAACTTTCTTAACCAAGCTGCCATGAGGGACTTTGTCAAATGCCTTACTGAAATCCATATAGACGACATCCACGGCCCTTCCTTCGTCAACCGTTTTTGTCACTTCCTCAAAAAATTCCACCAAATTTGTAAGGCACGACCTCCCTCTTACAAAACCATGCTGTCTGTCACTAATGAGATTGTTCCGTTCTAAATGCGCATACATTCTGTCTCTCAGAATCCTCTCCAACAACTTCCCTACCACGGACGTCGAACTCACTGGCCGATAATTACCCGGGTTATCCCTGCTACCCTTCTTAAATAACGGTACCACATTCGCTATCCTCAGGGACCTCACCTGTGTCCAATGAAGAGACAAAGATTTCCGTCAGAGGCCCAGCAATTACATCTCTTGTCTCCCTGAGCAGTCTAGGATAGATGCCATCAGGTCCTGGGGATTTGTCAGTTTTAATGTTACCTACAAAACCTAACACTTCCTCCCTTGTAATGGAGATTCTCTCTAACGGGTCAACACCTCCCTCTGAGACACTCCCAGTCAACAAGTCCCTCTCCTTTGTGAATACCGATGCAAAGTATTCATTTAGGATCTCCACTATTCCCTTGGGTTCTAAGCATAATTCCCCTCCTTTGTCCCTGAGAGGTCCGACTTTTTCCCTGACAACTCTTTTGTTCCTAACATATGAATAAAATGCCTTAGGATTCTCCTTAATCCTGTCTGCCAAGAACATTTTGTGACCTCTTTTTGCCCTTCTAACTCCCCGTTTGAGTTCTTTCCTACTCTCTCTGTATTTCTCCAGAGCTCCATCTGTTTTCAGTTGCCTGGACCTAACGTACACCTCTCTTTTCTTTTTGATCAGATCCTCAATTTCCCTGGTTATCCACGGCTCTCGAATCCTACCTTTCCTATCCTTCCTTTTTACAGGCACATGCCTGTCCTGCAGCCTTATCAACTGTTCCTTAAAAGACTCCCACATGCCAGACATGGACTTACCCCCGAACAGCCTCGCCCAATCAACGGCCACCAATTGCTGCCTAATCAGGCTATAGTTAGCCTTCCCCCAATCTAGCACCCTACCCTTAGGGCAACACTCGTCCTTGTCCATTACTATCCTAAAGTTAACAGAGTTGTGGTCACTATTTGCCACATGTTCCCCTACCAAAACTTTGACGACCTGACTGGGCTCATTTCCCAGAACTAGATCCAGTATAGTCCCCTCTCTAGTTGGGCTACCTACATACTGTTCCAAAGAACCTTCCAGTACACATTTTACAAATTCCTCCCCGTCCAGACCCCCAGCCCTAAGCACTTTCCACTCTATACCAGGGAAATTGAAGTCTCCCGCTACTTATTAATCAAGAACCCATCTGTCTGTGTCTTAAAGACACTCAACGACCTGGCCACCACAGCCTTCTGCAGCAAAGAGTTCCACAGATTCACCACTCTGGCTAAAGAAATTCCTACTCCTCTCTGTTTTAAAGGATCATCTCTTTAGTCTGAGGTTGTGCTCTCTGGTTCTAGTTTTTCCTAATAGTGGAAACATCCTCTCCACATCCACTCTATCCAGGCCTCGCAGTATCCAGTAAGTTTCAATAAGATCCTCACTCGTCCTTCTGAACTCCAATGAGTACAGACCCCGAATCATCAACCATTGCTCATACAACAAGCTCTTCATTCCAGGGATCATCCTTGTGAACCTCCTCTGGACCCTTTCCAAGGCCAGCACATCCTTCCTTAGATATAGGGCCCAAAACTGCTCGCAATACTCCAAGTGGGGTCTGACCAGAGCCTTTTGCACCCTCAGAAGTACATCCCTGCTCTTGTATTCTAGCCTCCTTGACACGAATGCTAACATTGCATTTGCCTTCCTAACTGCCGACTGAACCTGCACGTTAACCTTAAGAGAATCTTGAACAATCACTCCCAAGTTCCTTTGTGCTTCTGATTTCCTAATCATTTTCCCCATTTAGAAAATAGTCGATGCCTCCATTCCTCCTTCCAGAATGCATAATCTCACACTTTGCCACATTGTATTCCATTTGCCACTTTGCCCGCTCTCCTAGCTTGGTCCAAGTCCTTCTGCAGCCCACCTGCTTCCTCAATACTACCTGTCCCTCTACATATCTTTGTATCATCTGCAAACTTAGCAACAGTGCCTCCTTTCAAATCGTTAATGTATATTGTGAAAAGTTGTGGTCCCAGCACTGAGTCCTGAGGCACACTGCTAGTCACCGTCTGTCATCCTGAAAAAGACCCCTTTATCCACACTCTCTGCCTTCTGCCAGTCAGCCAATCCTCTATCCATGCCAGGATCTTACCCTTAACACCAATGGCTCTTGACTTATTTAACAGTCTTCTGTGTGGCACCTTGTCAAAGGCCTTCTGGAAATCTAAATAAATTAAGTCCACTGGTTCTCCTTTATCTTACTTCCTTGTTACCACCTCAAAGAACTCTCTCAGATTTGTCAGACATGACCTCCCCTTGATGAAGCCACGCTGACTCAGTCCTATTTTATCATGCACTTCCAAGCATTCCGCGATCTCGTCTTTAATGATGGACTCTAAAATCTTGCCAGTGTCCGAAGTCAGACCAACCGGCCTATAATTTCCCTTCTTAAACAGTGGTGTTACATTAGCTACTTTCCAGTCCTCTGGTACCCTCCCTGCCTCCAGTGATTCCTGAAAGATCACCACCAATGCCTCCACAATTTCCTCAGCTATCTCTTTTAGAACCCTGGGGTGTAGTCCATCCAGTCCAGGTTTTATCCACTTTCAGATCTTTCCATTTCCTCAAAACCTTCTCCTTAGTGATGGCCACTACACTCGCCTGTGCCCCCTGATTCTCCTGGAGCTCTGGCATCCCACTGCTGTCTTCCACTGTGAAGACTGATGCAAAGTAAGTATTCAGTTCCTCTGCCATTTCTTTGTTTCCTATCGTTACTTCTCCAGCCTCATTTTCCAATGATGGGAAGAATGAACAGGATATGAGCAGGATAAGCTGCTGGAAGTGGAGAAGAGCTCTGAACAGGAGGCCATATTGTGCCCAAGGAGTAAATCTCATTCCTGAACTTGGAACAATGACAAGTGTTTGAGATGTTTCCACATAACTAAGGTGGTCATCAATGAAATCTGCAAACTGTTTCAACCAGGATCCCAACTGCAACGGCCACATTTTCAGTAGCTGTACGTGTCTACGCGTTTGGTTTCTCCCATGCTGTCTCTGGAGACATTAGCAACATCTTGCAATGTATTGCTGCATTTATGGAAGGTCACTGAGTGGTAACTTCATTTCATTGCCTCTTGCCAGACGGAGTGCACATGAGGGTTTGCAAGGATTGTCGTGTGTCATTGACTCTGCATTACGTTGGATACATCTCATTTCAACTCTGATGTATATCTTAACCAAAAGCAGTTACGCTTAAAGTGCAGGAGATCATTTGGGTCATGATGCATTCATTTTGTGACAGTTGTCTGTATTTGCTGTATTTCATCTACCATGGCAAATCAAAAGGTGGTGACGACTGGACAACAAGGGCTGTCTGCTCATGACTTGGCTTACAATTCTGTTTCAGAACCTATGCAAACTAACAATGAGAGCCATGCAGCCAAATGAAAACAATAAAGAAAACCATTGGTGTCCAGAAGCAATGATTCTAGAACACTCTGGAGCAGCCCGACAGTACCCAGATTAGTGAGTTAGAAGATTTGTCATGGCTACTGCTTGCTGCACAACTTGCCATCATCTGAGAACAGCCCTTGCCAACATGAACAGCCTCATGCGAGGAACCAGAGGAGGTGACAAAGGAGGAAGAAGAATAGAGGCTGGATATTCCCAGGTGGATTATCCAGCCTCTATTCTTCCTCTCTTGTCCTACCTACCTTTTATTATTCTTGCCCAGCACACTAGCACCTCTGTAATTACCTTTGTTTAAGTCCAGAATGCTCATGTGGGACTCCAGTTTCTCACACTCAAACTTTATTTGAAATTCTAGCATGCTCTGATCACTCTTCCTTAGAGGATCCTTAACTATGAGATCATTTATTAGCCCTACCTCATGATATAATGCCAAATCTAGAATAGCCAACTCTCTAGTTGGTTCCACCACTTACTGCTCCAAAGAACAATCTCTAATACATTCAGTAAACTCTCTTGAGGCTATCCTTGCCAATTTTACTTTTACAGTCAATATGCATCTTAAGAACCACCCATGATTATTGCCGTACCTTTCTTATTAGCCTTCGGTTATTCTTGGTTATACTGTGTGTCACTGCGGAACTACTGTTTGGAGACCTTTAGATTACTCCCACCATGGACTTCTTTCCCTTGCTATTTCTTATTTCTACCCAGAGTGATTCTAAGCAACATCTCATTCTTTATCCAAGCTCATTTTTACTTTTCACGTCATAACTCTCTCAGCAAAATAGAAACACAATTTAAAATGAAATCTAAATCCCATTCATGCAGGCATCTTTGCCTAACATGAATCTAACTGGAGTTGTACCCCCTCAAGCAAAAACATAAAATTAAACCCACTTAAATGTGTACCTTCCAACACTCAACAACATAAACATAGTTAACATAAACTTACCTCTGTTTCCTGACACATACCTAGCACAAAGGAAGATGGTTGTGGTTGTTGGAGAGCAATCATCTCATTTCCAGGACGTCACTGTGGGAGTTCCTCAGGTTAGAGTCCGAGGTTCAACCATCTTCAGCTGCTTCATCAGTGATCTTTCATCATAAGTGACGACGTGCCAATCCTCGGTGAACAATGTTGAGCGCCATTCATAACTCGGATACTAAAGTGGTCCATGTTCAAATGCAGCAAGACCTGGACAATATCCAGACCTGAGTTGTAAGTGTCAGGGAACATTGACGTGATAGAAGTGCCAGGTTGCCATTGATCGGAATCTGAATTGGACTAGTACTGGACTCGTGACAGAAATACAGGACCAAGTCTGAGACTAGGAATCCTGTGATGAGTAACCCAACTCCTGATTACCCCAAGCCTATCCACCATCTATAAGGCTCAAGTCAGCAATGGAACTCCATTCATCCTTGCCTGGATGAATGGAGTTCCAACAGAACTCGAGCTTGACAGCATCCAGGGCAAAGCAGCCACTGGCACTACTTCCACAAAATTTCACTCTCTCCACCACTGATGTACAGTGGCAGCAGTTTGTGCCATCTACAAGATGAACTGCAAAATCTCAACCAAGCCTCTTCCTACAGCACCTTGTAAACCCCGCAACCACTTCTCCTTCGAGATGGTAGAGTAGAGAATACATGGGATCACCACTAACTCGAAGTTCCCCTTAAGGTTTCTTATCCTGAATTAGAAATAAATTGCCATTCCTTCACTGTCACTAGATCAAAATCCTGGAATTTGCTCCCTAATGAACACTGAGTGTAGCTAAGGCACATTTAGCAGCAGTTCAAGAAGGAGACTCACACCAAGGGCAATGAGGTACCAGCAATAAATGCTGGCCGAGCCAGCGAAGCCCATGTCCCTTGAATGAATAGGCTGGCACGGTGGTTAGAAATCATAGAAACCCTACAGTGCAGAAGGAGGCCATTCGGCCCATCGAGTCTGCACCGACCACAATCCCACCCAGGCCCTACCCCCACATATTTTACCTGCTAATCCCTCTAACCTCCGCATCTCAGGGGCAATTTTTAACCTGGCTAATCAACCTAACCTGCACATCTTTGGACTGTGGGAGGAAACCGGAGCACCTGGAGGAAACCCACGCAGACACGAGGAGAATGTGCAAACTCCACACAAACAGTGACCCGAGCCGGGAATCGAACCCGGGACCCTGGAGCTGTGAAGCAGCAGTGCTAACCACTGTGCTACCGTGCCGCCCCTCACAGCACCGTGCCGCTGCCTCACAGCACCAGGGACCCAAGTGCGATTCTGGCCTTGGATGATTGTGTGGAGTTTGCACGTTCTTACCATCTATGTGTGGGTTTACTCTGGTATCCTCCTACAATCCAGAGATGTGCAGGTTACGTGGATTGGCCATGCTAAATTGCCCCTTAGTGTCCAAAAATGTGGATTAGTCATGGTAAATGCGTGGACATATGGTCCACGTGGGTGCTTGGGTAAGATGCACTTTCAGAGAGTTAGTGCAGACAATGGGCTGAATGATCTCTGTAGGGATTCTATGGATTTTGTGGAATTTAAAAATAAATTATTTTCTTAAAAGGAGAATCAATCCTCAGCACAACTGCTCTTTTTGGCAATATTGTAAACATTTATTAGTCTAATACTATATGATGAAAGGCTGCATACCTGAAACATTAACTCTTTCTCCTCTGCAGATGCTGCCTGAACTGCCAAGCATTTCCCCCATTTTGTTATTTCTGGCTTTAACTTCTCTCGTTACCCATGCTGGGACCACTTTTCCTGTGGAATTTCAGGATGCATTTCCATTGATTAATTGTGAAATATTTCTCTAAATGTTTACCATTGCCTACCCATTGTTGTACTTTTAATCTAATTATCCAGCACAACTAGCAATCTCTTCCTGCATACCTGCCTAATTGATTCTGATTAAATTTAGGACCATAGATTCAGACTTGACTACATCAATCTCAAACTCTATGAAATTCGCTCTTCAGTGGCAGAGAATCCTTTAGGTTTTAGATTACTAATTATTCCTGACTCATTGCATAATACTAGATCAATAATAGCTTGTTCCCTACTTGGTACTCTGATGTTTTTCTAGAAAACGATCAAAATACATTCCCTGAAATTGTCCCAAATTGCTTTTTCAAATTTGATTTTTCATCTGTTCAGTGGATGTGGGAATTGCTACCATTTGTTACTCGTCCTAATGACTCTTGAGAAGGTGGTAATGAATATCCTCCTTGAAATGCTGCAATCTGTGCTGCAGTTGCACCTGTAATGCTGTTAAATTGGGAGTTCTAGGGTTTTGAGCCAACCATGAAGAAAGAACAATGATATATTCCCAAATCGGAATAGTGTGGGACTTGAAGAGAAAATTGCAGGTGATGTTCTTGTGTACACCCTTGTTCCGTCAGGCAGACTTGTATCATTCCTCCCTATAAGTAGACTGACTGTTGTTCTGTACCAATGTTCTCTGGACTGAGGAAGGAATGGCAATCAGAATTGCTGCTTTCAATTTGTATATTTTCATTTGTGATCCAGTGGATTCGGCCCCAGTGTAAATACTGGCTGCCTTGACTGTAAGGAGGACATTAGACCATTCTAATCTCTGTAGATTTCCTGTTGTAAAAATTCTCTTTATAGCTGCATTGTCATTAAGAATTAATTTGCTCTTTGTCAGTAAGTGCTGTAGGAGGTTACTGACTTGCTTTTAAAGGCATATAATTGAGCGCTTTTCTTTGTAAAGGTCAGTACCTGAGCCCTTGTAGAAGCTGCTAATGTCATCATTCAGTGCCAGTAGGGACATTGATTCAATATGTTGCATTTTCACTGGTCTGCTAGTTATTAGTTCTGCTAGTGAAGGCTTCTCAGTGCCTGCAGGTGATTCTCGTAATGTGATTTAAATTTTGCCTCTTGTTCTGGCATTTTTATATTGGTCGGGTGTTAGGAGATTCTGTGCTCAAGTTAAAGACGTATGAGCAAGTGCCCTTCCCCTCGGATTTCTCTGACATTGTGCTGCTTAGCCCACCAACAAGTCAATTACAACTAACAGGCTGTCCTCTACATTTTCTTTTGAATATGGTTGCTTTGTGAGCTATTTATTATTGTTTTCTTCTTTACAATGATGTGCTCGAGGCTGTAGAAATACTGCACTTGCCATCAATGGTACATTATTTGTTGACGTGCATTTGGACCAACCCTTGAAAGTGCACTGAAAATTGTATGATGACCATGTCTCTGTATTGGTAACTCATATATTTTCCTTCATTTCCACCCCTCCCTTCCCTTTTTGTGCCAGCCGTACTTTAAACCCAAAACGATGATGTAATCTTTGGTTGAGGTCAGGCCTTGGAATTAGTATTGCAACTGATAGGGATTTCACCACACACATTTTATAGTTTATTTTATTAGTGTCACAAGTAGGTTTACATTAACACTGCAATGAAGTTACTGTGAAAATCCCTTAGTTGCCACACTCTGGCACCTGTTCGGGTACAGTGAGAATTTAGCATGGCCAATGCACCTGACCAGCACGTCTTTCGCACTGTGGGAGGAAACCGGAGCACCCGGAGGAAACCCATGCAAACACAGGGAGAACATGCATACTCCGCACAGACAGGAATCAAATCCAGCTCCTTGGCGCTGTGAGGCAGCATATCTCAGTTGTTTTGCTGGTGTGCTAAATAAGCTTCAATATATAGAATTGCTAATGATGGTTTCATGGAGCTGCTTCAATTACTCAGAATGATCTGAAAGCATGCTGGAGTTGGTTTAGAATATAGTGAGTCGTGAAGGAACAGTGTGAGCAGCAGTACAAATAAGGGTTGGGGATGTGGGAATGGGCAGGTTAGTGGTGAGGATAGCATATCTATCTCCTGTGCAAAATTGGGAGGAGAGATGGTTGTCCAGTAAGGTCAAGGTAACACATTTGTTTGTCACGGAATTTGAGCTGCTATGTAATTCATAAAATGGGTATGGTATTTCACAGCAACGGTTGAGATAGATTATAATGAGCCTGGACTGTGGAAGGTTTGAAGCAGATCATACCATTCTCCCTCAGTTTAATCAGCCAATAGTCAGACTCTTAATCACAAGTTTGTAGTTTGAGAGATTTCTTTGACCTCCGAACAGAAAATGTTGGAAACATTCGGGTCTGGCAACGTTTATGGAGAGAAAGACGGTAAATGTTTTGGCAAATGATCTTTCATATATGCCCATTGAATAATCATTCTCCTGAAACATGGCTTCTCTCTGTACAGATGCTGCCAGACCTGATGAGCTTTTCCGGGATTTTCTGTCTTTATTTCAGATCTAAAGTATCTGCAGTATTTTGCTTTTCGGTTGCTCTTTGACTTATTTATTCCTAGTTTGATTCTACATAAAGCTAGTATCAAGTGAACCCAGGAGAAATTACATAGATGGCAAAATATGTTGTGTCCTGGGCTTCTGAGTTCACCTATAATATTTGGAATATTGTGTGCAGTTCTGGTTACCTCACTATAAGAAAGATGTGGAAGCATTGGAGAGAGTACAAAGGAGATTTACCAGGATGCTGCCTGGTTTGGAGGGTAGGTCTTATGAGGAAAGGTTGAGGGAGCTAGGGCTTTTCTCTTCAGAGAGGAGGAGGATGAGAGGCGACTTAATAGAGGTTTATAAGATGATGAGGGGGATAGATAGAGTGGACGTTCAGAGACTATTTCCTCGGGTGGATGTAGCTGTTACTAGGGGGCATAACTATAAGGTTCATGGTGGGAGATATAGGAGGGATGTCTGAGGTAGGTTCTTTATGCAGAGAGTGGTTGGGGTGTGGAATGGACTGCCTGCAGTGATAGTGGAGTCAGACACTTTAGGAACATTTAAGCGGTTATTGGATAGGCACATGGAGCACACCAGGATGATAGGGAGTGGGATAGCTTGATCTTGGTTTCGGACAAAGCTCGGCACAACATCGAGGGCCAAAGGGTCTGTGCTGTACTGTTCTATGTTCTATAATGAACATTCAATTATCTGGGAGAAGTTTTTGTACAAATGTGAATGGACTTTCGGATCACTTGTAGTTAGAATCAAGTCTGCTTCCTTCTCGCTCACTAAAAGTAATTGCCTTGCAATTTTCAGTGGACTTGGGGTTACATTTAGCAAGTTTATGTCAGTGCTCTAAGTTCTCATTGTTTTATGTTGCGTATTGGTGATTGAATATTTGAGTATTGGTAATTGATTAATAGGAAACTTGTGGTCATTGGATATTTTTGAACTGGAGGGAGGTTTGTTGTGGAATTCCCCAAATGTCGGTATTGGATCCCTTGCTTATATTAATGATCTAGATCATTACAAGGGTCTGTTTCAGGCTTGCAGATGACTCAAAACCTGGAAGCATTATAAACTGTGAGGAGAACAAGGACAGAGACAAGGTGGTGGAGTGGGCAGCGAGGTGGCAGATAAAATTCAATGTAAATAAAAATAAGCGTGAGGTGATGCATTTTTGAAGGAAGAGCATGGAGAGAGAATATAAATTAAGCAGTATAATTCTTGAGGTTTGCAGGAGATGAGGAATGTGGGTTTATATGTGCATAGATCGTGAAAGGTAGAGAGAATAGCTAATAAAGCATACAGTATCCAGGGTTTTATTAATGAAGGTATAGAGTACAAGAGCCAAGTAAGTTGTGCTGAACCTGTGTAAGACAGTTAGACCTCAGCTCGAGTACTGTGCACAGTTCTGGATCCATACTATTGGAGGGTTTTGAACACCTAGAGAGAGAGAGTGCAGAAGAGGTCTCCAAGAATTGTTCCAGGGATGGAAAACTTCAGTTTCTGAAGATAGATTGGAGAGGTTGGGACTGTTCTCCTTGGAGGCAAGAAGGCTGAGAGGAGATTTGATAGAGGTGCTCAAAATCATGAGGGGGGTTGGACAGTTGATGGGGAGAAACTGTTCTTGCAAAAGGATCGAGAATGAGAAGGCACAGACTTAAAAGTGATTTGCATAAGAAGTGAGTGCAATGCAAGAAAAACTCTCAACAACTGGTTCAGGACTGGAATGCACTACCTGGAAGTGTGGTGTAGGCAGGTTCAACTGATGTATTCGAAAGGGCATTCGATGATTATTTGAATAGAAACACTGCAAGGATGTGGGGAAAAAGGCAGGAGATTGGCATTAAGTCAAAATGTTCATTTGTGCTAAATGACTTCCTTCTGCGCCCTAACTGTTCTGTGAATCTGGGTTTAAGTTAAATCATGTCAAATAACAAAACCCTGTATCTGCAATATTTTGGGTCATTTTCCAGTAGGTAACCTGTAACTGGGGTACCACAGAAATCAGTGGTGGGCCTCAACTACTTACAAATTGATATCAATGACTTGGCTGAAGGCACTGAACATATTGTAGCCAAATGTGTTGCTGATACCAAGATACAAAGAAAAGCAAGTTGTGAAAAAGACTCTTATCTTCAAAGATGACTTAATTGACAGCAAAAATTTAATAAGAGTACAATGTTGAAAATGTGAAGTAATCCACTTGTGTAGAAAGAAAAACGTTTAAGTGGAGAGAGACTACGAGGTGCTATAGTACAGAGGGATCTGGGTTCCTCATACAAAAGTCACAATGTTAGCATGCAGGCACAGTGAGTAAGTAGAATGTCGGCATTAATTGCAAAGGGCATGAGATAAAAAGTTAGGGAAGTCTTGATAGGGCATTGTTGCCCTTGACAGGGCATTGTTGAGAGCACATTTCAAGAACTGTGATAAGTTTTGATCCCTTTGTTTAAAGGAGGATATACTTGCAATCAAAACAGACCAGAGAAGATTCACTTGGTTGACTCTTGAAATCAAGGGATTATCTTATGTGGGAAGGCTGAACAGGTTGGGTTTATGCTTCTTGGAGTTTAGAACAGCGGTCTCCAAACTTCCAGCCGGATATGGCCCACCGCAGGTCGGATGTGGCCCGCGGGCCGTAGTTTGGAGACCCCTGGTTTAGAAGAACGAGAAGTAATTTTATTGAAACATACAAAATTCTGAGGATAGATGCTTGGAGGATTATAGGGAAAATCTCGAACTGGGACACCGTTTCAAATGAAGAGATCTTCCATCGAACACAGATGAAGAAAGTTTTCTCCTGAGGGTTGTGAATCTTTGGAAGTCTGTGCTGCAAATAGCCATGGAAGTGATCATTGAATAGATACTGCGATACAGATTTTATAGAATCATGGAATCCTACAGTGCAAGAGGAGACCATTCGGGTCTGTGCTGGCCACAATCCCACCCAGGTCCTATCCCCATAACCCCATTTACCCTAGCTAGTCCCCCTGACACTAAGGGGCAATTTAGCATGGCCAATCCACCTAGCCTGCACAAGTTTGCACCCGGAGGAAACCCACGCAGACACGGGGAGAATGTGCAGACTCCACACAGACGGTGACCCAAGCCAGGAATCGAACCCGGGTACCTGGCGCTGTTTCTTTGTACCACAATTTCGTACGATTTCTTTGTACCACAAGGGAGTTGAAGGTTATGGAGAACAGGCAGGAAACTGGAGTTGAGGCCAAGATCAGATCAGCCATGATCTGACTGAATGGTAGAGCAGGCTTGCGTAGCTGTATGGTCTACCTCTCCTGTTTAAGATGGTATCACCCAGAGTGCAGATTAACTTAAATATTTCTCAAACTTTCATACTACTCTCCCTTAACAAAAATGTTTCTTGGTTGAACCTAGTTACATAATGGATAAGTACACTTCAAATCTTGATGAGCATACATAATCTACTTTGGCCCAGTAACACATTTTCTATCCCTTCTGGGACTGAATTGCCAGTTGGTAAATTGAGAGATTTCATGAGTGTTCTCATGAATGGTCCTATTGTAATTTATTATTGGCACGCTCAACTTTTCCATAAGTTATCGACTTTGGGAAGAGTCAGTCCAGCTTGCTTCCACCTTTGTTTCAATACCACTGAATTCCATTTGAATGAAATATTACTGGTCCACTGGTATATGACTAATGTCTGCGAGCTGTGTTTTGATGTTTGTAAAGTTACTACTACTGAAGATTTTCTTTTTAACAAGTCACCTCTAGATGGGATGTATCCTAGCTTAATGAGGCTAGCAGAAGCTCTCACCACAGTATTTCAACCGTCCTTGGATATGGGAATAGCGGCAGAGGACTGAAAGACTACAATTGTTTATAATCCTGTTCAAAGAAGGAATAGCGAGAAACCTGTAATTGGCCAATCAACCTAGCAATTGTGGGGAAGCTAATAGAGGTTATTATGGAGGATAAAATTAATTCTTGCCTTGAGAAGCATGGTTAATGAAGGGCAGGCAATTACGCTGCAGGAAAGGATGTCCCGAGGCATGGTACATTGGGGAGACCATGCAGGCGCTACGACAACGGATGAATGAACACTGCTCAACAATCACTAGGCAGGAGTATTCTCTTCCTGTTGGGGAACAAATTGAGTCTGTCTTTATATGCCCTGTTTGTGAACAGAATTCCCACTCGCCTGAAGAAGGGGCTTGGAGCCCCGAAAGCTTGTGTGGCTTTTGCTACCAAATAAACCTGTTGGACTTTAACCTGGTGTTGTTAAACTTGTTACGGTGGGAACACTTCAGCAGTCACGGGCATTCGGCCTCTGATCTTCGGGTAAGTGTTCTCCAAGGCAGCCTTCACGACACACAACAACGCAGAGTTGCTGAGCAGAAACTGATAGCCAAGTTCCGCACACATGAGGACGGCCTCAACCGGGATCTTGGGTTCATGTCACACTACCTGTAACCCCCACGACTTGCCTAGTCTTGCAAAATCTCACTAACTGTCCTGGCCGGAGACAATACACATCTCTTTAACCTGTGCTTAACCCTCTCTCCACTCGCATTGTCTGTACCTTTAAGACTTGATTACCTGTAAAGACTCGCATTCCAACCATTATTTTGTAAATTGAGTTTGTGTCTTCATATGCCCTGTTTGTGAACATGACTCCCACTCACCTGATGAAGGAGCAGCGCTCTGAAAGCTTGTGGCTTGTGCTGCCAAATAAACCTGTTGGACTTTAACCTGGTTTTGTGAGACTTCTTACAATGGAAGACTGAACAGAGATATTCAAAATTATTGGAGTTTTGATGGAGCAAGTAGAGGAAAAATGTTTTCTCTGACGGGGTTGGTAACCACAGGGTTGCAGATTTAAAATAATTGGCTAAAGAGGAAACTAGAGATTTTTTTTCATGCAGATCTGGAACACACTACAATACCTGGAAAGGTGGCAAAATCACATTTCCGTACTTGGAACTTTGAAAGACATGCATTGGAAGCCTAATTTAATGGTTAGGGAGAAAATATGGAATATGGAACTAAATTGAAAAACTCGGACACAGGCAAGTTAGGTTGAATGACCACCTCCTGTGCTGTAAGACTATTCTATTTCTGGTTTTCGTAATCTGCCTCTCTGGCTCCATCCTGGGGTTAAGAACATTGAAAGATATTTTAATCAGATCTTGCCTGTCAACTTGATATTCTGTGTTGCTTTGTAAATTGGGCATGTGTTCAAAAGATTTTAATGTGGTGTGTATGTGTATTTATATATAGATAATTAACCATTGGATGCTGTTTAAAGGAATTCTAATTACGCATAATAGTTTCTCAGTGAACCTTGAACTCCAAATCAATCCCTTAAATTCAGAGAACTGCAAACTCTGTACGACAGGCTTGATATTTCATATTTGTTTGTCATCTATCTAATTTCTGGAAGAGAGCTCATAAGATGCTGTGGTGCTGTTTTAGAACACTCATAAGAACATCACCACCATCTCCAAGTCATGCACCATCCTAACTTAGAAATATGTTTTTGTTCCTTCACTATCCCTGGGGCAAATCATGGTATTTCATATGAGTAGTGTTGTGGGTGTATGGGTGTGCTTATGCCACGCGAATCGCAATGATTCGAGAAGGTGGCTCGACATCACTTTCTGAAGATCATTTGGGCATAGAGAATAAGTGTTCGCCTTGCCAGTGTTTGCCACTAATTAAGTAAATGACAGGTATGGGACTAGACTGGATAGGGGGTGCCACATGTGTCAGCTGTACTGCGTGTTCCAATGTAAGCAAAATCTTTTCATGCTTTAATCTTGTATGTGCCACCAATGAATTACTGTAAAAGCACCATTTGCCTTGTTTTTCTGAGGCTATTGATTTCAGTTTTGTTTGGTATGCTTTCTAGGTCAAAATTGACATGCAGACAACTTGGCACATTAGCAACTGGCGGATACAGCTTTCATAGTCTGATTTGAATGAGGTCCATGTTAACTGAAAACACTGCAGCCCTGTGTTGTCGTTTTTGGTGGAACTGTGATTTAAAAAAATTAGGAGGTCATGAGTTTGTTTTTTTGTAAATTTAGTGATCTGATTTATATTCACTTACCTTGATTGATTCCATGCAATCATTGTCTACACTCCTGCTGATGACTGCATTATGACTAATTCACTGTTAAATTATTAACTGACTTTATTGTCTAAAATGACAGCTAGAATATAATAGCCATTTCGGAAAGTGGTTTCTGAGATGCAATTCATCTGATATATCTTACTTAGTCATTTGTTCATGTGAAGATTCTGATTGTTTCATATTTACAATTTCTTTCCCTTTTAGAGGTTCACTGAAAACCCTCATTCACACAGTGCACCTGTTGCAGAAGCAGATGGACCTGGGATTTTTACCCGTAACAGATGTTCTACACCGGTATGTAGTGGTTTGTTGGAAAGAACATATTAAATTGCAATTAATAAACACTTTTATTAATCTAAACATTTTTTGATGCATTATGTCTAAATTAAAAATAAACCTTCAGGACCGCTTAATCCTAAATATTGTTGAGGGAAGTACATCCATCTGTATGCAACAGGCAATTTATTGCTCTTCTCCATTGTCTGACCTTCCCCCTCCATCCTCCAGTAACTGCAGTTGAGTCATGGGTGGCACAGTGGCGAGTACTGTTGCCTCACAGCGCCAGTGACCTGGGTTTAATTCCAGCTTTGGGTGATTGTGTGGAGTTTGTACGACTTCTGTGTATACGTGGGTTTCTGCTGGGTGCTCCAGTCAGATGCTCTTTTGGACAGTCGGTGCAGACTCGATGGGCCAATTGGCCACCTGCACTGTAGGGATTCAGTAGAAATGTTTTATGGTGCCGGCAGTACTCAAGTTTCTTGTTGAGATTTAATTTTATTGTGTTTGAACACCAGATGGTCAGTGGGGTGCATCACAACTGAATCATATTCTGTTCATCCTTGTCATCCAAACACACATTTTCCAGTAGATGTCACTAGGATAGCAGTCAAAAGAGTGAATCCTGTCATCTTTTCCCATACTCTAGCCTAAAGACACCGACACCTGTTCCAGAGGCGAGGTTAAAACCCTGTTGTGGCCAAGATCAACTGACTCTATAGCAGAGATTCAACCTGACACTTTGTAGCCTGACTCAGTGCAATGTATACGGTGCACTGGGACCAATGGAGAAATGTTGTGTTCAATGCTTTTATAATGTTCTATTTCCTCCCATTTCTTAAAGGCACAGTTGTGGTTCCTCTGGCTTCGATGGCCATTGAAAACAGTGTGAACTATTTCATGTGAACTATATACTTTATTTGATATTACTGCTAAAAAATGATTGAATCTTGAACACATTTATTCTTATGTGAATTTTTGCTTTGGTTGACTATGATGGCGTGTAATGGAGAACCTTTTACGTGAGGCTAAATTAGACATTACCGAATGAGCACCCTTTACTTAGCCTATCTTTCCTCCTTTCGTCAACCACAATATAATTTACTTTAGAACAAGTTTGCTCTCCAAGGCATCTAGTTTTCTCCCCAAGGCATCTTCTAGTTACAGTGAGAGAAAGAGTAATTGTTCTAGTGATGGGTACAATAGGAGTTGCACAAAATGTGCTCTCGCACTGATGCCCTCTGAAGTTACCTGTCTGTCCTTTGGAAAAGCTGTTGCTCCAAGTTTAGAAATTTAGGGCTGCAGGGAGAATGATTTGAACTTGTAAACACCATACTATCACGTAGTGGCTCAATGATTTGCAACGCTGCTGTTGCTTACTGAAAATTAGTTTGAATCAGTGATACGTAACCACTTCTACATTTAAAAACTATAGAACTGTTGTATAGAAAGGAGCCATTGAAATCTTTTCTTTCTACCTTTCCTGTCATCTGTCTGTATACTTATTCCTAACTCCACGACCAAAGTTATAGCAACAGGTAAATTTGCTTGAAGCCACAAAATACTTAAGTTAATTCAGAGCCATGGATAATTGGATTTCATGTCAATTATTTTATTCAAAAGCCAATTGTTACTTGGAATAGGGATGGAAAAGAAATGCAAGTGTGACTGGCTAACTAACAGCGTAGACTAGCTGACTAATTCTGGAATGTGTGTTACATACGATGTAAGATATATAAATACCACATTTATTTACATGGTTCAGATAACATGATGCTGGGATTGAGGGGAAAATACTTCGAAAGCGAAAACTAATGCAGTTGCTGGAAATGCTCAGCAGCTTGGACAAGTAGTATCTAGGGGAAAAAGGAAAGACATCCAAAGCTAAAACCCCCTGGTTGATTAAAGATGGAGATTAAAATTAAACTGTAAAAGAAGGCTTATGATAAATTGTATTCATGGTATTGGCTTTTGATGATGATTGTCTTCCATGAGTCTGAAGATGGCTGAGGCTAATTTGGGATTGATAACTACACCTACATCTAATGGCATGTGGAATGTCTGATTGTATGCTATCGGTTCTGGTCATGATGTGTCCTTTTCGCTGCTTTAGCCTTTCCTGTCCGTTTTGTCATAATGTTGGAATCCTTCCCATGGACATTGCCACCATCTGGTTCCGTCTAAGACCATGATCTTGGAGCTGATTTTTATTTCTTTATTCTTTCATGGGCCAGGATTTATTGCCTATCCCTAATTGCCTTTGAAATGAGTGGCTTGCTAGGCCACTTCTGCCTGTTACGAGTCAACTATGTTGTTTTGGATCTGGAGTCATATGTAGATAAGGCCAGGTAAGGATAGTAGATTTCTTTCCATACAGAAACAGATGCATTTTAATGATATAACAATGGTCTTATGATGGTGACAATCAATGATAGGTTCATGGTCACCGTTACTGAGACTAGATTTCAATTCCAGATTTAATTAATTGAATTTAAATTCCACAACCTGCAGTAATGGGATTTGAACCCATATTCCCAGAGTGTTAGCCCAGACCTCTGGATTACTAGTTTGTGATATCACTATGCCACCCCGTCTTCTACCAGTGTTGCATTTCTTTACGTTGGCTGTCGTCATATCCTTGAAGAGCTATTTCTATTCTTCTCTGGTGCTTCTTTCCTGACCGAACTACTTTGGGAATCTGGTATATGACATACGTACTATATGACCAACACAACAAAATTGATACTAAATGCTCATAGCTTTGATGCTTGTGGTGCTTTCTTGTGAGCGAACACTGATAATGCGTCTGCTCACCCAACGAATATGTTCGATCTTCTGCAGGCAGTGTTGATGGTATGATTCCAGTGCTTTGAAATGCCTCTTGTATGCTGTCTGTGATTAAGCCTTGTACAGTAAGGAAGTGATCATGGCTGCATAGTAGACTGAGCTTGGTTTTGATATCACAATCTTCAAATACCTTCCTCAGGTGGCCAAAAGTTGTATCAGCAAGATTTCAGCAAATGCTGAATTTCTTTCTCAATGTCAGCCTTCTGCGAAAGATACCTTGGACTGAAAGTATTCCACATCAGGCACTCTTTCTGAATCGGCACAGTGATTAGCACTGTTACCTCACAGCACCAGGGTCCTGGGTACAATTCCGGCCTCGGGTGACTGTCTGTGTGGAGTTTGCACTTTCTCTTCGTGTCTGCGCGGGTTTCCTCCCACAGTCCAAAGATGTGCAGGTTAGTTGTTTGGTCATGCTAAATTGTCCCTTAGTGTCAGGGGAATTAGCTGGGTAAATACATGGGTTTACAGGGATAGGGCCTGGGTGGGATTGTTGGTTCAGACTTGATGGACCGAATGGCCTCCTGCACTGTAAGGATTCTAATCCTAATCAATGAGGCTGGGGCATGTGCATTTGAAGCTTGCTGATGGAGGTCTTTGGTTTGAATGTTGAATGCAAATCCCATTTTCTTGAATGTCTCAATAAATATGTTGACAGTTCTCTGGAGATCTGTTTTCGACACCGCATTACCGCAATATCAGAGTATTGGAGCTCAATGACTGAAATTGGGGTGGTCTTGGTATGTGGTTGAGGTTGTCTGACGTTAAATAGTTTAACATCTATTCCAGAACTAAGCTGTACTCTGGGAAGCTTGCCTGTGGCCAGACGGAGCATGGAAAATCGGAAAGAGATGGAGTGATAAAGCAACCTTGTTTTTACTCCTGTCTTGACCTCAAAAAGAGCCTGTTTTTAAGCATCACCACTCTCATCTCATGAAACAGGTGAAGAATGGTAACAAACTTTGGAAGACATCCATACTTCAGAATCTTCCAGAGAGCCTCATAATTTAGAGTTGAAGACCTTTGTCAAGTCAGAATGCGATGTAAAGAGGAGAATGTTGTTCATGACATTTTGTTTCTTGCACTTGGTGAGGTGTAAAAATCATGTTGGCCATGCCTCTTGATGGTTTAAAGACATTTGGAGAGTAGCTCTTCAAGTGTAGTAAGTTGCTTCAGAAGGGTTCTTGGAATGATCTTTCCTGCAATAGAAAGCAAAGGGGATGTCTCTGTAGTTCTACAATTGGATTTGTCCCCTTCTTGAAAATTGTTACAATCATGAGATTATTTGGGATTTCCTCTTCATTCCAGATCTGTAGGATAATGGCATGGAGCTGTAATGTTAGTTCCTCTCCTCTGTGTTTAAAGATTTCAGTCGGGTTTCCATCACTGCCTGCAGCTTTGTGCTTCATTTGTGGAATGGCTTTCATCTCTACCATTGGCATTAGCAGAGTTCCAAGCTCATCTCTAACTGGGTGTCGTGGGATGGAGTTGAAAACACACAAAAATTCATTCTTGATTGAAAAAGTCTTCAAAATTCTCCCTTCTAATGGGGACTGACAGCTTCCCTTTCCTTGATCAGATCTCCCCCTAGGCTCAGAGGAGCTGGCCCTTTGGTACTTGGGCCATAAATAGTCTTTGTGGCAGTGAAGAGCCACGGAAACGATTCATATCAGTGAGGTGTTGAACTTCCTTTGACCTGTCTGCCCGCTACATGCTCTATGTTGTAGGTGTACCTTTGTACTTAAGCCTATATTTGTTGGTAAGACAGCTTCTCTTGCTTCGAGTTTGGTTCATGTCCACCTGGTGCAGAAAGTTTTGCATCTGGAATCAATCAATTCATTGATATTCTGAACAGTTTCATCAAACCAATCCAGATATTTCCTGGCAAATCCAAGTGTCTCTTTGCAGGCATGTGCAGGCATATTGGGCTGTGGACACACTTCTGTTCTTGATCAAAGTAGTTTGAAAGCTTTTCCCTTAGACTTCGCTGGAAACAGTCTCTTTTGAGTGGCTCATTCAGAGCTTCGATGTTGGAACTTTTGTGAACATTTGTTGCATCTGTTTGGGAGTCAATTTGATGAACATAATTGAATGAATAAGTCGGTGATCAATCCAGCAGTCATCAGCTGCTGTCATAACTCTGGTGCACACATCCTTGATTCTGGCATGAATGATGATGTAATTGATCAGGTTCCAGTGCTTGGACTCCAGCTGTTGCTATGATGTTTTGTACTTGTTCTTCTGGTGGAACAGGGTATTGGTGATAAGTCCATGTTCAGTGCATTTGGTATACTGAGAAGAATGCTGTTGGAGTTGACATTTCCAATATGTTCCCTGCCGATAGTTCCATTCCAGATTGGAATTTCTTTCAACTCTGGCACTGAAGTACCGAGAAGAATAGACCTAACCTTCAGAATCCCACAGAGCTCCGCTAAGTTTGGCATAGAAATTGTCCTTGGTTATGTTGTTGGCATCCAGAGTTGGGGCATATGCACTGATCACGAAGGCATATTGGCTCCTTGCCAATTTGAGATGAAGAGTCATGAGGTGCTCATTTCTTTAAAGAGAGAACTCATGAAACCACTTCACAAGTTCATTCTTGATTGTAAATCCAGCTGTGTGAACTTTGCATTCTTCTTCTGATCTCCCTTTCCAGAAGAAGGTATATCCACCTCAGAATGCCTCGAGCTGTCCCCTCATGCTTGCTTTTGGAACAGCAACAGTTCTTGGCCAACAAAGGTAGTGTGATGCATAGGTGTTCACTTGTGGGTGTGTGCATGAGGGTGACATTCCAAGCCCCATGTTTTTCTACTGCAGAAGGTGGTCTCTTTGGACGTGCTTATCCAGTCAGGAGAGGTGAGGCGCATTATGTTTAGGGCACCTTTTCTCGTCCCCTCCTCCATAAAGGGTGAACGGAGTGGACCCTGAAGAGGGCTGCTCCGTTACAGCTGCCAGAAGGCACCCCTGCATTGAGACTAGGTAAACACAGTAAGAAGTTTAACAACACCAGGTTAAAGTCCAACAGGTTTATTTGGTAGCAAAAGCCACACAAGCTTTCGGAGCTCTAAGCCCCTTCTTCAGGTGAGTGGGAATTCTGTTCACAAACAGAGCTTATAAAGACACAGACTCAATTTACATGAATAATGGTTGGAATGCGAATACTTACAACTAATCAAGTCTTTAAGAAACAAAACAATGTGAGTGGAGAGAGCATCAAGACAGGCTAAAAAGATGTGTATTGTCTCCAGACAAGACAGCCAGTGAAACTCTGCAGGTCCACGCAACTGTGGGAGTTACAAATAGTGTGACATGAACCCAATATCCCGGTTGAGGCCGTCCTCGTGTGTGCGGAACTTGGCTATCAGTTTCTGCTCAGCGACTCTGCGCTGTCGTGTGTCGCGAAGGCCGCCTTGGAGAACGCTTACCCGAATATCAGAGGCCGAATGCCCGTGACCGCTGAAGTGCTCCCCAACAGGAAGAGAACAGTCTTGCCTGGTGATTGTCGAGCGGTGTTCATTCATCCGTTGTCGCAGCATCTGCATAGTTTCCCCAATGTACCATGCCTCGGGACTTCAGCGGTCACGGGCATTCGGCCTCTGATATTCGGGTAAGCGTTCTCCAAGGCGGCATGGTAGCACAGTGGTTAGCACTGCTGCTTCACAGCTCCAGGGTCCCGGGTTCGATTCCCGGCTCGGGTCACTGTCTGTGTGGAGTTTGCACATTCTCCTCGTGTCTGCGTGGGTTTCCTCCGGGTGCTCCGGTTTCCTCCCACAGTCCAAAGATGTGCGGGTTAGGTTGATTGGCCAGGTTAAAAATTGCCCCTTAGAGTCCTGGGATGTGTAGGTTAGAGGGATTAGCGGGTAAATATGTGGGGGTAGGGCCTGGGTGGGATTGTGGTCGGTGCAGACTCGATGGGCCGAATGGCCTCCTTCTGCACTGTAGGGTTTCTATGATTTCTAAGGCGGCCTTCGCGACACACGACAGCGCAGAGTCGCTGAGCAGAAACTGATGGCCAAGTTCCGCACACACGAGGACGGCCTCAACCGGGATATTGGGTTCATGTCACACTATTTGTAACTCCCACAGTTGCGTGGACCTGCAGAGTTTCACTGGCTGTCTTGTCTGGGGACAATACACATCTTTTTAGCCTGTCTTGATGCTCTCTCCACTCACATTGTTTTGTTTCTTAAAGACTTGATTAGTTGTAAGTATTCGCATTCCAACCATTATTCATGTAAATTGAGTCTGTGTCTTTATAAGCTCTGTTTGTGAACAGAATTCCCACTCACCTGAAGAAGGGGCTTAGAGCTCCGAAAGCTTGTGTGGCTTTTGCTACCAAATAAACCTGTTGGACTTTAACCTGGTGTTGTTAAACTTCTTACTGTGTTTACCCCAGTCCAACGCCGGCATCTCCACATTGAGACTAGGTAACCATAGATCAGAGGTTTACAGCATGGAAACAAGCCCTTTAGCCCAACTTATCCATGCTGCCCAGCTTTTGCCATTTAAGCTAGTCCCAACTGCCCGTGTTTGGCCCATATCCCTCTATACTAATCTTATCCATGTAAATGTCGAAATGCTTTTTAAAGGACAAAATTGTACCCGTCTCTCCTACTACCCCTGGCAGCTTGTTCCAGACACACACTACCCTCTGTGGAAAAAATTACCCCTCTGGACCCTTTCATATCTCTCCCCTCTCACCTTAAAACTATGCCCTCTAGTTTTAGATTTCCCTACCTTTGGGAAAAGATGTTGACCATCTACTTTATCTATGCCCTTCATTATTTTATAGACCTCATAAGATCACCCCTATGCTCCAGGGAACCAGTTTAAGGGGGTTTAAAATTATATTGTTATACAGTAGAGATTCATGCTGAATATGGAAAGTGCAGGGGACAATTTTTTTATTCATTTGTGGGACATGGACGTCGCTGGCTGGCCTGCATTTATTGCCCATCCCTAGTTGCCCGAGGGCCGTTGAGAGTCAGATATATTGCTGTGGCTCTGGAGTCGAATGTAAGCCAGACCAGGTAAGGACAGCAGATTTCCAAATTAGTGAACCAGATGGGTTTTTCCGACAATCGACGATGGTTTCATGGTCATCAGTTGATTTTTTTAAAAAATTGAATTCAAATTCCAACATTTGCTGTGGCGGGATTCGAACCTGGGTCCCCAGGACGTTAGCCATCACCTCCCCATTGTAAAATTACAAAGTGGGGTCAGGAGAGGCTATGGGAATAGGCTAAATTGGCAGCATAAAAGGAAACTTTTTTTTATAAGTAGTAAAAGGATAGTCAAAGGAAGTTTGGGCAGATTCTGAAACGAAAAGATCATATGACGGAGGCAGAAGACATGGTTGATGTAATAAATAAGTACTTTGTATTTGTTTTCACAAAGAATGCTCCCAGTATCACAGTAAAGAAAATAGTAACATTGCATAGGGTAAAATTAAGAGGCAGTATTTAGTATTTGCAATACTTGAAAATAGAAAAGCCACTGGTCCAGATGGGACGCATCCCTGGGTTGCTGAGGGAAATAGGTGTGGGAATAATGAAGTCTTAACCATAATCTTTCAATCTTCTTTAAATATGGAAATGGAGTCAAGGTTTCAAAAGTTTGTCTTATGCCTGTCACCCTAACATTCTGGGAGGTAATTCTTGGGGGATGGGCGGAGGGAATAATCTAGGAAAAGATTGTCACTGGAAAAACAGAATAATAAATTACAATCAGCAAGATTTAGTAAAGGCAAATTGTATCTGCCAAACTTCATTGATTTCTTTTTAATGTAACTGAGGGATCATGATGGCATTTAGGTAATGTACATCTGGACTTTGGAAAGGTGCTTGATAAAGTACTGCATAATAGACCTGTGAGCAGATTGAAGCCTTTCAGAGTAAAGAGACATTAGCAGCTGGCTATGAATGTTGCTAAAGGACAAAGTTGTGTGTAGCAGTGAATCAAAAGCAGAAAATGCTGGAAAAAAACTCAGCCGGTCTGGCAGCATCTGTGGAGAGAGAAATAGAGTTAATCCAGAGCTAAAGAGAGGGAGAAATGTGATGGATTATATACTGCCCAAGAGTGGGTGGAGCAGAGTGGAAAATTAGTGATAGGTGGGAGCTAGGAGAGATTGTAACAAAAACGTGTCGGTCATGAGACCTGTGTGAAAGGCCATAGAGGCTGCTATTAAGTGGCATAAAGGTAAGATATCAGAATGTATTAATGGGAGAACAAAGGTCAGTGCTCAGTGAAAGCAAAACTAAAGAACAAGTGACAATGATGGAGGGAAGGGTTTGTACTGGGACAAAAATTGTTTTGGATATTTTTTTAAAAAGAGTCAAGATGGAGGGGAAAGGTTACAGTCTAAAGTTGTTGAACTCCGTGTTGAGCCCTAAAAACAGTGAGTGGTTGTTTTTCAGACTGGAGGGAAGTATATAGTATTGTTCTCCCTGGAACTACTTGTTTTGGTGTACCTTAATGGCTTGAGCATATGTAGGACATAATTTCAAGGTTTGTAGCTGACGTGAAACTGGAAAATGTTAAAGTTCGTAGCATACTTCAGGAGGTCATAGACTGGTGAAATGGGAAAATATATGGCAGATGAACTTATTTTAGAAAGGTATGATGTGATGCATTTTGATAGAAAGAATAAGCTCCTCTCCCTTTGTACTGCCCTGCAACGTCAGCCCCAAGGTTACTTGCTGAAATCCTGGAGGTTGCTATTGAATCCACAACCATCAAACTAGATTGCAAAATTGCTACAAACTTGACCAACCTCCATGCCCTTTCATTCTTGCCTGAAGATGTATTAAAATAACATCAGAAAACAGCAAGCTAGTAAATGTCCTGTGCACTCTTTGCAATAACTGTTCTGTCTAAAAATTGAGGAAGGTTAACAAAATGACATTATGTAATCCTAAATACTGTAATTGGTCTATGTAACTTCCTTGTGTATTGAGTAAATGAATACGAATGGCTTGTTATTTTCAATGCACCATGTCCAATACTAGACTTTAAAAAATTAAATGGAAGAGATTTACTTAATCCCTGAAAACCTGTTACTTGCATCTGTTAAGTTGATCTAATAAAAGCTATGGTATGAACTGTACCTGTAATAATTGACAGACTAGTTTCCTTCATTGATGGAACTAATTTTAAAATATGAAAGTGTTCACCATTCTTGCAGTTGCATCAGATCAATTTGAAACGCAATTTGAATAATGAAGTTGACAGTACCACGTTGAGTGATCCTAAATCTAAAATGCATTTAGCAATTTTTCTGACATTGAAGCCAACTGGGTATTTTCGAGCCGTTCTTAGGGTAGTGTCTGGATCGAGATTTTCCGAATGTTTTGTATTTCAAGATTGATTTTCCCAACAGCTCAAAAGTCAAAGTTGCTGAGTGCTGGCCAGGTTATTTGTGCACAGGAAATGAGATTGTTATTCCAATCTGTTCCTGCACAATGTGGTTAGTTATTGAGTGGGATTAGGGCTCATGTGTTTGATACCTTGATGCATGGAGTGGAGGAAGGAAGGGGAGCATTTTAATTACAAATTAATAATTAGTGTGAATGCTGTATTTGGAGGTGTTGGCTAAAATATCTCTCTCCTAACTTGACTATGACTCGTATATGTTTCTGTCAGGAACTAATTCTTGAGAGACTAGGATCCATTGGTAAGTATATAAATGGACCTTAATTTGTTATGCCTGGACATCTGCCTATCTCTGCTGATGGGCAGACTTGCCTTGCGTATTTAGGTTTTTACATTTTCCGTGGGAAATTGCTGAAAGTGTGAACTAATTACGTCACTGAGGGAAACTGCATCTAGGACCTGAGTGAACAGTGTGCATCTCAAATAATCAGAATGAAGGATATTAAATTATCAGCATAATGATTGAGAGGAAAGTATACATGATGATGGGAAAATTCATGCTAAATTGAGTAATATAGAATTGAGTAATAAAGAAATAAAGAGGGGAGAAATTTTTGATTGAAACAAAAAGAAAATAAATGCATTTTTAAAATATCCCAATTATTAACACGTGAAAGAATTAGGCTCCACACTTGTAATCGTTTATTTTCAGTATCAAATTGCTTGATTGTCAGTAATTTACTCATCACATTGTTGAAAGACTGCTTAGCCTTGAAATTACTTTGTCTACCATGCAGGTGCATCAATTCTCTACCATGTATCTCATTGGTGAGACAGGCAATGCAATGCCATTTTCAGAAAGCAAATGGTAGAGCAACACAGTTTGGACGGCGATGTTTAAATTTTAGAGTTGAAGCTCACATCTGCCCTGTACAATTTTTGAACAAATAACAGTAAAATCTGCGCCATTGTTAGCTTTTTAATCAAAATATATCTGTAACATTTTTATATTTGTCCCTTGCTCTTCTCTCAGACTTCTTCTACTGGAGGGAGGGCCAGGCTCTGCCTCTTGCTTGCTCGGCAACAAACATATGGTGTCTTGGGGATTTGAGGACATGCTGTCTGCACCGGAGAGCAACAACAGTTCCAGTGACAACAAAGGTACATCTTTTTTCCTTTCGTCAGGTTGGGACAAAGGAAGAGAAAGAAAGGAGATGATAATGTGGGCATTGAAAATTTATGTAGTTTCAAAAATGTTTTAAATTTCATAACAAAATAGTGTAATGGCAATGTGACAATTACTTTATTCAAAGCAGTAAATTAAGGATAAGATAATGTGAAAGAGCAGATGACATTGTCTGCTGCATGAATCACCATTACAGGTAGCAGTGTAAGAGAATGGTTTAAGGTTCAAATATTGTAAAATAGCTTCCTTATGGTTGGGATACTGTTCATTTTGAGTAGTTGGTATATAGTATTGTGTGATGTAAGACAAACCAATAGTGAATTAATGATGTGGAATATTTTCAGTCCTGAGTTACTGTCGTGTGATGTTTGTCCTCAAAATGAGGAAAACTGGTTGAATATTTCCAAGGCAGATGTAGCGTATAAAGTTCCTGCTGTAATGCCATGGCAGTTGGCTGCCATTCCAAGAGTCATGTGACATTATGATAAAATAACGTGCCTTCAAAATCTTAACAGATTACAAAGTTATAATTTGGATAATGGTTGGTATTTATGCTTGTAATGTGAAATGCTATGTTTCTATTTATTTCTGACCTTGCTCCATTTACCTTTTTTCCCTGCTTTAATGTTATTCTCAGATTTCCATTACTCTCTGCTTTGTTGGTTCAACTTTTCATTCCTAAATTTTCTCCTGCTTTCCATCATTTTTTTAATCCCAATGTTTCCTGATTTGAATTCTGTCCTATGTTCTAACCCCATTTTCTGCCTTACTGTGTAGCTGAGATTTGGTTTCATAGCATCACTTAAAGCTTGTAGTGATGATTGGGAGAAGCTAATATGTTTGCCGCATTTCCCTGAAAGCGCATTGAGCTATGTTGATTGTAGCATACTGGACCCAGTATATGAAATGACACTCCTAATTACTAAACATAAAAAAAGCTGCAACACTTTTATAACATTTTCATACATGTATCAAACGGCAAGGCTTTGGCAACCAGGGAGGCCCAAATGCCGAGCCTTTGGTGACCGGGAGGTCCAAACTTGTCTTCAGGGAGAGAGACAGAGAGAAATCCAGGAGCGCCCCGAGTTTGAAAGAAAAAATGTATCGTGATATTGGAAAGTTGTAAGGTGATTGGTGTCTATTGTTGCCCAGGTACTGATACAAGGAAGCCTGGAAGAGCTACCGTGATAGGTTTGATAGTTGAGGGAATAGGTACACGTTTCTGTGAATGCAGAAGTGAATACAGGTTAGTGTGTTGTCTCCCTGGCGCCAGAGTCAAGGATGTCAGAGTGGCTGCAGAGCACCAAGGGGGGGTAGAGTGAACATCCAGCAGTCATGGTCCACGTTGGTACCAATGTCATTGTTAGAAAGAGGAGTATGGTCCTGTAGTCTGAATGTAGGGAGCTAGGTACAAAATTAGCAAGCAGGGCCCTTCTTGGAACATTGGAGAATTGGGGAAGCTCTGGTGAGATGGGACCTGTACAGGCCAGGTGGGTTGCACCTGAACAGAGTTGGGACTGAGTTCCTTGAGAGGCGTTTTGCTGGAGCTGTTAGAGGGAATACTTGGCAGGGTTGTGGGAACTAGAAGATAATATTAGAGAGAATTAGCCAAGTGGCACAGAATGCGAGAGAGGAGAGATGGATAACACTTGAAATTTTTTTTAGCATGGGCCAGAGTAGAGGAGCAAGAAATAGATACAAATTTCAGGTTTCTGCACATTTGTCAATGCATGGAATGTGGTAAATAAAAAAGTGCAGATTGCCATATGATGTTGTGGCTATAACTGAAACCTGCTTCAAAGAAGGGCAGGATTGGGTGTTGAATATCCCTGGATACAATGTGTTCAGAAAATCAAGGAAAGTAAGCAAAGAGGGGAGGAGTTGTGGTATTGCTAAAGGAGGGTATTGCAGTGCTGAAGAAAGATGATGTCCCATAGGGATCAGAGGGGCTGGTGTACCTAGAGTAGATTCATAAGAGGGAAGGTTAGAGACACAACTTGTTTCCATTGGAGTTAAGAAGAATGCGAAGTGACTTGATTGAAGCATGCAAGATGTTGAACAAGGTCTTGACAAAGTGTAAATGAAAAGGATGTTTCCTCTTGTCTGATAGTTCAAACTACGGGGCACTGTATTAAAATTAGGAGTTGCCCTTTTAGGACAGAGTTGGGGACAAATGTTTTCTCTCCAATGTTGTGAGACTTTGGAATTTTGCCTCACGAGGCAGGGTCAAGGCAGAGGTAGGTAGATTCTTGTTTAGGTAAGGGAATCAAAGGTTATCAATGGTTGATGGAAATGTAGAACTTGAAACACAGATCAGCCATGGTATTATCAATTGCAGAGCAGACTTGAAGGGCCAAATGACCTACTTGGGTTATTTCATATGCTTGCACAGAGTACAATCATAGAATCCCTACAGTGCAGAAGGAGGCCATTCAGCCCAAGTCTGCACCGACCACAATCCCACACAGGCCCTATTCCTGTAACTCCACTTATTTACCCTGCTAATCCCCCTGACACTAGGGTCAATTTATCATGAATCCTAAACCTAAAATGCATTTAGCAATTTTTCAGACATTGAAGCCAACTGGGTATTTTGGGATACCTCGAGCCTTTCTTCGGGGGTAGTGTCTGGATCGAGATTTTCCTAATGTTTTGTATTTCAAGATTGATTTTCCCAACAGCTCAAAAATCAAAGTTGTTGAGTGCTGGCCAGGTTATTTGTGCACGGGAAATGAGATTGTTATTCCAATCTGTTCCTGCACAATGTGGTTAGTTATTGAGTGGGATTAGGGCTCATGTGTCTGATACCTTGATGCATGGAGTGGAGGAAGGAAGGGGAGCATTTTAATTACAAATTAATAATTAGTGTGAATGCTGTATTGGGAGGTGTTGGCTAAAATATCTCTCTCCTAATTTGATTATGACTCGTATATGTTTCTGTCAGGAACTAATTCTTGAGAGACTAGGATCCATTGGTAAGTATATAAATGGACCTTAATTTGTTATGCCTGGACATCTGCCTATCTCTGCTGATGGACAGACTTGCCTTGCGTATTTAGGTTTTTACATTTTCTGTGGGAAATTGCTGAAAGTGTGAACTAATTACGTCACTGAGGGAAACTGTGCATCTAGCCAATCAACCTAACCCACGCACCTTTTGGACTGTGGGAGGAAACCGGAGCACCTGGAGGAAACCCACACACACGGAGAATGTGCAAACTCAACACAGACAGTAATTGAACCTGGGTCCCTGGCGCTGTGAGGTAGCAGTGCTCGCCACTGTGCTGCCATGCCACCAATGTCAGGGATATTTTTCTTTGGTATGTTTCCGGTTCAACAAGGAAGGAGGCATTCCTAGACCTGATTCTAGGAAATTAGGTTGGTCAAGTAGATCCAGTGTCACAAGAAGAACTTTTAGGGTCAGTGATCACTGTACCATAGATTTTAGGCCAACTATGGGAAAGGACAAAGCACAATCCAGAGTAAGAAAAAATAACTGGGTTAAGAACAGATCTGTGCTGAATAAATTGGAGTCAAAGTTTGACAGTCTGATCAGTGGGCTACCTTCAAAGCAGAGATGATTCAGGCACAGTTGAGTATAGCTCCTTAAAAGGGAAAGGTGGGGGAAACAAACTCAAGAGCTCCCTCGATGACAGGAGATAGAAATTAAAATAAAGAAGAAAACTGTTCATGACAGGTGTCGGGCAGAAAATAAAATTGAAAACCAAGCTCAATATTGGAAGTTCAGAGAAGATGTGAAAATGCAGAATGAGAGAAGAGACTGGCATCTAACATAAAAGGGAATCACAAAGTATTTTGTCTCTATGAAGGAGGAATATGTTACACAGGTCATGGTAAAAGATGAGAATTCAAACAGTTTAAAATTGAAAAGGAGGTAGTTGTAGATATTTAATGTGGATAAGGCACTGAGACTGTGATGCATCAAAGGATACTGAGGGAGGTGATTGTGGAAGTTGCAGAAGCATTGGCCATAATTTTTCAGTCTGGCTTGATTTTGGGGATGGCTCCAGAGGACTGGAGATTTGTCAACAGAGGATGTAAAAATAAGCCCGGGAACTGCAAACGAGTCAGTTTAACTGGGGAAACTTCGTGAAACAAAAACTCGGGACAAAATTAATAATCTCATAGACAAATGTGAGTTAATTAAGGAAAACCAGCATGGATTTGTTAAGGGAAAATTGTGTTTAATTAGCTTGCTGGAATTTTTTTGAAAAGGTAACCAAGGGGGTTGATATGGGAAGTAATATTGTTGTTGTGTACATGGACTTCCAAAAGACATTTGATTTTGTGCCGCAGAACAGACTTGCAAACAAAGTTATAGCTCACAAAAGGGACAATAACAATCCAGATGCAGAATTGGCTGAGTGACAGGAAACAGAGTAAAGGTAAACGGATGTTTTTCGTGCAGGCAGAAAGTTTGTGTGGAGTTTCCCAAGGGTCAGTAATGGGACCTTTGCTTTTCTTGATGATATTGAGCTAGACCTTGGGGTACAGAGCACAAATTCAAAGTTTATGGATGATATAAAACCTGGAAGCATTTTGAACTGTGAGGAGGAGAGTGTAGTACTTAAAAAGGACATAGACAAGTTCGTAGGAAGAACATAGAGCGACTAAAACAAAGGGAACGCAGGAGCAGCAGGACCTGGCTGTATATGTGCATAAATCATTGAACATGGTAGGACAGGTTGAGGGAGTACTTAAAGTATGCACAATCCTTGGCTTTATTAATAGAGTAAGAAATTTAACAACACCAGGTTAAAGTCCAACAGGTTTATTTGGTAGCAAAAGCCACAAGCTTTCGGAGCCCCAAGCCCCTTCTTCAGGTGAGTGGGAATTCTTGTCGCAGGACAGACTTGCAAACAAAGTTATAGCTCACAAAATAAAAGGGACAATAACAACCCAGATGCAGAATTGGCTGAGTGACAGGAAACAGAGTAAAGGTAAACGGATGTTTTTCATGCAGAAGGGACTTGGGCTCTGAGAAGGGGCTTGGGGTTCCGAAAGCTTGTGTGGCCTTTGCTAACAAATAAACTTGTTGGACTTTAACCTGGTGTTGTTAAACTTCCTACTGTGTTTACCCCAGTCCAACACCGGCATCTCCACATCTTTATTAATAGATGCATTGAGTACAAGAGCAAGGTAGTTATGTTGAATTTGTACAAGTCATCTTCAGCCTCAGCTGCATCCAGTTCTGGGCTTTGCTCTTCAGGAACAATGTGAAGGCATCAGTGAAGGTGCAGAAAGGTTTACGAAAATGGTGCCAGGGATGAGGAGCTTCAATAATGAAGATAGATTGGAGAAGTTAGGACTGTTTTACTTGGAGAGAAGGTTGAGAGGAGATTTGGTAAGGGTATTCAAAATCATGAGGTGTCTGGACAGAGTAGATAGATATGGAAAACTGTTACTCATGAAAGTATTGAGAATGAGAGCCCACAGATTTAAAGTAATTAGTAAAAGAAGCAAAAGTGAATTGAGAAGAAACTGTTTTTGCAATGAGTGGTTAGTTTGTGTGGTGAAGACAGGTTCAATTGAAGCATTTAAAGGAGATTTAAATTGTTATTTGGATAGGAAGAACATGCAGGGTGTCAGAAGAAGGACACAAAGTGAGTTGCTCATTCGGAGAACTGGTGCAAACACGATTGGCCAAATGACTACTCCCATGCTGTGACAATTCAATGACTGTTTCCTACTGATTAAATTTTTTCTGGGAAGTTGGTAGACAGTTTATGAATTTGGTAAAGTGGTTGAAGTTCTTAGAGTAATGCTGAAGATGATAGTGCTGGTAGGTTATTGAGATTGCTAACGTTATCAAGAGAGTTGAGACTGTGATTGCAGTTGACAGAATTTTTCTTCAATAAATTTTTGCTGTGGTTGGTAGAGTTTTACTGAAGTTTATTAACTTTGATTTTTTATTTTATTATTGTTGCATGTATTAGTATACAATGAAAGGTATTGTTTCTTGCATGCTATATAGACAAAGCATACCGTTTATAGAGAACGAGGCACGGTGGCACAGTGGTTAGCACTGCTGCCTCTCAGCGCCAAGGACCCGGGTTCAATTCCAGCCTCAGGTGACTGTGTGGAGTTTGCACATTCTTCCTATGTCGGCATGGGTTTCATCTGGGTGCTCCAGTTTCCACCCAAAGTCCAAAGATGTGTGGGTTAGGTCGATTGTCCATTCTAAATTGACCCTAGTGTCAGGGGGATTAGCAGGGTAAATGAGAGTTACAGTAATAGGGCCTGGGTGTGAATGTGATCGGTACAGACTTGATGGGTCGAAAGGCTGCCTCCTGTACTGTAGGGATTCTATGATTCTATAAGGAAAGGAGAAGGTGCAGAATGTAGTGTTACAGTCATAGCTAAGGTGTACAGAAAGATCAACCTAATGCAAGATAAACATCAGCAACAGCCTCCTAACTTCAGTATGACTCTACTAACCTCAGCAACAGTCTACTATCACTGCAGTTTGAAGCTTTATACTTTAAGCAGCTAAGGTTGATGAAGCCACTGGAGCTGAGAGTGCAAATGTGCCTGATGGAGTTGACAACTGTACCTGCTTCTGCTCTTATCCGTTGCCAAGTGGAAGGCACTTGCTGAGATTGGATGTTATCTCCTTGACAACTTGGTGATCAGATGACCATGAACCTGGGGTCACTGTTTTCCACACCACGTCCATGTGTAATTTAGTGATGTTCGTATAACTATTGGAATTTATTTTCGGTGGTCCCCTTGTCCTAATGTACATCGTTTTATGTTTGCCCATCACCTTTGTGTTTGCTGACTACATTGGCACCTACGAATTTAAAATTCTCATCCTTGTGTTCATAACTTTTCCTGGCCCTGCCCTCTTTCTGTAGCTTCTCTTGCTCTACAATACTTTGAAAACTCTTGACATAGAATCTCTTTAGTACAGGATCTGCAAAAACCTCTCTTTCCTATTCTTTAAGACTTTCCTTAAAACCTATTACTAACCAAGCATTTAGCTACTCCTAATATTTAAACCTTTGGTTCAGCATTCAAGATGTAATATAAATCAAGTAGTTGAGTTTCTTACATGGCTGAGTTGAGTCCGAGGTTTGTTTTGGGAAGATAGAGCCTGTCATTCACTGGCCAAATGATTGCTAATTGATTCTGAGGTTTAAACTTAAAAGTGGCATTTTGCTTTTTCCTCACTGTACATGAGGGTTGAAAGGTTTGAGGTACACTAAGGATTGCACTTGATTATTTAAATTTCCAATTTATTCCCATTTTTTGCCCAGATGATTTTGACTTGTTACCTTAAAACCCACAATCCTACTTTGAGTCTTCTACGATGAAATGGCAAATAGTAAATAAGATGTTACATACCTAATAGAAATTTGACTTAATCGTGCTCGTTGGCTGATGGCATTTTGCGTGCACTTCAGTGCTTAGCTAACTCATGAAGTAGAATTGAAATAACCCTACGCTTCATTGTTAACCAGTAAAGTTCATGAATGTGAAGTTGGATGGAGTTTGTAGTGATATCCCTCCACTTGCTGTCCGGGCTCATTCAAGAATCATTGAAGTCAGTTGACATCTGAGGGACCAAACCCCAGGGTCATTGTCATCGAGAGAGGCAGAAAGAAAATTTGAAATGGGGGAGGGGCTTGGAGGTTGTGGTTTACAGTAATGCCTACTGGGTGGGCAGTAAAATTTTGACATGGGATTGGATGGGGAGAATAGTGGGGTGGGCACTGGATAGTAAATATGTCACTAGATCAAGCACTGAATTGAATAAATGCTGAAACTAATGTTGAGCAGAGTTTAATCAGTTTGCGAAATGGAGTCTGACTGGTTATTTCTGATGAGAGGAAATGTTATAATTCATGTTAATTCATTAAGGCTCATAGATCAGAGATTCCGACCTCTCCAGTGCCTTCTGCTTTCTGTTGAGTTCTCCTCACTGAAGTCTACAGGCATGAAAGAAATTTGAGGGATTAAAACCTGCTTCTGTTCATTTTTCACTTAATGTTTTACTTTGCAACTGATAATTTATTCATAGATCTTCTTGAGACTTTCTCTGAGACCAGGCAAGTGAAGTGAGATGCTTGAAGGTTTGATTTTCATGTTTATTATCTCTCTAGCTTGAATGGTGGTTTCTCCTTCCTTAATACCTTTGCGTCCACTTAGCTGTTATTTAACATGTAAATTACAGTCCAAAGATACAGAAACAGAAATGAGAGAAATGTTAGACAGGGAAAAAGAGCCAAGGAGAAATAAAGGTTTTTAAATTAAAACTTGAGAAACAATTTGCTACCTGCAGGCATGCGACACCATAGTTTCAATTTTCCTCTTCAGCATAAGAGTATATGGTTCACTCAACTAATCACTGGGATGAATCAATGATGTATCGTGAGGAAAGGGGTAGGGTAGGCCTACACCCATTGGCACTGAGAAAACAGTGGTGATTTTATTGAAATATATGGTTGAGGGGGCTTGACAGGGTGGAACCTGAGGATGTTTCCCCTTGTGGGGAGTCTAGACTGGGAGCACAGTTGAAAAGTCAAGATTCTCCCTTTTAAGATTGAGATGAGGATTTTTTTTTCCTGAAGGTCATCAGTCTGTGGAATCAACTTCCCCAGAGAGCAGTGCAGACTGTGTCATTCAATACGTTCAAAGCTGAGTTAGTAGATTTTTGATCGTCATGGGAGTCTGAGGGTTATGGAAGACAGTAAAGTGATGTTGAGGCCGCAAATACATCAGCTATGATCGTATCACATGGTGAAACAGATTCAAAGGATGACCTACCCTCCTAGTTTTTGTGTTTATGGCTGGTAAAATCGTGTGGTACTGTGAAACGTTAGTCTTGTCATTAAGTGTTCTTGTATTGCTAAGTACCGGTCCTAACATGTTGTGGAGAATTCAGTTTGATTTAACTGCTGAAATGCAGCAATTTCTTGACATTTGAGGGGAGGTTGATGTTGAGCTCAAGTTTTCGCAAGGCGAATGAAGCAGTTTTTAAAAGTTTATTTATTATTGTCACAAGTAGGCTTACACTAATTATTTTATTTATTAGTATCACAAGTGGGCTTGCTTCAACACTGCAACGAAGTCCACTATGAAAATCCTCTAGTCGCCACACTCCGGCGCCTGTTTGGGTACACTGAGGGAGAATTTTAGCATGCCCAATGCATCTAACCTCATATTTTGGATTGTGGGAGGAAACAGAAGCACCCGGAGGAAACTCATGCAAACACGGGGAGAACGTGCAGACTCTGCACAGACAGCGACCCAAGCCGGGAATTGAACCCGGGTCCCTGGCGCTGTGAAGCAGCAGTGCTAACCACTCTGCCATGTTTTCAGCGATTTGTGGGGTTCGCAACTCATCCCGTTTCTCTCCACAGATAGTTGTATTTTTCATGTATTAATAACAGCATCCAAATTAAACTCAGTGATTTTCCTAGTAAGTCCTGACCATGCAACTGTTTTTTTGAGGCTGGATTATTTTATTGCTCTGGTCTGGTGCTTTTCAGTGTTGTGATAGAAAGAGATGATATATAATGATCACAAAAGGAGATTGATGTCTTGTTACATAGTCGATAAGGAAATAGTATATTTTTTCAAACTGTGCAGTGATTATACATTAGAATAGTTTTAGTTCAGAGCATACAATAGATATTCCTACTTCTCTAGGTCAGCAGGAATTTACAGTTCGGATGGTTATGCATTCATTGTTGTTTCCATTAACTGTGGGAATATGACCTGAACAGTCTTGAACCAGCAGAAGTTACTGACTGATCAATTTGCAGCTGCCAAATGCAAGCATTGTAATTTGATAGCCTGGAGTGCTCAAAGAAGGAACTTGTAAGCTCACTTTGCACAGAAAATTGATTCGTTTAAGGAATGACTCCATTGCAGCTTTGTTTTACAGTGAAATAGTGCAGGTGGTGCAAAGGATTTGTCATTCACTGATGAGCTTTTGCATGTGCAGAATAATTTGAGGATGAAATGGAAAATATTTAAAAGAAGTAGGAAACGCAAAGACTCTCAGCTTGCTGACAGTTCGTAGCAACCTTCCATCTTGAGACAGTGGTTTGCACCATGGTGGTCAAATTTAAGTATTGCCTGGTTTGGTACAGGAGCCCCACTCTGACATGGGTGACTCTGCCATATTTTCTGCAGAGGAAGACAAGAACGTGCATGATTCGCTGGCCTATGTTTTCTCTGGGCTGCCTTCTCAGGCAACTGAACTTTTCATTTTTGCTCATCTCTTCCAATGCACTTCCAAACAGTCAGTCTCCAGTGGTCACAGTCATCAGTGACTGTCTCCCAGTTGTCAGTGTCAGTGTCTGCCATCTTTATACCTTGCTTGCCAGTGTCCTCGAAGCAGAGGTGGAGGTGCCCAGGAAGCCATGACTTAGTGGCCAATTCACTGTACAGAAGGTCTTTTGGTATACGGCCATCTGGTGAACATGAGCACAGATCACATTTGTTCAGATATTGGTGCATGCTGATTTAGTATTCTTCAGGACCTTCTGAGTAGGTGACCTTGTCTGCCAAGAAATGTCAGGGATACATCTGAGACTGTGACGTTGGATACTGTCCCCCCCTGCCGAGCATATGTTGTTCAGGTCTCACCATGCTAGAGGGTGCAGGCTTGGTAAACCTGTAATTTGGTATTTTCAAATTGCTGTTGTTCCACACTCAGCTTGGACAGTTAGCTGTCATCTGAGGGAAACAATCTTAGACAGTGACCTTTCCCATTGGTAATGACCATTTTGAAATGTCTGTGATGCTTCGTTGACTGTACTGAAGCACCACAGAGTGCAACATGGTATATGTAGAAAATGTGAATATTAGTGCACTTTGTGTGATGGCCACTTTGAAATGTTTGTAATGGTCTTTCAGATATTTAACAAATAAAGCATATTTTTGTAAAATAAATCTGAGGGGGGAATGGGATTATCTTTAGATGATTAATCACTTTTAACAGATCAACCAAGCATTCGGTCACCTCTTACAATATCATCTGTAAGCATTCATTTGCTGTGCCCAGCCCTATTTTTTTCAGCACAGTCTTCAAAAAACAATTTTTTGCACAGGTGTGCACAAGATTTTTTTCTCTTAGCAAGGCTGTGCAGTATCATGCAAGCTGCTGTGCAGCTGCGCAGGGCAACAGGAATATTTCTTAGAGCCTTGGGACTTTTTTCCCTCCTGTTAAAGGTGCTACATTATACAGCTCATTATACTTAAGTTTTTCTCACTGATGTTTGATCCCTTCTGTTAGGCCACTGCCATATAATTATACTCAGCCATCTGTTATTCAGTAATGCTCCTTTTTAAAGTGCATTATTGGACAATAAGTACTAGTCATTTCCCCCTTTTGTCAAATTATGATGAACTGGCACCTCAGACATCCAGAGATGTGCTATTTATCTGTTACTGGTAGTTAACTGTCTGCCTTAAAGCTGCACAATCTTAATTGCCATCCAGTACATGTCGATTTAGCTGAAATTGGCATTTACAACAATATTGTTCTTGTCTAAACTATTCTAAAACCATTACTGTATTTGAATTGAAGATCCTCTTTTTTTCTTGAACCCTTTGTTTCACCCTTTATAGCTTCTTTGTACTTCTGTGGAATGGTGCCATTTCTGAATAATGCACATCTCTAAATGCCCCAGATATTCTGCTTTGAAATATGTGACACGTGTTACCTTCCATCTTGTTGTGTGGCACTACCACATAGATTCAGGACAGATCTAATGGTTAAAAATGGGCATCCACGAGGCGCTGTAAGCCATCAGCAGCAACAGAAATGTGTTCAACCGCAGTCTGTAATCTCACGGCCCAGCATATCCCTCACCTTTATCATTACCATGAAGCCAGGGGAATCATCGCTCGTTTAATGAGGAGTGGAGGAGAGTATGTTTGGAGTATGTATGCGACAGGCTTAAACATCAGATGTTAACCTAGTGAAACTATAGCACTGAGCCAGAAGCATGATGAACAGTAGTAGCAGACAGACCAAAGTGATTCCACAGCCAATGCTGTGTAGTTCTGCCACATTCAGTTGTGGATGCTAGTGGACAATTAAAAATTAACTGGAGAGGAGACTCCATAAATATTCCTATTGTCAGAATGGGAAAATCCAGCACGTGAATAAAAAGATAAGGCTGAAATACGTGCAACTATTTTCAGCCAAAAGTTCCAAGTGATTGATGCATTTCAGTTCCTTCCTGAGGTTCCCTGCTTAATAGATGGCAATCTTAAACCAATTTACTCCATGTGATAAAAGAAATGGTTAAAGTTGTTGGATAAAGCAAAGGCTACGAGGCCTGTCAACATTTTGGCTGTTGTACTGAAGACATGGTCCAAACCTAAATGCACCCCCAGCCAAACCGTTCAAGTACAGCCCTAATACTAGCTTCTACCTGACGATATAAAGAATTGAAAATGTCCTATCCATAAAAATCAGGACAAATCCAATCCATTCAATTAGTCTATTCATCATCAAAGCAGCATTTACTCAACAATAGCCTTCTCCATGATGCTCAGTTACAGCCCTGGTATAACATGGACAAAAGAGCTGACTCAAAGGGACAGTTTTAGAAGTGTTTTCTTGGAGATGGTCATTACCTGGCACTGAACATCAAGGCAACACTTAAGTGATATTTCAAGGAGGAGTGGCATGTTGGCACAGTCTTTGAGTGCGGGCCAGGTGACCCCCGGGAGCCTATAACAAGACCCAAACATCATAGCTGGCAACAAGGCCACAAACTGCTACTGCTGTTTTTTGGAAGAAAGGGGAGGAGATGAAATGTCGCCAGTTATTATGTTTGGGTCTTGTTATGAGGCATAAAAAGAACACGAGATAGACCTGTAGAACTTAAACAGGGAACAGTTTGTATTAGGTCTTCACAGCTTCATGGCCAGTCCTAGATTGACTCCCAAGCTCCACCCTGGGTGGAGCTAGCCTCCGAGTCACCTGTCCCGCATTGTTAAAGAGGCAGCAGCACCTCAACCTTGATATATAACAGTTAGGTGGATTGGCTGCAGTAAAATTGCCCCTTAGTGTCCTGGAATGTGTAAGTTAGATGGATTAGCCATGGTAAATGTGTGGGGTTACAGGGCTAAGGCTTAGGAGAGGGCCTGGGTAAGATACTATCAGAGTCAGTGCAGACTTGATGGATCGAATGGCCTCTTTCTGCACTGTAGGGATTCTATGATTCTGACAAAATTGACATCAATGGGAATCGGGGATGTGGAGAGAAATCTGTAATAGCTAGAGTAATGTCTAGCTCAGAGGAAGGTGGTTGTTGGAAGTAGCCAGTCATCTCTCTCAGGACATCGTTGCAATAGTTTCTCAGGATACTTTAGTTGATTCATCAGTTACCTTCTCTCCATCATAAGGTGAGAACTGGGCGTGTTTGCTGATAATTGCACAATGTTCAGCACTATTCACAACTTCTCAGATACTGAAGCAGTCATGTTCATACGTAGCCAGACCTGGACAATATTCATGCTTGGCCTAATGAGTGGTTTGCAACATTTGCTTGTGCCAGACAATGGCAAACGAGAGAACATAACCATCTTTACTTGAGGATCAATGGCATTCTGTCACAGAATCCTCCACCATCAACATCCTGAGGGGTCACCATTAGCCAAAACTTAACTAGAGTCATAGAGGTTTCCAGCATGGAAACAGGCCCTTTGGCCCAACTTGTCCATGCCGCCCTTTTATTTAAAACCCCAAAGCTAATCCCAATTGCCTGCATTTGGCCCATATCCCTCTATACCCATCGTACCCATGTTAACTAAATGCTTTTTAAAAGATAAAATTGTACCCGCCTCTACTACTACCTCTGGCAGCTTGTTCCAGACACTCACCACCCTCTGAGAAAAAATTGCCCCTCTGGACACTTTTGTATCTCCCCCCTCACCTTAAACCTATGCCCTCTAGTTTTAGACTCCCCGACCTTTGGGAAAAGATATTGACTATCTACCTTGTCTATGACCCTCATTATTTTATAGACCTCTATAAGGTCACCCCTCAGCCTCCTACGCTCCAGAGAAATAGGTCCCAGTCTATTTAGCGCCTCCTTATAACTCAATCCATCAAGTCCCAGTAGCATCCTAGTAAATCTTTTCTGTACTCTTTCCAGTTTAATAATATCCTTTCTATAATAGGGTGACCAAAATTGCATACAGTATTCCAAGTGTGGCCGTACCAATGTCTTGTACAACTTCAACAAGACGTCCTAACTCCTGTATTCAATGTTCTGACCGATGAAACCAAGCATGCCGAGTGCCGCCTTCACCACTCTGTCCACCTGTGACTCCACTTTCAAGGAGCTATGAACATGTACCCCTAGATCTCTTTGTTCTGTAACTCTCCCCAACACCCTACCATTAACTGAGTAAGTCCTGCCCTGGTTCAATCTACCAAAATGCATCACCTCGCATTTGTCTAAATTAAACTCCATCTGCCATTCGTCAGCCCACTGGCCCAATTGATCAAGATCCTGTTGCAATTGGAGATAACTTTCTTCACTGTCCACTATGCCACCATGGACTAGCCACATAAATACTGCTGCTGCAAGAGCAGGTCAGAGACTGAATTCCACATCAAGTAACTCACCACATCAAGTAACTCACCACCTAACTCCCCAAATCCTGTCCACTGTCTGAAAGACACAATAAGAAGTCTCTCAACACCAGGTTAAAGTCCAACAGGTTTATTTGGCACTAGCTTTCGGAGTCTCAGGCTCCGAAAGCTAGTGCCAAATAAACCTGTTGGACTTCAACCTGGTGTTGTGAGACTTCTTACTGTGCTTACCCCAGTCCAACGCCGGCATCTCCACATCATGAAAGAGACAAGTCAGGAGTGTGACAGTAATTCCCAATTGGGCAACTTCCCATTACCTTAAACATTCATTCCCCTCACTGTATTGTTGGGACAAGCAGTGTGTATTACCTACTAGGTGCCCTGCAGCAATTGGTCAGGCTTCCTTCTACGGCATTTTCTCAAACAGCAACCTCTACCCCAAGAAGGACAAGGGCAACTATCAAATAGGAGCACTGCTACCTGTGAATTCCAAGTCTCCCAATCTCCTGACTTGGGACTACATTGCCATTTGTGTGGGACTAAGTCCTCACCCAGTGTATTTCTTTGGAAAATGTATCCAGAAATAAATTCCTTGCGATCTCCAATAGTTTCAAACTGGACAAAGAAATAAATTGTCTGTCTATAACCCCAAACAAAAAAAAGCCACTTGGCAGTGTTGGGGAAACTCGCCTTGTATTCCCTGAAGAGCCATTAAGGACCCATGTGCATTGCACAGACCAAAATTCAAAGAGATCTATGCATTTTGTAACCCAGGCTGCCCAACAGGAGTCCGCTGCTCTGCTAAGACAAAGGGCTCTGTAACCTTTCAATCCTTAATAGTTGAGGCATATAACAACCTCAGGGACCCATGTATGGAAAGGTGGGAGTCATGTGACATGGACCTCTGGCTTGTGGAACCAGTAATATTGCCTTGCTGAACTGCAAAGTCTCGGTCTGTTTTTGAATATTTGATTCGCGCTTCACAGGCAAGAAACTCTGGCCCAGGTTGGTCACCTGGCCCCATGTGCATTGTTTTTGCTGAAAATTCTGTACCATCACCTCAAAGACTGATGCATCTCTGTGTGCCTATCTTATTGTGTAAAGTCAACCCCACTGGAAAAGCGAATTACACGGCATTGGTTTTCATCCTGCTGACCGCCATGAAAAAATATCTTATTGAATTTTGATTCTGAACGCCAGATCCACACGAATTAATATTTACTTTCTCTCTGATCTCTGCATTGTAAAACCTTTTTTCCCTGTTTCTCTCGCTGTCTGAATGCAAACGTGGGTATACTGGGAGCCCTCCAACTGTGTTTTGTGTGTGCAAATAAACTAACCCATTGAATTCACCCTATCTCAAGCTTACTGTGTAGTAGAGGGAAACAAAGTAGAACACCTTTTCAGTTTGTGGACCAGTGGAGAGAGGAGAAATAGTACTGTTTAAATTAACTGCCCTTCTGTCCGTAACTATTGCTGGGCCAAAACCTGTAACTCTCTCTACTTAACAGCACTGAATGTGCCCACATCATAAGGACTGCGACAGTTCAAGAAGGCAGTTTGTCACCATCTTAAGAGCAATTGGGGATGTTTGCGAGTGGAAAATGAGTCCACAGTAGAAAACTGGCATTAAATTACGGACGTAGACCATTCGGCCCCTTGAGCCTGCTCCGCCATTCAACAAGATCATGACTGATCTATTTGTGTTTTGAGTTCTACATTCCCATTACCCCGATAACCTTTGCTTCCCTTGCCTAACAAGAATCTATCTACCTCTTCCTTAAAAATGTTCAGTGACCGTGCTCCTACTGCCTCCTGAGATAGAGTTCCAAAGTCTCTCAGCCCTCTGTCCCAAAAGGGTAACCCCCTAACTTTAAAACAGTGCTCTGGACTCACCCACAAGAGAGACATCCTTTCCAAGGCCACCTTGCAAATACCATTCAGGATCTTATCAAGTCGCCTCTCATTCTTCTAAACTCCAGTGGAAATAAGCTCAACCTATCCTCGGAAGACAGCCCACTCTACAGCATTTGCTCTCGTAATCATCCTCTGACACATTTATATCCTTCCTTAAAGGAGACCAAAACTGCACACACTATTCATGATGATGTCTCACCAATGCCCGAAATAACTGAAGTATAACATCCTATAATGTTTGGTTCGTCTCGTAATAAAGGATAGCATTCCATGAGCCTTCTTGATTGCATGCAGCACCTGCATACTAACTTTTTGAGACTTGAATACGAAAACACCCCACAACTCTGCATTTCAGAATTCTGTAGTTATCTTCTGTTAAAGTGCTTTTTTATTCTTCTGAGCAAAGTGAACAACTTCACATTTTCCACATTGTACTCCATCTGCCAAATTTCTGCCCACTCATTCAATCTATCTATATTCATCAGCAAACTCTTTATGACCTCTTAACATACTTTCTGACCTATCTTTCTTTCATCTGCAAATTTAGTTTCCCTCCCTTCAGTTACTGATATAAATTGTAAAACATTGAAGCCTGACCCCACCCCCTGCAGACCTCCCCTCATCACATTCTGCCAACCAGGCAAAGACCCATTTATGCATACTCTGTTTTCTGTCAGCCATCCAATCTTCTTTCCAGACTAGTATGTTGGCCCCTATACCATTGACTTTTAGCTTCTGTAATAATCTTTGATGTGGCACTATATCAAATGCCTTCTGGAAATCCAAGTACAGTGCATCTACAGGTTCCCCTTTAGCCACAGCACATATTACTTCTTCAGAAAACCCTAATATATTAGGTAAACAAGATGTCCCTTTCACAAAACTATGCTGACTCTTTTTGATTACCTTGTTTTTTGAAATGCTCTGCTCTAACCACCTTAATGGTTGGTTCTAACAACTTCCCCATGACAAATGTCAAGCTGGACTGTAGGTTCCTGTTTTCTGCCACCCATCTTTCTTGAATAGGGGGGTTATATTTTCTAACTTCCAGACTGATGGAATCTTTCCAGAATTTAGTGAATTTTGGAAAATTAACACCAGTAGAACTAATATAGCATTAGCTATCTCTTTTAAGACCCTAGAATGAAACCATCAGGACCCCAGAGACTTGTCAGCCTGCAGTTTCATCTGTTTGCTCAGTACCATTTCCTGAGTTTTTAATTAATTCATGGGACGTGGGCGTCACTGGTTGGCCAGCATTTATTGCCTTTCAGAAGTTGCCCTTCAGAAGGTGGTGATGAGCTGCCTTGTTGAAATGCCTTGTGTCACGGGCAGTGTTCCAACTGCAAAGGAACGGCGGTATATTTCCAAGTCAGGATGGTGAATGGCTTGGAGTGATTGCAATTTTACCAAATTCCTCTCTCTCTCTCGCCACCTGATTTACAGCTATTACTGGATATTTTTTGTATCCTCTATAATGAAGACAGAAGCAAAATATCTGTTCATTTCATTCACCATTTCCTTATTTGCTATTAACTCCCCATTCTCACTTTCTAGTGGACCAACGCTCGCTCTGCTGACTCTTTTCCTTTTTAGATACCTGTAGCACTCTATTGGCAGTTCTCTTTTGACAGAGAATTTTAACAGTTGGATTTTGCACACTAATGGAATAAGAATATAATTTATTTTGAGGTTGAGATTTAATGGTGTACGACTGAGGAGCTGATGTTGACAGGTGGTAAACCTTTGAATGGACTTACTTTATTAAGTTGATCTTTCTCTACATCCTAGCTATGATACTATATTCTGCACCCTCTCCTTTCCTTTCCTCCCCTATGTACTCTAGAACGGTATGCTTTGTCTGTCAAGCGTGCAAGAAACAATACTTTTCACTGTGTACCAATGCATGTGGCAATCAAATCAAAAGTAAATGATCCATTTTTCTCCCTCCCCAATGCATTTCTATAATTTGTTACAAAGCCGCCATCCTCAAATGGCATCTATTTAAAATATCTTGTGCACGTAATACAACCTGTCATATTTTTGGGTATTAAAAACCATAACAGTTGCACTGAGAGAAACACCACTGCTCTCCCACAGCCTGATAAATGAAGTCACTTCAGAGTGTAGTGTGAAGGTACAGAAATTAGAAAACCATGGTTCTGTGTTAGGTCTCTGAGTTAGCTAATATCTAAATTACCAAATCTTGGCTGAGCTGCTGCAATTGGTCATTGTTCCCTTTGGATGGAGAAAGCTGGAGTTCTTGTGAGCCTGCCGTGCTGTGACTACTGTTCGGAAGCACTTGGGTGTGAGAGCGGGATTGGCTCCATCAGCAATGTCTTTCATTGTCAAATCGCGATTAAAAGCTCCTTGTCTATATGAGGATTAGACATTTGGAAACAGTACCAAAAGGTGAATGAAGCCTGTGGAACCTTTGAATCAGCATTTTCAAGTGACAATGAAAAAAAACCTCAGTGAAGAAGACAGTGAACCTGGATTATATGGCAGGATTTAGTTCTTGGGGGAAAGGTTTGGAGTGAAGTCGTACATCAGTATTCACTTTTTGGAATAACTTTCATTTCTGCATGATATCTATGCATGCTGTATATTTTAATTTTGTAAACTTTTAAATATTGGATGTTAACTGCAATTTTCTAAGCATACTAACTTTTGGTTCTGGCGTTTCCTGTAAAATAAGTTTCACCATGTTTTATTGGAAGATAGGACAGTGTCCATTGGAAATTTTTTATTTAGCTAGTATGTGGTATGTGCCTCATAGCACCAGGGATCCCGGTTTGATTCCAGCCTTGGTCACAGTCCGTATGGAGTTTGCACGTTCTCTGTGTCTGTGTGGGTTTCCTTTGGGTGTACCGGTTTCCTCCCACAGTTCAAAGATGTGCGGGATAGGTTGATTGGCCAGGCTAAATTGACCCTAGTGTCAGGGGGACTAGCAGGGTAACATTCGAGAAGAAATGTGTTCTATGATTCTATGTCTTGAAGGGGTTAATTCATGCTTGTGTTTTGGCTAAGTAGGCAGCTGGATCCCTTTGAATGTCCTCACTGTTTATCCACTCTCAGTAAGAAGTCTCACAACACCAGGTTAAAGTCCAACAGGTTTATTTGGTAGCAAATACCATAAGCTTTCGGAGCGCTGCTCCTTCGTCAGATGGAGTGGATATCTTCAGATATCCACTCCATCTGACGAAGGAGCAGCGCTCCGAAAGCTTATGGTATTTGCTACCAAATAAACCTGTTGGACTTTAACCTGGTGTTGTGAGACTTCTTACTGTGCTTACCCCAGTCCAACACCGGCATCTCCACATCATATCCACACTCACCCAGGGGTTTTTGAATAGGAATCGGGGATTAAAACTCCAGTGGTCCCTGCCCTTCTCTCTCACTTCCTTTGTTACTCTCCTCACTTTTCTGCTCTCCCTTTTCCCCCCCTCAATCCCCATTGACCTTGAGTGCTGAGGCCAATTGCATTGCTCCTGTTGGTGTTGAAGTCAGCCAACTCTGCAGGGTAGGGATCAAATCTGTAACCTGTTAATTTGGCTGGAATCGTACACATCATATCAGAATACACTTACTCAGTTATCAGGGAGAAAATCTGTCTTTCTGGTTGTCAGTGTTGCCGAGGGTTATATAATCCATTGTCCTTTCTGTGTGCTTTATTAATGTTGTTTTTCTCCAACCAAGATCCTTGTAATGTTGGTCTACCTTTCCTGCGCTAGAACTCTTATTCACTGTTGCCCAAGGGTCACTTCTGCTTGTTCATTGAGACAGTAAGCAAAATAACTATGTAAAACTGAACAACGTGACCTTGTGTCTCAAATGTTAGAATTAGGACTTTTAATGTGATCGTGTGGTTGTTGCAACTCATTTGAAACACTATGCTACGTTCTTACTGGTACACACTCCTACAGCTGCATCACTTCCACTTAAACTTTACCGCCTCTACGTGCTTCAGTGAATTGACATCAACATTTCTGACCTTGAATTTAGATTCCTGCACAAATATGCTGAACCTTAGCTCAGCTTTCTCCAACCATAAGTCCACATGTGCACCTTCTGTTTCCTTAACACCAGTCTGTAACGCTGGTTGTTATTTGCCTGTTCCCTTTGCCTTGCATTACATTTTGCTGCTTTCAAATATCTTCTCAAAATACTTAGGTATCACTTTGCGTACTCACTCTAAATGGAGGTTTTCCTTTTCTACTTCTGTGAGATGCTAATTATTGTCTGCTTGTTAATGTAAAGACTTCACAATGTTGTCTTGAACACAAGAAATGCAATATACAAATGCAAGTTGTCACTAAAACTGGCTCAATTTTATTGGCAACAAATCTGGGTCTATGCTTCTGTTGCAGGTGTCAGAAGGCCAACTTTAGTATTACAGATATGGGTACTGCTGCATAGACACCAGTCTCCTGCAATCTGAATTAAAATACTATTTAAAAGTACATTCAAAATTAAAACTGTTGGAGTGTTGCAGTATAATGCAAATATTCTGGTATTGTATTGCATAAACCATTCTACATGAAATCCATTACACAAATCTATCTTTGTTTTTCAGATGCAGATTTAGGTCGCTGCCTTGCAACAGATGGCATGTACCTTTATTCAACTAACTCCGTTGGCAAGGGGATCAGCAAGCTGGGGTCAGGACTCCATGGGACTCTACGGTAATTGATAGCAAATGCAGTTTTAAACCTGCTACACGTACAATTCAGCTAGTTGGAAATCTTGTATTTTAAAATTTCCATTTTAGGTTAAACAATACTTGCATTTCATTGTTGAGCAGCCACAAAACCAGCAGATTTATTCTGGCTGGTTTGCCTAGTTTATTAGTCTCGGGAGTTCATGCATTGCTTTTCATATTACTGTTGACAACAAAATCTTTTCGGATTGAGAGTGGTGTGAACTCTATTTCTCATCTGTAATATTGCAACATTTCTTTAGTTACACAGAATTAATCATTTAGTGGCTTCGTAGTACAGGACTTGAGTTTTGCTGAAAAAAGAGACAAGTTGTTGAAGTTTTTCATCTTGCACTCATCAGGACAGACACAAGAACGCCAAATTTTAAAGGGAACAGTTAAACTGTAAGAGAGAAGTGCTGATTAGAAAGTCGGCTCTGGTTGTGACATTGCCATGGCAAATACCCTAGGGAGCTTTGTGTATTCAAAAAAGGCGCAATGTCTGGGCATGTATTACTTTTGCCTGCAGAGGACAGTCCCTGCATATGAATATATGTATTTATATGAATATGTGTATTCAGCATTTGCTGAACAGTCCCAATTGTATTAAGAATTCACACTAACATTCAGTTTTGAGATTATCAATTGGGCTCACAATGGAGCTCACATAGATTTGCTGTAGGTGCATATTCTTTTTTTCAGAATTAATTATTTTTTGACTGATTTTACAAAAGATATTGTTTCTGGATATTAAAGGGACCATTCAATGTCACATTGTGTCCCACAGATTGGCTTGAGTTCCCAGCCTCAGCAAAATTAGCTGAACTAGCACAGTGAGTACACTAAAGTGTAAAGTGAAAAAGTAAGCTAGGGTATGTATTCCCAGTCACTATCTGCTGATGCCTGCTGGAAAATATGTATGTGTAGATATATAACAGAGATTTCAGCTTGTTATTGATTAGTGGTGACTCAGACATGGAAAATACGCAGCATAACACATTGTCTTCAGGTGAGGAGAGGTTAGAAAATAAATGACATTCGTATTTTGACACAGCTCTTTTGTGTTTTGAGTAACCAGTTTATTTGAATTGGGTGAAAGCATTTTTAGCGAACCCTAAAGGTGAGAATGCAAATAATTTCGTGGTTCATTGAATGAATATCTCATGGCTAAGGGAGTGATCATCATGTTGATGTTCTGCAAGACCACATTCCTCCGAGCAAAGGTTGAGAGGGCATTACTGTGGAAATAGTGTATTGATCGTGCATTCTAGCACTCTATATGGCATTGTTCTATTGCTAAAGCGATCTGATACTGCAACATTGTTAAAACACACTTTTGGATTTATTCTTTCTGGGTTTTTTTCAATACTTTAGTACATACCATTTACGCTCTCACCCACCTCTTTCAAATGGGTGACCAAGCAATTACCTCTTGCAAACAAGTATACAGGCACAGTCAGATCCGATCTTCAGGGGTTGCACCATCTGTATTAAATTTCTGGCATGAGTTTCATTATACATCTGCTGTGTGAAACATCCTACTGCGATATCATGCTTAATGCATGAAAATGTAACAAAAGTGTACCTTGATATTTTTGCATAATGTGTATAAAATTTTGTTAATTTTTAAAAATTCGTATGCAAGTGAAACTAATTTTAGTTTGGCTCTCCCATGACAATTATAAACTGAATCATTTAGCACATGGTTAGATGTCAGTGAACTCCTTGGTGAAATTAATTTTGTTTCTGGGGATATCTTTCTGAAGAGAAACAATAGCTTGCAATTATATGGCACTTTCAGTCTGGGCAAAAGCATCTTAAGGTGCATTGTGGAAGTGAAAGCAAAGTAGGCACAATGCTAAAGGAGAAGAGATTTGGGGAAATGGCCAAAAACCTTTGATCAAAGAGGTGGGCTTTAAGGATGACCTCTAAGGGGTTAGAAGATTTTAGGGAGAGGAGGAGGGAAAATGGGCAAGTGGAACAAGGTGCAGAACAAAATACAGTGAATAGTTTTAAATGTTGTGAAGATTGAGGGTATAGGATGAGAAGTGGGCCTCGAGAGTAATCTGGAAATGGCAAAAATGTTGCTGAGGGTTTCAGCAGCAGGTGAACAGAGGCAGACGATGTTATGAAGATGAAAGTAGATTGTCTTTGCAATGGAGAGGATTATATGGTCAGAAAAACAGTTCATGAGTGAACAGGACTCTTAAGTACAGTTCTATAGACATGTTGCCCTGTGTTACTTCATCCATGTGGTGACTCAAAGTCAGATGTGGTATTGATTGCAAGGGGCATCACTGCTCAATGGCCTTTATCTATATTTCCAGTATGGGTTGTTAAGTTGTAGTGAAAAGCACTAGTATCACTATGCACGATATGATTTCCTAATCAAGAACAAGGAAAGTAGCACTTATGCTACCGATTTAATACAGAATGCTGAATGAATTTGGGCCCTCCCTCCAGATCCTTACAAACTTAGACCATAGAAATCCTACAGTGCAGAAAGAGGCCATCTGGCCCATCGAGTCTGCACCGACCACAATCCCACCCAGGCCCTACCCCCATATCCCTACACATTTACCCGCTAATCCCTCTAACCTACGCATCTCAGGACACTAGGGGGCAATTTTAGCATGGCCAATCAACCTAACCTGCACATCTTTGGACTGTGGGAGGAAACCGGAGTACCCGGAGGAAACCCACGCAGACACGAGGAGAATGTGCAAACTCCACACACACAGTGACCCAAGCCGGGAATCGAACCCAGGTCCCTGGAGCTGTGAAACAGCAGTGCTAACCACTGTGCTACCGTGCCGCCCAGTGAAAGTTTTTTCATGTGAATCTGTGCTGAGTAAAGATCACTAATGAAGTAGAACATTTCTGCTCCAATTGCAAAAGTCCAATATTTCAAACATCTTCTGAACACAGTGGGCGGGATTTTACTGTCTCGCTCGGGCAAGATCATAAAATCCCGTCCAAGGCCAATGGAGATTTCCGGGGCGGGCGAGGTGCTATAGTTTCGGCCAATGTCTTGATTCTTTTTTAAAAAAATGCACTTGACTTTTACACATGGTTTATGCAGCAATTTAAAATGCTTCTTCCCTTTTTCAGTTCCCACCATCATTCCTTTCACTCTGGTAAGACCAGCATGCATCTTACCATCTGCTGGTCTGTAATAATGGCCAGTGATGAACTTTTTTTTCTCTTCTCTTTCTTTGGAGAGAAACAAAATCACAAATTTCCATGTTGCCACTTTAACAAAAAAAAACAGAGACCAGCTTTGTAAATTGTTTGGTGGCAGGCATTTTGGAGCGAGACTTATTACTCGAAGGGAGAACACATTTTTAACCAAACAATGATGCCCTTGAAGCTTGCTCCATCTCCATCCACAATGTATGTATAAATTATTCCATCATGGACTTGCTTCCCATACCTGTTGACAAGAAAAAAGCTTTTTCTCGTTACCAACCTTGCTCAAGGCTTCAGAAATTATACTTGTGCATTGGCTCATCCTGATGAATATTGACCGATTAAAAAGACTCTCCATACAATTTCCTTCAAACTATGTTTGAAGATGTGGGGAATAAAAGATAATGCCATCAGCAACCAGGCTTTTAAAATTAAGTGGCTAAAAATTGCTGTAAGCACTTTTGCTGTACTAAATCCATGATTGTAAAAGATGAGTTATTGCACAAGAAAACTCAAATCAATAAAAAAAATGACGTATTAAAAATTGCTGTTATCTGTTGTCTGTTCTGATGTATTATGTCCTGTAGCAACATGAGTGGTATGTGATGGAGCAAGAATTATTTTTTGTTTGAGCTCGTCTGGTCGTGTCATTCCTAATCAGTAGACCTTTTTCTTTTCTTCCCAGGGGTTTTGTCTATTGTCGCAATGATGAACTTGAAGCTGGCTGGATTGCTTTTGGCAGTAGCACTCTCCTTCACCGTCCTGCCTCCTTTGATAGCAAACCTCATTACCTCTTTCAAGTGATTGATCAGTATACCCTACAGGTAGTCTCATATCTCTAAACTTCTGCTGTTGAATATTGTTAATACTCTTGCATTTGGTAATTTTTGAAGGCTATCTTGCCTTTTCCTAAAAGTAGAGCCCTCAACCAAATTTAGCCATTCTCCTAGTCTCTAGAATATCAAAACATCAGTTTGCAATGGTAGAAAATGGAACTATTTTTGTGGTGTTATTGCAATATGAATTCATAAAATGGAAATAATATTTGCTTAAGTGAATGAATATCAGATATCATTGAAGTGCAGATTGTGTAATAAGTATTCTTTCTTGTGTTCGTGAATTATATTTTTCCGCTGCTTAATTTATATAAAGAAAATAAATTGGGCATGACTGGTGATGAAAGTTACTTTTTCTCATAAAAAGACAGATTTCTGGATCAAAATCGCCCTTTGATTAATATAATAGCAACCTTTTGCAACTTCACATGCTAATTAAGTTTACAAATGAACAATGGAAGTATTGTAGCCATGCCACATCATTGTAAAATGAAGCATCTGAAACTCTGACTTTGTGGACTGAATAACTGAAGTTTGCATATTGGATATAACCTGTAGTCTTGTCTATACTTTGGACACTTCTGATTTAAGATGGTATTGATTGTTCAAACTGCCAGATGTTGGATTAGCAGTTTGTTTTACAAAGTTGACTGTGCATGTGGTTGACTCATAATATTCGCAGAGCAAAAAGGGAAGGATGTTATATATTACCTTTCTAGAGTTACCAACATCTCAACACGAAAATATAGAATACTACTTGCAAATTATAAAGAATCATTGTTTGGTTAATGACAAGTTGTGTTGATCACGTTTTGATTAGCTCCATATGTACAAATTAATCGCTGATTATGCTGTTTTTCATGCAATTTTTCTCATGTTTGGTACTAATTTAAGCTGTTAGGTGTATATATAATGGAGAAATCTGCAGCATTTGGTTTTGAATAGCACTCTTGGGGAGCAGCTCAAAAGCTTACTGAGTAAAATTCCCTGCTACCTTGAGAGTCAAATAAGACAGTAATGCAATAACAATTGCTAAAGCTGTCTGGGTTATTACCTGAGCCATGAGCAAATTGGCATAGGGTAAATAAGATTAGAGTTGCAGGTGGTTCAAAAATTGGTGTGGGTGAATTGGAAGTGTATTGTTGGGAATGCTCCTCAGCAGAACTGGGCTGTGGCAGTTTGGGGGGGGGGATCAAATCAGGGAAGATGTGATCATTTAAAGGGAGAGGAAAAGGCAGGGTAGCAATAAGGGTAATAATGAGACTGTGGCAGGAAGGGTGACCAAGGCTGGGACCTGAACATTGCCGGGTATTTGACATTTAGAAAAGTTCAGGAGCTAGGAAAAGGTGGTAGGAAGTACTGTTAATTAAGAATTACATTAATACAATAACAAATTACCTTGATTTTATAAATAAGAAATAGCAAAAATAAGAAGTCACCTGTGGGAGTAGTTTATAGAGCCCCTAACAGTAAGTACTCTAAGATGGGGTATATAGGCAGATATAATGGGGGCCTGTGAGAAAGGTACAGCAATCATCATGGATGATTTTAATCCATTTAGCATGGCCAATGCACCTAACCAGCATGTCTTTTGGACCGTGGGAGGAAATTTCATTCTACAGTCGTAAAAGAAGTGGTCGCTGAGATGATAGGTGTATGCTTTGGTTTTAATTTCCCAAAATTTCCTAGATCCTAGGACAGTCCCATCAAATTGGCAAATAGTTAATGTAACTCCTCTGTTCATGAAAGAAGGCAGTTGGAAAGTCAGTTAGTCTAAACTCTGCAGCAGGGAAAAGGTTAGAATCCATTATTAAGGAGGTAAGAGCAGGGTATTTAGAAAATCATAATTCAGTCAGGTGGTGCTAACATGGTTTTGTGAAAGGGAAGTCGTATTTGTCTTATTTCTTAGACTTTGAGGAAGTAACAATTAATGTGGTTGAAGGGGAATCTGTAGATCTGGTGAACTTAATTTTCAAAAGGCATTTGTTGCCACATCGAAGTGACACAAAATAAGAGCTCATGGTGTAGTGGGTAACATTTGGCATGAATATAAGGTTGGTTAGCTAACAGGAAACCGAGAATAGGAATAAAAGGGTAACTTTTGGGTTGGCAAGAAGTCACCAGTGGGGTGCCATAGAGATCAGTGCTGGGGCCTCAACTGTTTGCAAATGTATCAATAACTTGGATGAAGGAACCAAACGTATGCTTGCTAGATTTGCTGATGACACAAAAAGTTAGTAACTTGTGAAGTGGACATTAATAGAGATAGGTTAAGTGAATGGGCAAAAATTTGGCAGATGGAATATAATGTGGAGATTTGTCAGATGGACCATTTTATTTAAATGGAGAGTGATTGTAGAGCTCTGCGATATGGTACATAAATCGCGAAAAGATAGAATACAGATACAGCGTACGATTAGGAAGGCGAATGGGATGTTGCCATTGCAAGGGGAATGTAATGTAAAAGAACCAGGGGGCCCGGTTTAAAAATAAGGGGTCTCCCATTTAAGACAGATGAGAAGGTCATTAGCCTGTCGAATTCTCTTCCCCAAAATGCATTGGAGACAAGGTCATTGAATATGTTTAAGACTTGGATAGATTCTTGAATGACGAGATTCAAAGGGTATAGGGAGTAGCCAGGAAAGTGAAGCCCACAATCATATCTATCAAGATCTTAGCAAATGGTGGAGCAGCCTTGAGGGATCAAATGGCCTACTCCTGCGCCTAATACTTATGTTTGTATGTCTTTCAGCTCATGAAACCTGCTTTGTCCAGAATCCATGTATGATCATTATAAGGACTTCTCTCCCACACCAGGTGTCAATCCCTTAATGAAAGGTTCCTTCTTTACTTCCCTTTTTAAAAAAAAAAAGTATGTTGCTTATATCTTCTCATAACCTTCAATTTTTTTCTGATTAGTTATTGATCCAGCTCCCATTGGAAGGTGTCAAGTGATGCCTGACTCTCACAGCATCCCTAGAAATCTACTTCAAATGTCCCCTCTCCTGTGGAAGGCAGAATTTATTTCCGCCTAATCTCTGACCTTGCTTTTAGGTCAGTGAATTTGTACATGTTGTCTCGTCCTTTCTCATTGTTCAAGCAGTTTCCTTACTTCCAATAGAATCTAGCCTTTCATTATTTTAAAGACCTGCATCATAGTTCCATTCAATCCCTCTTTCTAATGAAAATAAGTTTTTAAAGTTGTTCTATGACTTAGTTTCCTAAGGACTGGCATTGCCTTCAAACTTTTTCTTTTGCAATACTTTGAGGTACATTGACTAAAATTGCGTGCAACACACAATATGACTTGTATTGACTTGTAATCCAATGCATTTCATGTGGAACTCTGCATCCTTTTTGCCTTATTGTCAGCATTTGCATCAAACAGATGCTGTCAGGGTATGACCAAATAATATGTCCAAATTCTTGTCCTTTTTCAAACATCTGTTGATGTTGCAAATATTAGTCATGGCACTAATCAATCCCTGCCACCCTGGCTGCCTGGATCCACTACAGTTCGCCTATTGCTGCAACAGGTCCACAGCAGATGCCATCTCTCTGGCCCTGCACTCAATCCTAGAACACCTAGATAACAAGACACCTATGTCGGACTCCTATTCAGGGACTACAGCTCCGTCTTTAACCCTATTATTCTTACGAGACTCAGCTCCAAACTTCCTGGCCTGGGGTTCAGCTCCTCCCTCTGCAACTGGATCCTAGACTTCCTAACCCACAGACCACAGTCAGTAAGGATTGGCAACAACCTCCTCCATGATCATCCTCAACACTGGTGCTCCGTGAGGCTGCGTCCTCAGCTGCTTCCTATACTCCCTATACACTTATGACTGGCCAAATTCACCTCCAACTCAATCTTCAAGTTTGCTGACGACACCACCGCACTGGGTGGGATCTCAAACAATGACGAGGCAGGAAAGAGATACAGAATCTAGTGAACTGCTGCGACAACAATAATCTCTCCCTCAATGTCGACAAAACGAAGGAGATAGTCATCGACTTCAGGAAGCATAGTGGAGGGCATGCCCCTGTCCACATCAATGGAGACAAAGTAGAAATGGTCGAAAGCTTCAAGTTTCTCGGTGTCCAAATTATCAACAACTTGTCCTGGTCCCACCATGCAGACGCTATAGTTAAGAAAGCCCATCAACACCTCTACTTTCTCAGGAGACTAAGGAAATTTGGCATATCAGCTACAACTCTCACCAGCTTCTACAGATGCATCATAGAAAGCATTGTTCCAGTTGTATCACAGCTTAGTAAGGCTCCTGCTCTGTCTAAGACTGCAATAATCTCAAAAGAGTTGTGAATGTAGCCAGTCCATCACTCAAACCAGCCTCCCATCCATTGACACTGCCTACGCTTTCCGATGTCTTGGAAAAGCAGCCAGCATAATCGAGGACCCCACACACCCCGGACATTCTCTTTCCCACCTTCTTCCGTCGGGAAAAAGATACAAAAGTCTGAGGACACGTACCAACCGACTCAAAAACAGCTCCTTCCCTGTTGCCATCAGACTTTTGAATGGACCTATCTCGCATTTTGGTCTTTCTCTACACCCTAGTTATAACTTTAACACTACATTCTGCCCACTCTCCTTCCCTATGAACGTTATGCTTTGTCTGTGTAGCGCGCAAGAAATAATACTTTTCACTGCATACTAATACATCTGACAATGATAAATCAAATATTTATTATTACTTCTAAACTTATATTGTTACTTAAATCCGTCTGCCATGACTGAACAAACCAAACTTCAAACAATCCACCCAAGTCTCTCTGACGATGATCATTCTCTCATGGCTTTCTCATCTTTGAGATGAGTCCACAGATCCTTGAAGGTGACGTCACAGGTGGAGAAGGTGGTGAAGAAGGCATATGGCATGCTTGCCTTTATAGGAAGGGGCATAGTGTATAAAAGTTGGGGTCTGATGTTGCAGATGTATAGAATGTTGGTTCGGCTGCATTTGGAATACTGCGTCCAGTTCTGGTTGCCACTCTACCAGAAAGACGTGGAGGCTTTGGAGAGAGTACAGAGGAGGTTTACCAGGATGTTGCCTGGTATGGAGGGGCTTAGTTATGAGGAGAGATTGGGTAAACTGGGGTTGTTCTCCCTGGAAAGACGGAGGATGAGGGGAGACTTAATAGAGGTGTATAAAATTATGAAAGGCATAGATAGGGTGAACTGTGGGAAGCTTTTCCCCAGGTCGGTGGTGACGTTCACGAGGGGGCATAGGTTCAAGGTGAAGGGGGGGAGGTTTAACACAGATATCAGAAGGACATATTTTACACAGAGGGTGGTGGGGGCCTGGAATGCGCTGCCAGGCAAGGTGGTGGAGGCGGACACACTGGGAACGTTTAAGACTTATCTAGATAGCCATATGAACGGAGTGGGAATGGAGGGATACAAAAGAATGGTCTAGTTTGGACCAGGGAGCGGCACGGGCTTGGAGGGCCGAAGGGCCTGTTCCTGTGCTGTATTGTTCTTTGTTCTTTTCTAAGCTGACCATTTTTTAAATAGTAGAGACATCCTGTTTCTATTTTTCCTGAATAGCACATTGTAAGGACCCCAGAATGAGCAATTTCTTTTTCTGTCCACCCTGCCTTTTTACTAAATCAATTCTCAATCCATGTAGAGAATTTATCATCTGTTCTGAGCTTTCAACTTCATTCACAGCCTGGTATGAAAAGCTTTTATCAAACATCTTTTGATGACCCAACTTTTTCAATTTATCTTTGTCCACTAACTTTAAAGAATTCTAATAGGTTTGTACACAACTTATTGCTGACTCTTCCCTTATGCTTTTTTGATATTCATTTATAGAATTCCATGGAATGCCTTCAGTTTTTCCAGTGTAAAGCTATTAGCTATTTATAAACCATTTCAAAGAACAATCATATTGGACTTGAAACGTTAACTCAGTTTCTCTCTACAGATTCTGACAGACATGAGTTTTCCAGCATTTTCTGTTCTATTTCAAATTTGCAGCATACACAGTATTTTGTTTTTAAAGCTATCCATTTGTTAATACCAGATTTATTTTTGAATAGTCGTCTTCTAGTTAGCAGTGCTGCAGTATTTATTAAATTCTGAAAATAACAATCGCAAATTTATTGTACAATTCCTTAAAGATTTGTGAATATGTCCATTCTATTCCAGGAGTCTACTGGATATTTAATCTCATCCATTTCTCGATAACATTTTTCTGACTAAGTTTTGTCTATTATGGATGCCATGATCCTTTGTAAAAATTGATGTGAAGAATCCATTTGATATAGCTGCTATATCCGATCCTTCATAATAGCTGTCTAGCATGCAGGCATTATATGTTCTGTACTTTATTTCAAAAAATAAGTATTTCTGTGCTGGGTTTTGATTAACCAGTTCTATAAACAGAAGCACTAGAAGCTTACCGAATGGAAAAAAAACAAAAACTCCACTCTAAACTGTAGCCAAACAATTGCCATATATGTATTTTCGTTTGTGAACCCTATAACCCAATTTATAATTCAAAATGCATGTTTTTTAATACATCTTTTCTTGAGGGCATTCCAATGCTGCCAGAAAATCTGTGCCTGTATCAAGTGTCCCATGTGGTGCACCACAAAAATAACTGATTCTAAGAAACTCAATGTGTTTTAGAATATTATTCCCAGTAATTAAAGAACACACACCCTGCAGTATCTGTTGGTCTTGAAAGACTTGAAGCAAGCCCATAAATATTACACAATTGCCTTCCAGAGTCACCCAAGTACCGTGTCAGAGAGGCAAGCAGCTGAAGCATTTTCTCTCATGAATCGTGTACACCCTGGACCTCAGCACAGAACCAGCAATTCCCACAATGTTCTCTCCCGTGCATTATAAGTGTGGGGCAAGTACAACTAGTGTTCAGAGTAGTCCCCACAAACAATGATATTGTCATACCTGTGGAAAATGGACTCTTTGTCACAAAACACGCATGGCATAAGTACTTGTACAGAAGCTTGGGCATTTGCTTGAAGCTGTTGAATAATGGGTCACTCAATATAGGGCTTTCCATTTGGAGGCAATTACTGATTTTATAGGAAGTCCAGTGGGTATCTGGGCGAACGTGAGGAAATTGAGAGTTTGTAGCCCAAAGTTCTAAATCTGGAATAAATAGCTGCTATCAGTAAAAGTGACTGTGATGCTGCCAGATTGTCATAAAAACTTAACTGGTTTACCATGTCCTTTAGGGAAGGAATCCTGTTATACAACTTGCATGTTTTGAAGCTGCCCAGGATTACATGTATATCCAACGCTCCTCGGATTGCTGTTCTCGCCACATTGTGAGATCCACATTCTCTGCCACGCACTGCCATATGTACACACTTGACCTCACACTCCAGCAGCACCAAATCGCCCTCTCTCAAAACTTTCCTTGTCCCCAGTTTCATCTTTTTCTTCTTCTAATCTGATACCTTGAGAAGCTTTTTCTCTTTCTTTCTGGTGTAAGGAACGCAAGCTCCAGCAATTTGCGGATTCCGGTGCCCATCCTGGACTTTCCACAACTTGCCATCCCTCTGACCCTATTCCTTCTTCCAACCCAGCCTTGCTGTGTATTCACTATACCCTCTGACCTGCCTCTCTCTGATGCGGCATGTTCTATACTCTGCAAAGGACTCAGTTTCATCCCCTTACTCCTCACTTCAATTAATTTCGGGATTGGCACAATGCTGAACTCTTCTTCCATTGCCCCGTATCCATGCTCCAGTGTTTGTCCAGGAATCTTCCCCCTCTTCAGCGGATCCTTTCACCCATCTTGAGTCTTCTCCCTCTACCTGGACCCCACCCTCTGGCCTCCTACCTGCATCTTGATCGTTTCATTGGGAACTGTTGGCATGACGTCTACTGTCTCAATTTCTCTGCCCCTCTCACTCACTTTAACCTGAACTCGCTGCATTCCATTCTCTTAAGTCCAGCCTTGACCTTGTGATAAAAGCTGCTGACGAGGGTGGTGCCATTATTATTTGGCATACTGATCTTTCATTTGCAGAGACAGAGCACCAACTCTCAGATACTCCCTCCAACCTCCCCTTGGACCATGACCTCATCACTGAACATCAAGTCATTGTTTCCAGGATGGTCACTGACCTTATCACTCTTGTAATCTTCCCTCCACACCCTCCAGCCTCATAGTCCTCCAACCCGCACAGCCCACTCCTACCTCTTTCCCAAAATCCACAAGCAGTTGCCCTGGTAGACCCATTGTATCAGGCTGTTTGTGCCTCATGAAACTAATTTCTTCCTAACTTGACTTCATCCTCTCTTCCCTTGTCCAATCTCTTCCCACCTACATTTGTCATTCATCTGATGCCCTATATTGTATCAGTAATTTCCAGTTTCTTGGCCCTAACCACCTCCCGGTCACTATGGATGCCCAATCCTTCTATACCGCCGTTCCCCACCAGGATGGTTTGAGGGCTCACTATTTCTTTCCTTGAGCACAGGCCCGAACAAGGCATGTCCATTAACACTCTCCTCTGCTTGGCGGAGCTTGTTCTGTCACTTAATTTCTCCTTTTAACTTGTCTCACTTCCTACAAATAGAAGGTGTGGCTATGGGTATGTGTGTGGCCCCAATTATGCCTGTCTTTTTGTGGGTTAGGTGGAACACTCCTTGCTCCAGTCCTAGTCAGACCCACTCCTGTACTTCTTTCTCTGTTACACCGATGATTGTATTGGTGCTGCTTCATGCTCTCATCTGGACTTCGAAAATTTTTCAACTTTGCTTCCAATTTCCAGTCCTCTTTCCTGCACGTGGTCCATTTCGGACTCTTCCCTTCCTTGGCTTCTCTATCTCCATTTCCACTTGAAGCATGATACCATCCAGGATAAGCAGCCTGCTTGATTGACACTCCATCTACACGCATTCATTCCCTCCACCACCGACGAACAGTGGCATTAATATGTACCATCTATGAGAAGCAGTGCAGGGATTCACCACGTCTTCTACAGCACCTTCCAACCCACAACTACCATCTAGAAGGACAAGGGCAGCAGACACATTGGAACACCACCACTTGGAACTTGCTCTCCAAGTCGCTGACCATCCTGACTTGGAAATATATTGGCATTCCTTCACTATCACTAGTTCAATATCCCAGAATTCACTCCCTGATAATACTAGATGTACCTATACCACATGGACTGCAGCAGTTCGTGAAGGCAGCGCACCACCACCTTCCCGAAGGAAATTAGGGACGGGCACTAAATATTGGCTCGGCCAAAGTTGGAAGGTACTTTGAACATCCCATTAATACTAAAGAATACGGGGAGGAATTAAATACCATCACGAGAGAAGTAGTATTGGATAAACTAATAGAGCTTAAGGCAGATAAGTATCCTGGCCCTAATGGCTTGTATCCTAGAACCCCAAAAGAAGTAGCTACAGAGATAGTGGATGCATTGGATATAATTTTCCAAAAATCCTTGGATTCTGGAGAAGTACCAGAGGACTGGATGCTGCCAAAGTGACACCCCTATTCAAAAAAGGAGTGAGGCAAAAAGCAGGTAACTATAGGCCAATTAGCCTAACATTTATTGTTGGAAAAATGTTGAATCAATTAAGGCGTTAATAGCAGCACAATAGGAAAATCGTAATCTAATCAAGCAGAGTCAGCATGGCTTCATGAAAGGGAAATCGTGTCTGACTTAGTTTTTCAAGAAAGTCTCAACCAGAGTGGATTGAAGAGAACCCGTAGATATGTTGTATTTGGACTTCCAGAAGACATTTGGCAAGGTACCTCACAAAGTCCTAAGAAAAGAGCCCGTGGTGTTGGAGGTAATATATTGGCATGGACAGGGAATTGGCTAATGGACTGGAAGCAGCAAGTGGGGATAAGGAGCACTCAGCCAGCCAAGTGGAGAGTATTCCATCACACTCCTGACTGGTGCCTTATAGATGGCGGACAGGCTTTGGGGAGTAAGAAGGCAAGTTACTTGTCACGGGATTCCTAGTCTCTGACCTGCTCTTGCAGCCACACTATTTATTTGACTGCTCTAGTTCAGTAACTAGTGGGACTCCACAAGGATCAATGCTGGACCACAACTGTTTACAATATATATTAATGACTTGGAGGAAGGATGCAAATATACTATGGTCTGATTTGCAGACGACACAAACATAGGTGGAGAGGCAAGTTGTGAGAGGGATACATACAGTTTACAAAAAAATATTGATAGGTTAAGTAAGTGGATAAAAAGTTGACAAATGGGGGATAATATGGGAAAACATGAAGTTGTTCATTTTGGAAGGGAGAACAAAGATCAGTATTATTTGAATGGAGAAAGCTGCAACACAGAGACTTTGGGGTACTTGTGCATGAAACACTGAAAGCTAGCACACAGGTAATCAGGAAGGCTAATGGGATGTTGGCCCTTATTTCAAGGGGGTTGGAGGATAAGAGGGAAGTCTTTCAACTGTACAAAGTACTGATGCGACCACATCTGGAGTACTGTGAGCAGTTTTGATTCCCTTATTTAAGGAAAGATATTATTTCATTGGAGACAGTTCAGAGAAGGTTCACTAAGAAGTTCCCCAGTATGGAGGGATTGTCTTATGAGGAAAAGTTAAACAGGTTGGGACTCTATTCATTGGAATTTAGAATGAGAAGTGATCTTGTTGAAACATATGGGATTCTTAAGGGGTTTGACAGGGTAAATACTGAGAGGATGTTTCCCCTTATGGCAGATTTTAGGACCAGAAAGCGCAGTCTCAGAATGAAGGGGCTCCAATTTAAGGCCGCGATGAAGAGGCATTTCTTCTGAGGGTTGAGAGTCTTTGAACTCTTTGCCACAGAGAGCTTTGGGGGCAGAGTCATTGTGTATATTTAAGGCTGAGATAGATTTTTTATCAGTAACGGAATCAAGGGTTACGGGTAAGGACAGGAAAGTGAACATGAGGAATGTCGGATCAGCCATGATCCTACTGAATGGCACAGCAGCTCGAGGGGCCGAACAGCCTACTCCTGTTTCTATTCCTTATGGTCTTTAAAGCCCACATCCCATGAATATAATTTTAAAAATGTACTGGTTGCATGAAACAGACACATTGTTTCATGGCCCTTCCTTTTTCGTAGGTGCATAAGAATATCATATGTAAAACATAGGATATGTATAGGAAACACAGATTTTCTGTAAATCATTTGGTTTTGATTTTGTGAAGTAGAACAGTATTGAACCTTACATTTATTTATTACTTCCTTACCTGCACATAAGTGCTATTCACAAAACTCAAGTTGTTTGTGTGCCCCTTAGATGGGGGCAGCAAGCTTATTACAAAAAAATAAATGTCAAGCTGTCCACAATGCTGTTTCTTTTCAAAGCCCTTGTCTCCCATCTGAATTGTTTAACTTGTGTTACTCATCACTTAAAAATAGCGCACTCATATTTTTTGTCAATTTTCTCCCTATTCTATTCCTCCTGAAGTTGTTCATTTTTTTGGGTATAGTTCATTTGTCATTAGATTACAAACTTTTATTTGTGCCAATGCATGTTGTTTATTGTGTGATAACTGGCATGACTTGCTAGAGAACAATGTTGTTTTTGCTGAATCATGATTTTGACCTGACAGGGAAATGTATAGCCACTGATGTGTTTTATTGCCAAGTTTGTTGTGTAATATATAATGACCGTTGGCACATGAAAGAAAATGCCAACTTTGAACTTCATTATGCACAGTAGCTGCCCAGCTGTAGTGCTAACCATTGTTCTAACTTCTGATCAATTCTGAACTAAAAGCTGATTGTGAACTCATTAATACTGAGTAACCACAACTGTTTTTGCCTGAAATGTACTGATTACTTAAGGTGGTGTAACTGGCAAGTTTGAACCTGATAATAAAAATGGTGAACTTTATCACTTTTTGGTCAAAATGGGTGAGTGTGACCTGTATGTCGCCCAAATGGCCATTGTGAACTTTGATGGCGAGTCAGTGAATTGCCCATAGAAGAAATCCTGTCTAAGCTTGATTGCAACCATTATCCACATTTGCGCTTCTGGCATTGCCACCACTTGGTCTATAGTATAAATCAGTCACTTCGTATGCACTGAACCATCATGAGAACCTAGGAATGTGCAGGTTCTTAGGCAGTTCTTTTGTGCTGCCATTTGGACAAACTCGTAAATCCCAGATCCACCATAGTGCAATTATACACCTGCCTGATCACGGTGCACTGACATACCATTTTCTTTACTATTCATTCAGGTGTCTCAGATTGTGTCCATGCCATCAAATCACTTCCCAGTAGGCAGTAACATGACCACAATTCATCTCTGCTCCGATGGAACTTACATCTATTGGATCTGGTCTCCTGCAGGCTTGAATGAGAAAACTCCCAAAGGCCATTCTGTCTTCATGGATGTCTTTAAACTAACAGTAAGATTCTGCATGTTTTTGCTTTAAATCTAAATTAGATATGTTTGTTTTATTAAACCACCATGACCTTGCCTTCATTTTCCAGAATATATAGTTTTTAAATCTTTATTGGATGATGCAATGGCCAATTTTCTCTGGCCATGGTTTACACACTTATTTGTATGTATGACACCTACAGTGGTATAGTACAAGATTTTGATTTAAATAATTCGTGTAATGCGTCATGTGCCCTGATCCTTCCAAGTGCTGCTTTTAAAATATTCTACAAGATTAGTTTATTGCTCAAAAACTTGTGAATTTGATGGACCAGTACAATATTTTGCATAAACCTTCAAGATGCAATGAAATTCAGTCTATATAATTTATAAACTCTGCATTGAAGATGGTGGTGTAGTGGTATTGTCACTGGACTATTCATTCAAAGACCCAGGATAATCCTGTGGAGACCTGGGTTTGCATCTCATCATGGTAGATGGTAGAATTTGAATTTAAAAAAAATCTGTAATTAAGATCATTATTGATTATCATAAAAACCCATCTGGCCCTTTAGGGAAGAAATCTGCCATCCTTACCCGGCCTGACCTATATGTGATTCCTGGTCCACAGCAATGTGGTTGACTCTGAAGTGGCCTAACAAGCCACTCAATTGTACGTTGGACAGATCTCACGACATTTACTTGGGTACCAAAAATGCCAGGCACAGAATACTCTGGGTAGGGACTTCAATGTCCATCATCGAGAGGCTCTGTAGCATGACTGCTGACCAAGCTGACGGAGTCTTAACAAGTAGAACTGCTAGACAGGGTATGCGGTAGGTGGGAGGGAACCAACGAGGGAAAAAATTACTGACCTCATCCTTGCCAGTTTGCCTTCACAGATGCATCTGCTCTTGGCAATTTCATTGAGTGATCAACACACGGACCTTGTGGAGACAAAGTCCTATTATCACATTGCATTGTGTTGTACTACCACAGTGCTAAATGGGATTGATCTTGAGCAGATCTAGCAACTTAAGGCAGGACATCCATAAGATGCTGTGGGCCATCAGCAGCAGCAGAATTGTAATTATCCACAATCTGTAACCTCAGCCTGGCATATCCCCCATTCTACCATACCACCAAGCCAGGAGATCAACCCTGATTCAATGAAGTGTGTGGCAGGACATGCCAGGGGCACCACCAGGCATACCTAAAAATGAGGTGTCAACCTGGTGAAGCTGCAACTCAGAACTACTTGCATGCCAAGCAGCGTAAACAGCATGCGATAGCAAAGGTAAGTGATTCCATATTAACAGTTCGGATCTAAGATCTGCAGTCCTGTGGCATTCTGTCCTGAATGGTAGTGGACAATTAAACAACTCACTGGAAGGGGAGGTTCTATAAACATGCCTATCCTCAGTGATGGGGGATTGCAGCACATCAATGCAAAAAAATTAAAGCAGGACAAATCCAAACTGGCCAATTACCACCGCATTTGTTTAGTCTCGATAATCAGTAAAGTGATGGAAAGGGTCATCAACAGTGCTATCAACCGGCATTTGTTTAGTGATAACCTGCTCAAGGAGGCTCAGTTTTGGTTCCACCAGGACCACTCAATGCCTGACCGCATTACAGTGTTGGTTGATTCCTGGACAGAAGAGCTGAACTCCAGAGGTGAGGTGAAAGTGACTGCCCTTGACATCAAGGCAGCATTTGACAGTATGGGATCAAGGAACCTGAGCAAAACTGCAGACATAGGGAATCGAAGGGGAAAAACACTCTGCTAGTTAGAGTTATACCTAACACACAGGAGGATGGTTATGGTTGATGGAGGTCAATCATCTCCGTTCCAGGACATCACTTACAGGAGTTCCTCAGTAGTATCCTCGGCCCAAACGTCTTCAGCTGTTTCGTGAAAGAATCCCTACAGTACAGAAGGAGGCCATTCGACCCATCGGGCCTGCATTGGCAACAATGTCACAGGTCCTAACCCCCTTAACTCCATGTATTTACCCTGCTAGTCCTCCTGACACCAAGGGGCAATTTAATATGGCTAATCAACCTAACCCACACATCTGTGGACTGAGAGGTACTTGGAGGAAACTCACGCAGACACGGGGAGAATGTGTGGAGTGTGCACAGACAGTGAACCGGGTCCCTGGAGCTGCAAGGCAGCAGTGCTAACCACTGTGCTACCCTGTCAATGACCACCTTTCCATCATCAGAAGTGGGATATTCACTGCTGATTGTGTAATGTTCAGCACAATTTGCAACTCCTTGTACCGAAGTAGTCCATGTCGAGATGTAACAAGACCTGGACAGTATCCAGGCTTGGGCTGACAAGTGACATGACATTTGCACCTCAAGTGCCAGCCAGTGACCATCTCCAACAAGACAGAATCAAACCATTGACATTGAAATTGATATTCAGTGAATCACTCACTATCAATGTCCTGTGGTTTACCATTGACCAGAAAATGAACTGGACTCGTCATGTAAATACTGTGGCTACAAGAGCAGGTCAGAGACTATAAATCCTGCGGTGAGTAACTTGCCTCCTGACTCCCCAAAGCCTATGCACCATCTACAAGGCATTTGCCTGGATGAATGTTGCTCTAACAATCAGGATATCTAATATCCAGGACAAGGCCTGCTTGATTGGCACCCCATTCACAAGTATTCACTTCCTCTGCCACCGATGCAGTGTATCATCTACAATTTCCACTGCAGGAACTCACCAAGACTCCTTAGACAGATGAGTCCTTCTCAGCTCACGGTCTTCACAATATAAAAAGATACAAATAGCTGATGTGTGGGAACACCAACCACCTGGAAGTTTCCCTCCAAACCACGCACCATCCTCACTTGGAAATATATCACCATTCCTTCATTGCCACTGGATCAAAATCCTGGAATTTGCTTCTTAACAGCACTGTGACTGTAGCAGTCAGGAAGACATCTTCTCGAGGGCAATTAGGGATGGGCTTAAATGTTTGCTTCGCCTGCGATGTCCACACCCCATCACTGAATTTTTTAAAAAGACACTGGAAGAAAGAAAGAAACATTAGCTATAACTGTCACCATTGGCCTATTGTCCCTACTTTGTTCTGCTATTATAAAGTGGTGGCGACCTTGTTTCAGTTTCAGTTGGGGTATAGCTAGGCGAACACTAAGGGGAAAAAAAATAATGGTGAGGAAGGGGAAGAGTGGAGGGAGAGAATAAAATTTATGCACGACTAATTAACAAGTTTGAAGGAATTCACACATACAAAACTATTAACATTAATCTTAATTAGACAAAATTAACAAATCCAAAAAAACCCCACCTGCTTGGGGAAGACATGCCTTTTGCCAAAATTGCAGGGGTAATCCATAAATTGGAGAGTGATCATGCTGGTGTGTTACTTAATTGGGGAGTTTTTTTAGCTGATCACAACTATAATTTAATTTACCTTGAAGTAATTGTTGGAATTTTCCAGTCTTGATGAATAAGGCACAAATATAGTTTCCTGATTCTTTGTGTGGTGTTCATTAATGAATTGATATTGACACTTTTATGCTCCGATTTCTTTCCTGCCAATGATTCCCTCAAGCAGTGATTTATGATATTTGTGCCATTCTTTGGCACAGTTAAAGAAGATTTTTCTACGTTCATTGTAAATCAGATTGTAGCTTAAAAATGTTAATGTTTAAAAATATTTTACAAAAAAGTTTGGTTTTTCAGTGACTTAGAAAAAAATCTCCAATTACGGGTTTCTCCTGTGGCCTGATGGAATAGGTCATTGAACTGGTAATCTACAAACCTCGGGGGATTCCAGGTTCGAATACCACCATCGTAGGTGGTAAAACTGTCCTGTGGCTGGAGAAATTTGAAACAGAGATTTGCTCCATCGTGCCTGCACCAGCTGTGAAAGAGCTGCCCAACCTAATCACACCCTTTGAGCTCTTATTTCATAGCCCTGTAGGTTACAGAACCCCAAGTGCATATCAAGTGTTTTTCTTTAATGTTTTCAAGGTTTTCTCTACCAACGGTTCAGACCGAGTCTTCCAGGTTCCCACTACTTTCTGGGTGAAAAATTCTCCATTCCAATCTAATGCTTCTACTTACATTACATATATGGACTGACTGATGAAATCTCTGCTTCAGCAAAATAAATTCTTCCTATCTACATTATCTAAGCCCTTGTCCCTTCAGCCATTTGTTCCATAGAAACAACCTCAGTCTATCCAGTCTTAGCTAAAATTTTCTGTCATGGCAGTGTCCTCTCTAGGATGATCGCATTCTTGCTGTAATGCGCTGATCAGAACTGTGCATGGTACTCTAGATGCAGTCTAACTAGTGGTTTATAAAGTTTTACGTTTGTCTTCCCCAAATGCATTATCTCTCGCTTCTTATGTTCCATTTGTCATTTTCATGCCCACCTGACTAGTCCATTCATATCTTACTGCAGTCTGCTGTTTCTTCCTCACTATTAACTACATTGGCAATTTCATATAGTCTGCAAATTTCTCAACATGTCCTTTGCATTTAAGTCCAAGTTATTGATATGTATCACAAGCACCATGAGATTCAATACTGAGTCCTGCAAAACCACACTGGAAATAACCTTGCAATCACAAAAACTCTTGTCCACCTTTGCTTCCTGACTCCGAACCAATTTTGGATTCAGCTTGTCACTTTTCTTTGGATTCTATGAGCTTTTAATTTCCTGAAAAGTCTGCTATGTGAGGCCTTGCCAAAACCTTTGTAAACGTCCACGTAAACTACATCGATCAAGTCATCAACCTTCCTTGTTACCACCTCAAATTCAATCAAGTTAATTAAACATGATTTTCCCTTAACACCATGCTGACTGTTCTTGATTAATTATTTCTAAATGATGATTTATACTCTGTCTCAGACTATTTTCCAATAATTAGACCACCACCCAGGTTTGGCTGACATGTAATTACTGAGACATTTTCTTCCTCTCTTTTTAGACAATGATACATTGTTAGCAATCCTCTGAACCAGTGCCTGTAGCCAGAGAGGATTGGAAAATGATGGTCAATAATTTCTGTAGTCTTTTCCCATGCTTCCCTTAGCCTGGGAAACACTTCATCTGGGGCTTGTGATTTATCAACTTTCAAGGATTAAAACATCTTGATGTTTCCTTCCTCACTATTTATCGCATCCAATTTTTCACCCCCTCCTCCTTAACAACAGCGTCTGCTTTGTTCCATTTCAGTTTAAACAGATGCAAAGTATTCATTTAGAATCATGCCCATGTCTTCTGCCTCAACACGCAAGATATCTTTTGGTCTCTACTTTGTCGGGGAGGTGATGGCCTAGTGGTATTATCGCTAGACTATTAATCCAGAAACTCAGCTAATGTTGTGGAGACCTGGGTTCGAATCCCACCATGGCAAATGGTGGAATTTGAATTCAATAAAATGTATCTGGAATTCCAAATCTACCGATGACCATGAAACCATTGCTGATTGTCGGAAAAACCCACCTATTTCACTAACGCTCTTTAGGGAAGGAAATCTGCCGCCCTTACCCAGTCTGGCCTACATGTGACTCCAGAGCCACAGCAATGTGGTTGACACATTAATTGCCCTTCAAGGGCAACTAGGGATGGGCAATAAATGCTGGCCGGCCAGCCAGTGGCACCCATGTCCCATCTGAATAAAATCATGATCAATGATCCTATACTTAGTTATCCTGTTGCTCGTTATGTATTTGTAAAACATCATTGGGTTTTCTTTCATTTTACTTGCTAATGTTTTTTCATACCCTGCCTTTGCTTTCCGAATTTCCCTTTTGATTGCAACCCTGCACGTCACGTTCTATACTCTATGCATTCTGTAGCATTGAGTTTTAATCTCCATAAATTTTCATTTTTTTGTCTAATCCTCTTTCAAATCCAGCAAGTCTAGATTTCAGAGTTCTACATTTTTTTCTTCTGGGAACATTTATTTTGAAGTCCTTCACCTTGAATGCCTCCCAATGAGCTGATACTGATTTACTTTCAAGTAGCTGTTTCCAGTCCACTTTTGCCAAATCACATTCCACCTAGGTTAAAAAATTTAACTTTTTGCTCTTCATTGATCTTTGTCCTTATCCATAAATACTCTAAACCGAACTTAATTATAAATCGCTACCACTGAAAAACTCTGCCACTGAAAACCCTACCATCTGCCCAGATTCATTTTCTAGAACTAAGCTGAAAACTTGCCCTCCCCACGTGGGCCTGGAATGCACTAGCTAAAAATGTTCCCTTGAAATGGTAAGAATTTGTTACCCTCCATACCTTTAACACTGATTTTATCCCAGTTAATATTAGTGGAGTTGAAGTATTCTATTCTGGCTCTTTTTGTTTTTGTTCTTCTCAGCAACTTGCTAACATATTTACCCTTCTGTCTCCCTCGGACTATTTCGATGTCACTGAGTGTAAACTCAGCAGTGTGATTTACCCTTTTTTGTTCCTGCATTCAACCCATGTGGCCTCATTTGATGCTCACTCTCATATCACCCATCCTTTCATCTGTAGTAGTTTCTTTAACCAATGTTGTGCCCCTCCAATTTATAATCCGGCCTGAAATCCCTGTAAATTCTGCAACTGAGAAGTGTTAAGCTTTTTAAGCCATATTTCAATGATAGCTATGATCTACTTCCAAGTGTCTATTTGTGCCCTCTGGCACAGATCTGGCTCTCATTCAACACAACTACTTATATTCATGTAACATCTCAACATAATAGAATGTATTCACTCACCTCCTTGCACTGACATGTATGCTACTGCTCACTGAACAGCTCCTTTTATTATTTTCTTTGTTTCTCCTCTCCGCCCCCCACCCCCCCCCCACCCTCCACTGTCACCGCCACCCCCCTTCCACTCTACTTTGAATTTCTTTTGAATCTGCTTAGGCTGTCATCTCACTGCTAAGCTACGTCTCTACAGCACTAGCAAACCTCCTGCCAAGGTATTGACCCGGCCCTCTTGAGGTACAACTCTTATTTGCACTGCTGTCACACCCTGCTTTCCCCAAAATCGGTCCCAATGTACTAGGAATCCAACTGATCCTTGATCTTAAGTTATAGGGATGTTATTGGAGCAGTTGCTCTAATTGATTTTATTGCTTCTGAATTGGGGAGGAAGAAATTAGTTTTTTTGCCTTCTGATTGCTATCCAGTGATCTTGAATGCCACTGACATATATGTGGATGTCAGGTGAAGACAGGATCAAAGCTGGGCTGTGATCTCCATTGTCCTTGACATGAATTGACAGCAAGTTATTCAAAAAATTCACATGATAAATGGCCACTTAAATTATGTATTGGAGAGCAAGTGGTGTGTATATAATTGTGCCACAGCAAGTAACTGGCATCTTCAGAAACTGAGTGGAGAAATTGGGGAGGAAGAAGGACAAACCAGAACTTCATATTGATAACAATATCCAAATGTTAAACCTATACCATTATCCATTACAATTCAGCTATTTTAGTCGGAGTCTTGACCTGAACTGTCGGCTGAAAAAGTGTCAAGTTGCAGGCTGAGTTGGGTATTACGCACAAGAAATGAGCAGCATCCAATAAGAGACTGAAATGAGGCATGTCACGCAACAGAGCATCCCCTTTGTATTAACTGTTAAAGCAAGTCAACCATAAGTAAGGAAAGGAGCCATGTTTTGTCCCAAACAAAATAATAATCATGTCTAATGAGACCTGCCCCCTCAAAAATGCTCTTAATCCAGCTTGCCAGAAGTACCAAAGCAAGGAAATACAGTTATCCCCCTCTTTTTTTCTGAAAGTGACCGACCTGGCAAAATAAGAAATGCAATACCAAAGCAAAATACTGCAGAAGCTGGAATTCTGAAATAAAAACAAAATGTTGGAAATACTCAGGAGGTCAGGTCGCACCTCCGGAGAGAACAACAGAGTTAGCATTTTAGGTCATTTTGGACTTTCATCCGAAGAGTTCTGTATGTGGAATGCCAGTTGCAGTTGTTGGCAAGTGATGGATGCCAGGCTGAAGAACTTTGTAGCACGTCAGTACAGGATTATAAAGTGACTTGCGCTTTAATATGTATATATCTTTGGTGTGTTAAATCTCTTTGCAGTCATGACACTTTTCTGAGTTTCGGTTGTAGGTGCAAAATGAGAGCTGTACAGCAAGCCCTCTCCAGGAACGAACCATCTTAACAAGAAAAGAGGGAGAATCTGCAAAAAGTATAAATGAGATGCTACTGAGTCGACTTTCCCGATATCGTGGCTCCCCTTCAGCTACATTGGCTGCTCTTACTGGCTCCACAATTACCAACACATTGAAGGAAGACCATTCTGGTAAGAAAAATATTTTTATTCCTGTGGGCTTAACATATTGTTTAGGTAACTGACCATGTTTCAGTTCAGCTGTTTCTTTAAATGTGGTATACAAGCCTCAAATCTACACGTTGATAAAGGTGTGAATTCCTTGTCTGGAAAGCGATTGATGTGGTAGTGTGGTGAATTTAATTATTTGGATTTGCATTTGAATCTAGCGATGATTGGCATGAATTACATCTCTTTTGAGGAATATGACAGTTTTGAAGTCGAGACATTCAGGGCAGTCTTAATCCAAATCTCTGAGCACCAGTGTACAGTACGAAACAGCTCCTAATTCGTTACTGAGTTCTAAATATCTGAGATGTAGAAAATAATGATGTCATATTTCAGTAAATTTAATGATCAGAATTTGGGCTTGAGGCACATTGAACAAAGCTTTATTTGATTTCAGTAGTTCAAAACCAGATATCAAATAGTTTGGGGTACCAAAGTGTTCAAATTATTCCAATCCCCTACATTCTTGGCCTCCGCTGAAAATAAAATTATAATAACAGGAAAGAATGGAAATAGAAGGAAGTGAATTAGTATTTGAATCATTTTGAATCTACTGTTCTGGTTGAACAAGATTTGTTATTATACGCAAAGTAGTTGAAAATCAACGTTTTGAAAATATACAGTAATTGAAATCAGACATGCTGATTCTGCTGTCTATGTCATTCAGTCATTTTTTTAAATTGTGAAGTCATAGAAAAATTAAATGATCATGAGCTTTCCCTGTTCATTCTGATTGGCGGTGGGGGGGTTTAAAAGAGCAAATTTATAGCAGAATAGTGTCTGATTTACAAATAGGCCTTTTGGTGCCAATATACAAACCAACCCACCTCAAGAACCTCTTTATAATTTTTCTAATTAGAAAAAAACATTGTTTCCATGGTGTTGGGTCAGGTTCATAGAATCCCTACAGTGCAGAAGGAGGCCATTCGGCCCATCGAGTCTGCACCGACACAATCCCACCCAGGCCCTACCCCCACATATTTACCCACTAATCCCTGTAACCTACGTATCTCAGAACTCTAAGGGGCAATTTTTAACCTGGCCAATCAACCTAACCCGCACATCTTTGGACTGTGGGAGGAAACCAGAGCACCCAGAGGAAACCCACGCAGACACGAGGAGAATGTGCAAACTCCACACAGACAGTGACCCGAGCCAGGAATCGAACCCAGGATCCTGGAGCTGTGAAGCAGCAGTGCTAACCACTGTGCTACCGTGCCGCCGGCTAACATGCCAAAGTTTTCAGATAAGATTAAGAACAAGTATGACAGAAAGTAACCAAGCTGTGGGCCATCAAAACAAGGTATTTTAAAATTGCTCCATATGAAATATTTTTCCTTGATTTTTTTTTTTAAACAACCCTATGTTTTCTCCCGCTGCTTGTCCTTTACTGGATGGTGCACACCATCGAGGGTTGCTAATCGGCTTGTAAGTAAATGCAGTTCCAGGGTGACCACCAAGAACGCAAATTAAGTTTCTTGATCAGAATTTCTTTTGAACCTGCGTCTCAACTCCCTCAGCTGTCATCAGGAGTGTTATTCAATGGAGGGTTTGATGGTTTTCTGATGCACCACTCTCTGCACGGCCTCAGAAATACAGTGATACTTCAGCAAAATTTATCAAATTCCCACCACTGTGCACACTTTTTTTTCTCTTTCCAAACTTGTTAAGGCACAGACACTTGAAGTGTTTCTGCTTTGGTACTGGGCTGAATTTTTATTTAAGTGCATTTGACAAGTGCAGATATTTTCTAATCTCTTATTCATTGGGTTTGTAGAGCACATTTCAATATTAAAATCCTCATGACTTGCAGTTACAATATTGAAATTTGTGGTCAATTTGAGAATATTACAAGCTAACAAAATGTTGGATTCCTTAAATGGGGTTTACAATCTTTCTAATTTGTATTTAGAAATATCATTTAAAATAAAAAGCCTTATCTTGAGATGGTTCAGAATACAAAATTTCATATTGGGGAAAAATTGTTTTCATTGAGTATTGTGCCTGGAATACATAAAATTGTTGAAGTATTTTCATAAGGAGAGAGGAAATCTTTGTTCGTACTGAAAAACATTAGGCACAGTTTTATTGTGGCATTCTTCCAAAAAGAAGGATATTAACACTCTCTATGCAAAACTTGCACAGCCTACAAATTGCATCCGACAAGTGCAAATTGTTGGTCACGCTGAGTATTATTTTGCCATTGCAGATTTTTAGAAGGGCAAGATAGCTAGGGAAGAAGAAGAGAATTTTGTGTTCCAAAGTACAGTGAATACTGTTGTCAGCACTTAGAACGTCCACCAAAAGCTCATTAGTTACTGTTATTTCAGTTGGTAAGGTCCCAGACATTCACAGAGGAATTCACATTAAGGCTGAGGATTTTGAGCTCGCTAATAAGTAGAAGTGTGTTTCTGGTAGATGTAAGCGGATTAAATATGCCACTTCCACTCTGCAAGAGATCATTGAGGATTAGTAGTATCTTTGGGATTACAGTAAACAGCCTTTCCAGAGCAACCTTCTCTCAGTTCTTAAAAAGGAAGATGTTGGTGGGGGGAGGTAGTGTTGAAGAAAGAATGCTGCTCATCATTTTGTATTTGAGCCTCAGCAGCATGTTTCTTCCTTCAGCTGGAGAATGTGGAGCTCTATATTCCTGTAATGAGTTCTGCTCTAACCAAAAGGATGTGTAATCAGAATGAGCTAGATAACATCTGGATCCTACTGCATCTGAACCACACATTTTTTTCAATGGGAGAGATATTAGAACCAGAAGTATGGAGGGTGCATGCTAGGAAGTAATGGTGGGAAAGATTGTGACGGTAAAATGGGGTATTGCCATGGAGCAGTCTGAAAATAAAACTGAGGATTTTTAGCTGATTCATTAAGAAAGCCAATGGGGGTTGATGTACAGGACCTGATGTGGAATAGAATACAAATGCAAGCGTCCTGCATGATTTGGAGTTTATGTATAATATATCTTGGGATAAGAGCATTGGAAAAATGGAATAACGCAGAAAATGTTGGAAATACTCAGGTCTGTGGAGAGAACAACAGTTAACATTTCAGACTGTGACTTTTTTCTGATGAAGGACTGGAGTTTTTTCAGCATTTCTGCCCTTCTTTCAGGTTTACAGAATCAGTATTTGGCTTTTAACTGGCAAAAATGGAATGAATGCTTCAATATGGACTTGCACTAGAACTCGACAGAATGGCTGTTGTCTTGCCAGTGAGTTCCAGATTACTGAGTACATCTTGCCCAACGGGCAGTTAGTTCTCATGGGAATGAAGATCATGAAAGGGAAGTGAAGTTGGCCTTTGAGGCAAATCGAATTAGCCTTGTTTACCCAGATCAAGAGTAGCATTTAGATGAAGAAGAGGAGAGGGCCAACAATGAGTGTTAATCACAAGAACCAGAACTGCAGTAACTAACCCAAGTTACTGAATACTTGGGAAAGTTCAGTAACAAGCTACCAATTTGTTTTCCTTCCGCTTCTGTGCATCAGCATTAGTTGAAGAATTCCTGCCACTGATTCTAGGCAGTGAAATTTGAAGCTGTAAAGGAAAGAATAAACCACGCGATGGTGGAAACAGCAGTAGGCAATAATCAAATTGATACTGCTTGTGCTCACAGTAGAATTGAGAATAATGAATCAATAAAATACTCTCAAGTCTTACCAGTCTCTCATTTCAGATCAATATGCTTACCTTCAGTTTCTCAGTTCAATTGTTCTAATTAAAGTAGCCATTTTGTAATGTATAATCAGGAGAAAAATGAGCCAGTTGTTTCTATAAGGCAAAAGATCTATTTACAGGCAAAAGATCATTTGTTTGAATGTGAGGAAAAGTTGCACTTTGTGAGCACTTGTCTTACAAGCATTTCTTAAGACCATAAGAAATAGGAACAGGAGTAGGCAGTTTGGCGCCTCAATCCTGCTCCGCCATTCAATAGAAACATGACTGACCCAACATTCCTCACGTCCACTCCCCCCCCCCCGAGAGAAGAAATTCCTCCTCATCTCAGTCGTAACTTGGCACCCATTCACTTTGAGACTATGCGCTCTAGTCCCGGACTCTCCCCTGAGGGGAAACATCCTCTCAGCATTTCCCTGTCAAGCCCCTTAAGAATCCTATATGTTTCAATGAGATCACCTCTCATTCTTCTAAATTCCAATGAATAGAGTCCCAACCTGTTTAACTTTTGCTCATAAGGCAATCTCTCCACACCAGGGATCTTCCCAGTGAACCTTCTCTGAACTGTCTCCAATGAAATAATTTCTTTCCTTAAAGGGACCAGAACTGCTCACAGTACTCCAAATGTGGTCTCACCAGTATTTTGTACAGTTCAAAAGCTTCCCTACTTTTATACTCCAACCTCCTTGAAATAAGGGCCAACATGCCATTAACCTTCCTGATTACCTGCTGCACCTATGTGCTAGCTTTGTGTTTTGTGCACAAGTACCGCCAAGTGTCTTTGCATCACAGCTTTCTGCAGTTTTCTCCATTTAAATAATACTCTGTTCTTATGTTCTCCCTTCCAAAGAGAACATTATCCCACATTATCCTCTATTTGCCAACTTTTTGCCCACTCACTTAACCTATCAATATCTCTTTATAAACTGTATCCCTCTTGCAACTTGCCTTTCCACCTATTTTCATTTTGTCTGCAATTTTGACGACAGTATATTTGCTTCCTTCCTCCAAGTCCTTAATATATATTGTAAACAGTTGCGGCCCCAGCACTGACCCTATGGAGCCCCACTGGTTACAGGTCGCTAACCTGGAAAAGAATCCCTTATTCTCACTCTGTTTTCTTCACTTTAGCCAATTCTCTATCCATGCCAGTATACTACCTCCAACATCATGGGGTATTATCTTATGACTTAACCTTTGGTGAGGTACTGTGTCAAACACCTTCTGGAAGTCCAAATGGAACACATCTACCTTTCTGTTCACTCTGGTTGAAACTTCCTCAAAAAACTAATAATTCTTCTGGCAAATGCTGAAACTATAATTGAAGACAAGACCTCAAGTGCGCCATCATTTTTAGTAATTATTTTGTGTTTATTAGAGTTGTTGCTTTTATCCTCATCACAGCTTCTTATGTTGCTTTTAAATGTGAATTAGTTAGTAACTTTCATGTAAAAGCCAATCAGGGTTATCATTGCAATGAAGTAGTATTATTTCTAGATGGTTAAAAACAATGTCACTGTTTGGCACGTTCATAGCTTGAAAAGTTAATCGTGTTTGCCTAATAATTAACCACAGAAGGGGAAAGGAGCTGACTCATCTGTAGGTTTGGTATCAAGAAAGATCTGACACCCCAAGAATCTAAAAGAAAGGGATGAACGGAGCAGGCAAACATGTTGCTGTTGCCTTAATGAGGTAGTTGGAGTAATTTTTATACCCTTGCCCCCTAGGAATTTCTTGTTATTTGGGAGTATCTAAACAGTGTGGGGTTGATGATTCATGCAAGTGCGATATTGTAACACGTGTGATTTCTTGCTTCATCAGAGGCCTTATCAGGTCATCAAAGATGGTCGTGCAGTGATCATTAAGGCTATGACAAATTTCTTGTTTGGAAGTTGCGTATCTGTACCAAATTGCTGATTTGGTTGGAAGGCTGAGGATACATTTTAGGATGTTCTGGATCTAGGGTTTAGTTTTTCAAGGCATTTAATCTGGCTGAAAATGTGAATCTTGTGACATTGAGTTTTCGTGGTTATCTGGCACTTTCTCATCACCTGAATTCCCCTGTATCAAGATACTGTTGTCCTCGGGTAGGCTTCATTCATGTAGGTGGCATTTCATGCAGAACATTGAGGCCAAAGAATTCTGGAGTTTGGCACATATGTTGGTTGGCTTCTATTTTGTAGACTCCTGATCTCAGAAAACAAAATAACCTAGGCAACTGGAGTTTTCTTGCATCATCTTATCCTGGAGCCTGTATAAACTGTAAATTGGTGACATATGTGGAAAATTTTAAGGTATTAGATTGAGAGGTTTGGTTTTTATTATTGTTGCCTAGATTAGTTTAAATATTTAGTAAACATCTGGTTAAATTCTGATTAGTTTAGTCTTAACTTTCAGCTGATGACAATCATATGTTTAGCTAACAGTTATCTTTTGAAGAAACTGAATTGACTCATTGTTAAGCTTTATTTTCTTCCTTGGAGAAAGGCATTGAATGTGAGCAAAATGTGACTTTTTTCTTTTACCCAAATTTAGCAGCAAATACAAGCTGTGGCTTACCCTTGAAGACTTTAAGGAAGACCCCGATGTATACATGTGGGACTTACCTGGTTATGCTTAGTGCACCACCAGGAGGGTCTGGGAGTTCTGCAACACGCTCCCTGTTTGGTGGCACGAGTGGATTGTCCTCTTTAAAAGGTCAGTTGTGATTTTAAAACCCCTATTTACCTCAGTGTATGGATGCTGAAGCCCTGTCTGATTTTTGCTAGCTGTATTAAATATGTGATGCAGTATTGCATCAACATGCATGGTACCAACATGCAAGACTATTGGTTGGTACCTGTATACTTCAGTGTTGCCCCAGTTTACTTGTGTGATGCTTTAAGTTCCTGTCCCCATTACCATAACTATTCACAGACTTCTAAGCGTTAGATCTTCTGTTTAGTATTATTTGCCTAAAAGTGTTATTTTGACACAGTCAGAAGTTTAGGAGGACACAGTGTGCCTCTGAGATGTTTAGTTTGAGTCATCAAAAAATCATGTATCTGACTTTGAGGTTCAATGGGATCCTTTCCAGTAAGGCACAGAGGACTTTAACTGCTTTAATATATTCCATACCCTAAGTGCATGACCAGTTGGCAGCTATTGAAGTTTTAGTAATAACAGAAAATGTGGAAGATACTCCATATTGGGCAACATCTGTGGAGAGATTAAAACAAGAGTTAATATTTTAGGTCAATTGGTCTTTGATCAGAACTGAAAAACACCAGGCTGGTCTTTGTTTGTCATTTTAATTTTGATTTTTGTCATTGGCACCCTCCACTGTTCTGATAAAATTTGATGGTAACTGAAGGAACAAGCCTCATCTTTTGGACTTGAGTCGAATAATTTGAGGTCAAATGATTCGAAATCCTAACGATTGTTCCATTTTTTCGTGGAGCAGCTGTGATGTATTCTCCTTTTGCCTTCTTTTGACCCTCTGTTTTTTTTTATTTACTTGTCCTATTTCCAACCCTTTTGACTTGCACCATCATCCCTTTTGTCATTTACGTTCTATCCAATCAAATCTTTTCAACAACAAAAGCAGAAAAATGTTGGAAAAATCTCAGCAGATCTGACAGCATTTGTGGAGAGAGTGTAGAGCCAACGTTTCAAGTCTAGAATCATAGAAACCCTACAGTACAGAAAGAGGCCATTCGACCCATCGAGTCTGCACCGACCACAATCCCACCCAGGTCCTACCCCGATATACCTACACATTTACCCACTAATCACTCTAACCTACGCATCTCAAGACTCTAATGGGCAATTTTTAGCGTGGCCAATCAACCTAACCCGCGCATCTTTGGACTGTGGGAGGAAACTGGAGCACCCGGAGGAAACCCACACAGACACGAGGAGAATGTGCAAACTCCACACAGACAGTGACCCAAGCCGGGAATCGAACCCAGGTCCCTGGAGCTGTGAAGCAGCAGTGCTAACCACTGTGCTACCATGCCGCCCAAAGTCTAGATGACCCATTGTCAGAGCAGAAGGCTGAGAAGGTGTTGAAAGTGTCCATTAAGTGATCAGAATGCGTGAATGGCAAAACAAAGGTACAGCTTGGTAAAGGACTGCCTGAGGAATGTGGCAGTTGGCCTGAAGATGGGCGGGAGCAGAGAAAAAGGAAAGCGATTGAAAAAAGAGAATGAGATGAAATGAAATAAAATAAATAGAAATGGGGTGGAGGGGAGAGTTCATGCTCTGAAGTGGATGAACTCGGTCAGTCCAGAAGGCTGTAAAATGTCTAATCGGAAGATGAGGTGCTGTTCCGCCAGTTTGCGTTGGGGTTCGCTAGAACATTGCAAAAGGCCAAGGTCAGATCTGTGGGCAGGAGAGAAGGGTGGTGTGTTGAACTGGCATGGTGATTTTTTCAAGTTCTGTTGAAAAGACATCGACCTGAAACATCACTCTATTTCTCCCTTTGCAGATGCTGCCTGACTAGTGTTGCCAGGATTTTTTGTTCTGTTTTCAGATTTCCAGCATGTGCAGTATTTTGTTTTTGCGCCAGTGCATTAATAGTTTACATTGAGTACGCATATCAAAAATGATGTATGTAAGAAGCGAAAGTATTTCTGGCATAATGCTTAATGAAGTAAGTTGAAATAATGGGATTATTGTGCATATTTGGACATCAACTGCCATTGTTTAATGTGTTACAACAGTAGCTTTCTATTGCTTACCTGTACATATACGAAATGAAAATTGTTTGAATATTTTAGCAGTAATGTATGTCCAGAGATTTACAACATTAATCTCAGACAAAACCAGGGTCCAGAAAGCAACAGCAGGACACTGCAAAATAATTGAATGTTGGAGGTTAGTGGTTGGAAAATCTGAATTTGACCATGCAAGGAAAAAGCATTGAGCCGAGATGGAGGTACTTTGTTATGGAAAATAAAAGAAGGGAAATGGATTGATTGAATCTTGAGGTGCACTTTTGTACAATCTCAAGCTGACCATAAAGCTGTAGTCCAGAGAAAGGAATGTGTTCCAGGGAGAGGTAAAATTTATTAACGAGAATAAATTATTAAGTAAACTGAATTTAGGGAGGTGTTCTTTATACCTTGTATTATGGCCTTTGTATTGAAGAGGTGAATGATGTCCTTTGTGTCTTTCCCAATATTTTCAACGAAACTGTGGAGCGTGAACTTTAACCAGCGGGAGGCTAACAGTTCTTGCATTGTACTTTACTAACGATGAATATTGTCCAGAATGACGACAGTGTGTGGTCAAATGCTGATGTTGTATTTGTTGCAATCTAGTCAATGACATTTCAATAAAATGTAATGTGAGGATTTATAGTTGTACATTAGATATTTTAAAGATTTCAGTAGACCTTCCAAGGAAGACAATGAAGCAATGAGTAATAAATGTTGGTAGCTTTTTGCTCTCACTATAATTTGCTGTGTCTTTCTGTTCAGTCCTGTCGTCTAGCCTGGTGTTTAATGTCTCAGATGGCCAATTTAGCAGCCGAGCTGACCTGATCGATGCAGCTGGTAGCTCCCTCGGGCGGGGTGCTCTGGTTCCAGGACTGGGTAAGGACAATATATTGCATGTAAATTGATTGAAGCAATATTGTAAATCTTTTTATGTTAAAAGTAGGTTGTAAACCTGTTTGACTATTACTGTAAAGTAACTTGTATGTTAACTGCTTTGAAAATGTTGAACACAATCAAGCACTTCAGAGGTTGCTGAAAGATTTGAAATCTAGATTCTGCGAACCAACATTTATCAGATTCTTTCCACCATTTACAATGTTCACTGTTTTCTGTTGCTAGACTAAACATAAAAGCCAGGATGGCTATATTGTTCCAAAGTAGAAGAATATAAATATAATATATAAAAGCAGCTATAAATGTAAGTCTGTCTTTGTAATAAACAAAAGGTGTTATCCTCTTTCACTGAGCAGTGCCATTGTGACATTACTCCCACTATCCCTTCTCTATAGCAGTAATAATGGCTACACGTGGGAGTGGTACTTCATCTTTTCTAAGTTTCATGTTAGGAAACTTGGGCAGTTTGCTGATTTCTGTCCCAACATAAGTTAACGGAGTTGGCCACAGAGGTTCTATTTGAATGGTGTACCAAGTTGCAGTAGTTTTTTTCTTGCCTGGGGCAAACAAACTTAGCTGACAGTATGAATTGGCAGTTTCAGTTGGATTTTGTTCAACATCAACATTCCACTATAACCTTGCTTAATGTTTGTTGAGTAAAATTAAATTGAGTGAAGTACATTTTGAAAGTTACTCTCACTCTGCTTCCATCTGCTTTCAGGTGGAGCATTCCAAATAATAAATTTCTACATTAAAAAAAAATCTTACCCTTTCCTTGGTTCTTTTGCCAATCTTAAATCTGTACTTTCTGATTACAAGGCAGTGAAAACATGGAAATAGGGTGGCATGGTGGCGCAGTGGTTTGCACTGCTGCCTCATAGCGCCAAGGGCCCAGATTCAATCTTTGCACATCTCTACTGCAGGAAAGGAAGATTCTGATGTGGATGTCACCAGATTTGCTGTTTCGTGTAGCCAACTATTAACCACAGGAGTATTGGCAGAGGTCTGAAATCTGACCTCCTTGGAAACAGAGATTTGGATCATGGAAGTGGGAGAAAACAGGCTGAGCCCCCTTTGTTGGAGGGTAACAGAAAATGTTGGCAAGACTTATTGTGGCAGACTTGAGTGTAATTGCACAGTGCCTAGTTCTTTGTTGCTTTATATTATACCAGTTTACCTTTTAAAAATCTCCAATGTAGGTTTATATTCCACCTCAGTAACTTGCACCTTAATGATTTATTTTCTGCATTAGGAGCGTGCTATGATGCTGTGAACAATATGATTTGGACATGTTCTAGTGACTACATGGATCAGTGGTGTAATCCTGGTAACCAGGCCTTCCATCATGTCTGTCAAAGACTGGGTGTTAGCCACATCATCCCTGAACCAAAAGGTTAGTGCTGTTTGGCTTGTATATTAATTTGCACTGCTGATTTAATATTGATTGATGCCATCGCGTGTTTTTATTTTGTTGGTGCTATTGACTTTCTTCTCTCCCTCTAATCTGTTGACCTTCCTTTTCTGAAAGGTACTGAATCATACTCTGTATAATTCCATAGTGCTCTGGCAAAATCATAGTCGCTCGTTCAGATAACTATTTTTCATGTGCTAGCTAACAGAGTGTGCCAACAGACATTTGAATTTAGAGCTCAGCATTCACATACTCTTTTTAGTAAGGATAATGATAGTAGATGGTAGGTCTCACCTTATTCCTCCTGGCAACCCACAAGTTCAGGAGTGCTAAAATCAATTCAACTTCTGACCCAAGTTCTATCTGTGATCAGATAACTACGCACCAACTGGAGAGTGAAATAATGCTGCAAGTGCATGAAAACTGAAAACCAGGACTTCTGAAGTGATTTCAAAGCTGCAATTTTATCTTTAAGTTCAGAATTGAGTCTCTTCAGTTTCACCTGATCTTTGTGTTTTCCTTGAGATTGTCTAAATCTATCAATATCGCTTCTTTGAGATAGATACACGTGTATACATGCAATGTTACATGTGGAGCACTTCCAAAACTGCTTGAAAAGAAACAATTTTTGATTTGTAGCATGCAAAGTGCATTTAGACTTGTTTGTTGTGCATAACAATACACTGTATTTCCGTAGAGCCACCAAATATCAAAATACCTTTTATGTTGGATTTTTAATCACTCAAACTGGTGGTAATGTCCTTAAATTATTTATAGCAAACTTACTTATATATTTATGCATTGTCTGTGACCAGAGGTTATTGCTTTTTAAAATTCTTATTGACTGTGTTCTTATGTTTTAGATGGATCTGTGTCAACCAGTGATGTCATTAACCAACTCTTGCATCATGTGGGGGCAATGTGCATTCATCAGCTTAATTTGTTAACTGCCAGTGCTAATTTACCGATCTCAAACTTCCTGGGAAAGCAACACCCCATTGAAGCGCAACACCTTAGCAGTATCTGTGACATCATGGAGAAGGCCATGGCAAGCAAGGACACGTGCATTATACGCTGTATTCTTATTGTTTTTCAGGTACAGTGTACCAGTGCATTTACACTTTGACCTTGTTTCTACAGACTTTGTTTTGGTGCAAAATGCTGACTTGGGACTGTGCAGCCTTAGTTAAAGATTTATCTTTCAAGTGTTGCACTTGGAATGCTAATCTGTACAAGGCTGCAGAAAGAAGTGAAGAAATGGCACCCAACTTTAATCTAGGCACAGCACTGCCCACTTTATGCAGCAGTTTAAATTAGACTTAAATCACTTCAATTGGTAACTGAGGTATCTGTTAGACTTGGAGATCTGCTGACGATTAAATTGGTTAAATTTCTGGCAGTGCTCGCAGGAACTATGTGACTAAGTGTCATGAGATTGACATCATTATTTTATCTGCACCCGCTCTGTATTAACTAATATACAAAAAAGTTTCAATAGCCTCAATTCAACAGTTCCTACCTGAATCCAAAATACTAAACTGCTCTTGCATTCAAAATGATTCTCAAGAGAAATTCAATTATTTTGGCATAACATCCCATCAATGAAACTTTTTGACCAAAGGAAGCAAGGTTTTGTGAACTGAAGTTGAGGACAGATTCTTTTTAAAAGAATATATTACTGTTCAGACTTCTGTGATTTTGCACAATGGGGATTGAGCATTTCTTATCTAGACAGCCATATGAACGGAGTGGGAATGGAGGGATACAAAAGAATGGTCTAGTTTGGACCAGGGAGCGGCGCAGGCTTGGAGGGCCGAAGGGCCTGTTCCTGTGCTGTATTGTTCTTTGTATAAGTAGGTTTAGGATGAATTGGTGTTCGGGCTGTGATAATTAAAGGAGAGTCTGCAAATGTGATTCACTTTCCATTTTTCAAGTTGTAAATTATGTCCTCAATCCACATTTATGAAGAAATCCTCCACATAAACATGCTATGCCGTACTTCTACCCCTCCAATCCTTGTCCTGCCCCTTCCTGGTTACTCGCCCCCTTCCTCAAATGAGCCCCTTCAGTCCAAGTTCTGTCCTTTCCTACTTCACTGAGCTCTACCTTGCTGCATTTTCTGCACTCTACATCTTGCCTTCACGAAGTTTCCTTCTGCTCCCAATCAACTTTAATTCATCCAACTCAGAAGTGATTCAAGACATTTTGCTTTGTTAAAAAGTTAAACAAACAAAAACCTTTTTAGTTATTTGTCGAAGAAAATTAGACCCATTGCTTTGAACATTATACTGGAATCTTGATTTAGAACAGTAGATTTTTTTGGGTAAGGCTGCCGAGGGATATGGAGCAAAGTTGGGTAAATGGAGTTGAGATCCAAATCAGCTATGATGGAATTGAATGGCAGAATGGGTTTGAGGGGCTGAAATGCTTACCCTTGTCCCTACATCAAAGGAAATAGAAAGTGGTGGCAATGTCGTGTCTTCGCTGCCAGATGAGTGTAATTACAGCAAAAAATGTAAGTGGTTCTATTAAAGATGCAAACATAGGAATTTTAAAGTAGGAAGAGATAATAGGAAGCATTTGCAGACATATCTAAAATGTTCCATTTTTTTCAGCATGACATTAATTTTGTCGAGAGAGCACACTGAAGGAGATTGCAATACTTTTTTTGCCTTAAAATTTATAAGGGCTTTTAGAATATGGTATAAAAATGAAATAACACCTGGGCTAGTCTGATTTATAATGGTACTCCAATTTTTTGTTTGTAGGTAATATTCAAATTTTTCTTCAACCCGCAAACAGAGCGAAACCGTGAGATTGTGCGTCGGTCTGAACTACTGCTCTGGCAACTTTTAAAGACTCCTGTTGATGAAATTGGCAAAGAGATTCAGAGGGAGGTGTGTTTGGCTATTAGGTAAGTAAATAATTCAGCAAGGCATCTACTGATATTTTAAAATTACTCACTTCAGTGTTAAAATCTGATTCAGTGACAATTTTTAGATGTTCATTGCTGGGAGCTTAATTTAATTTGAGAAAATCTGTGATTGGGAAGGTAATTAATTAACTTGAGTATTGTGCAGCTCTTGAATCTTGTAGTAAAGGGAGTTTGTGCTTGTAGGCCCAAAAAAATAATTTTGGTGAGTGGGAAGAATGGCTATTTGGGTAGGGTACTCTTGCTTTCTGTCACGTCAGCCAAGGAGTCACATCCAATTTCAATTGTGAATTATTTTGCTTGGTGAGGGCTCTGGGAGGCTAAAGTGGAAACTTGCGCCTTAGAATATAAATTAATTTTAAAGGGTATGCTGTTTTCAGGTGGAATTACCAATGGAAAGATTAAAAATTGGCATTAGCCCCTCTGTTAAAGGGAAAGAAGTCTCATGCTTCCGTTCCCAATGGCTGGTTTGTAACATTAGGGAAAAGATTGTACACAGCTGTGCTGCCTAGTTCATTCATGTTCACTATCTAAGCTCACATGAATGGTAATTACTTGAGTGAGGCACTGTGGAGAGCAGCATACCCAGGACACACATCTCATGGGTGTGAAGCCAGAGAACTACTGGTGTTCATGATATAATGGATGGAATTTTCCCATTTTTCAGCACAGCAGGCAGGGGGAATGGTGTGGAAACCATTGGCCCCAACAGCGACTTTCTCAACCATATCCTTCGGCTGATAGCTGTAAAAACGAAAGTGAAGGGTTGGGGTCCTGTCACAATGCTGGTGGAGCGAGCCTGCCCTGATACGAAATATTAAGAATAGACCCCACCCTCCCCGCATCGCTGCCTGAGCTGAGCAGTGACCAGGTGTAACCTTCAGGCAGGCACAATTGCAACAGGAAATCCCACTGGCATAAATCAGGTTTTGGGCCTCTCCTGGGAGTTTCTGCTCCTGAAAGCGGGAGCGATAATTCTCCCTCAATTAATCTAAAAGTTTGTCCCTGAAATGAGGTAATAAAGAGTTGTTAGTACTCAAAGCAAATACTGAATATTAGAGTCTGGGATTTTAAGGGAGAAGGAACAAAAAAAGGGTGGTTGAGGAGAAGCAGGCAACTCCACCTCTAAATAAGTTCCCTGATTCTTTGCCATAAACCAATAAATTGATTTCCTGTATAATTACATGACTGAAAGGCTTTCTTGTGTTTTGTTGCTGACCCAGTGAAGAAAAATCTGATTCAACCAGCAAGTGTTTTTGTTTGTTCGTTCTTCATGAAATGTGGGTGTTACTGCCGAGGCTAACATTTTATCACCCACCTCTAATTGTCCTCGAGAAGCGGTGATGAGCCCCTTTCTTGAACCACTCCAATCAATGTGTGGTAGGGAGTTCCAGGATTTTAATCCAGACATGATAAAGGAATGATAACAAAAGTCAAAATTGGTGTGATTTAGTGGGGATTATGGAGGTGGTGGTTGGTGGTGCTCCCATATGCCTGCTGCCCTTGCCCTTCAAGACAGTAGAGGTCATGCTAAGTGCTCCTGTACTTGACCTTTCCAGCTCCAATTTATTTATTAGGGAAGTTTTATTATACCTTTGACATTTGCCTCCAAGACTGTACCATAGATGCCATTAATTTACTTGGCAGGAAGCCAAAAATTAACATCGTTCGAAGGCTGTCTGAAAACTTGAGGCGGCAATTGTTTGCTGCATGCCCTTAATTTTTTTTAAGTGCCATCTTCTGCAAAACAATGTTAATGTGAGAGATTTGTTCCTACACAAAAAATTTAACAGAGAGCTATGAGAGTCGTGGTTGGTTAGGATAGTTCCTGTAACAATCAGATGGTCTTTTATGCTCCTTCAAATTCCTATCTTTCATGATCTTATTACCATTGGAGCATGGTAATTTAAAAATTATAGTTTGCATTAGATTTCTGTTGCATCAGTTATTGGAGAGGCAGGTAGGCTGACCTAAAGGACAAACAGATTTGATGAATAAAGTCACAATGAGGTATTGAAATCAGTGTTTGTTTTAATAACAACACGATTAAATCCAATTATGTCCCTCAATATTGTGTGCACACTGCCTGGCAAGGTCACTGGACAGCTATCTGGAGGGAGAATCCCAGTCAGTTTTTCATTCAATTCCCTTGGATGCTGTGGTTAATTGTAATGCCTGTGTAGAGTTCAAACTTGGAACCAAAGTTTTAAAATTCATTTATGAGATGTGGGCATCACTGTCTAGGCCAGCATTTATTGTTCATCCCTAGTTGCCCCTGAGAAGGTGTTGGTGAGTTGCTTTCTTGAACCACTGCAGTCCCTGAGCTGTTAGGAGATTCCAGGATTTTGACCCTGCGACAGTGAAGGAATGGTGATATATTTCCAAGTCAGAATGGTGAGTGTTCCCAGGTAGCTGCTGCCCTGTCCTTCTAGATGGTAGTGGCCATGGGTTTGGGAGGTGCCACCTTGGTAAGTCATTTTGGTACACACTGCTGCCACTGTATTTTGGTGGAGGGATTGAATGTTTGTGGAAGAACAATTAAGCGGATTGTTTTGTTCAGGATGATGTTGAGGAGCTTTAGTGTTGTTGGAGTTGCACTCATTCAGGCAAATGGAGAATATTCCATCACACTGCTGACTTGAACCTTTGGGAAGTCAGCAGGATTCCTAGGTTTTGCACCAGCTCTAGTAGCCACAGTATTTATATGGCTAGTCCAATCCGTTTCTGGTCAATGATAGTGGGGATTCAGCATGGTAATGCCATTGAATGTCAAGGGTAACGGTTAGATTCTCTTTTATTGCAGATGGTAATTGCCTGGCACTTATGTTGCAGGAATGTTGCTTGCCACTTGTTAGTCTAAACCTAGATATTGTCCAGGTCTTGCTGCATTTAGACATGGACAGCCTCAATACCTGAGGAGTCATGAATGCTGCTGAACATTGTGCAGTCATCAACGAACATTCCTCCTAGACCTTGGTGGAAGGAAGGTTATTGATGAAGCAGCTGAAGATGGTTATGCCTAGGACACTACCCTGAGGAACTCCTGCAGTGATGCCCTAGAGCTGTGACCTCCAGCCACCATAACCATCTTCCTTTGTGCCAGGTGACTCCAACCAGCAGAGGGTTTCCCCGATTTCCATTGACTCCAGTTTTGCTAGGGCTCTTTGATGCCATACTTAGCCAAATGCTGCTTTGATGTCAAGGGCAGTGACATTCACCTCCCCTCTGGAGGCCAGCTCTTTTGTTCATGTTTGAACCAAGACTGTAATGTGGTCGGTAGTTGTTGAATTGACCACCAGCATTCATGGCTGTATGTGGGAGGAGTGCAGAGCTTAGATCTGATCTGTTATTTCTGTGTATTACTTGCTGTTTTTGCTGTTTGGCACTCTAGTCCTGTGTTGTAGCGTCACCAGGTTGACACTCATTTTTAGGTCTGCCTGGTGTTGCTCCCGCATACCCTCCTGCACACTTCAGAGTTCATTCCCTGGCATGATGGGAGAGTGGGGGATATGCCAGGACATGATGTTACAGATTGTGATTGAGTACAATTCTGCTGTGGCTGATGGCCCACAGCGCCTTTAGGACCAGGCCAGCTTGTTCTATGGTGGTACTACTGAACCACTCTTGATGCTGGACATTCAAGTCCCCAAACCAGAGTAACTTTTGCACCCTTGCCACCCTCAATGCTTCCTCCAAGCGGTGTTCAACATGGAGGAGTACTGATTCATCAGCTGAAGAGGGACGGTCTGTGATAATCAGAAGGTTTCCTTGCCCATATTTGCCCTGATGCCATGAGACTTTGAGGTCCAGAGTTGGTGTTGAGCACTCCCTGGCAACTTCCTCCCATCACCTCTGCTGGAATGGTGATGGTGGTATCTGGGACTATATGTAAGTTATGATTCCATGAGTATGACTATATCAAGCTACTGTTTGCGAGACAACACCCAATTTTGGGATATGTCCACAGCTGTTAGGAAGGAGAACTTTGCAGAGTAGACAGGGCTGAGTTTGATGTCATTTTGAGTGCATAAGTGAATGCCGAATGCTCTGTCCAGTTTGATACAACGGAATGGCTTGCTAGGCCATCTTAGAGAGCGTTTTAAGAGTCAATCATTTTGCTTTGGGCCAGGGGTCGTGTGGGTCAGACCAGGTAAGAACAACAGATTTCTTTCCCTAAAAGACCAGATGGGTTTTTATGGCAACCAATAGTGATCTTAATTACAAAACCCAGGCCCCCAGAGCATTATTCTGGGTCTTTGGATTACTAGTCCAGTGACTCTACCCCTGCGCCACCACCTCCCCTTGACGCTGTAGCTTTCTGTGTATGTTTCTTAACCAATTGAGCAATGTGGAATTATTAAGAACTTGAAGAACGTCTCATTTGTTTGGAAGTCTGGTCTGGTCTGTGGTTAGCACTACTGCCTCAGTGCCAGGGACCTGGTTCGATTCCCAGCTTGGGTCATTGTCTGTCTGGAGTTTGCACATTCTCCCCGTGTCTGCGTGGGTTTCCTCCGGGTGCTTCGGTTTCCTCCCACAGTCCAAAGATGTGCTGGTTAAGTGGATTGGCCATGCCCCTTAGTCTCAGGGGGACTGGCTAGGGTAAATGCATGTGGTTATGGGGATAGGTCCTGGGTGGAATTGTGATCGGTGCAGACACAATGGGCCGAATGGCCGCCTCCTGCACTATAAGATTCTATGATGATTTTAGTCATTGAGGATTGTGGCATAAATCTATGACAAGTACATCTTCTGCATATTTTGTCTGCTCTGATGACAGTATCTCATTAAATTAAATTGATCAAAGCTGCATATCGCACTATGAATGCTGTGGAAATTTGCTTGAAATGAGCCTCTGTAAAATTAGAGAATGTTGATTTTGGGTATTTAGAAAAACAAATGCCTGCAGACCAGTACTTCCCGCATCTGTCTTTTGGCTAATTTCATTGCTGCACAGCATGCTGTTATTTCTACCCATCTGCTAGCAGAAACAACAGACTAGAGACATGTAGCCAGTTCATGTGTTCTCTGGCAAAATTTCCTCTCCAACCTGTCATTTAAGGTCAGGCAACACCTAAGAGGCCCTAAGATACTCATGAGATATCACCCAAAAATTATTTACATTACTTGATGTGCCATGATTACTTAATTTTCCAGCAATCCATCTGACGAATTCTTACAGCACTAAGTCTTCGTGACCACCTCCTGAGTGCTATTTCCCAGGTCAGTCAACCTCATGGATAGAGAAAAGTTCCAGGCAATCATTGTTTCCTTTGCTTCATAGAAATCATAGAAATCATAGAAACCCTACAGTACAGAAAGAGGCCATTCGGCCCATCGAGTCTGCACCGACCACAATCCCACCCAGGCCCTACCCCCATATCCCTACATATTTACCCACTAATCCCTCTAACCTACGCATCTCAGGACACCAAGGGCAATTTTTTAAACATGGCCAATCAACCTAACCCACACATCTTTGGACTGTGGGAGGAAACCGGAGCACCCGGAGGAAACCCACGCAGACACGAGGAGAATGTGCAAACTCCACACAGACAGTGACCCAAGCCGGCAATCGAACCCAGGTCCCTGGAGCTGTGAAGCAGCAGTGCTAACCACTGTGCTACCGTGCCGCCCTTCAATTTGCTTCTTCAATTTGCATGGCAATTCCTTGTATCTTGACACCATCATGTCAAATGTACTATTTACATGCAATCTGTAAATGCCTTTAATAAGCATAACTACCTGGATCCGATCCCCTCTACATCTTAAAGTACAAATTCAATCTATTAAAGCTGTCCTCATAGCTCAATTGTCTGGCAATTACTTATTTTTACCTTTCTGTATTATCTTCAGAATCATAAAATTCTTTCTGGAAGGGCCAGAATTGAACATGTTGCTCAAAGTGAGGTTGGGCTTTTGTAACCATTGTTGTGGTCCTAGTTTAGTAATGAATTTTGGAGGCAAAGCAACAAAGATCAGAAACTTCTTTGCTTAAGCCATGACTTTCATACTGAGAATTGGAAGGAAAAGATAATGTAGTGGCTGTGTTGCTTTCAACATAATTACCTTCTCTGAGTCAATCCAATTTAAATATTTAATCGCACATGCTTTTTAGTGTTTATTTATAAACGTTTTTTTTAATGGAGCATCTTCTGCATATTTTCCCCCTTGGGTATATTTTCCTCTTATCTGTTTAGCTGGATACCCTAAAGCCATTTGTTTCCAAGCCTTCAGAATGACCTTTATGATTGCCTGTTAGAATTTGAAAACTGTCCAGCATAAGTTCCTCCTTCCTCCCATCCCACTTACTTTGCTGGATAATCTCTGCCTCTTCACTCACTACGGGGATAATCTCTGCCTCTTCGCTCACTACGGGGAAACCTATGTCTATCACAGCTCCATGGCACTGATCATTAGATGGGGCAGCACTCCTGATTTAAAGAATTTTAATTTAGCCACCTTGTCACTCATAAAAAGAAACACAGGGAACAGATGGATAGATGTAAGTGTGTTTATTAACATTGATTTAAACAGCAAGTTATCTTTTCACAAAAAAATGTTGCATCATAGTCCTGAAAAGGAAGACTGGAACTTCTTATGACCTCGGGATATCCCAAAGTACTTTACAGCCAGTCAAGAACTTTTGAAGTATTGTCACTGTTGTGATGTATGAAACAGCAGCCAAACTTGTGCAAAGCCAAGTCCCACAAAAGCAATGCATCATACCCAGGTAATTGGTTTTACAAATGTGAACGGATATGTATTGATCAGGGCACCAAAGAACTGTGCTGCCTGAGAGAGCAGAAGTTTCAGTTTAATGTCTGATCCAAATGACACACCTCTGACAGTGCAAGACTCAGTACTGCTCTGGAGTGTTGGCTTTGACTTTGTGCCCAAAGATTTGAACCAAGACCTGACTTACAAGGAAGAGTGCTTCTGTAGAGCCATAGCTAATGCTTAATATACACTTTCTTTACCTGCAGCTCGGGTCTTCATACACTGTATCTTGGAGAGCAGGAACTGAATAATCTACTGAAACTGGTATTAACTGAAGGTAAGTGATTTTTTTAGTGAAGCTTACATTCCTCAGGATGAGGTACAGAGAAGATTTTTCCCCCACTATTAATTAGAATCATGATGTAAGCATTTGTTTAGAGTTTTTCCTGGTCTTGCATGTTTTCCCATTCCCTTTTTATTTCATCTCCCTATGATATGCACCAGTTTCCAGTGAGTGGACCAACAGCAAACAAGCTCTCGGGTCTTTGCCAATAGATTGACTCAACTAGCTGCTCGAACACCTCAGGATGATGGACATTTTCTCCTCCTCACTCTTACCAAGGAAATGTGGTTATCTTTCACATGGTGACTTTTCCAAGTGTATTGACATATGGAGCTCACCCTGTGTGAAAGCATAGTAATTTTTTTTTTTTTAAACTTTTTTTTCTTGAACCCCTGTAAACAATGGTGAGTTTCTTTATGCTTTGAAGAAATTAATTTGTTGGAGTAGCTGTTAAACTAGCAGTTGAAACAATGAGTATAAATTGATTAGATGAAAGTTGCTGCATAGTTGAATTATTCATCCTGTGAATTTACTGGGGGGGAATAGGTGGCTTAGTGAATAAAACATTTGCTTTCACCTCTGGTACTTGTGTTCCAATTTAGCCCAGACAAGGATATAATAGTCAAGTGAGATTGTGTGATCCCTTTCTAATTTCTAGTGAGTACAGACAGAACACAAAGTTCTTCTCAATTTGGCATTAGTTAGCAACTTTAATAGCCTTATTTCTTCCTTTTCAAGCATAATAATTCATGTGTACATCAGTAAGAACACAACTGGTCGTTGCTTATCTACAGTTGTTGACTATTGACTGAAGAGATGTAGAAGTGATCGAGAGTGGGTATTAAACTTGTGACTCTTCAACAATTTGGGAACAAAAGGAAATTGGCGGAGAGACGATTAGAATAAATATTTACTCTAATTAATACCAGCACATTTTGGTACAGAAATAAGTGGAGCATAGCCATTAGGGGAAGACAATGATGTGTAGTGGTAATGTCACTGGAGTAGTCATCCAAAGGCCCGGTTATTGCTATGGGGACAGGGGTTCAAATCCTAGAATGGCAGCTGGTGGAATTTAAATTAATAAAGTCTGTAATTGGAAGCTAGTTTCAGTAACAGTGTCCAATTATCATCAATTGTTGTAAAAAAAACTCATCTGTCCTTGAGAGAAGGTAATCTGTTGTCCTTACCCTGTCTAGCCCACATGTGACTCCAGACCCACAGCAACATGGTTGACTTCTAATTGCCTTTTGGAATGGTCTGGAATAGTGAGCCATTCACTTCTAGGGCAATTAGGGGTGGACAACAAACGTTGGCCTTGCCAGTGATGCCCACATCCATGAAAGAATATGTACATATTACAGAGAAGGAGGTGCTGGAAGTTTTAAAGCGTATCAAGGTAGATAAATCCCCAGGACCTGATGAAGTATATCCCAGGACGTTGTGGGAGGCTAGGGAGGAAATTGCGGGTCCCCTAGCTGAGATATTTGAATCATCGATAGTGAGGTGAGGTGCCTGAAGATTGGAGAGTGGCAAATGCTGTGCCTTTGTTTAAAAAGGGCAGCAGGGAAAAGTCTGAGAACTACAGGCCAGTGAGCCTCACATCTGTGGTGGATAAATTGTTGGAAGGTATTTTGAGAGACAGGATATACAGGCATTTAGAGATGCAAGGACTCATTAGGGACAGTCAGCATGGCTTTGTGAGTAGAAAATCATGTCTCACAAATTTAATTGAGTTTTTTGAAGGGGTAACCAAGAGGGTAGATGAGGGCAGTGCAGTTGATGTTGTCTACATGGGCTTTAGTAAGGCCTTTGACAAGGTACCGCATGGTGGGTTGTTGCATAAAGCTAAATCTCATGGGATCCAGGGTGAGGTATCTAAATGGATACAAAATTGGCTTCTTGACAGAATAAGAAGTCTCGCAACACCAGGTTAAAGTCCAACAGGTTTATTTGGTAGTAAAAGCCACAAGCTTTCGGAGCGCTGCTCCTTCGTCAGGTAAGTGGGAGTTCTGTTCACAAGCAGGGCATATAAAGACACACACTCAATTTACAAAATAATGGTTGGAATGCGAGTCTTTACAGGTAATCAAGTCTTAAAGGTACAGACAATGTGAGTGGAGAGAGGGTTAAGCACAGGTTAAAGAGATGTGTATTGTCTCCAGCCAGGACACTTAGTGAGATTTTGCAAGCCCAGGCAAGTCGTGGGGGTTCCTGTTAGTAAGTTTGCAGATGACACCAAGACTGGTGGCATAGTGGACAGTGAAGAAAGTTATCTCCAATTGCAACGGGATCTTGATCAATTGGGCCAGTGGGCTGACGAATGGCAGATGGAGTTTAATTTAGACAAATGCGAGGTGATGCATTTTGGTAGATTGAACCAGGGCAGAACTTACTCAGTTAATGGTAGGGCGTTGGGGAGAGTTGCAGAACAAAGAGATCTAGGGGTACATGTTCATAGCTCCTTGAAAGTGGAATCACAGTTGGACAGAGTGGTGAAGAAGGCATTCGGCATGCTTGGTTTCATCGGTCAGAACATTGAATACAGGAGTTGGGACGTCTTGTTGAAGTTGTACAAGACATTGGTAAGGCCACACTTGGAATACTGTGTGCAATTCTGGTCACCCTATTATAGAAAGGATATTATTAAACTAGAAAGAGTGCAGAAAAGATTTACTAGGATGCTCCTGGGACTTGATGGATTGAGTTATAAGGAGAGGCTGAATAGACTGGGACTTTTTTCTCTGGAGCATAGGAGGCTGACCTTATAGAGGTCTATAAAATAATGAGGGGCAGAGACAAGGTAGATAGTCAATATCTTTTCCCAAAGGTCGGGGAGTCTAAAACTAGAGGGCATAGGTTGAAGGTGAGAGGGGAGAGATACAAAAGTGTCCAGAGGGGCAATTTTTTCACACAGAGGGTGGCGAGTGTCTGGAACAAGCTGCCAGAGGTAGTAGTAGAGGCAGGTAGAATTTTATCTTTTAAAAAGCATTTAGATAGTTACATGGGTACGATGGGTATAGAGGGATATGGGCCAAATGCGGGCAATTGGGATTAGTTTAGGGGTTTTTTTAATAAAAAAGGGCGGCATGGACAAGTTGGGCCGAAGGGCCTGTTTCCATGCTGTAAACCTCTCTGACTCTATGACTTATTTTAAATATATTCAAATTTTGTTGACTGGTTACATCGTAAACTTAAAAAAAAGTCTGTTTAAAAACTCTGACCAGAATTGATAGCAACCCAATATAAAGTCTAGATCCAAGGATAAGATACTGATATCTCATTTAAGTAACAATTGCATTTGTTTTGTTTGAAGTTGTTAGCTTCAGGAGTTCTTTATTGTTTCAGGAGAGAGGAACAGTGGCCTTTGCCAGTTACGAGATATTATCTTGATTAATCTGGCTGAACAGCTACAGAACAATCGATTTGGGAGTGAGGATGATGAACACTACAGGTACACTGGTTCAGTTATACTTGCACACTGGCATTCTTTCCACTAGATCAAATATGTGGGTGAACTGACCAAGTGCCTAATACAATGCCGATGTTTAATATAATTGGTGCCAGCCATTGCTGTAGTTTAGTTTCAGAAGATGATATTGTCCCAGTGTTAGGTCCACACTGGATGTGGCACAGCATTAGTGGATGCACCGGGATACTCTTCAACTACGTTTTCGGTGTACAGCTTGAAAAATTACATGAGCTATGAACATTTATTTTAACTGTCCCACAGATTTCCCTTGCACATTCTCTAGTTGTTAGAGCAGAAAAGTAGGTGCCTTGTATGCCTGAGAAGTGGGTAGAAAATTGATACTGAACTAGCTCATAGAACAAACATTGTTATCTACTGAGAATTATTCTGCAAACTTTACTGGAGAAGTCCATGCTCCCAACTTTCCCTCTGTGCTGTCTGTAAAAGGCTGCACAATGGAGAGCAGTAATTTCTGGAAGGAAAGAGTCATGAGATTTCAAATCAAGTTTTTTAAAAATACTGAATTTGTCTGTGCATGTGTGTGCCAGAAGAGTGAGGAAAAAAGTTGAAGTTCTCTCCCCCTTCCCCCTACTCGGAAGCCTAAATATTTAGAAACTGTAACTCTTTGATTCTTCAGGATCAGAAATTTGGTAAGCAAACCATGCTTTTACCAGTCATGAAATCCAAGGGACTTGAAAGAGCTGAAGTCCAAAGCTGCTTGGTAAAATCTTCCCTGATTACTGTTGCAACAAATGACTGTTAGTGCTGCAACAGTAATTCCCCCCCGTGATTCATACAGTAGCATTTTCTATAATTAACTTCATTGGATTGACTAATAACAGTATTAAATTTTATATTAGCTGTTCTACTGCACTATATTAAATGACAAGATAACATCCAAATTTTGTTTGAAGTGGTTAGTTTCAGGCCTGGTTCCATGTTTTCCATCTTTCCAAGCATAGAGCAACTAGCTCCAGGACATCCATGTTGACTGTATGCCTCCTGACAACCCAAAGTCACTTTGTCTTAAAGGGAAATTGATTCTATTCTTGTATTCTAATACAATGTTGGCCTGAGTCTATTGTAGCACATAGGCTGTGGCCAGGGCTGCATGTTTACGTGTTCATCCTAATTGTAATATTGTTGGCCTTTCCTCAGTTCAAAGAGCTTTGTTTATAATACAAAGGCCAATATTTATCCTTGACAATTGTGTGGGGTTTCTGGTAACTAACCTCCCATCATGGTATAATGAGCCTTATTTTGGATGCTTGTAAACTTGTGTCCTTGTATTTCTAAACTGTATGTGGTTCATACACAGACCAAAATTAAGATTTCCCCATTACTTTAATACTGCAATAACACTACTTCATGATTGGTTGATCATTTAAGTCGTAAAACGTACTAACAATGCTGGTGTCAACTTTGTTCAGGGAATTGGTAGGACTTTGGTAGGTTTGATCAAAAGAATATGTAAGGCTCACCTTCATAAAACCCACAGCATTCACGTTGTATTTTCTTTCTCATTTCTTTCCTGATTCCTGCTTGCTCCAGGCTGAATGATGAACTACTGCACTATATCCTGAAGATTGTAGTGCAAGACTCTTGCATTCTCATCACAAAGTGCCAAACAGTTTCTAAAGAAGAATTTCTCAGGCTTCTTGCTACAGTGCCAGTGAGTAATTAAGTCTGAACAGCAATAATGTCCCCACTAGTTCGTTGATTCTCTTATTAGTACAGTTTGCATAAAGTAAGACTACTTTTCAGTTATATTCTGGACTAATATCCTCTATTAAGCTGAAAAGTGTTCTGTTAAAGATTCTTGCTAGGATGATCTGATGTGCAGTAGGCAATAGGTGCAATTGTACCATTGCCCAACAGAAGAGCAAAGAGTTTTAAGATTCTCTGTGGCTTACTCGTCCCAGCCTATTCACTCTATGAAGACACAAGTCTCTGGGAAAAAATGTGGCGGTGGAAAGAAAATAAAATGCAAAATAGATTCAAATTTTCCTTGCTTTGGTCATTTTAGTAGAGTGCAGGAGTAATAGTTTTACAGGGCTACCTTAAATGCATTTAAAATGGTTGATACATCGTCATTTCTGATTTCTTGGGTGTCACAGCCTCAGAGTGTGATAAGGGTAAACCTTGCAAAATGTGACTTTTGGGCACCAGGTTGTTAATGAAAAAGCAGAACATTGGCTATTAACCTTTTCTGTACAGGGAAAAATGTAAAACAGGGACAACTACAAGTATGACAATCTGTTAATTTTACTTATGAGGAGCGGGCTAAGGTAGAATTGCCAGATGTCACCAGCTTCCACAAATTGGTCACTTTACAAGTGCGTTCCTTAGTGAGGCCCACATGTTGAGCAAATGTTGTATTTTGGGTGTTAAACAAAATCAAAAAATGAAGTGATAGTTAGAAACTCCTGACTACATTTATCATAGAAAGTCCAAGCAGTGAATAATATACCAGCTTGCAGTTTGGAGGAACAGAGAGATCTTGGGGTCTATATCCACAGATCTCTAAAGGTTGCCACTCAAGTGGACAGAGCTGTGAAGAAGGCCTATAGTGTGTTAGCTTTTATTAACAGGGGATTGGAGTTTAAGAGCCGTGGGGTTATGCTGCAACTGTACAGGACCTTGGTGAGACCACATTTGGAATATTGTGTGCAGTTCTGGTCACCTCACTATAAGAAGGATGTAGAAGCGCTGGAAAGAGTGCAGAGGAGATTTACCAGGATGCTGCCTGGTTTGGAGGGTAGGTCTTATGAGGAAAGGTTGAGGGAGCTAGGGCTGTTCTCTCTGGAGCGGACAATACAGCAGGATATAGATAGGCTGGAAAATTGGGCGGAGAGGTGGCAGATGGAATTTAATCTGGATAAATGCGAAGTGATGCATTTTGGAAGAAATAATGTAGGGAGGAGTTATACAATAAATGGCAGAGTCATCAAGAGTATAGAAACACAGAGGGACCTAGGTGTGCAAGTCCACAAATCCTTGAAGGTGGCAATACAGGTGGAGAAGGTGATGAAGAAGGCATATGGTATGCTTGCCTTTATAGGACGGAGTACAGAGTATAAAAGCTGGAGTCTGATGTTGCAGCTGTATAGAACGCTGGTTAGGCCACATTTGGAGTACTGCATCCAGTTCTGGTCGCCGCACTACCAGAAGGACGTGGAGGCGTTCGAGAGAGTGCAGAGAAGGTTTACCAGGATGTTGCCTGGTATGGAGGGTCTTAGCTATGAGGAGAGATTGGGTAAACTGGGCTTGTTCTCCCTGGAAAGACGGAGAATGAGGGGAGATCTAATAGAGGTGTACAAGATTGTGAAGGGGATAGATAGGGTGAACGGTGGGAAGCTTTTTCCCAAATCAGAAGTGACGATCACGAGGGGTCACGGGCTCAAGGTGAGAGGGGCGAAGTATAACTCAGATATTAGAGGGATGTTTTTTACACAGAGGGTGGTGGGGGCCTGGAATGTGCTGCCAAGTAGGGTGGTGGAGGCAGACACGCTGACATTGTTTAAGACTTACCTGGATAGTCACATGAGCAGCCTGGGAATGGAGGGATACAAACGATTGGTCTAGTTGGACCAAGGAGCGGCACAGGCTTGGAGGGCTGAAGGGCTTGTTTCCTGTGCTGTACTGTTCTTTATATAAGGAGCAGAGGGATCACCGTTTGCAGGTAAACAATGATCTCAGTCTTGGGAGGCTGAGCTGGCAATGATGATGATGTCGGTCTGAAATCTTTGGACGAGAAGGTTTGATTTGGCCGACTTAAGTGTGTGTATATGCGCACTGCATTTTGAAGATCCATTCTGTTGCATTCTTAATATCAGGCCAGTAGCTGATCCCAATTTGTATTGTGCATCTTCAGGTGGATTCCTCCTCCATTCTTGCACCAGGTTTCCACAAACACTGAATTTCCTTGCTGCAGCACAGTCATTTGGTGAATTAGCAAATGTTACACCTTTTAGCTTGAAAGCAACTTCATCCTTTATTCTTTTTGCTGGAAGACTTATTTCTGCTTGTTGTTCGCCATGCCATGTGGGGCCTGCTTTGTGTGGGCGTGTTTTAGACACCTACTTATTCTTCTTCGTGATAGTGTTTATTGTGTGCTTGATCCCACACACTGACTTACAGCATAAGATAAATAAAACATGTATTTTTGGGGTGAAAAATTGAAGCTGACTGAGTGCAAGTATAGCATTGCGTAACTGAACAGGGGGGTATACACCAAGTATGCAAAAGCATGCTGCTTGGTGCCAATTAAAAAGGGGTCACCTTGTACACCAAGTCAACTTGTATGCTACAATCTATGGTAATAGTGATTATATCTAACTCCTAATTACTTTTGCACAGTTTCAGTATTTTATATATTCATAACAAACAAATGCATAATATTTGGATGTACTCTCTTTCTATCTCTCTCCTCTCCTCCACACCCCCCAAAAAACAGGTTGCATCGCCCTGCCTCCGTTATTTGATGGCAGTGCAGAATCACCTCCTCAGTAACACGATCCTGATCAAGCCTGATGACCATGATGATAGTGACAGCTCCCTGCAGGGGGAGACATTGAAGGTACAGGTAAACAACAGGTTTCTATTCCAATAGCATTCTACTCACGCTGCTGGTGGCAGTGCTTGGCAGGCAGGGGTGGAGAAGCTGGGGGATAACGGATTGCTTTCTGCAAGGCTTAAGCTTCTTCTATTTGCATGGAAATATTTTTTGTATCAAGCCCATTGCCATACAAACAGTATGGAGCCCAGAGAAAGGGAAAGATACTCAATAATTTGGGCCTTGAAGTTATTAAACAAGGTAGTTTGGTTTTCCATCCTTCTTATTTGTAGTCAAAGCGTATGAAGAGAAATCTGTGATTCCACAGTGCTGTCACTGGACAGAAGGATGCCATTCAGTCTAGCCTGTTGTGTCTACCCCGGCTCTCTGAATAAGCAATTAACCTAGTGCTGGTTTCCTATCTTGCACCATTCTACCCATAACCTTGCGCATTCTTCCTTTTTCAGATGGTCCAGTTCCCTCTTGAGTGCTTTGTTTAAAAGTTATTTATTAGTGTCAGAAGTAGGCTTACATTAACACTGCAATGAAGTTACTGTGAAAATCCCCTAGTTGCCACCCTCTGACACCTGTTAAGATACACTGAGGGAGAATTTAGCATGGCCAGTGCACCTAACCAGCATGTCTTTGGGACTGCGGGAGGAAACCAGAGCACCCGGAGGAAACCCACGCAGACACGGAGCGTGCAGACTCCACACAGTGACCCAAGCTGGGAATCGAATCGGAGTCCCTGGCGCTGTGAGGCAGCATGGTAACCACTGTGCAACTGTGCTGCCCTATACCTGCTATCACCACACTCGCAAGTCGCATATTCCAGATCTTAACCACTCTCCACATGTCTCCATTGCTTCTCTGTGCCCAATCATTCTTGATCTTTCTACTGGTGGAAGCAGTTTTTCCCTATCTACTCTGTTACAAATTTAACAAAAACAAAATTCACTTCTGGCTTCATTGACTTATCCAATCTAATCGCATGACTATAAATACTAATAAATCATTTAGCAGTACCATCCAAATTTGAAACCTCTACTAAATAGAAAAACAACAGCAACAGACACCTGGAAACACCACTTGTGATTGCCCCTCTAAGCCACATACCATCCTGACTTATGCTGCCACTGAGTTTAAAAACCTGGAACTCCCTTCCTAACAGCATAATGGGTGTACATACACCAAATGGTTCACGAAGGTGGCTCACCACCAAGTGTAATTAGAAATGTTAACATTTTTGGCCTTGCCAGTAACAGTCAGATCTCATGAATGAATTCATAGAAAACACCAAACAAAGAGTTTGAAAGTCAAATTCCCAAATATGGACACTTTGAGGTGCATTAGATCCACAGTGTGAATCTGATAGACTAAATCACGGTCTTTAAATTAAGTTGGCATTAGCATTTTGAAAATTAATTATTTAGGAAAATTAGAAATGTCAAACAACTATAGCTGGCCCTGTTCCAAGGACTATTGAGATCTTATTTTGGCTTATCACTGCTTAGCTTTTGCATGTACAGCATTTCCACTACCTACCATAGATGTTATATCCTCATTGAATTTGTCCAGTGCAGTTGTCCCTTTTGAAATAATTTCTTTCAACTTTGAAGCATTTTTGTTTATTTGAATATGTTGTAATTCCATCTTGAATTACAGATTTTAAAAATTTCCGTGTTGAAATTACTTGGTTTATCCCTTTTGTTTCAGATACTGAATGACCAATTACTACTTTAATTTGATTTCCAGCATTTATGCTTTTTATTTTTACCTACAGCTTATACTAAGGTTAACTGGCTATAGAGAGATCCCAGCAGTTGTTCTTAACCTCCAGTCAGCCAAGCCCCATGTCAAACTTTTTTAAAAAGCTGCATTGTATCTAGCAAGAAATGTTGCCACAATCTCAGATCTTATTGCAATAATTTCAGAAGTGCTGCAAAGTAGCATTTTGCCTTTGAGCAAGATTATAGCATGATCAAAGGGAAAAAGTTTAAGGGCAACTCTGATTCAATATAATTTTTGTACTGTGATTTTAATTCGGGAAGGTAGTTAATTGGGCAGTTGCCCCCTCTCTTCCTCCTATTGGTTAATTGTGTGATGATGGGGTATAATTTGAGCAAGTACTCAAAAAAAACTTGGAATTAGATTTATATAATTTAGAGCAGATGCTATCTTTCAGATCCATATTGTGAATGTCAGTGTCTTGTGTAGTAGTTGTGTTGCTGCTTATGTTTTTTAATATGTTGTGATTTATTTGAAATAGTTGATGTTTGTATAATCAGACTCCTATTTTCTGAATTAAAATGTTCTGAGAGACCAAGAATTAAAATTGATTTTTAAGTTGCACTCGAGTTGAAATATTTGGGTTTTAAAGTCTTCATTTACTTCGAGTGACACAAAGTGGTAGCTCATGTTAGCATTCCACATCGAGAAACCAAATTTAAGTACGAATGTGCAGACTTGTAATTCTGCCTTGTAGTCAACACAGACTCGTAGTGGTTAGCACTGCTGCCTTTCAGTGCCAGGGACCCGGGTTTGAATCCAGCCTTGGGTGACTGTCTGTGCGGAGATTGTACGTTCTCCCTGTACGTGCATGGGTTTCCTCCGAGTGCTCTGGTTTCCTTCCACAGTCTAAAGATGTGCAGGTTAGGTGGATTAGCGGCGTAAATATGTGGGGTTACGGGGATAGGGCCTAGGTAAGATGCTTTGTCGGAGTGTCAGTGCAGACTCAATGGACCGAATGGCATCCTTCTGCACTATAGGGATTCTATTCAATAAACTGCCTTTCCTTGAGTCGATGGAATTTATATTTAGTCAGAAAATATTCAAGTCTGTCTTGTTGAATAGAAAGTTTTTAAGCTATTGAAAAGCACTACTGTGTTAATGCTCCAGTAATCCTTTACAGTTTTTGTTCCACTTCTGTTAAGTATTAAGTACTGCTATTCAACTGCTGTGGAACAGTGCCTTATAATTGACATGCAGTGAGACTGTTGAATTGTCAGAATCTTAAAACCGTCCACTGGACATTGTCTAATCTAATACATTTAACAATTTGGTGATTTGTACCTGAAAATGTTGCTAACATACATGTGCGTACTAACAGTAAGTCCTCACTTAAAGTTAAGCAAATCAGATTTTCTAATTAAAGCTAATGTAAAAGCTGTAGTTGGGTTCTGTAGGAGGTTTCTCATTTTTAAAAAAACATTAAAGTATTATATCATCTAAATTTCAATGTTGTAAGTTCCTGTATTTCTATGTTTGTAAAGAAGTAACCTTTAAAATCTGAAAATATAAAAGTAATATGCTAACTTTCTACTTGCCTCTTGTTCACTGCTGATACTGCTCACTGCACTTCCTGCTTACCACATACTCCACTCTGACAGACCCTTCCTCTTGCTGGCCCTCGGGTTTGTGAGCTCTGCCACTTCCTCATGCTGTTGGTTTGCAAATTCTGCCAATCATGGCGGACTTTTCCTCTTGCTGAACCTCCCTCTCCTTGCCTCTCCCACTCGTTGTTTTCCCCTCCCATACCCTTGTGATGAGTGGCGAGAGACAGGAAGAGCAACTTTGACTTGCAGGAGGCAAGATATGAGCTGTAGAGGTGGCGAGAGGGAGGGTCAAGAAGAGTGTGAACCGGAGGGTCGACAGCAAGAGGGTGGGGTCAGGTAATGGCAGAGGCTGCTTCAAAATACTGTTGAGATTTCACAGCCTGTGTCTGGTGCAAAACTAGTTTAAAACACGAAACATGAGTCCCAATAGGTCACTGACGTTAAAGCAGAACAACTTAAATCGGAGCGACAACTCATGTTGGGAGATTAAAGGGTGATATTGATGTAGTGCATCACTGTAATGAAAAGCATTCTACCTGTTTCTGTCATGTCAGGATTTCAAGTTACATTACCACGCAGTGTCTTCCTGAATGTTGCCCGGCTGTCCATTTGAAGCATCTTGTGCAACTTAACTATGGTCTCTGCAAGGAAGGTTCTGGGTTAAATGCTTTTTTACTTTTTTGGCTTCTCAGCCAATTGGAACATTTTAGCAGATGCCTGTATATACACTGTATGGTTTGCTTGACTTGAGTCACAGCAGGCAACTCAGCCGATAGAGGATTCAATTTCACAGATCTAATGTTTAAGATTCACCAAATCACATAAGCAATTGCATCTGTATGCAATTTGTTACCACCGATGGAGTGAAATGCTAACTCATGTCTCATAAATTTGCTTTTAAACTTGAGTTGCAATTGCACTGTTGCTTCCTTTTTGTAAGAAGGATAGCTATAGCTTTACACTTGATTTGCTGTTTTGTTCTTTGATGAAGGAACTCCAGACCAGTATCTTAGCGCTAGCCACCAAAATCCTGGCAGGATGTGATGAAGTACTTGAAAAACTCCAGCGAGTCACCACATCTGTTATTAACAGTGAAATGGCTGACAAAGAGCACAGGTCAGTACAGCTATTAACATTCAGCTATGTATATTTCATGTTGATGTGGAAATGCCAGCGTTGGACTGGGGTAAACACAGTAAGGAGTCTAACAACACCAGGTTAAAGTCTGTTAGTCAGGTTAAATGTTAAACCTGTTGGACTTTAACCTGGTGTTGTTAGACACCTTACTGTATTTCACGTTGAGACAGGATATGCTCCATTGTCACTTCTCACACCTCCTTTCCAAAAGCTTCAGTTCAGTGGTTTAAAATACCCATTGTTACTAGTTTAATGGTGTGTTTCTGTTTTTATGGAAATAGTTGCGTATCAGCACCACAATGCCATAATTTAGAAGTGTTCATACGTGCACCTGTAAATGTACACATTTTGCATCATTCAGTGTGACACCTCATCTCTAGTTGAGAGAGTGGCATTCCTGGCTCATGTTCACATGCTGATTTTTGTCAGTGCATTTCTACTTAATTGAACATTTTCCATTTTTAAACAAAGCAAACATCTTTTAGGAGTAATAGTTGATAGTGGTATTGAATCTAATCTAAAATACATGTATATCCTGCTATTTTACCCTAATGCCATATCAGAACCTTTGATAGTCCTTCACAAAGCCATTAACACTTGCTCTGTTTTTGTGCCCGACACATCTTTGTTGCACTCTCTCCTAGTTTCCACCTATTGCTGATGTTCTTCTTGTCACCACCTGCTCCAACCCTTGAACAGCATATAATCCATCAATTTTCTCCCCTTCTAGTTCTGAAGAGTCAGAAGAACTTGAAACATTAGCTCTGTTTCTCTCTCCACATTTACTACCACGCCTCTGCTGAGTTTTTCCTGTATTCTGTTTTTTTGTTATGACTGAATAACTACCATTTCATGTATGACTGGGTTCGTCATGCTGATTTGGCTCTCATTGAGACCAACACACAATTGAGTGTAATTTTTTTGTATGACTTCGGAAAATACTGATGTAAATTGTTTTGTATTGAAGCTAGTACAGTAGAACTAATGATTAGAATTGCAGTGGTCTGCTCCGTTCCCCTCTTGAGCATGCATGCACACACACACACACACACACACACACCCCAACATCCTATTCCGGAGGGTTCACTCCCCGTAAGCCATATGAACATACATATTCGGAGCCATTTGGCCCCTCGAGCCTCCTTCACCATTTGACAACATTATATACATTGCACCAATGACTACAACTACATACATTATACCAGTGACTACAACTCTAGAGTATTTAATTTGCTGCCGAGTGTTTTGAGGCATCATGAAAGATACTGTGCGTCTGTAGCTTTTGTCTTACTTTCATTACACCTGCATGCAGTTGGCAGAGTGACTGCAGCAGTGGTGAATTTGGAGGCCTAATGTTGATTTTCAAAGGATAATTAAAGAGTATTCAACAGATGTTAGAAAAACAGCTAAAGAAATCACTACATTTACAAAACTATTCAACTCTGTAGCTAATATAATTTTACCATTCTGACTCCTCTGCCATTATTTTGTATTATCTCCTTGCGTTTATTCTACCAAAATTTATCACTTCACATTTCTCTGCATTTAACTTCATCTGCCACCCTTTCGGCTTGTTCCACCAACTTGACTATGTCCCTTTAAAGTTCTACACTGTCCTCCTCACTGTTCACAATACTTCCAGGTTTCATATGATCTTCAAACTTTGAAATTGTGCCCTGTAGACAAAGGTCTCAATTATGAATATATATAAGGAAAAAGGGTCCCAACATTGACCCCGGGGAACTCCAGTACCAACCTTTCTCCAGCCCAAAAAACGTCCATTAACCAATAATCTGCTTCCTGTCATTCAGCCAATTTCGTATCCATTTTGCTACTGTCCCTTTTATTCCATCAACTGTAACTTTGCTCTTGAGCCTGTTTCGTGTCACTTAATCAAATACCTTTTGGAGATCTATGTACACCAATTCAACAGCATTGCCCTCATCAAGCCTTTCTGTAACCTCAATAGAAAAACTTCAAGTTACTTGAACACACTTTTTCCTGAAGAATTCATGCTGGTTTTCTTAATTCATCCACATTTGTCCATGGGTAATTTTGTCCTAGGTTATTGTTCTGGAAATTGCCATACCACTAAAGTTAAATTGGAAAAATATGGAAATCAGACTTAAAAACAAGTCACATTGGAAATGCAAATGAATTCAACCAGCATCTTGGAAGAGAAGAGACTGGTTCATGTTCTGCATCTTTGATGTTCCAGGATTAGGGTAATTGGACTAATTCATGATAGAAAACTTGGATTAATTCTGCTGGAGTGACGAAGGTCTGAGATGAACTGATTGAGGATTTTAAATATTTGGGGGAAAAAACATTCCTGTCGTAGGAAATTCGGAACAAGAGAATGCAATTTTGCAGTTCAAACTTGAGCCAGTGAAAGATGCATCTGAGAAAAAGTTCAGAAATGTCGCTGATTGCCACCAAGTCAAATAAAGAGATGATTTTTTTGGATTAACTGTATTCGGCCATAAAGAGAAAAAGAATCTTGTGATCAGTATGAGATTGCTGCTGTTGCCAGTAGTTGAGCTAACACAAAGGGCTGAATGACTGACTCATGTTACTGTGCGTGAAACATTCTGTTATCAAACAATAAAACTCAGTGGTGCAGGTGGTACTGGTTAATCATCAAAACTAAGGACACTTCTTCAGCCTGCCTGCTCCTTCTTTAGCCCTGGACTGCTGATTGGTATTCTGTTCCTTGTACTGAGAGCCAACTTAATAAAGTGTAGAGGTCTAATTTTGGAAAGCCAGTGTAGACATGGGCCCTTCTCTCTGGTATAAAATTCTGTGCTGTTTGTAACTAATTTGGTAATAAACTAAGATTGATTCTTCACTACAGGCTAAAAGGCTTGGAACAGATCACGAAAGCCACTATGTTGGGCCATTTGCTGCCAGTATTGCTGACCTCTTTGATGCACCCAAACCTACAGACCCTGATCATGGCAGATGCACTCATGCCACAACTGGTTCAACTTGTTCTCTACACCAGCCAGGTAAAGAACAACATTTTTGAAGTCCACTTTGGGATATCTATTTATAATGACTGAAATCTTAAATTTGAAATGAAACTGCATGACCCCTGAAAAATAAATGTTTCATATTATCTGTTATCTCCTGCTTTCTGTTTAACATCTTCCCTCAGTTGATATGAGGGAATTTCAGGCTTTAATCTGTGCAATTGCTCCTCTGACGCATTAGCCTTGGTATTAAGAACAGCTTGCCCCGCTCTATCCTGTTTCCAGACATTGTTTCTCTCTTACTCTTGTACATTTTCTTCTTGTTTCCATTCTATCTTGAAGGCAATGATTTCTTTCAGAGCTAGCAATCAATGTTATTAAGTGACCAGTTAATTAATTGCATTGAAACCTTCAGAGTAAATCCTGGGCAGTTATTTGTTGCCACCCTCTACTGATTGTCCATGCCAGTGCACTTGCATAGAGTGGTTAGTTGTGTAACGATCATGAGTTGAGATCTGTGGTCAAACTTATCTACATTCCTACTGATGCTAAATAAACTAAACCACTTTCAAACTGAAGCTGGAACCATCCAGGACTGTATGACTCACCTGCTCAAAAATTGCTGAATTATGAGGGCAGCTTTGTACTTTGAGAATCAAGTTTTTTAAAGCATTTTTTTCATGTATTTTCTGAACTTGATAAATTATTCTTTTAAATTGGATCCTTGTGCACAACTAATTAAGATTGTGGAGTGGAATGGAGGGGATTGTTATTGCATTAACAGATGTGCCATTAAAATGCAGGTCCATGTTGCAATTTCCTTCATTTTCTGTCCCATGGCTGTCATTTTACATAATCTGCTGGAACGTATCAAACTGATTACCTACAAGAACTCTACTGCTTACTGCAGCAAAATAAATAATCTGCTTGGTGAATCATAATGTGGTCAAGTCTTTTGTCACTCTTTTATATCTGCGCAAACCTGGCAAAGGTCAGCATTTATTGCCTATCCCTAATTGCCCTGCAGAAAATAGTGGTGAGCTGTCTACTTGAACTGTTGCAGCCCCTGTGGTGCAGGTGCATCTGAAATACTTTTAGAAAGGGAGTTCTAGGATTTTGACCCAGCAACATTGAAGGAAGAGTGATTATCATTCTAAATCAGGATTGTGTACAGCTTGGAGGGTGCAAGCACCTGTTTTCCCTTGAAAATCACACAAAGTACTGAGGGTGTGCCCCCACCACATGGACTGCAGCAATTTAAGAAGAAAGCTCACCACCACCACCACCTCAAGGGACATTAGGGATGGGCAGTAAATGCTGGTTTCACCAGCAAATGAATTTGAATGAATTAAAGATAAAATCACCTGGTATTTCTTGCTAGTTCTTCATGACAACACACTGCCATGAGTGAGTAGACTTTGGTCATGCTCTTTGCCCATCACTGCAATATCATTGGCATTAGATGCATAGCTGGGGATTTTTTTTCTGTAATAGTGTCCATTGTTAAGATCCCAGCTAATGTTCTATTGGACAGTCAGGTCCCAGAGTGGAATCCAACTCAATAGATCCTAACTTTTTTTTTGTTTAAAAGATGTAGATGAACAGAGTCAGAGGACTGCCGATTAACTTGTAACAAAAAAAAATAAAAAATATTAAACAAGAAAAGATCAACTATAATACACCACTACTTCACCACAGCTATCCCTTTACAGATATATGCAGACTTGTAAGGATAACACAAGTTACAAAACAGATACTCTAATGTTCACAGTAAGTACACAGTCCATGTAACCAATGGGCCAATTGTGACCAGACATGCCACACTTTGAAACCAAGTGACAGATGCCACCCAAAGAACTTCTGTGGATTACACATCAAATCCCCCCAAATGCTTGTTGCACTCTGAGAGTGACCTCACTGGAACTCTGGCTTTGACACGAGGGTTTCCAAACTCCACTCTCAAAGAACACACTTTAGAATCTTTTACAAAAGGTTTTCTCTAGATATCTGAGCCAAGGATCCACATTCAAGATTTCAACGTGACCTTTCATTATTTTTCTGCCCTGGATTTCACTATGTGCATTGAAGCTTCCACACAACCTCTCAGTACCCAGCCACACCGACAGAACACCACTGCTTCACAGGCTATATTAAAGTGTCACTGACCATTTTCACCTCTGGTGTTTGGTTTCTCAATGGCCGATGTCTCCAGGTGGGCAAGTTGCAGCCCTACTCTGTCTTTAATTGGGAGCCTCTCTGCCCCTTTAACTTCAGTGAACAGTACCTTATTCAGATTTCGATTTTTTGTCCCTTTGAATTCAGTCTTCCTGGCTCTTTTCATTCCCTGGTTTCTGGGACTTTCTCCTTTAGCTTCTGGGGCTTGTTTTCTGTCCTTCTGTATTGTCCTGCCTGCACTGGCAGTCTGTGGAATGCTTTTTGCCTCTGGGTTGCCTGGTTCAAACTGACAATTCAAGTGTTGCTTCTTTTCAGTGCGAGCCTCTGACTGCTAAGCAACAGCTTAGTTTTTTTTTAAAGCCTCTAATTGCTTTTACATTGTAAAACTTTCATACACTGCAGGAAATTTAAGTCTAAAACCTATAGATTTGCAGGCACCTTTGTTCAATATGAAGCTAAATTCATGAACCCTTAACACACACACAGATGCATAAATTAAGCTTAAGCTTATACCTATTTCTAACACACACAATACAAGTATAAGTGACTTAAACTATCTTCACTTAACAACAAATGCTGCTGAAACAGATCCTGGATCAGTAAACTAAAAGGAAATCTCTGGAAGTAGGTATCTTCTGAATGGTGGCCTGAAAGTAGTGATTTCTTGAGATCCCTCTGCCAAATGAGCTGACCAATATCTGTGTTTGGCATCTGCTTGGAGAAAAACATCGCTCCTGTGAATTTGGAATTCAGTTCTTCTAACATTGGAACTTTGTGTGAGCTCCTCTTGAGAGAGAGATTTGGGCGTCTTCGGTCTTGGTGTATTTGGATTGGGCCTTTCTTCAGTTGACACGTGATGGAACCACACTAGTCAACGTGCAAATGCGCACAGTGGATAATGCCATGATGCTCCATGTCATCCAACACGCACTATAGTTTCTCCTGCATGCACACATTGCACTTTCTAGGAGCGTCAATAGATGGAATTGCAACTTCTGAGTTGTAGTGCACCATCAACTCTGATTCAGTCTGGGTATATCTGTTGTCGGTCATAGATTGTCTCAATGTGATTATTCTTGGCTTCTTCTGCTGTGATTGATATCTTGGTGATCTCGCGTATGATTATAATTTCTGTACATACTGGCAACCCCTGCTGTTGCTGGTCTGCGTGCCCACCAGTTAGACGACTTGTAGTTTCCATGCAGACTTGCTGTAGCTGTATTTCAATGTCAGTGTACCAATGCAATGAATTGGTGACCCATTGTATACAGTTAGTTTGTCTGTTGTAGGTTATATCATTGACTTCCAGTGAATGCAAATACATATCCCCAGAATTCTGACTGATATTCATGACAACCTTGGCAATTTTGGCTTTGAACATGTCCTTGTCTCTTTCTTTGGGCATATGATGATAACATAAGCTTCTAACTGTTTGACTTCTTCCCCAAATTGTGTCACATGAGACTCCTTCACCATAGCAATACCTTCAGATATATACAGATTTAGAAGGATAACACAATATTTGTTAAATGTTTATCAGTGTTCTCAGTAAGTACACAGTCCTTGTAAGCCAATAGGCAAAGTATGATCAGACACACCACAGTAGGAAGGCAATGGCATAATGGTATTGTCACTGGACTAGAAATCCAGGGCAAGATATGTGGACCTTGGTTCAAATTCCGCCACAAGCAGATGGTGAAATTTGAATTCAATAAAAATCTGGAATTAAAGTCTAGTGACCATGAAACGTTTGATTGTCATAAAAACCCATCTGGTTCACTGATCTGTCATCCTTACTTGATCTGGCTTGTCACACTGAGCCAACTGGTCTCATTGGCATTCCGACTTGCATGCAAAGTTCACTAGGCTGATCTGGATATGCAGAGATTTTCTTATGAAGAGAGGTTAAGTAGGTTGAACGTGTATTCATTGGAGTTTAGAGTGAGAGGCAACCTTATTGTGATATATAGGATTTTCAGGGGGCTTGACAGGGTAGGAGAGTCGAGGACGTAATTTCAGAGCAAGGGGCCTTAAAGACAGGAATGAGGAGGAATTTCTTCTCCTGAGGATAGTGAATTTGTGGAATTCTTGCCGCAGAGGGCTGTAGAGGCTGGTAGTTAAGTATGTTCAAGTCTGAGATAGACAGATTTTTAATCAGTAAGGGAATTGGGGTTATAGGGTTAAGGTGATAAAAGAGTTGAAGATTATATCAGATTGGTCATGATCTTATTGAATGGTGGAGCACACTCGATGGGCCGAATGGCCTACTTCTGCTCCTGCATCTGGTGGTCTCAGCTTAAACTTGTACCTTATTTCTAATACCCCCAATACAAATAAATTGTTTAAACTATCGCTATCCAACACAATATTGTGACCTTATTCTCCAAAAGATCTTTTTGGAACGTTTCAATTGGCATTGAAACTATAACCATCTCCATTATTTATTCAGACTGTTCAGCCTCCGAGAAATCTCAGGGCTTGCCCTTTTCGTGGCACCTGTTGATGAGTGATACTTGTTGCTGTTGTCTGTAAGTCATCAGTTCTAGATGGTATATTCTAAAGTTCACCTTTACGTGAAGCTCATCCTTCAGCAAGTTCCATATCTTGGCAGGAACCTTCTGATCCTTCTTTCGTCTGCAAAAAGTGTTGGCCCTGTGCAAAACCTCATTTCCAATGGTTATCTTTAACTTCAATACTTGTATATCTGGTTTTGTGACAGATAAATCAAATCCTTGTTCAGAAAGCCTAAATGTGGATTGGACTTGTGACCTTCCAATTCATGCTGGGGTATTTGGTGGTCATCTTCCTGATATGTCCTGTCTTTTATGAATGCTGTCAATATTTAGGGGATTGTAGCATCTCTATTTCATGGGGGATCCAGCAATGCAACTTTTGCGGTGTTTCTTTTTCTTTGCCTATTTTTTTTTGCTGGAGCTCCTGTTCTTTTTTGTGTACTTTCAGGTTTTTTTCTGTGGGAATGATACCGACATAAATTGGGCGGTCTGATTCATCACCATTCCAGCTCACCACAAATCATGTATTCATTGCTTTGTGAAACACTGTACTGGTTCTCTACTTCCCAGGATCTTCAATGCGCATTCGACCTTTTGTACCACACAAAATCTTGTTTGTAACCTTTTCTGCGATCTTCAAATCATCTTCATTTTGTTTAACAGGAATCACTGCTGATCACCATGTTATACTTCTGTTTGCTTTATACAAACTTACCAACTCCACACTGGGCTGATAAATTAAATGTGGTTTTCAGTTTATTTGAAGATGTAGTACCAGGTTGCTCAGCAGACAGACTTGCGATAAAGATTCAAAGCTATTGATAACAAGAAAGTACAGCTGCAACTCCTTCACACCACATGTTGCTAACTAATTTTAAAGCTCCTTTGAAAAATGTCATCTGGAAACATGTTTTGCATCCTGAATATTTATTCATTAGCATATTCTCTATCATAACAGCTACTGCTCATTCAAGTCATGCATTGTTCCTTGAATGGGAAGGGCAAACATGTCATGATCTTTGCTAGTTTTATATTCTGATCAGGAAATGGAACTTTGTACAATATGGTTTTCTTTCCTTACTCACTCTTGGACTATCTGCCTTGTAGAAAGAGTGAGATGAACCCACATCTGATAATTATGCAATTCAGTTATCCACTTTTTTGTATTGTTAAAAAAGACAATATTTGAAGAATATATTGAGAAGTTAAATTACATTAATTTGGGAAGTTGATTAAATTGTTCATTTTTCATATGATTGAACTGTCTCTATCTGGCTGAATTACATCCATTATTGGTATGTAAAGTTCAATGTCCTGTTGTCTTGTGCAGACTGCTTTGCTGTTGAAAACACAAGCTCCTGTTTTCACAGAGCTAGGTGATGAGCCCTACATAGGAGCTGAACAGAGCCAGAAAGGAACGTTCCCCTCTTTGGATGACAGGTGATTGACGTTATTCTGACGGTATTGAACAGGATACAATTTCAATTCTCTCATTTTAGTTTAAGGAATTATGTATTTGAAAAACCAATGGTTTGGCAAACTGAAATCTTTGCCATCACAATTTAATCTTTGTGAGTATTTGAGATTGTGGTTACACTGTAGCTATCTATCTAGCTAGCTGTGAATATTAGTTATAGAACATAGAAAAAATACAGCACAACAGGCCCTTCGGCCCACAAGTTGCGCCGGTCATGTCCCTACCTACCTAGGCTTATATATAGGCTTACCTATAACCCTCAATCCTATTAAGTCCCATGTACTCATCCAGAAGTCTCTTAAAATACCCTATCGAGTTTGCCTTCACCACCACTGACGGCAGCCGATTCCACTCACCCACCACCCTCTGAGTGAAAAACTGACCCCTGACATCTCTGTACCTACTCCCCAGCACCTTAAACCTGTGTCCTCTCGTAGCAGCCATTTCAGCCCTGTGGTGGGAAGAATTCTAAATTTATACATGCATAGGCTCGCACTTTTGGGCAGAGCAATGCCACTAGTAAATCTTTAAACTTGAATGTTGGTAGAAACATAGACACACATATTTAAATCAGCATTGCTTAATTTTATAAGTGTCTAGGAGATTCTGTGGATATTTTGTTTTTTGTTTGTTTATATCCAATTCAATCCAATCAAAGTCCAATTCAAAGTCTCAGCAAGTGAGACATTCCAGATCCAAGCTGACAAGGTTTCCCACTTCCTGTCTTGGGCTTGATCTACATGATCCAAGCTGAATGGAGCAGGCATTGCACCTTCTTCAAGGCTTGATTTAATTTGCATCTTAGCCATGTACACTTTTTGAACCCACTGAAGCTGTATTGTTCAGTGTGATGTTGAGCCAGCAATGAGAGACTGGCTGATTGAGGGGACCTATCACTGTGGAGCTAGGTCAGTTGCTGCAGAAAATATAACCACACCGTCAATAATCAGTTTATTAAAAGCTGCTAATTTGGCTGTTTGTTTTTTTTTCTGCCATTACTTTGTTCTTAAGTAGCGTATTAACACGCAGTAACTTTTAAACTTAAAAAGGTTACTGCTATGAACACATTTGAGAAGTGTAGAGCAACAAATATGCGGGTCCATCCATCCGATGCAATTGCAATGCCTGCTGCATGATGATATGTACATTCCCCCACTTCACCTGGAGAGGCAAGGAACAAGATTTAATAATCCTGGACGGCACAGTGGTTAGCACTGCTGCCTCACAGCACCAGGTTCAAATCTGGCCTCGGGTCACTGTCTGTGTGGAGTTTGCACATTCTCCCCGTGTCTGCATGGGTTTCCTCCAGGTGCTCCGGATTCCTCCCACAGTCCAAAGATGTACGGGTTAGGTTGATTGGCCATGCAAAATTGACCCTCATGTCGGGGGGATTAGCAGGATAAATATGTGGGGTTGCAGGAATAGGGTCTGAGTGGGATTGTGGTCGGTGCAGACTCGATGGGCCGAACAGCCTCCTGCACTGTTGTGATTCTGTGATCCTGGCCAATTGGGGGGAAATCATCTGGGAAAATACTTCTCCTAATGCCTTGGATGATTGAAATTATTCCAGGAGACCATTCTGGCCCTGATTAATATTATTAATCTGCCTGCCTCCTCCTTGAGGTGATCTCTACCATAGCCAGAAATAGGTCACTTGAATTCAACAAATTAAAAACAAAAATAGAAAACGCTGGTCTGGCAACATCTGAGGAATGAGAAACAGTTAGCATTTTATGGTTCATGACCTTTCAATGGAATGAACCACTTCCTGCTTTTGCAAAGCTTGAGATTATTATCCCTAGTGCTGTACTCCCTTAATTAACTATTCGGTGGAAACAATGTAGGAGTTATAAACTGACTGCACCATCTTTTGTCAGATGTATTAACTGAGGGCTTAAATCTTTCACTAGTCAGTCTGTTGGTTTGATGTAGAATTGCATTGAAATTGCTTGAGTTAAGACTGAAATATGTTAAATGCAGCTAAATTAATTATTTTCACTAGAAACTACCGTATGCTGGAGGAAAAGGAAGAACCCGGATTTCTGACTGGCTTAAAGATTCCTGCCCCGTGGGCAGCTGGGAAGACGGTGGAAACAGTCCATCCTGTGAGAGACAACTACAAGTTCAAAGAAACTGTCCACATTCCTGGTGCACGCTGCCTCTATCTGAGGTTTGACACTCGCTGCTCCTCCCAATATGACTATGACAAGGTAAATGAATGAAAAGGGCATTGTATTTGCATTCATATTGTTAGCGTTAGAGCTCAACAAGATGGGTTTAATCCTATTTGTAAAACCTGGGAGGATTACCTGGGGGGATTAGAGCTGATGTAGTGTGTTGTATGCAAACAGATTTATGAATTAGGAGCAGGAGAAGACCATTCAATCCCTTAAACCAGATCTGCCGCCATTCACTAATACCATGACTGACCTGATTCTGTCCTCAACTCATTCTCCAGCCCTGTATAACTGTTGACTCCCTTGTTAGTCAAGAATCTTTCTACCTCTGCCTTAGAATATTCATTAACCTTGCCTCCATCGCTCTCTGGGGAAGAGTGTTCCAAAGACGAAGAGAAACAAATTATTTTCATCTGTCTTAAATGGGAGACCCCTTATTTTTAAACTTTGCCCCTAGTTCCAGTCTCTCCCAAAAGGGGAAATGTTCTTTCAGCATCCACTCCGTCAAGCTCCCTCAGGATCTTGTATGTTTCAGTAAGATCACTCTTCAATCGTCTAAATGCCAATGGATGCAAGCCCAGCCTGTCCCACCTTTTCACGTAAGATAACACCCCCATCCATGGTATCAAGTGAACTTTCTTTGAACTGCTTCAAACAAAATTTGTGAAGACCATTTCTTCCAATTTTTAGTTCATTTCATAGAATCATGGAATCCCTACAGTGCAAAAGGAGATCATTTGGCCTATCAAGCCTGCACCGACCACAATTCCACCCAGACCCTATCTCTGTAACCCCATGTATTTACCCTGCTAAACCCCCTGACACTAAGTGGCAATTTAGCATGGCTAATCCACCTAACCTGCACATCTTTGGAGTGTGAAAGGAAACCAGAGCACCCGGAGGAAACCCATGCAGACACGTGGAGAATGTCCAAACTACGCAGACAGTAACCCAAGGCCAGAATTGAACCCGGGTCCCTAGAGCTGTGAGACAGTAGTGCCAAGGTGGACCCGTTTGGGTAAGTAGGCACTGGCTTTTCCTGCAGTCTTGCCTAATTCAAAATCACAACCTGAATTATCATTGAAAACTGTTTCCCTCAATGAAGCAATCGATGAGAACTGGAGAAATCCGTATATAATAACTACAACACGAGTACTTGAAGATTGTCTGTATCTGAGGGTCTTGGAGAAGACACCAAAAGAATCCTTTCATTTTTTACAAAGCAGCAAGAAGAATTGGAAAAAAGAGACCAGGCAAAAATAAGTTATCTTCCTACTTATAATAAGCAACCAAGTATGTTTGCAAACATCAAAGTGGAAATCTGTGGCACCCTATGAGATGGAAAGTATTGGGGAAATTTGTCATAGCAGATCCTCAAAATAAATCAACAAACTTGAGAAAAACACAGAAAATGTAGAATTGATGTGTTTCCAGCCCAATTGCAAATTCAAAAATGCATCTTTGTTTTTCCTTCAAATTGGATCAAATTTGCATTGAGGATATCCTCTGTAAAAAGATTGTTTGATCCTCAAGTTGGTTTAGTGAAGCAGTGGTGCAGATGTGTCTTGAAAGCAGAACCAGGAGATTTATCTTGAGTGTGTCTGCTTTCTTCAGTTAATATTTTTGTATTTGTTTCAAAAGCATGCTCTTAATGCCCATGTCTTCTGAGTTTTGTGTTGCAAGTTTCTCTGCCTCCCCATTTGCTTGTGGATTTCATTGACTTCGTATTAATATTTATGATCTGTTCAGATTTATTCTCAAGAGTGGAGTATGCACACTTTTGAGTTTCTCGAAAGATGAGTGCTTCTTAGAACAGATTATTCCTGAATGTATTTGCCTCAAATGTCGATTTGTGATTTGAGTTTATGCCGGAAGGTGTGCACCAATTAGATTAAATTCTGTTCATCCAATTGCAAGGATTCTAATGTTCTTCATTAAATTTCTGTTAGAAATATTTTGGTACAATTAATAGCCTGTTTATTTTAAATGAAAGACCTTCTGGATTGAAGAGGTATTACTGTCTTTCAATTGTACACAATTTATTCTTGTAGCTGGTGATATATGCAGGTCCAAACACTAACAGCAGGAAAGTAGCAGAGTATGGAGGAAATACGTTGGGCTATGGAAGTCGCAGTGTACTGGGGACTGGTTGGCCGAAGGACTTGGTCAAGGTAATTGAAAACAAGATTTTTTTTCCCTGCCTATCCTTTATAGTCGTTATTTTTTCCTTTTAACTATTTGATAACTGTAGTAGCTCTCCTGTACACTTAGTTGTGAAATAAATGTTTTTTGGAGAGTGCAGTGAGTTAAATTTGGATATATGTGTAATGGATACTGAAACGGAGGAATGAAATTGAATGAAAGTGCAAAGCCATTGCTCTGTACACATTAGACTTATTTAGAATTGAAGCTCACTTGGTTCTTCAGGTCTGAAAATTAAATCCCATCAATATATTTATCAGGTTGAGGGAGACACCGTGACATTTTCTTTTGAGATGAGGAGTGGACGAGAGCACAACACACCTGATAAAGCCATGTGGGGATTTGCCTGTACTGTTCGAGCCCAGGTAAGGTAGATTGTTCTAGTTAAATTGCGATATATGTAAACATTGACATGTCTCTGATAGTCACAGGCTTAACTTTGCATTTGGTTATATTTGGCAATTAGCTTTTACACATTTATTTTGCTGCAGGAGTCTTCAGAGGATGTTTCAGGAGGTTTGCCCTTCCTTGCAGATCTTGCATTGGGTCTCTCTGTATTAGCCTGTTCCATGCTACGGATCCTTTACAATGGACCCGAAACAACTAAAGAGGAGGAAGCATGTCACCAATTGCTCAGATCAAAACTGCTACAGAGGCAAGTTGCCTGATTATTTCTATTTTGGCAAATTTGTTACATTTCTCCATATTTTGGAAGATGGGAAATTACTGTGTTGCTGCCTGATTACTTACGAAGTAGGGTTTTTATTGCTCTAATATTCATTTGCCAGGCTATATATACATACTGAAGCTGCATGTGCATTCAAAAGCTTGTTTAAGATGCAAGTGTTACTTAAACAAGTGCACCACATGGTGTATTGAGTTAAGCATTGCGTTTTACGATCCGAGTTCAGTACCTCCAATTTTGCTTTGTCAGAACTCCTTGTCAGAACTGTTGCTGATCAGAAGTGTGGCCAACAGCATTGTTTTGTTTCCTAGCACAGACTGCAGGATAACAACCACCTCATTTTAACTTATTGAATAACACCAGGGAAGAACTTCTATGTAATTAAATTCTTCATGGGAGTGCTGAACACTTAAAATTGGTTAGCTTGTATCTCAAAACAGCTAGTTCCAATGTGAAGTACAAATTATCTGGACCAGGAATCCCTCTGTTCATGGCTCATTGCTAAGGAAATAATGCTATTCAAATTACTTTTTTTTGAATTATATGTTGAGGGAAGTTTGCACGGCCATACTTAAGTCCTTTTGGAATGATTTAAAGTAGGTTGGAAACTTGCTCAGCTTTTTACAGGAGAGCAGCTAATCATTTGAGGATGCTGGCCACCAGCAGATACGATTATTGTAACAAGCACCTCATTCAGAGGGCCTGCTGGTTTTGATTAACCACTATATTCTAAATCCATGTCCCAATTAATATGAAAAAGTTGAACATTTATTTTTCTTAGTTATGAAATATGAGCGCTTTCACCATTAGGTATTTTGTAATTTTAGAAAATCAATGTGATTTATATATTTGCCACTTACTTAATAAATCCGATTTGCAGCTACTGCCTGAAATGTATGATTTGTGTGTTGTGCGTCTATTAATTGGAGAGGTTTGAACTTACTTTTTGCTGTGTATAGTTTGATTGTAAACTAGTTTATTCCTTTGGGCATGCTACCTTTGACTCTGTGCATAAGGTCACATTTCAGTCAAGGAATTGTGGATCAGTGGATCTTGTCATTTATACTTGGTATCAGAAAAAGTATCTGATGACTGCACATTGCAATCATTCCATATCCAACATGCCATTGCTCAACTTGAACATACATTCTCTTGCAAAGTGAAAAATGAAATTGTGCAATTTCTGGGCTAGAATTAAATGTGTATATCGTTGTAATCTCTTGATTCCAGATGCCAGTGGCAAGTTGAAGCAAACGGTGCCTTATCTCCTGCTTTGACTCCAAGCCCCTCTCCTCTGCCGCTAACTATAGAGGAAGACAGGGAGTTCACATATCCTTGTGATGCACTCGCACCCCCTCCCCCGGTAACTGGGCACTACTTTGATTTGCCAAGGATTCGTCTGCCTCCTGGAATAATGGGAAAACTCAGGGAAATATCTGGAAGAGCACGACCTCAGTTCAGACCAAGTATTAAGTGAGTGTGATCTCTTAGATATCAATATTTCTGCTGTGTAAGGTTCAAATGTTAGGACACCAAAGCCCCTTTGTGAAAGTGTAAAGCATTGTAGGAAGAAACAGTTGAGTCTGAATAATGAACACTTTAGCAAACTATTTAGTTTTGTAATATTCTTTTGTGTTTGTTGATGCTTTCTTGTTCCCTGTAGTTGGTGGGGAGCACTAACATTTGTGGTATGGTTCCATGGGTGCCAGCTGTCCCTGGTACAAATGGCCCTTCATGTCTAAGCCTAGATAGTGAGTGGCAGCATGCTATTTAGTAAGAGCAGGCACATTTCAATCATGCCTGATTTTTGTTCTCTTCTGACATCCGCACTCGTGTACTTTCCAACAGTAGTTGAGGAATAGTGATCAGGGAAACAGTTGCTAGATTTTCCCCCACCTTTCCCCAGTCTAGGGCCATTGAGACCAACTGCAGCAACTCGATTATTATCCCGGAACAGATCCATTAACAAAGGCTGGTGATCAAAACTGGGACTACTGACGTCGATGACTCAGTTTAACACTTTTTGACAATTGCCATTAAGATGTTAGTTTCTAGAGAAATGATGGCAAAAATATTTAATTACATCAATACAGCTAATGATGAAGCATTAATTATAATTCTTACTCCACCCTTGTCCTTCATTCTCTTCCATCATGCCCTGTCCTTGGACTGGAAACAAATCTGTAGTTGAACATGTTATGAACATCCTTCCTTTTAAGTTAATGGTGCTGCGTGATTGGATATGATGCATTTATCCAACTTGTTGATCATTATAGAGAAAGAAAGGGCACATTCAAGATCATACTGCAGTAGGTTACAACAAGATATTCTCTATGTGAGGAAGTAATGCTTGGCACAGAGTTGGTTTTTACAGTGTGAGACGAAGGTTATTTATGGATTGTTCAACACCTTGAATTATCAGACTTGAAGTTATTCTGTTGATACAGTTTTTAAAGTGAAAATTGACCACTCGCTCCCTAATGATGCTTTTTGCCTCTCGATTCTAGGGAAGTGATTCAGCCTGATGTGATGGAAGAAATGGTGGTGTCATGTGTGATCAAACATTTGAATCTGATTGATGCGCTGCAGTCTCTGATTAATTTCCAATACCGAGAGGAGCACCTGGAAGAATATGACCTGTTGTGTAAAATAATGGGAGAAACTTTCAAAAAGCTTAATGCTATGGAGCGACAACTTCAGGTAAAGTTGGGGACTGAAGGGAACCTTGATATGCCTGTTTTAGATGGATGGTAGATGTAAACATGGCCACTTTTGGGATGGGGAATGTGAGATAGCGTCTAGAGGTTTTCGACTTAGTGGATAAGAATCTTCATGGGTTCCCTGAAGCCACCCTAAATTGATGTATGAGAACAAGAATATGTGAAAATAAAAATATATTGTCTGTATGATGTGAACAATTAATGTGCTAAGATTTAATGCCACTTTCTTTAGAGAATTTTAACAATTGTCAATAATGGAAATACATTTAGCAGTTGAGAATTGTATTTGCTCACTTAAAACATCAAAATATCATTTATCCTGAAATCCTAGATTTGACGGTAAAACGTTGATCAGTTTTCTCAATCTGTCAACTAAATATGGTGTGTTATTTTTATTCATTCCCATTCTGCTCTTTTCATTCTTGCTCTGTTGCAAGCTGATGGGAGGTGTCTGCAAATGTACTAAATTTACTTGTTTCTTCAAATATCTCTTTTTAATGCAACGTCCAACGTATGTATGAAACATAGAAAACTACAGCACAAAACAGGCCCTTCGGCCCCACAAGTTGTGCCGAACATATCCCTACCTTTTAGGCCTACCTATAAACCTCCATCCTATTAAGTCCCATGTACTCATCCAGGAGTCTTTTAAAAGACCCTATTGAGTTTGCCTCCACCACCACTGACGGCAGCCGATTCCACTCGCCCACCACCCTCTGTGAAAAACTTCCCCCCAACATTTCTCCTGTACTTACCCCCAGCACCTTAAACCTGTGTCCTTTCGTAGCAGCCATTTCCACCCTGAGAAAAAGCCTCTGAGAGTCCACCCGATCTATGCCTCTCAACATCTTGTATACCTCTATTAGGTCTCCTCTCATCCTACGTCTCTCCAAGGAGAAAAGACCGAGCTCCCTCAGCCTATCCTCATAAGGCATGCCACTCAATTCAGGCAACATCCTTGTAAATCACCTCTGCCCCCTTTCAATCTTTTCCACATCCTTCCTATAATGAGGCGACCAGAACTGAGCACAGTACTCCAAGTGGGGTCTGACGAGGATCTTATACAGCTGCATCATTATCCCCGGACTCCTAAACTCAATCCCTCGATTGATGAAGGCCAGCACACCATACGCCTTCTTAACCACCTCCTCCACCTGCGGGGCCGATTTTAAAGTCCTATGGACCCGGACCCCAAGGTCCTTCTGATCCTCCACAGTACTAAGAGTCTTTCCCTTTATATTGTACTCCATCCCATTTGACCTGCCAAAATGGACCACTATGCATTTATCTGGGTTGAAGTCCATCTGCCACTTCTCCGCCCAGTCTTGCATCCTATCTATGTCCCTCTGTAACTTCTGACATCCCTCCAGACTATCCACAACCCCACCAACCTTCATGTCGTCGGCAAACTTACCAACCCATCCCTCCACTTCCTCATCCAGGTCATTTATGAAAATGACAAACAGCAAGGGTCCCAGAACAGATCCCTGGGGCACACCACTGGTGACCGACCTCCATTTAGAAAAAGACCCATCTATACCCACTCTCTGCCTCCTTTGGGCAAACCAGTTCTGGATCCACAGGGCAGCAGCCCCTTGGATCGCATGCCCTCTCACTTTATTCTTCACATTTTTATAGAACGCTTTAGGGTTTTCCTTAATTCTACTTGCCAAGGCCTTCTCGTGACCCCTTCTGGCTCTCCTAATTTCCTTCTTTAGTCCCTTCCTACAAGCCGTATACTCATCTAGATCCCTATCTTCGCCAAGCTCTCTGAATCTTTTGTACGCTTTCCTTTTCTTGACTAGGTCCCGCACAGCTTTCGTGCACCACGGTTCCTTTAACCTACCAACTCCTCCCTGTCTGCTCGGAACATTGTCCTGTTGAACCCTAGATAGACATTCCTTGAAAAACTGCCACCTCTCTTCAGTAGATTTCCCCGAGAATACCTCCTTCCAATTTACTCCTCTAATTTGCTGCCTTATGTCTTCATATTTCCCCTTACTCCATATAAACGCTTTCCTAGCTTGCCTGATCCTCTCTTTTTCCAATGCAAGCCTAAAGGAGATAGAGTTATGATCGCTATCCCCGAGATGCTCTCCCACTGAGAGATCTGACACCTGTCCAGGCTCATTGGTCAGTATCAGATCAAGTACAGCCTCTCCTCTTGTAGGCTTGTCCACATGCTGTGTCAGGAAACCCTCCTGAACACACCTAACGAACTCCTCCCCATCCAATCCCCTTACCCTAGGGATATTCCAATCTATGTTTGGGAAATTAAAGTCTCCCATCACAACAACTCTGCTATTAATGCAACTCTCCAGGATCTGTTTCCCTATCTGCTCCTCCACCTCCCTGTCACTATTGGGCGGCCTATAGAAAACTCCCAGCAAAGTGATCGACTCCTTCCCACTCCGAACTTCCACCCACAGAGACTCTGTAGACAATCCCTCCACAGCATACACCTTCTCTACAGCTGTGACACTATTTCTGATCAGCAGTGCCACTCCACCCCCTCTCTCTTGCCTCCCTCCCTGTCCTTCCTGAAACATCTGAATCCCGGCACCTGTAGTACCCAGTCCTGACCCTGAGACATCCAAGTCTCTGTAATGGCCACCACATCACACTTCCAGGCATCGATCCACGCTCTGAGCTCATCCCCTTTATTCACTATACTCCTGGCATTAAAGTAAACACATCTCAATCCTTTGGTCTGAGCTCTCCCCTTCTCTATCCCCCGTCCATCCTCCCTCTTGCACCGTCTATAACCCTTCTCTGTTTGTGAGCTAACTTCCTCGCTCCCAGTCACCTCGTCTCGATCCCCTCCCCCCAACCTAACTAGTTTAAACTCTCCCCAATGAAGGAAGTACAGAATCTCTTTTCAGTGTTTCTCTTTGATAATTTGTGATTAGCCCAAGCTGAATAGTCAACTATTTTATTCCAATGGATTATACAAACCTCTAATTCATGCTGTTAAACACGAATCCAGATATCTAGATGTTTTCTCATATCTTCATGTCCTTTAGGATGATCCTATATTTGCTTTACTGATATTTTGTTATCCCATAGAGTGTAGCAGAGCTTGAGCAGAAATGGCAGAATGAAATGGAAGATGGCCAACAAGGAAAACTGGAAAACAATCTACCATTTTTCCATGACTATCACTTCAATGAGGTTAGCATTTGAATATTAAAGTGATCTTTTCTGATAATGTAGAACCTAAACTGCTGATTTCACTTTGTTCTCTGAGGTCATGGTTAGAAGTGTAGGGAACTGGATTCAACAGATTGACCATCAGCTTATGTGTGAAAATGAGTTCTGAGTATCATCTTGTGTTACCACTTTTCATCTCAACAATGGGAAGTGAAGATCACAATCCAAAAATGTTGAATGTGCATAGGTCAGGCAACATTTATGAAGAGAGAGTTAGTGTTTCAGGTTGATGACCTGATGTTCTGCTGAAAGTTCATTAACCTGAAGCATCAACTCTCTTTCTGTCTCCACGGATGCTGCCTGACCCACTGAGCATTCCTAGTGTTTTTCATTTTGATTTTAGATTTCCAGCTTCTGCAATGTTTTCCTTTTTTGTAGAGGTGAAGGGCTTCTTATGGTCCAATGTGTGGTACTTCTGTCTGGCTCTGAGAGGTTTGTTGGCTGGACCGTTCTGCTACTTGCTGAATATCCTACTGTATATTCAAGCTAAAAATTACATTTACTAAGAGAGGTCTTCTGTTTGGAGGAGCCCATTGCATTAGTTTATTAACTTAGGCAGAATGCGGAAAGGTCAAAACAATCTGTAACTCAGTTATACGTGTTCAAACCATACCTTTGCATGAAGTGCACATGATTATGCAGAAATCTATGCATCATTGTGATATGAAATGCTTATGCAATGAATTTTTGATTTGCTGAACAATTATTTGGTTTTAGGTTTGTCAACATAACAAAATGGGGTGGCACGGTGGCACAGTGGTTAGCACTGCTGCCTCACAGTGCCAGGGACCCGAGTTCGATTCCCAGCTTGGATCACTGTCTGTGCAGTCTGCATGTTCTCCCCATGTCTGCGTGGGTTTCCTCCGGGTGCTCCGGTTTCCTCCACAGTCCGAAAGACGTGCTGGTTAGGTGCATTGGGCATACTAAATTCTCCCTTAACGTACCCGAACAGGCGCCGGAGTGTGGTGACTAGGGGATTTTCACAGCAACTTCATTGCAGTGTTAATGTAAGCCTACTTGTGTCTAATAAATAAACTTTAAAAAAAACAATAGACTTGCATTTTTATAGCATCTGGTCACATGCTCCAATGTAGTGTGCCTCTGTGCTGCTCTGAAAATTGTCTCATTATTTTTGGATACATCATTGTTGCTTCAGCAAGAGATATGACAGTGCATTGTTCTCCCAGGAGCAGCAAGTGAGATGAGTAACCAGCTAGATTGTTTTTGCTAGTGTTGGCTGAGGATGTAATGTTGGCCAGACAATAGACAAACTTCTTGTTCTTTGATTGATATGCTGGAATCTATGTCCACCTCATCTGAATGCTGCTTCCCTGACAGATACATCACTCCCTCAGTATTGGCCTGAAATATCAACCTCAATTCTGTGAACCAGTTCTGGAATGAGGTCTAGCAAAAATGACACTTTTATAATAGGTATTCTTGATTCTGAATTTGTGAAGTGATTAGCTTGTAACACACCAGACAGCCTTGAGTTGATTCCATAGTACAATTGTAACGGTATTATTTCTCTCCAGAGTAAAATCAAGGAGTTAGAGCTGCTTTGCTCCCTGAAGGAGATACAATTTGACTGCAATGACTTGGAGAACATGGTCCTTTTATTAAGGTATGATGACATCAGCTACTGTGGTGATAATTATTGTTCTTGCTTAAAGCTTTGTCTAGTGCCTAAAGTTATGGCCTGAGGTATTAGGTTTTATAAACCAGAATTCTGAGATTTAATTCCTAGTCCATGCTGTGTTCGCTGATCTTGGGCAAAGATGAAGTAGAAGTTGCTCTTTGCTTCTGTGTACTGATAGGAGAAAATCAGCTAGTGTTCCAGCTCTTGATTGATTTCCAAGGTCTCTGCAAAATAATGGCAGGTGAACAGAGGATTAGACTGACATGTAATTTCCCTCATATAATTTAATGGTCTGGCAACATTCACTCTTTAAACATAGAAACATAGAACAGCACAGTACAGGCCCTTCGGCACTCGATGTTGTGCCGAGCTTTGACCAAAACCAAGATCAAGCTAACCCACTCCCCATAATCCTGGTGTGCTCCATGTGCCTATCCAATAACCGCTTGAAAGTTCCTAAAGTGTCTGACTCCACTATCACAGCAGGCAGTCCCAACCACTCTGAGTAAAGAACCTACCTCGGACATCCCTCCTATATCTCCCACCATGAACCTTATAGTTATGCCCTCTAGTAACAGCTACATCCACCCGAGGAAATACTCTCTGAACGTCCACTCTATCTATCCCCCTCATCAACTTATAAACCTCTATTAAGTCGCCTCTCATCCTCCTCTGCTCTAAAGAGAAAAGCCCTAGCTCCCTCAACCTTTCCTCATAAGACCCACCCTCCAAACCAGGCAGCATCCTGGTAAATCTCTTCTGCACGCTCGCCAATGCTTCCACATCCTCCTCATAGTGAGGTGACCAGAACTGCACACAATATTCCAAATGTAGTCTCACCAAAGTCCTGTACAGTTGCAGCATAACCCCACGGTTCTTAAACTCAAACCCCCTGTTAATAAACGCTTACACACTATAGGCCTTCTTCACGGCTCTACCCACTTGAGTGGCAACCTTCAGAGATCTGTGGATGTGAACCCCAAGATCTCTCTGTTCCTCCACATTCCTCAGAACCCTGCCGTTGACCCTGTAATCCGCATTCAGATTTGTCCTACTATTGTTTAGACTCTCATGTGAACAGCGTCCACTTGGGCAAGTTCCTGAATGGCTGCCAAAGCAATGGTACTTTCAGAGGCAAGAAAACTGCAGAAAATGTCCTCGAGCTGGATGCCCTACAGGATCTCAGTGGTCTCTGCAGCTTGCAGTGCACATAGTCTTCTCAGTTAGATTCGTGTTGGTTCAACTTTCACTTGGACTTAAACTTGCAAACTAACCACAGATTGATTTGATTTATCATTGTCACATGTATTAGCATACAGTGAAAAGTATTGTTTCTTGCACGCCATGCTGACAAAGCATACCATTCATAGAGAAGGGAACAAGAGAGTGCAGAATACAGTGTTACTGTCACAGCTAAGGTGTAGAGAAAGATCAACTTAGTGCGAGGTAGGTCCATTCAGAAGTCTGATGGCAATAGGGAAGAAGCTGTTCTTGAGTTGGTTGTACCTGACCTCAGACTTTTGTATCTTTTTCACGATGGAAGAGAGAATGTCCGGGGTGCGTGGGGTCCTTAATTATGCTGGTTGCTTTGCCGCAGCAGCGGGAAGTGTAGACAGAGTCAGTGGATGGGAGGCTGAAGTTAAATGACATTGAGTCAATTGAAATGAAGGCAGTTCTGCTGTAAAAAAAGATGGAAAGAGTGTCCGATTCTGAGAAAAGTCGTTGAGTCAAAAATAGCTCTGAATCAGTTATCCATTGTGTAGCTGAACCATAAATGCCAGAAGGATTCCACACTTGATCCTTGCACTGCATTAGGCGATTTTATTTAGGTATCTGTTTTAAGGAGGGAGAAATTGCCCAGTGTACCCAATTTTAATTGTAATGCAAAAATGTCTTCTGCAAATTTGAATTTCTGGACATCCGATGAGGACAGGAGCAGAATTGAAATAAAACTGCAAATATAGGTCTGTAACTTATAGAAATAAGTTGCAAGTGATTATTTTAGTGTAAGTTAATATGAATCTATAAAAAAAATCAAGGTGGAAAGTCAAATGAGTTTAAGCATATTATAAATAATATTAGAATCTAGCCAGTGTTGTTGATATAGATGCCTTCAGGTGATCAAAACCCTCTGTTCTCATCTCAGTTGATACTGCCTGGAAGTGTAAGAATTGTGTACATGAAATGCTTATTGTGCTGATGATAAGCCCATGTTATCTGGATCAGACATCATGGAAACAGCAGTCACATGAGGCCCTTGAGGTCATCACTGATCAGACTTATCTGTGGCAATGCCATCTTATGGTGTAACATCAATGACCAATCAACACAATGGTGTTCACACGCACTGAATGATGGGCGACTCAACAGAAAACACGTTTGGCATGTGACCATGGATTTTCAATGCAAAGTCCGTGCAAGTACTGAAGACCAACATGAAATGCAGACAATTGACTTATGAGAAAATGGAAGGATGTAAGTTTGTGCACCTAACTCTCCAAGTCTTGAATCTGCTCAAGTGACTGCTAAAAGTACTGAGGTAAATGTGAAATTTTAAATATTCAGCCGAAATGTTGTTATAACACATACAGCTGCATTATTCCTGATCTGGATGCCACTTAAAAAAAACATATTGCTGCCCTTTACAGTCTGTTAACATGCAACAAGCTGATCCTCTTTGGTGACTTCAATGCCAAAGTTGGAAAGGACACAACTCTGGGGAGGTGTAATCGGCAGAGAGGGGGTAGGAAAATCTGAACATCAACAGTACCCTGCTCCTGACAATGTGTCTAGAATATGACCTTGTCATAACCAACACCTGTTGCATCAGAGAGAGAGAAGTACAAAACCTCATGGAAACACACTGGCACCTGCTCAACTTTGTCATTGTCCGAGTGAGGGACTGCAAAGATATGCGTTTCACCCATGCCATGACAGGACCTAATGATTGCTGGACAGACCATCTGATCTGCTCTGTGATCAACAGCAACGTAGCCCCAAAGCAGCAACAGAAAAAATGCTGCAGCAAAATTAACGCTGAGGCACTCAAAGGCCCCGATAATAGAGCTACATTCAGCCACTGCCTCAATGCGACCTGACTACTCTGGTGACCCGGAGATGCAGAGCGTCCATATCTTCTGGTTTGCCTTTCAGGCCCCCATTAACAACACCTGGGAAGAGACGCTTGCTCACTTGGCCAGGAAACACCAAGACTGGTTCAGTGAAATGGAGCAGGAGATCCAGGAGCTGATGAGCTGCAAGCAGAAGCTTTTCTGAACCTGAAACAACAATCCAGCTTGAGCAAGAAAGCCGAGAAAGCTGACGAACAGTCAGCCGAGGCCCGGCAAAATACCTGTGACCTAAAGAACAGATATTGGGTGGAGAAAACGCAGGAGATCCAGCAGTTAACCAACAGTCATGGTGCATAAGGTTTCTTAAGCGCAGGCAAGATCACCTACAGCCCAAGCACCCAACGCCTACCCCATTGTGGGCCGAGAATGGAGGGGTGCTGATCAAAACAGGCGGGCAGCGCCAGCTGGAAAGAGCACTTCCATAAACTCCTTAACAGAGACTGTTTCCAACACTTGCGTCCTCGACTTCATCCTGCAGCATGTTACCCACCACCATCACAGCACAACCCAGCATGAGGTCAAAAAGGCCATCCCACAGCTAGAGTACAACAAGACATTGGGAGCAAATGGAATCCCTGCCGAAGCACTAAAACATGGTGGAGAAACAGTATTGGTGCAAATACGTCACATAATTTCCCTTATCTAGAAGGAGGAGAACATGCCAGGAGATCTGAGACAGTAATCGTGACCACCTTCAGGAAACGTTACAAGCCCGACTGCAGTAACTTCAAAGGAATTTCCCTGCTGTCGGCCATAAGAAGGTCACCGCAAGAGTCCTCCTTAATCATCACCTCCCTGTGGCTGAAGGTCTCCTCCCAGAATTGCAATGCATATTCTGCCCTCTTAGGGGCACAACAGACATGATCGTCGCCACGCAGCAACTGCAAGAACAGGGAACAGCACCAATCCTTGTACATTGCCATCCTACTCCCTTTCTGCTGCCTCCCAAAGCTCGCCACCATCCTCCTGCTCCATGATGACATGCAAGCCTTGATCTTGACTAATGGATCCAACGCAGACCTAATTCAGGTTCGGACTGGGGTCAAGAAAGGCTGTTTCATCGCACCCAGCACTCTTCTCTATTTTCTTTGTTGCGAAGCTCCATTTCACCCTCGGTAAGCTCCCCGATCAAGTGGAGTTAAATTACAGAACAAATGGGAATCTGTGCAACTGCTGTCTAATGGCCAGATCAAAGGTTGTTCCATCCTCTTGTCATGGAACTACAGAATGTAGACTATGCTTGAGTCTGCACATGCTCAGAAGCTGAGCTCCAAGCCACCGTCAACACCTTTACTGAGACATCGGAGAACATGGGCCTTACACTCAACATCTGGAAGACAAAATTCCTCTACCAACCTGCTCTGACCACACAGTACTGCCCCATGGCTAGCCATTGGCAAGATAGGCACACCAACGTCAGTGTTCTCATTCGGGTCAATATCTCCAGCATTAAAGCATTGACCAAGCTCGGTTAGCTCCACTCAATAGACCCTGACATGAGACGCCTGAAACAAGTGCTCTATTCTGAGCTTTGATGCAGCAAGTGGGCACCAGGAAGATTGAGGAAACACTTCAAGGACGACGACGACCCCCGCCCCCCTAATTGGACTTCTCAGTCACCTGAGAACTCATTTTTTAGTGTGGAAGCAAGTCATCCTTGACTGCAAGGAACTGCCGAAGAGGCAGAAGAAGTAACAAGAACAAATTGCAAATTTGACACCGAAGGCAGTTTATTGACTGTCTCTGTACCTTCTGTTTTGACATTCATGGTTCTAAATCTCAAGGAGAATACATTTATTTGCGCTGTTTATTCTTGGTAAGAAGACTCTCAACACCAGGTTAAAGTCCAACAGGTTTATTTGGTAGCAAAAGCCACTAGCTTTCGGAGCGCTGCTCCTTCATCAGGTAAGTGGGAATTCTGTTCACAAACAGGGCATATAAAGACACAAACTCACTTTACAAAATAATGGTTGGAATGCGAGTCTTTACAGGTAATCAAGTCTTAAAGGTACAGACAATGTGAGTGGAGAGAGTGTCTGTACCTTTAAGACTTGATTCCCTGTAAAAACTTGCTTTCCAATCATTATTTTGTAAATTGAGTTTGTGTCTTTATATGCCCTGTTTGTGAACAGAACTCCCACTTACCTGACAAAAGAGCAGCGCTCCGAAAGCTAGGGGCTTTTGTTACCAAATAAACCTGTTGGACTTCAACCTGGTGTTGTGAGACTTCTTAACTGTGTTTACCCCAGTCCAACGCTGGCATCTCCCCATCATGACTGTTTATTCTTGCCAGTTTTAAATTAAATTTTCTTTTTAAACAGAGAGAAGTTTGGTCAGGAGGTGAACTCTTTGCTGCCGAAACCTTCACATTCTTTAGCAAAAACGAAAGCTTTGGTGAAAAGCCTGATGAATCGGGCTGAGCTTTTGCTGCACGTTACCATAGCAGCACAATCTGGTCTGACCAGGAGTATTTCAGGAACCCCAGCTGACACACCAGGTACGATTGCTAATGTGAGAGGGTGAAGGTGGAAAGGAGAAGGTGGTCTTTGCTGCTATTGTCAGTTTTTTGTGTGTTTTACTTTCGAGCTCAATCATGTACTGAACAATTGTCATCAATGTAATGTCAGTATCGGCAGTGTACCAAGTCATTTGAGCTTAAAAAACTGTACGCATTCGCGAATGTAGCAAACAATTCAGATAACTTTGGGTGGATGTCTGGACCCTTGTGAAATAAATAACTGTGCAGTTATAAAAAAAATCTTTAATTCCTTGCTTTTGACAAGTGGAAAAACCTGCATTTTATAGGCAAAAAATATTGGCCAGTAAATATGATATGTGAAAAAGCATATTCTCAGTTAGGATCGTTTCCAGAATAGTTGCAAACTATTTTTGTCTCCTGTGTGCATTTTGACAATCTATTTGGCAATTCGAAATGGTGTCTGGGTGGTCTGTAGAAAGCTTAACAATTATAGATTAGGTAGTTCAATGCATGATGTCTTGTCCCAGCTTGGTGGCAATTACAAAAGCCACAAAATATTATAATTATTTTCAAAAATATTTGGTGTCCATTTGTCTTCCTGATGTATGCTTGCTTATTTTACCAGCTTGTAAATCATCTTCGGAAACCAAGGTGATTTCTCACACTGTTCGCCAACCAGTCTTCCTGCGCAGTATGTCAGCACCCTCTGACCTGGAAATGATTGCAAATGAGGATCTAGAATTCACACGGGCTAACCAGAGGTAAAGAATTAAGTAAATTTGGATAATTCCAGTGATCGTCATTAGATACAGATGCAATTATTAAATGTGCATTATAATTTAACCATAGAATGTTAAGTATGCGTGCCTGAGAGTATGTATGTGAGTATTTGTTAATGGGATATGGATGTTGCTGTCAGAGCCAGCTTTTATGCCTCGTCCCTTATTTTTCCCGATAAGGTGAGGGTGAGCCTCCTTTTTGAGCTGTTGTAGTCCATGAGGTGTAGGTGAGGCCACAGTTCAAAGGGGCATTTTAGGATTTGTGACTTGGACTGGAATTTGCAGGTGGCCATGTTTCCATGCACCTGCTGCCTTTTTTCTTCTACTGGAGGTCATCGCTTTAGGAGATGCTGTCAAAGGAACTTTGGCAATTGCTGCAGGGCATCTTGTGGATGGTACACACCATAGCCTGTTTCTGATTTGCTGTCTGCAGACTGGAATTATGACCTAATCCATACTCCTTAACAATTCTGTTATGCCAGACACCAAAATTAGCTTAACTTGGGGTGGCGCTGGCACAGTGGACGAGTAATCCAAAGACCCATCGTAATGCTCTGGGGACCCGGATTCAAATCCCACCACAGCAGATGGTTGATTATAAATTGAGTAAAACCTCTGAAATTGAAAGTCTAATGATTGCTATGAAACAATTGTCCTGAAACCCATCTGGTTCACTAATGTCCTTAACCTCATCTGGCCTACATGTGACTCTGGACCCTCAGCAGTGTGCTTGGCTCTCAAATGCCACTCAGTTATATTCGACTGTTACAAAGAAAGCATGAACAAATGAAACCAGATGGACCACCTGGCATCGACCTAGGCACCAGGTCAACCTGGTGAAGCTACAACACAGGACTAGTGTGCCCAACAGCATAAGCAGCAAGTATTAGAGCCCAAACAGTTCATAGAATCAGAGAATCTCTGCAGTGCAGAAGGAGGCCATTCGACCCAACGAGCCTGTACCAACGACAATCCCACCAGGCCCTATCCCCCATAACCCCATGTGTTTACCATGCTAGTCCCCTTGACACTAAGGGTCAATTTAACAAGGCCAATCCACTGAACCTGCACATCTTTTCATAACCATTGGATCAGATCTAAGCTCTGCAGTCCCGCCATATCCAGTCATGAATGTTGGTGGACAATTAACAACTCACTGGAGGCGGAAGCTCCACCAATATCTCTATCCTCTGATGGAGGAGCCTACCACATCAGTGCCAAAGAAAAGGCTGAAACATTCGCAACGACCTTCAGCCAGAAGTACCGAGTGGATGATCTATCTTTGCCTCTTCCGGTGGTCCCCAGCATCATAGATACAGTCAATTTGATTCACTCCATGTGACATCAAGAAATAACTGAAGGCACTGGATACTGCAAAGACTATGGGCCATGACAGCATTCCAGCAATAGTACTGAAGACTTGTGCTCCAGCAGTACTTGCTGCATCCTTAGCCAAGCTCTTCCAGTACAGTTACAACACTAGCATCACCTGACAATGTGGAAAATTACCCAGGTTCGTCCTGTACAGAAGAAACAGGACAAATCCAACCTGGGCAATTTTTGCATTATCAACCTACTTTCAATTACCAGTAAAGTGATGTAAGGAGTCATCAACAGCACTATCAAGCAGCACTTACTCAGCAATAACCTGCTCACCAATGCTTAGTTTGAGTTCTGCCAGGGTCATTCAGTTCCTGCTCTCATTACAGCCTTGGTTCAAACATGGACACAAGAACTGAACTCCAGAGGTGAGACGAGAGTGACTGTCCTTGACATCAAAGCAACATTTGACCGAGTATGGCACCAAGGAGCCTTAGCAAAACCAGTTAATGGGAATCGGAGTGAAAATTCTCCGATGGTTGGAGTCACATCTGATACAAAGGAAGATAGTTGTGGTTGTTGGAGGTCATAGAACCATCGAAACCCTACAGTGCAGAAAGAGGCCATTTGGCCCATCGAGTCTGCACCGACCACAATCCCACCCAGGCCCTACCCCCATATCCCTACATATTTACCTGCTAATCCCTCTAACATACGCATCTCAGGACACGAAGGGGCAATTTTAGCATAGCCAATCAACCTAACCCGCACATCTTTGGTCAATCACCTCAACTCCAGGACATAATTGCAGGAGTTCCTCAGGGTAGTGTCCAAGGCCCAAGCATCTTCAGCTGCTTCATCAATGACCTTGCTTCCATCATAAGGTCAGAAGTGGGGATGTTCACTGATGACTGCACAACATTCAGCACCATTCATGATGCCTCAGATACTGAAGCAGTGTCCAAATGCAGCAAGGTCTGAACAATATCCAGGCTTGGGATGACAAGTGGCAAGTAACATTTGCGCTACACAAGTGGCAGGTAATGACTGTCTCCAGCAAGAGAGGATCAAGTCATCGCTCCTTGACATTCAATGGCATTACCATTGCTGAATCCCCTCTGTCAACATCCTGGGGTTGACTAACCAAAAACTGAACTGAAACTGACTCCCCAAAGCCTATCCACCATTCACAATGTGGAGATGCTGGCGTTGGACTGGGGTAAACACAGTAAGAGTTTTAACAACAACAGGTTAAAGTCCAACAGGTTTATTTGGTAGTAAATGCCATTGGCTTTCGGAGCGCTGCCCCTTCGTCAGATGGAGTGGAAATCTGCTCTCAAACAGGGCACAGAGACACGAAATCAAGTTACAGAATACTGATTAGAATGCGAATCTCTACAGCCAACCAGGTCTTAAAGATACAGACAGTGTGAGTGGAGGGAGCATTAAGCACAGATTAAAAAGAGATGTATATTGTCTCCGGACAGGACAGCCAGTGAGATTCTGCAAGTCCAGGAGGCAAGCTGTGGGGGTACAGATAGTGTGACATGAACCCAAGATCCCGGTTTAGGCTGTCCTCATGTGTGCGGAACTTGGCTGTCAGTTTCTACTCAGCGACTCTGTGCTGTCGTGAAGGCCGCTTGGGAGAACGCTTACCCGAAGATCAGAGGCTGAATGCCCCTGACCGCTGAAGTGCTCCCCACAGGAAGAGAACAGTCTTGCCTGGTGATTGTCGAGCGGTGTTCATTCATCCGTTGTCATAGCGTCTGCATGGTTTCCCCAATGTACCATGCCTCAGGACATCCTTTCCTGCAGCGTATCGGGTAGACAACGTTGGCCGAGTTGCAAGAGTAGGTACCGTGTACCTGGTAGATGGTGTTCTCACGTGAGATGATGGCATCCGTGTCGATGATCCGGCACGTCTTGCAGAGGTTGCTGTGGCAGGGTTGTGTGGTGTCGTGGTCACTCTTCGCCTGAAGGCTGGGTAGTTTGCTGCGGACAATGGTCTGTTTGAGGTTGTGCGGTTGTTTGAAGGCAAGGTTGTTTGAAACCATTCACAAGACAGGAGTGTGATAGAATACTCTCCACTTACCTAGATGGGTGCAGCTCCAACAACACTCGAGAAGCTTGACACCATCCAGGACAAAAGAGCATGCATGATTGCTACCCCTTCCACATTCAGTCCCTCCACCATTAACTAACAATGGCAGCAGTATATACCATTTACAAAATGCACTGCAAGAACTCACCAAGGTTCCTTCGGCAGCACCTTTCAAATCCACAACCACTATCATCTAGAAGGACAAGAGCAGCTGATACCTGGAGACACCGTCACCTGGAGGTTCCCTCTAAGTCATTCACCACCCTGACATGGAAATATATTGCTGTTCCTTCACTGTCACTGGGTCAGAATCCTGGAGCTTCCGAACAGCACTGTGGATGCATCAACACCTTCGGAACTGCAGTGGTTCAAGAAAGCTCTCCACCATTTTCCAAAGGGCAACTGGGATGGGCAATAAATGCTGGATTAGCCAGTGATGCCCACATCTCATAAATGAATTTTTAAAAAGCAAATGTCACAAGTTCAACCCAAATGATAAAAGTTTGATCAGTTATTGAAGGCTTGTACTGAAACTCCAAATGTTAGCCTCGAGACAACCGGAGCATGGAATTCTACAGGGGAAGGCAATCCTCCAGGAGAAAATGCTTTTTGTTCAAGATCTTCCCCTTGTTTATATAAGAAGAGCATTGCCAACATTTTCCATTCACTCCCAACTGGATATGTCTGCTCTATTTATATAGGGTTGCAAGGCTCTTGGATGTACCTCAATGTGAATTGAACACATTGTTCAAGCAATGTCACTTGTATCTCAGTGTTTTTTATTCTTTGTGCGTTATTGCCCTTGAGAAGCTGGTGATGAGCTGTCTTGCTGAACTACTGCAGACTGCAGTATAGACACACTCACGTTGTTAGGTAGGGAGTTGTGGCAAGATCTTTAACTAGAAGAATGGAAATACATTTCCACATCAGGATGGTGTGTAACTTGGGAGGGAACTTGCAGGAGGTTGTATTCCTGTGTTCATACTGGCCTTTATTCTTCCAGGTGGCCGTGTCATCTGTTTGGTAGGTGTTAGAGGGAAAGAGAATCAAAGCGGAGTAAGATGGGATTTAAAAAGTAATTAGTGGAAGAATGTTTTTTAAAAATAATCAATGGGACACTACTTGCAGCCAAAAGCACTGTTTTTGCTCTTTCCCAAAATACTTTTTATTAAATATTAAATATTTTCAAGAGATGTATTTGGTTTGAATTGGAGAGGGTTTGTTTCCAAAAATGCTCAATTTGGGCAAGAGTATATGTTGAACAGGTACATGTTCTTGGTGGCAGATGTGTCAGCCTAGAAATTACTATTGGAGAATGCACACTTAGCCCATTAAGTATTATTATTATACATTAAGCATTATGGTACATTAAGTATTATTATACATTACGTATTCCGCATTAATAGCACAGTAATTTCTATGTTACAGATGTCTGAAGATTTGTCTGTCTTGTTTCAGGAGACGGCATGGGAATAGTCATCGAAGCAGTTCCTTCACTCTGCTTCAATCCCTGACTATTGAGGATAGCCGTGACAAGCCAACGTACAGCGTGCTGCTTGGACAGCTCTTCGCTTTCATTGGAACAAATCCTGACCAGGCTGTAAGTTTGTAATTATACTTTTATTTCCAAATTATTAGGAAAGTCTGAAGTGAACCAGTTTAGATAAGGAACATAATTATATATTCAGATGCAATGCATTGCGTCAGAATAAATTAAAATGTTAAGCTGTTGCAGGATTGACTTTTGGAAATTGCGGGTAATGTTCGGGTAAAAGATAATTTCATGAAAGTTGCACTCTTCTGTTTTTTATTCCTTGAATTGAACATCTTTAACTCAATTATGGCACTTGCTCCTGTACGTCTGTAATTGTACATTATATCTCACTGGGCTTGAATGTAGAGCCATCGTCAGAGTTGTACAGAGCAGAAAAGACCCTTCAGCCTGAATTCATATATCATCATTGCCCTTGAAGATTTGCCTACTTAGCAGTTACAATCAATTTTTGATCAAATTTCATTATGCATATATTACTATTTATTGATCTATAAGAGCAGCCATTTGCCAGTATCAATAATTCATTACTGATGTAATGTTGCAAACTTTTTCATTACCCCATTAAATGAGGATGGAGAAGTTGTCATTGTGAATAATATAAATAACATTCGGACATTATGATCTTATTTTGCTTTAGGTGTCAAGCAGCAGTTTCCTTTTAGCTGCCCAGACCCGATGGCGGCGTGGTAACACAAGAAAACAGGCCCTGGTACACATGCGTGAGCTGTTGACGGCAGCAGTCAGAGTTGGTGGTGTCACTCATTTAGTGGGACCTGTAACCACAGTCCTTCAAGGTGGACCAAGGTGAGATGCTGACTGGTTGAATTGTAAACAAAAAATAATTATCCTTTACAAAGAAACTAGGGACATGGCAACACATTGACTTTCTTATGTTAAGAGCCTAGAATGCTTATGCCTATTTTTTTTAAAACACTGGCTTTATACTCAACAAGATGAGGAATATTACTTTAGGTGAATGGAAAATGGCTGTGTTCTACTTCAGTGACATGCCTCGGCCTCAAGAGCCAGTCCCAATACCATATTTAATTTTTTTAATATGTCAACCTAATGCCTGTGTGATTGTTGAATTAGGCCACGGGAAGTGGATTGAGAATACTTTCCCCTATTGTCATCTTTAGTGTTATTAAATATCTGCATATTTTCCTCCTCCATTGCTCAGTTTTCTTGCACAGCTTTTCACCAAACTTCCTCCACTAACTTTAGACATGGATAACTTGCTAATGTAACAGCTAGTGATGGGAAAACCATCTCTTCACAAAGTGGATTTTTCTTTTGAAATTTGGAAGGACATTGTATTATTTGGACACATTGCTTTTTTTTATATAAAGGGCCTCAGTTCGCCTTTGGACTGGGAGGAATAATACCTTTACAAAAAAAACCCTGACCAGCATGGTACTTGAGGGGGGGGGGGGGGTAGTTTGTTAGTTTTGAATGGCAATCACTTTAATTGATGGGGAAAAGAACTGAAAAGAGGTTGAAGGCTGGTGACTTACTGGAAATCACATGACAAAGACAAGCTTGAAGTTTTGAACTTGTTGTTTTTGAACTGTCTTTTTGGGGAATAAGCTGAGAAGGAAGGCTACCTAACTGACTTTTTTCCTGCCTTACCTGAAATTCTGTGTGGGTTCTTAGCCTATGGTCAGAGAATCCTAACCTGAGTGTAACTTGTCTGAATTTGAAAACCTGCAAAGCTGAGACAAAAAGAATTGAACCAGCTCTGCATACTCCTCCACATCGAAGCTCTCTTATTCAGAGTCTCCAGACATTTATGGGGCCAGCTGTCTGTCCTCAGACAAGGGAGCTCCAGATCAATACTGTCAAACTCAGAGCTTTATTCTGATGATTTTTTTTCATTGATCATGGGCGTTGTTGGCTCGGCCAGCATTTGTTGCCGTTCCCGAATTGCCCTTGAACCGAACTAGGCTATTCAGAGGGCATTTAAGAGTCAACCATATTGCTGTGGATCTGGAGTCACATGTAGGCCAGACCAGAAGCGGACGGCAGATTTCCTTCCTTGAAGGACAGTCGTGAACCAGATGGGGGTTTTGTTTTACAACAAACTGCAGTGGTTTCACAGTCATCATTGGGATTTTAATTTTTTTAAATTGGATTCAAATTTCACCATCTGCGTGGTGGGATTCGAACCCGAGTCCCCAAAGCATTACCCTAGGTCTCTGGATTACTAGTCCAGTGATAATATCACACTGCCACCGCCTCCTCTAACGAAGCCTGGCTAAAGCCTCTCATAGAACCATAGAAAATTACAGCTCAGAAACAGGCCTTTTGGCCCTTCTTGTCTGTGCCGAACCATTTTATGCCTAGTCCCACTGACCTGCACTTGGACCATATCCCTCCACACCCCTCTCATCCATGAACCCGTCCAAGTTTTTCTTAAATGTTAAAAGTGACCCCGCATTTACCACTTTATCCGGCAGCTCATTCCACACTCCCACCACTCTCTGCGTGAAGATTCTTGTGTTACCACGCCGCCATCGGGTCTGGGCAGCTAAAAGGAAACTGCTGCTTGACACCTAAAGCAAAATAAGATCATTATGGGTACTAGTTGTGCAGTTAAACAATTGGCTATTTTGATGAGTAAATTCAACTTCTAAACTAATGATACAAGTTGTGGAGTAGTGGGGCTAGATAATATGTGCACACCTCCCACCCAGAATCACAGAATCCCTACAGTGCAGAAAGAAGCCATGTGGCCCATCGAGTCTGCACTGACCATAATCCCACCCAGGCCATATTCCTGTAACCCCACATATTTACCCTGCTAATCCCCTGACACTAGGGTCAATTTAGCATGGCCAGTCAACTTAACCTGCACATCTTTGGACTGTGGGAGGAAACCGGAGCATCCGGTGGAAACCCACGCAGACACGAGGAGAATGTGCAAATTTCACACACAGTGACCCGAAGCCGGAATTAAGCCCGGGTCCCTGGTGCATGAGACAGCAGTGCTAACCACTGTGCCACCATGTAATACTGGTAATGTTACTGCTCCATAATTGTCGAGCTGCAGACACATTTCCAGCAACGTGAATGGGATCTTGCTTTATTCCCTAGTCCAGTCCAAAGTATTGAATTCCGTTAGATGCTCCTTCCAGGCCAAGAGCTGCCATATCTTAAATCAAGTCATTGTATGTGATGCTAGGCAACTATTACCTATTAGCTGCAGGATTGCAAACAAACAATATTAAAAAGGTTTAGGCAAAATTTTATAGGTAGGGGAGAAAATATTATTCTTCTTGTCCAGTTTTATATTATTATTTAAATTGTTTTTACTACTCTATTCAACTTTTTTTTTCATTTTATCCCATTAATCTTAGTTCCCCCTTGGTTTCCTATGCAGCAAAATTCAGTTTCTGAATGAATACTAATGTATAATCCAGCAATGTGGCACCTAATAGTTTTTTTAAAATCCCCTGAAGGGCATGTTCCAAGACAGCTGCAAGATTGATGAATAAGAGAGAGGATAATGAATGTTTGAAAAACAAATTTCTGTACATATTGTTTGAAGGATTTGCACTTTTTTTTAACGAATAGAGTTTAATTCAGACGCTGGTGTTGGAAGGAAGTTATTTTGCAACTGAGAATGTTGTTTCCCATTGATAAACATTTATTTCTGTTCTCTCAGGATTGAAGAGCTAACATGCGGTGGGATGGTGGAGCAGGTTCAGGAGGCATTTGGCGAGACCATGACATCAGTTGTTTCACTTTGTGCCCGTTATCCAATTGCCTGTGCCAATAGCATCGGCCTACTATGTACCATACCATACACCAGGTAGGGAATCATGCTTCTCACAGCATTTCAATGAATTGGGAGCTAAATTATCTATTGATCCAACCTTTTTTGTACTCTATATACGTGAATGATTTTCGATTAACATAGCCAGCTATTTAATATATTGTGGTCTACATGGGCTTCACCAGTTAGGATATGTTTTTGATTGGGAGTAGTTTATCTGTCGTTGTTCCCTCCACCCCCACCGCCACTGAGCAAGGAACTCACGGACTTCACCATCTGTTCAGTGCCTTTGCTGCTAACCACACACTGTAGCCTTAAATCCATATTTTTATCTTTTGCTTCTTCCTCCCTATATGACCTGTCCATACACATCACCTATGTCTCCCACCTACTCTTCTCATTAAGCTTGGGGATAATGCAAATCCCTTCCTGGCCCTATGCTAGCTGAAATTGTAAACACTTTCCTCCCCTCAGTTACTGTCTTCCTCTCTTTCAAAATTGCTATCACCTCCCACAAACCCACCCTGGAACCCTGTTTTCTGGAAAGCAACAACCCCATCTCTGACCTCCATTTTCTTGCCGGAGTTTTTGAACATTTTGTTACCTTCCAATGCATGTCCATCTTTCCCACAACTCCAGTTTCACTCGCTCTAATCTAGTTTCAGTCTCTGTCCCTGCAATAGCACTAAAACGGCATATACCGAGGTTGCAAACGATATCCAGTTTCACTGTTGAAGAATCGTTTTGGTGTGCAGATTTTTTTCTCATTTGACAAAGGACGTAAATATTGTAGGTGGTTCAGAGGAGTTTTACTAGATTGATACCTGTAATGAGTGGCTTCTCTTGTGAGGATAGATTGGACAGGCTGGGCATGTTTCCATTGGAGTTTAGAAGAGTAAGGGGTGACTTGATAAGATCCTGAATGGCCTTGTCAAGGTGAATGTTGAAATGATGTCTCGTCTTGTGTGTGAGTCCAGAACTTGGGAGTACCTTTTTAAAATTAGAGGTCGCCCTTATAAGGCAAAGATGAGAATATTTTTCTGAGGATTGTGCAACTTTGGAACTCTGCCTCAGAAGATGGTGGAAGCAGGGTTAGTGAATATTTTTAAGAGAGGGGTTGAAAGGTTCCTGTTAGGCATAGGAGGCAAAAGTTATCACAAGTAAATGGGAATATGGAACTCGAAACACAGATAAATCAGCCATAATCTTGTTGAATGACAGCAGGGTGGAAGGGCTAAACGGCAGCCTCCTGTTTTGTATGTTTATATGTTCATTGTTTGTCCTTTAGCACATTGCAGGCTTTGATACTGTTCACCACCATCCCCAATGCCTCTCTTCTAGCCCAGTAGGATAACCCTCACTATTAACTATCTAATTGTAGCAAGATTATTTCCAGCAATGTTTTAGCTTCCCGTCTGTGTGCCTATTTCATAGAATCCCATTTTCTGACCTTGTGATGGAGGGAAGGTATTAATGAAGCTGCTGGATATGCTTGGGCCCAGGAAGCTCCTCTGAGGAACTTCTGTAGTGATATCCTGGGCTTCCAGCAACTACAGAATCTTTTTTATGCTCCGTATAACTCTCCAGTGTAAAGTTGTCCCCATTCCCATTGACTTTAGTTTGCTTAGGGCTCCTTGATACCACACGCACTAAACAACTGCTTTGATGTCAAAGTAAATTCAGTCTTTTCTCATCTCTGGAATTCTGTTTCTTTGCCATGTTTGGACCAAATCTATCAAGCGCTTGATAGCATTATCGATGACACCTGTCGCATAATTGATGATTGAAAGTAGACCGATAGGTCTGTAATTGGGCATATTGGATTTTATGAAGGCAGTATATACCTGAGAAATTTTCCACTTGGTTGGGTCGAGACCAGTGTATTGGAACAGCTCAGCTCGGGGTATGGCTCTTTCTGCAGCACGTCTTCAGCACTACAGCCAGGGAATTGCCTGTGCCCATAATCTTTACTATATCCAGTGCATGGCAGTAGCTTCTTTATCAATGCTCACCTCCGCAGGAGGCCAAAAGGGATCATCCACTGCGACTTCTAACTGAAGATGATTGCAAACATTTCAGCCTTGTCTCTCTTGCATTTACACGGCGTGCTCTGTCATCTTTGTGGATATTCAGAAAGCTGCTTCCTATTATTTTTAATAATTTCGCATTTCACCAAAGCTCTATCCTTATCCCTTTCCTTGTCTCAATGCTGCTCTTTGGTGGCATTATCCAAAAATACAGCATCAAGTTCAATATGTATTTAGCCACACCTAGCTCTATCTTTTTATTGAGAATATTGAGTTCATAGTTCATGTGTTTTAGAATATAAATTTGAGGAATTAAAGGTTTAAATGTAAAAGTTGCGAAACTGTTGAGTGACATTAATGTTAAGACAGATCAAACAAACCTGGGTTTAATTGACCTGTGTTTATCTTACACATTCAGAATTTGAAGTGAATCAACCTGCTAACTTGTAAACTGAACATTGCAGAAATTCTGATTTGACTCTGCAGACCTTGTGTGTTGCTCTTCTGCCTCCCAAACAGAAAGTGCAACTTCAATCTAACCAGCTTTGCAGAGTTTCTCACTGTGGAAACAAGTGACATTGCTTCTGAGCTCCACAAGGTGAAAGTTGCCTCAGCAGCTTTGCACTGAGGGCCTCAAAAACATTCAAAGGCCTTTCAATAGGAACATTATAAAACAAAATATTAAACTGAGCTACATAAGATATTATTGACCAAACGTTAGGTCCAAGAGGTAGGTTTGAAGGGGTGTTGAGAGACGTGTTAGTGAGGTAGTTTGTCATCAGCATACATATGAAAATAAAGGTTTATTTCTTAGCCTGTGCTAACATAGCTCAGTTCACCCAGGGTGCGAGTTGGCTAGGCTGGGCTAATTATTAAATTGTTGAACCCATAGGGAATAAGTATACCGTAAATACATTTTATCCAGCTATTTTACAAGCTGAAAGAAATGTAATGTATTTTATGTTTAACTTTGTGCAACAGAATCTGATGCCTGCGTGAGTTCTATTTAAAAACCTGACCTACAGTTCAATGCATCATCATCATTTGGTTTCATATATCCATATGTATGATCAATTAATGACATTAATAGACTGGTTCCAGAACTATCCAGCTGGTACAGTTCTCCTTGCACAGCAGAATGCAACTGTATCTCATTATTGTTCTGTGGAACTTCTGCAATGTAATTAGTGCTGTTCATGTATTTGCCAGATTTAATTTTATTTGTGATTTGTAAGGCTTGTATTTAAATTTTTGAATATTCCGTCGTCGGCTATTATATGGACTATCAACAACAAAAACTTGCATTTGGAGAGGGCCATTAATGTAAAACATGCTAATGTCCCTCTAGGAGTGCTAACAACCAAATTATTGACATTGAGCCATGTAGAGGTATTAGTACACGTGACCACAAACTTGGTCTAAGAGGTAGATTTTAAGGGGCATCTTAAAGACAAAGTGTAATGGAGGGAATTCAAGAGCTTAGATCCTAGACAGCTAAAAGCACAACACAGTGGGTCAGTGAGGGCATGCAAGACAGCAGACATGGAAGAGAAGAAAGACCTCAGGATTGGTGAAGATTTCAGAGAAAGGATGGGCAGAAAAATGAGAAATTGAAGTTCAAAGTATTTTGGACTGGGAACCAATGTAGGTCATCCAGCACAGTTGAGCATATCTCATTGCACACTGTGCATGCTTCCTTGAGGAACATGGTACTGGCACTCGTGCAGCTGAAGTTTGCCAAGCTACACAACCCAAATAGTACATCTTAATGAAACCACTTTAAATCCAAATGTTGTTTTTAATGCAGTTGTTTAGATTGCCAGTATGTGTTGTGTTCGTTGATCTCAGTTGAGCTAGCGGCATGGGAGCTACAATTATTCTCTGTTCTAGGGTCAGAGAAAGTCAACCAAAGTACCGATTTCAGGTCACTATCCAGTTATTCTGGAATGGAGGAAAACGTCTGCATGAGGTAAAAATGGATTATTTCATACTGTGACACCTAGAGGCAGTCTATCAACATTCACTGGTTACTTTGACCTCTAAATAGTCACAATAGAAGGGATTGGGGGCCATGTAACTGTGCATAATCATGAAGGGAGATTTTGTGGGTGATCGAATTTAAAAGGCACAATTATCAATTTGAGTTCCAAGCAATTGCATCTTACACAGCCAGGAAAACAACTTGGAAACTACACAAAGGATTTTTTTGACAGTGTAAGCTGCTGTTGATCGGATGTTCAAGGAGTTTTACTTGTTACAACCTCTGTTCTGATGTATTGTTTTGCATATTTAGAAATCTTTTTGTTACCCCACATTTAGGAGTGAGGAGAAATGTCTGGTGCGGAGTGGCTTGGTGCAGCTCATGGACAGACTCTGTAGCCTGACAAGCCAACGAGAAAGTAGCTCCAGTGAAAAACAGACAAGGAAACAGAAGGTAGCCACTATGGCCTGGGCTGCCTTCCAGGTACTGGCTAATCGCTGTGTAGAGTGGGAGAAAGAAGAAGGTGAGTGTTATTCGTAAATGTAACCATGTCTCTCTCTGCTCCCACCCTTTCTCTGTTATGACCTTCAAACTATTAAAACCCTCACTTAGCATTCATTCATTCCTGATTGATGTCATCTTTCTTGCACTCTACTTGACCTTGGTTTGTGTCCCAAACAATGGGTCTTGGCTTTGTGTCAATTAAGACAAAACCTGAAGATCCTTGCTAATTTTGTGAAAGGATATTGAGGTTCAATGTGAAGTTTTTTTGGTTTTAATAAAAAAAGTCAGTGATCTCTTTTTGATAGCCTTGCCTCAAAGTACCGAATGGTGCCAAAGGAAAAGGGTGTTGACCACTTCCTTGTACTAGAGGCCAGTTCATTGTTGTCCATTTGGATGTGAATGGCTGCTTATAACTTAAACCTGTTTCCGACAGTTGGAACATCTGTTTACTGAGTCTTATGTTGGACCTTGTGAAAATCCTATTCTTTGGAATGAAGAACTGACATCGAAGCACTTTGCTGCTTCAAGTGCTCCACCCAATGGTTGCTTGTGGAACAACATTAGGTTGTTTCATGCAGTAGGTAATGCTTTGCTCAGTGGCAGTGTGAATCACCCTACTCACTATCTGACAAGAGATCAACCAGTTATGTGAAAAGCAGGCAAGACTGTAGTTAAATATGCAAGAATAAATGAGTAAATGTATATTCACCAAATACAGTACAGATCAAGCTTTGTAATGTCAGCTTATTTTGCTTTCAGTTTTTTTTATTATACCTATCTCTGAACTGAACCTGTGGATTTTTCTTAATGAGTTTCCTTCAGTTCAAGATCAAAACTAATCTTTGTGGGCCTTTAACTTGCTTTTGGCTTGGCCTGTTGGACCATTCTCCAAATACACTCTGATGTATTGGGGTCTTAGTGCAAGGGGCTGGATTACTTATTACTACTGGTTCATTTAATATGTATTTCATTTTCTCCAACCAGGTGTATCAACAAATGCAGTGCATTCTGGGTTAGCGCGTCAAGTGTCAAGCCTATTAACCAATCATCTTGCCCGTGCTACTGAGTGCTGTGGGAATCAAGCAGCAGGGAATGACGCGCTGCAGGATGTACTCAGCCTACTAAATGACCTTTCCAGGTAGGGAAACATTTAACAAAACAGTTGATTAAAGATGCATTCAACAAGGTGTATGTACAGTTTGAAACTTTAGTGAATCTCATGCACGTAGCGATTTTACAACCATCAGCTGCTTTTTGTATAATGTGTACAGTATAGTTTTATTTTACTGAAATGTAGTACATGAGTGAAGCGGATTGAAAATACCTGCTCTGCTGTCATTGAATTGAACGACATTAATATAATCTGAACAGTCCTTTTGTTGCGTGCTGTCTGAATGAAGGAAATGGGGTACTCTTATTCCACTTTGTGTTTCTTTGGAGTTGGCTATTATGGACAGTGATTGCTCACAAGCAGAGGGCCACTTTTTAATTCGGTATGCAAACTGATTTTGAGTGAAGTGAAATTGAGCCCCTTGAGCTGCGTTGCTTAGCATGATGCAGTTTTGCAGAATTTCAACTTTAAGATGTTTTAGTGCAAGCTACAGGTGACGAGCATATTAGTAGATAAATTCAGTGTTACTGATTTTTATTTTGTGTTGAAATGCACTTTTCAGAATGTTTTCTGTATATGTCATTCAATATATTTAAAACTTGGTTTAGAAAACATCTGAATAGGTGGAAATGTCAAGTAACATGAAGTGACTGATTTTTCAAGCACCAAGTTATCTTGCCTGAAATATATTCTGCACATATGACTTTTGGAAACTAGTGAAACAAATATTTTCAGCAGTCACTTAATCATACATTTTAACTCTGATCTTCCTATCAGAAGTCAAATTGGTAAAGCAATCCTCAGCCAGCCTGCCTGCGTGTCAAAGCTCCTTTCATTATTATTAGACCAGCGGCCATCCCCCAAGCTGGTACTCATCATCCTTCAACTTTGCCGTGCTGCCTTGCCTCTCATGAGTGTGGAAGATTGCGGGAATGTGGAACTGCCTCCATGGAGCTATTCTGTACCTTCCCTGGACAATGAACAGGATGACCCTGGTGATCCTGCTTCAAATATTGCATCACTTCTGTTGGCTAAACTTGCTGATTATGTTGTACCAGGTAAGTTGTTGGCTGGACAATGATTAGTAATGTACAGCTAAATTGGAAGAGAATTTTTGCCATTAAGTATGAGTAATCTGCCTTGCCCCTCTCGAACCATTTTAAATCTCGTTGCTTGTCCTTGACCTGGATTTGGCAAGCATTTTTCTCTTGCACTTCAAAGGTTGTTAGTTCAATTTAGGCAGTTATTTGTATAACACTAAAATATGCAAACTCTGTCCCTTTATGGTAAGAAATTATTTATTCTATGAAAGTCACTTGTTCTGGTGTGTTCTTGGTTTTCAGGTGATGTGGAGCATTGTGTGTATCTTTTTATATTGAAAGAACTGTTTTCAGGCAACAACAATCTTCTGGCTCTGGGATGACATTGTGGCAAGATCAGGTGCTGAGCTCCAGGAGATTTTTGCACTGTCACTAAGAGCAGAGCTGTAGAAAAAAGGGTTACAGTGTCTGGAGCTGGTGTGGTATCATCGTCACTGTTACTGGCACAAGTCCATGTATGATTAGTGTCTTTTTTAACTAATTTTGTGGCATTAGCCTCATGATTATGGGTGGCATGGTAGCACAGTGGTTAACACTGCTGCTTCACAGCTCCAGGGACCTGGGTTCGATTCCCGGCTTGGGTCACTGTCTGTGTGGAGTTTGCACATTCTCCTCGTGTCTGCGTGGGTTTCCTCCGGGTGCTCCAGTTTCCTCCCACAGTCCAAAGATGTGCGGGTTAGGTTGATTGGCCATGCTAAAATTGCCCCTTAGTGTCCTGAGATGCGTAGGTTAGAGGGATTAGCGGGTAAAATATGTGGGGGTAGGGCCTGGGTGGGATTGTGGTCGATGCAGACTCGATGGGCCGAATGGCCTCTTTCTGTACTGTAGGGTTTCTATGATTTCTATGATTATGCAAGTATTTTAATTCATAAACATGAAGACTCTGGGAGTCTAAAAGATGCTACTTACCTGAAACGAAGGATTCGGTTTCCTCTCATTTATCTCCCTCTAAGTCCTTCCTCCCCTGAGGGCATTGTCTTGCTGGTATAAGTTTTTTGTTTTTGGAGTCAGCTCCTCCAGTGCTCTCCGTGGTGGCCGTTCTTTGTTTGTGTGTCTCGGCAGTTTAATATTAGCAGGCTATTCCTCAAGGGGATCACAGCTGAGCCTGATCTGATCTTGAGCTCAAATTTACACATGCAGACTCTGCAACAGTTGATAAATTGTTGATCGGGGCAGTCGTGGTGTTTTCTTCCTTTCACTAACCCAAATATGCTGAGGCATGGTGTAAAAATCGAGCCACCAACATCATAGACCAGTTTATTTATTGAGGTAAATGTTAAATCTTGTAGTGGGAATTACTGTTGGTGACATATCAAAAATTGACTCTGCAGTTTTGTAGAATTATTTGATGGGGCTAGAATTGAATAGTGTAAAATGAGGAAATGACATAGTTAAGTTTTTGCCTTGTGTTCACATAGCTTCAGTAGTCTAGTATGCAGGAAATCTGGCACAGCAATGGAGCAGTATTGGCCAAATCTGTTTGTTTTAGAAGCTGAACATTTAACACTCTGCCCTCAGGGTGTCAAACTGTGCTGTCTCCCAGCACATCAGAAGCTGGTTCTTCCTTTACAAAATCCAGTCCAAAGAGCTCAATAAAAACAGAAAAAGATGGTGGAGAGGAAAGCGAAGCAATAGATGGTAAACTGTCGATATTAATACATAAACGTGAAGATCAGTCATCCCATGAAGTCCTTCAGCCATTACTCAGGTAGGTGCAGCAGTAATGTTCTCCTTTTCCACCACCTACTTCCTCCTCCCCAAAAAGATACTGGGTTATGTCCACCAGCACTGACTATTCTTAAGCATTTTACCCTGGAGGTTTCATGCCCCCAGATTTCAGGTAAGCCTGGACACGGAATATCAGCAGACTGTTTAGCCATTGGTTTGGGGCAAGGATTACAATCTGTTCCAATCCTGTCCACACACTCACAGCCTACCTACGCAGAGATATCATCTTTGTTTGAATTGAATGTCCATTAGCAACTAAAATCCACACTTGCATACTTTGCAGAATGAATCAGAAGTAGCAACCCTGCTTTTTCCCCCGTTATAGATCAGAGACCATAAAGTTGACCAACCTGAGCTGAGACAATTTTGCAGGTGTAACAAAAGGCCATTAATTGAATCTGGGAGTTTCCTCTTTTAAATCATTCAGATTTTATCTGTAGCAACACGGTGGCACCGTGGCTAGCACTGCTGCCTCACAGCTCCAGGGACCCGGGTTCGATTCCCTGCTTGGGTCACTGTCTGTGTGGAGTTTGCACATTCTCCCCGTGTCTGCGTGTGTTTCCTCTGGGTGCTCCGGTTTTCTCCCACAGTCCACAGATGTGTGGATTAGGTTGACTGGACATACTAAATTGCTTCTTAGTGTCCCAGGATATGTTGGTTAGAGGGATTAGCAGGGTAAATGTGTGGGATTATAGGGATAGGGCCTGGGGTGGGATTGTTGTCAGTGCAACAATGGGCTTAATGGTCTCCTTCTGCACTTTCGGGATTCTGTGATAACCCTCTGTGATTACCACTGCTGTTGTTGGCAGTGGTTCACTAAATTAGGACTGCAATGTGAAAAGGTTTTGTTTTAACTTGGGATTTCAATCCAAAATTAGACTTGGGCTAAAGTGGTACCTTCTATCACTCCCTGAACAACATAAGATATGCTGGATGATCTTTTGTGGCTATACAGAGAGTAATATAGCATGTAATAGCCTGTATCAGCTGAGAATGCAGTACAATTGTGAAGTAAAATGTTCAATTATGCTTTTACATCATTTCAACTCTTTCCTTTGTAGTAGTTCAGAGGGGCGTCCTTTCCGACTGGGCACTGGAGCTAACATGGAGAAAGTGGTGAAGATGGATCGGGATATGACTAAAGTAAGGAATTATGAGAAGTTAAATCCAGTTCAGAGAATTGTAAAAGACCCTGACAATTGTAACATCCTCAGCATGGACTGGGGATCACTCATGGGGCTTTCAATATCTCCATGACTCATCCTGCACTCAGCAAAACCTTTGACAGTCGAAAAAATTAACTTTTATCTATGGACTGAAGCAAATCAGACCAGAGTAGTCGTGTGCTGAAAGAAATACTGTTCTTCAATAGTAGTTTAAATCCTTTTAACAAGCTAAATCGTTTCCTTTGACGTAAATATTTTCTATTTATTAAAAATACAAGTTCCTGCTCTGAAACAAATTGCTATCCAAATGTAACATTGTGAATATTCTGTCCCAAGTGGACATTAACACTCAACAAAGTACTTTTCCCTTTTTATTTTGACAAAAGTTAAGAATTCAAGTAAGTGGATCAACATTAAATTGTAATAAATAACTCTTCAATCTTTCAACTTGCTTGTGGAATGCCTCTTTCTTGTTTAACTTAAGTAGAACAGTCATTTGACATTCCATTGGCAAAATATATCTGATGGAGCACACTAATTATATTTTTGTTTTGCAGAGTGGGTACTGTGAAGTTATCACAGAAGAAGCAGCTGCAGCCTTACGCAAGGCTACCAAATGGGCACAGTCAGGGCTAATTGTAAGCGTGGGACCGCCAGTGGAGGCTACGAGTCAGGAGGCTACCAGTGGACTGACAACTGGTGATAAGAAGAAGACAGCTCAGACATCCATCTGCAGAGAAAAAAATGCAGAGCTTGCCAGGTATGAGATGGTGAGAGACACAGGAGAAATGAAGACCAGATAATGAGGGAGTGTGCCTTTCTAGTGTGGGTGAGAGTTAAACTGTTCAAGCTCTGCTGTTGAAGAATACCATTGTCTTATTTTTTTTGAATTGTGAAGCTAGTTACAGGACCAAGATCTGGAATACAGAACACAGACAAAATTGTAGAGGGGCTAAAGCTAAATTAGTAATCAGATGTCACCGTTGAATCATAGAATCCCTACAGCACAGAAAGAGGCCATTCAGCCCATCGATTCTGCACCGACCACAATCCCACCCAGACCCTACCCCCACATATTTTACCCACTAATCCCTCTAACCTACGCATCTCAGGACACTAAGGGCAATTTTAGCATGGCCAATCAACCTAACCCGCACATCTTTGGACTGTGGGAGGAAACCGGAGCACCCGGAGGAAACCCACGCAGACACGAGGAGAATGTGCAAACTCCACACAGACAGTGACCCAAGCCAGGAATCGAACCCAGGTCCCTGGAGCTGTGAAGCAGCAGTGCTAACCACTGTGCTACCGTCAAAGGTAGATCAAAGACCTGTTGCTTTTAGGTAGAAGAGGAAGCTGAGGGATGGAACAAAATATACAGTTTTTAAGTTCCTGAGAATTAATTTGCTGAGTTATAATAAAGATTAAAATTTAGTCATCCACCCTTGTATTGTTAATCCAAATTGTTATGGTTTCCTACATTACAACAGTGACTCTATAATCTAAAGTGAGTAAAATATTACTGAGACTGGAAATCTGAAATAAAAATAAAATGCTTTAAATACCCAATAGATCAGGCAACAAATGTAGAGAGAAACTGTTAACACTTCAGGTCAATGAAAAGTCATCGATCTGAAATTTTAGCAAAATACTGCAGTTAATAGAAATCTGAAATAAAAACAAAATGCTGGAAAAACTACCAGATCTGGCAGCATCTGTGGAGAAAGAAACAGCGTTAATGTTTCAAGTCCCTATGATGTCAGAGCTGAAGAGAGGTAGAAATGTGGTGGATTATATACTGTATAAGAACAGGTGGAGCAGAGTGGAAGGTCACTGATAGGTGGGAGCCAGGAGTGTTTGCAACAAAGATGTGGGGGGCACAAGACAGAGGAAGCTTTACTGCAAGTGTGAAGGGCTCAGGAAGGTGCTGATAGTGGCATAAAGGTACGGTAATGGAATGTATAAATGGAAGAATTAGGTCCAACCTTGTGATCAAATCCACCGACAAGGGTGATGCCATTGTTATTTGGCGCACTGACCTCTATCTCCGCCAACTCTGTGACACTTTCTCAGACACTTCCTCATACCTCCCCTAGACCATGACCACACCACCGAACATCAAGCCACAACTGAGTTTTTCCAGCATTTTCTGGTTTAATTAACCTGAAATTTTAGTTCTGATTCTCTGTGCACAAATCTTGCTGGATCTTCTGTGTGCTTCCATTTTTTTTCTCTTTATATTTTGATGCTTTAAGGCATTGTGTGGTTAAGAGAACTGCTACATGCACTTTTCCCCCTGTTTGGCCTGATATCAGTTTAATCAGGGTCTAAGACAGAACAGGACAGCTTGGTCAATATTGCTTGCAATGCACACTTATTTCTGTAGCTCTTCTATGTATTCTCTACTTGTGAATTTGATTAGAGTTGAAACAATAGACAAATTACTAAAAGGGGAGTGTGAGGGCATCTTTCTTTTCCAGAATAATTTTGAAATTGGATTATGACTTGAGTCCTGGATGCTTCCCTTTTGATTTTATTTTTTTGACTTGAAAACATGAATCTTTGGTCTTCCCCCTCCCTGCAGAACTGACCCCGTCCGACCATTCATTAGCGGCCATGTGGCAAACAGCATGGCAGCAGAGGTGATTGCCCTGCTGCACAACTTGCTGATGGCTCCTGAGTTCAGCACTGCCCAGATCTGGACCACCACAGCGGAAAAAGTAAGCAAGAATTCTAACTTTATTTTTCCACGTTTTTACTGTTGTTGATACTTTGAGCTAGTTGCCGATGGTTGTTATGGACCCTCATACTAGTAACTAACAGGCTTTTCTGCAACAGTGCTATACGGTGAGGAAGGGCAGTAAAAGGCTTGCTGTGAAATGTGATTATCTGCAAAAATGTTTTTAATTCAATGATGGTATGTTTTAGTTTTGCCAAAATCATTAGTAATTGGTTTGAGTACCTAATTGATATTTCATAAATTTTGGGTCATTGATCTACCAGTATAGACAATAATCTGCATGTTCAAGTGAATGTATCAATGCACTCCCTGTTATTAGCTTTGAGTTAGGAAACAAACAAATGACTGGCTCCTGTAATTTTGCTTTTTCGTAGTATCTCTCTAACATTTTAAAATGGGAGAAAACTTAGATCATGTGTAAATGTGATGGGCAGTTGACTGGGTAATCAAAAAAGTTCAAGCAAGAAAACTCACCAGGTTGGACCGAGTATAGAAGAATTTTAATTATAGTTTCTGTCCTTCTATAGGAGGGTTGTTTTAAGGTGGATAATTAAGTTTCTGGTGGTATCTTTATTCTTTTGTGGTGGCCTTGAAACCATGTATGGCATTTTCTTGCATCTTGCCTGCTACAGCCTAAGTTTCTCCACAATGAGCTCCAATACTTCTGACTGCTGATTTTAGAATGGATTTGATGTTCGTTTTATATTTTAGGATTTTGTAAGCCGGAATCCTCAGTTTTGGTTTTCAATTTATTAAATGCCAGTTGCACTGAAAAGATACCATCAATCTTAATTGTACATTGGCACATGAGTGTTAGTAGTTTTGTCGGTGGAAACAAACTAACTAAATCTATGGAACTTTTGAAGATCAGCTCAGCGTTGAGCAGCTTCAACATGATTCTGTTGAGCCTCAGTAGACATAGAAGGAGGAGATAGGATCAAGGCCATGGTGTTTTTGGAGGTGCAGGGTGCTAGAGTTGAGGTAAAGGTGTTCTCATTTGTGACAAGTCTTCCATGTTTTCATGTTCACTTCTGATGTGTATATTTTCAATTCTTGGATCTTTCCCATTGCTTATCTTTACATTGTCCTCGGCAGCAACATCGGATTCAGATTTTGTTTGTCAGTCAGTGATGTCTAGTTTTATCTCTTGACAATTTTCTGCCATGACTGATGTACTGGCAAGTTGACTCAAAGTTGGGCAGTACTTGCAGCTCAGCATTAGTGATCCTAAATCCCTATTGTCTTGGGCCACCTCTAGAAGCACTATGCCTCAGAACCCATTCCATTCTCTTCCTGCAAGCCTAAGTCTCAGAGCTTCAAATCCTTCAGACTCCATCACCAACACTTCTATTTCCATTTGCACAAAATTACTTACTTTTCCTACACCAGTATTCACTTCTGCTGAAATTTTCATCCACCTCTCATGCCACTTGTTATTCCCAATGTCCTCTTCACTGGCCTTAACTATTGAATTCAACACAAAATTCAGCTCTCCAAGAATGCTGTCCACTTCCTACTTTGCTCAGTATTTTCCTTGCACTCTGTGGTCAGTGACAACCATCCTGCTTCCATGTACAGGAACGCTCACTTCAAAAGCTTACCTAATTATTCATGATCACTTTTAACAACCTACCTCCACATCGCCTCCATACCCTAATTATAAATGCCTTGGAGTGTTTTGTTACGTTAAAGGTCTTGTGTAAATACATAGTTCCTTTTTAAGTACTTACTGAAATCCTGTTTCCCATCGTTCGACAGGTTCTGTCTCGAGCACTGATGTACATCCCTCAGCTTGGTAAATATGCAGAGAGTGTCCTGGAGAATGGAAGTAGCAGTGGGAGGAAGTTGGCAAAACTACAGGCTATTGGGCGGCAGGCAGTGGCAGCGCTCTGTGCACTTGGGGGCTTCAAAGAGACCATTAAAATAGGATCTGAAGTGCAGGTAATGACCCATTGTCCACATGTTTTTCTCGTGTGCCCATGTGCAAGACCTTTGTTGTAAAATTAAATTTTAATAGAAATTATGCATCCAAACTGATCTTGTTTTTTTTGTGAGCACTTTCAGAGATTGCTTTGATATTTCAGTGATTGACGTCAGTAGTGAGATGATTCATTTTACCAGAAATAACTTCTCCCTGGGCATAAGCTCTGTGGATGAGCTGAGGTAATTGGAGGTGTAGGTTACATGGCATTAAAGGCAATACCCAAAGTTGATAAGGCTGTTTTTAAAAAAAAACAAGGGGGTTTAAGGGTTAGAGACAATAAAGGTCAACAAATAACGATGAAGCTGCATAAAACAATCTCAGTAAAGCATGGTGCGATATTGTGCTCCTTGTTGGAGGAAAAACTTTAGTCTTCAGTGGGAGTTCAATGTAGATTTGCAAAGACGATACTTCCAGTAAGGAAATACAAAATATGAAGATTTGAAATTTTGGGTTGCCTTTTGTTGGAGTAACACTGATTCTGGGGTGATATGGGAAAAGTATTTAAATGCAAAAGGGTGGTATATATGAAAACAGATCTTGTATTTCCAGTAGTTGAAGCATTAAGAATGAGGGGGCATAGAAACGAGATTAAATGTAAGAAATTTAGAGCAGAGGTCAGGAGAAACTTGTGCAAAATCATGAGGCTGTAAAATTCACTTTGTGAATTACTGGTTGAGACAGAAACTAGGTCAAGTTACAAGGTTCGATTAGGTGTATGAAGGATATGAAGAGATATGGAACCAAGACAGCTAAATTGTGTTGGAGTATGAATCAGCTATGATCTAAACAAATGGCAGAACAGATTCAATGGAGTGAATGGCCTCTGTTCCTATGAGATAAAAGGGTTGAAGGGATATTGGAACAGGGTTGCTAAATTTGATTTGGACTTGTTTGTGGTGGAGGGGGGTGGTGGTCTGCTGATGTCAAATTGCGTTCTGTGGCCTTTTTCTGTGTTATAAACTTCTAATTCTGTATATTTTTTAAAAAGCTGGGAATGTAACATTTTTGTTTGCCTTAATCACTTGTAATGTACTTTAGTTTTTAGACATGAGTTAATGTTTTCTCTTAGGTTTCAGGGAAGGGGATATCTGGAAGCATTGGAGTGGTGACCTCTATTAATGAGCAAGAAGGTATTGCCACAGTCCGACTCCCCTTGTCTGATTTTCGAAAGGCTTCCAAAGCATCAGACACGGTGACTGTTCCAATATCAAGACTGTGTACTCCACGATGTGAGGTTAGTTGCTTACAGAAACCAGCTATGGAGTGGGGCTGCTGATAGTGAAATGGCAACCATTTAAGTCAGTGCTTCCCAAACCATTTTCTACTGTGACCCCATTTTAATGCTTCACTCTTGGTGCGACCCCACAGTGAAAATTGGGGTGTGGCAGGGGAGAGTGTTTAAGCAGGCAGGGGTTCAAGCAGCAGGGATACAAACGCAAGAAACATCTAAGACATGTTTTGAAGGCAATTGGGCCTTAGAGCTCATTAGATTAGGCCATGCCCACAGGCAAAAATAATTATGCACATTTAAAGTATCAAATTTGAGTCTCCATTCCACAATGGCCATTGCTGCTTCAGAGTTCGCAGCCTATAGTTTGGGAACCTCTGATTTAAGTTGTGTGGAAATATTGATCTAAGAATAATCTGTTAATTGTTGTACTGTCGCATGAATTTGACCAGTGACTGCAATAATGCATTCCAGTGTGCTTCTGTGGTGCTTGCCTCCTGCTAGATACAAAATCTGGCAGAGCAGTTTGTATAATATCCTGTATTTAAATCCTGTATTGCAAGATCATCTACCACTGCTTTGTACTGAATGCTGGCATCTCTCAGCTGCATTGTTCGGGACCACATCTCATCCCCTCCATCTCATTTACTTGGATGTGTTAACTTCATGTAATGTTAATGGAGGATGAGGTGGTAAGATTGCACTGGTCCTCATCTCTCTTGTTTCCCACCACATCCCCCCCCTAATAAAATTGTGGCTTATTTAAAAGTCTATTTAATCCAGGATGATGTGAACAATTGAAAGCACATATAATGTGTTTCATGATTTGTGCAGTAAAAATTTTGGACAATTTTTGTCTCTCTGCTGTTTTGAATAATTTGAGTCCTCACTCAACCCCAGAGTCGTAAGACTATGGTTTCAACTGGGGTTCATCATGTGGTGCATTCCTAGTTTTATCAATAAACTGACACAGCAGCAGGTGGATACTGGTTGATTTTGGAGTGCCTTTGGTTCCACACTATCTTGGCTGCAGGTCATTGAATGCTGTTGAGATGGGGGAGAAATGACATGGGAAAGAAAATGGGGGAAGTAGTACCCCAAAAATGTTGATGGCCTTAGTAGTTTAACAAAAAAACTATTAAAAATTTGTGATACCGTTAAAAGTTGTACCTTAACACGTGCTTTGATTTTTTAATGTACTTTTTAGGCCTTGCCTTTGCATAAACTGTCCATCACTGAGAAAGTAGTCCAGGCAGTTCAGTCCATGTTGCTTCCACAGGAGGGGAGTCTCTCTATTCTGACTTCACTCCCTGCAATTGGTGATGGTTCCACTCCTGTGATGGCAGTAGTGCGACTTGTAGCTGAAATAAGGACAAGGTAATGTAACCTGGCTTAAGTTATATCTTTTGTTGCATTTGCCTTTGGTTTTACCCTGTTCTCAGCAAATTATAAAAAAGTTTTTTTAATGAAACAATTTGTTGTGCCATATTTGAAAAGCATCCTTCTTAAATTTGAGTTCCTGACAGACATCGTTTACAAGGAAAGAATATGCTTAAAGATCTCAACAGTGTTGGTTGGTGGGACCATAAGTGATCTGTAAAATTGCTTGATGAATTTGATGTTTTGGACCTAGATTGTTCGTGTATATGAGTGATTTCTGTGCTATATACTTAGACTTTATAATTGAACTGAGGTGCCAATTGCCAAGTCAAATTTCTTAAAGCCATGTATATTCCCAGTAACCCTGATTTAAGAGAAAGTTGATCATTTGTTCAAAGATTTTGCCTGAAATATCCTTAAGATTTCAGTGTATCTGTGGCAAGGATGTCGAAGTGCTGGCCAAGTCAGCGAAACCCATATCCCATGAAAGAATAAATTTTTAAAATGGATAATTTGTGCCAAAATCTTAGTAGCTTTTGAACTCTAGCGAAGAAGGTTATTGATCCTTTGAAGAACAGTTTGTATAGTTGCACGACTAATTCCAGATCATGTCCATGTGAAGACTTGTGCAGTTTCATTGACAAAAAAAATCAATTGATCAGCAAAAAGGACCTGTTTAAATTTGAAGTAAGGACAGCAAAGTAATTGAGGAGAAACCTTGAGGTTCCCGGATCCTTGCCTTACCAGACCTCCTCTATCTGAAAAAACCACCTGGGACTCCCATGTTAAGTCCATCGGAGACCTGGGCATATTGGATTAGTGGTTTTCAGTTCATCCAGTATGTTTATAAACTGGATATGGCAGTACGTTATCCAGTTAATTTATTGTTGACAGTTCTGTTGTTCTGTGTTGATTCAGGATGCATGACCAAGAAAGTGTTCTGCTATAGTGACTCAGGACACACAACAGTACTGAATCATAGAATCTCTACAGTACAGTACAGCCATTCGGCCCATCGAGTCTGTACCGACCACAATCCCACCCAGGCCCTACTCCCATAACCCCACGCATTTACCCTGCTAATCCCCCTGACACTAGGGTCAATTTAGCCTGGCCAATCAACCTAACCCGCACATAGCTTTATAAGTTTGAGAAAATAGGCAATTTGGAATTCTGGGATATCATCACTAAATGTTATCTTTTCATTATATTTAACTTCTGTCTTAAAGACACAAAACATGTTGATTTTTGTCAGTGAGGCTAAACCAGCCCAAAAACATTACAATTCACCCATTACGGTAAATGGTGAGTGGTGCTGTAACTTCAGTTCTTGATTACTTTGATGTAACTGATAATTCTGTTACTTTTATAGAGCCTGCTTAGTGATGGCCCAGTTACTGGAGGACAGTTTATTCTGTGAGGAGTTCATTCAGCAGTGTCCAGCAGCAGTAGAGGTCCTAAACCTGGTGGCACAGGAGTGCAGTCCTGGTATGTATCGTTGTTTTAAACTGTGGTTAAATGAAGTGGATTCCGAGTTTGTATTTTCAGAATACATGTTTCTTGCCAATATCCTTGAGATACCATGGGCATGGAGCACAAAGCAACCACATAAAATTAACTCTTACCAACTAATACCGTATGCAAAATGTTACTTAAATTGAATAAACTCTTGAATGAAATCCGCACAATGTGGATCATGTGTGGGGTGGAAGCAGATTCAGTCATGGCTTTCAATAGGGAATTGGTTAATCATCTAAAGAGAGAAAAAAATTGCAGGGCTACGGCAATAGGCAAAGGAATGGGACTAGCTGAGTTCTTGCAGAGAGTCAGTACGGGCATGAATGGTCTCCTGTGCTTTTAACTATTCTGAAATTCTGAACCAGAGATTACAAATCTGTTACTGTCAATCACTTCATTCTCAAGACTTATGACATCTATCAACTGGTCAACTTTCATAGAAAATCATAGAAACCCTACAGCACAGAAAGAGGCCATTCGGCCCATCGAGTCTGCACCGACCACAATCCCACCCAAGCCCTACCCCCATATCCCTATATATTTACCCACTAATCCCTCTAACCTACGCATCTCAGGACACTAAGGGCAATTTTAGCATGGCCAATCAACCTAACCCACACATCTTTGGACTGTGGGAGGAAACCGGAGCACCCAGAGAAAGCCCACGCAGACACAAGGAGAATGTGCAAACTCCACACAGACAGTGACCCAAGCCGGGAATCGAACCCAGGTCCCTGGAGCTGTGAAGCAGCAGTGCTAACCAAAGTGCTAACTTTGTTCTTGAGATTCTCTTTGTACTGTTATGATTTGGAATCACCGTTGCTCACATTAAAGTCTGTTTGACTTAAAGCCTTCCAAATGTTGTCATAGTGATGTTACGACTTCCCACGTTTCACCATTTCATTGTTTTCTTCCTATAGCAGTTGAGGATTTTGGTTGCATTTCTGCACCAAAGGTCAAAATAACCAGTTTGTTTGTAAGCCAAGGACAGAGCACAATAATGAGGTGTTATGGTGTCTCCTGTGTACCTGATTACAAAAATTGTCTATATGGTACTGTGCAGTCTGCATACTTTTGTTTCTTGCAACTGCTTATTCATTCATTTTATGAAGAAAATACCCTCTTATTCTCAGGTGAACGATTGGTGGTCGTGGAGGCTCAGTGTGAGAGACTGCGGATGTTATACCGTGACTGTGCTCGTCCCCCTCCTCCCCCACTGCAGTCTGACAGGAGACAGGTAATAGTACTGCAAGGAGCATGTAATGAAGTCACATTATTACCCACTCTATTGCTCCACTTCACGGAGATGCTGACGTTATTCCACTGAGTATTCTTTTCAACATCACTTCAATTACTTTATTAGCTTCTCCACCTGAGATTACCTAATTCTGTGATTGGTTAGCCAGCTAGCAACATAACCTGTGGAAGATGAGTCAGTCAACCAACTCCTTTCTACCCTTTGGAATCTGTTGCTCCATAACGGTCATTTTAATAAGGTTTAAGAGTAGATGCACATAATTGAAACTCCGATACTAGAAGGGATTTCACTGACTCTCAAAGTTTGGGGAGTAAAAGCTCATGCAGACTTAATGGACCAAATGATAGCCTCCCGCGCCATAACAATTCTGTGATTCTATTTAGTAATACTGTTGACTATGTCCCAGTTTTCCACATATTGCATTTTACATGCAACTCTGCAGTAGTTCAGTACCTGGACAGCAACCTTTTATATCAGAATAAATGCATTACACCATGTTACGGTAGGATTGGTTTATAGCTTCCTGACTGTGCAGCGTCGCATTTAATAATGTGCTGGGGAATCTCCCTGGGAAATTCCCAGATAAGGGTTTATTGAGCAATTGTCCAGAAGGGCAGACTTCCCTTGGAAAATTGCGCAAGGCTGGGAACATCTGACAAAGCGATTTTAAATCGCTAACTTTGGATGGTTCTGCCAGTTTTCCCCTCAGTTATTCTGGAAGAGTTAGAAGGAAAAAAAGCAGTTCTAACTTCATATTCACGATTTTAAAGACCCCAGACAAAGCCCCGCACGGATCTCCAGAAGACCACGCCCTCCATCCTGACACCAGACCCACCCAACCCGATGTCTGAAGCTGGTCCCCCACATCCTGTTCACTTAGTACCGTAAAAAGGGGGCATGTCCTTCACTGCACTCCATTTACACTTTGCTGCTGGAGATTTGAAATTCCAGTGAAGGTAAGTCACTCCGAGGAAGTTGCTGGCCATTGGAACTTCAGGAATCGTCATGTTTTAATCATGTAGTCATTGCAGTTTCATTGTTCAAAGTCCTAACATTTATCTTTCCCTTATTTGTATTTCAGTCAGAACAGATTCCAAGTCCCATATTACATTTCTGTATATTTTTGATGTTTAGAAAAAAAAATACTTTTTTTGCTTACACCTGTGCATTGTTGTACATGTTTGTACCGCAACAAAGACCGTGGAACTGCACCACTTCCGGTCATTTGACCATGCTGCCTTATCAACAATAGCAAGGAAGTGCACAAGGGTGGCCATGGGTTATTTGCTCAGTGATACCTTTTTTTCCTTTTTTCAGGTAGATCCTAGTGGTTAGAGAACTGAATCAATGTAATTCAGTAAAGAAAATATAAAGAAATAATTTGGAGGTGAAGTTTTGCCAATTTTCTCCCCTTCTGAAGATATTGATTCTTATTGGGAAACTGGTTATTATCCAGTGCCTCACCCAAGTTCCTTTCTTTGTGCATAAGCTCAACCAGTGAGTGTAAAAAAAAACTGCATAAACCCAATTCTGTTCTTGTTGGACATTGAGCCACATACTTTCCAAAAGGGTCACTGAATAATGACCAGGAAAGGAATTTTGCTCATTTTTAAATTTTATCTCTCCCTCCCAAGCCAAATCAATTGATGTTTTTATAGAAATCAGCTAGCTCACTAGATATATAAAATTGAAACTACTTCTAGCCTGTATCGCTGTGAATAATCCCAAATGATGCTTTCACTCGCAAGGGTAATGGGGGAGCTTAGCCTGATCGTAAATATACTGCATTCAGCCTGTTGGCAGGTGTTCACTTTGCTTGATTGGGCATCGTTTAGTGTGTCAGGTTAAAGGAACGTCATCATTTTTGTTTTTTGAAGGTGGGTCATTTTGAAGTAGATTTGAAATTGAAAGTGTTACTTCCCCTTTCTTCATTCTTCCAGCCAAAAGAAATCACTTGGTGCCCCTCTCGGGTTTTCCCTCCTGTGCGAGCCTGCATGTTTTCTTCCCATCTTACTGCTGTGACATTCCTAGCTGATCCAAGTGCAGGCGGGGGCTTGCCTCGTGGGACATTCATCTATGCCACATCACAGATACCTGTACAGGTAAGAGTTTGGCAGCAAGTGAATAAGAGAGACACTGGAATCACATGAATACTATTGCAATAACTTCAATGCCACTTGCGTTGAATCAGCAAGCTAGCAAGAAGTCATGTTGTCTGATTGCTTGGATGACAGAGAAGAAAATTAATCAATTTGTTAAAAGCTATTGAAACAATCCGAACAAGTGACTTTGAATCAGCAGCCTGAGAAAAGAGAAAAAATTGAATAGAAACAAATGCGTCCATCTGACGAAGGAGCAACGCTCCGAAAGCTAATGGCTTTTGATACCAAATAAACCTGTTGGACTTTAACCTGGTGTTGTTAAAACTCTTACTGTGTTTATTACAGGCCAGCCAATATCTAAAAGAGAAATGGTTTAATATATTGGGTGGGACCTTTGTCAGAATTTAACCTTTCTTGTGATGATGAGTCCCGATGAGTCCATTCCCAATGTTTTGAAAACCTTGTTGTCAATCAGTCAGATGGAAGCAAATTCTTTCTGCCGTCTATACACTGAACTAATTAGGCACTTGTCTATTGTTGTCTTATTATTCTTCCAGTGGTTAATATAGTGACATAGGTAAGGATGACTGAAAACTATTTAAAGCATTTATTCTCCTGGAATTTGGGATCTAAGAGAAAGTAGTGTTTCCACCAATTAAAATACTACCTTATATTTGTCCTTCAGACATTCAGGCCCCTTTATTAGTACATACGTGGATAATAGGGCACTATATATAATTTTAAAATACTTAAAACTTCATATCATAATTAACAGTGAAATGTTTTAGTTTTATATGCAGTAGTTTCAAGTATTTATTCATGTTACCAGCTTTTATCAAATAAAATTAAAACAGTATGTATTTATCCCTATTTAATTATGAAATGCATATAGCTAGTCAGATACTTACAGTTAATGTTGTTTGTGTTCTTCTAAGGCACCATCATTTTATTGGGAGTTAGAGATTGTTTCCTATGGAGACACGGATGATGACAGTGGCCCAATAGTGTCATTTGGATTTGCTACAGAAGCTGAAAAAAGAGATGGAGCTTGGACAAATCCTGTTGGAACCTGCCTCTTCCACAAGTATGTGTTAAGAATTTTCTGTTGTACAAGGAGAGTATGGTTTAACTGCAGTTTAGTTTTATTTGTCATCCCATAAGGAGACGCATTATCTTTGTCACAAAGATCACTACTGTCCTGCCACATTTTCTTTCATATTAGGCTAAAATGGGAGTTAACTTGTAGCTTGATATTATTCAACAAACCCCTCAAACCAACTGTTGGAAAGAATACAAAATGATGGTGGTTCAGCAATGCTTGGAAAAAAATATTAACCTGGCTTCATCTTGATACTTTCCCTCAATATTGTGGCTGAGGTCCTGAATTTTGTCATGTGGTGAAACTTGTGGTTGCAACTGTTTTTTCCCTGTGGGTTGAGTCCATGCATTAGCACAGAATTGTGCTACACTCCTAATTTGCACTTCAGAACAAAGCTTGTAGAACAGAGAAGTTGCATCTTTTTGTTTGTTTATTTATTTTTCTCTCTGCAGTAATGGGAGAGCTGTGCATTACAATGGATCCAGTCTGCTGCAGTGGAAGAGCGTTCGGTTAGATGTCACCTTGTCACCTGGTAAATGGCAATTGTTTCATGATTGTTTTGTTTTAATTGGGATATATTTCAGTGGTCAAAATTTCAGAATTGCTTCTGTTGAGTTCTGTCATATCACTCAGGAATTTATTGATTTTCCCCATAGCTTTATATTAGTATGCTTGCAAATTCTTCAACTCGGCCCCTCCCCTGTAAAACTTTATAACGAGTGTTTTCAGAACCAAGTGGATGTTTCGTTGTATGAACGAATCTTGGTTTGTAAATGCTAATAAGCCAATTGAATTTTGTTTTTATCATGACAGCAAACCATTTCAAAAGTTACAGTCTTGTTCTCCTGACAGTCTTAAACCTTTCATAACCTTTGCTGTTATGATTTGTGTGATGATCTGAATCCTCAACTCTGTTGTCCAGCTGGGTGGGACTTCCCTCACCTGGTTCCATTCCTAGCTATCTAATCTTAGTCAACAAATCACTTCTACTGACTTTTCATCCTGCTCCTGCATTGCCACCTTTGGAGTCACTCAAGAATCTATTATTAGCCCCCTCCTATTTCTCATCCGCATACTTCCTTGGCAACATCACCTGAAGCAACATTAAATTCCACATATAAATAGACAACGTTCTTCTGTACCTGACCACTCTTGACCCTTCTGTTTCCTCTGATGAGGTTAGACATTGGATGAACAGAAATTTCTTCCAGTTCTATATTGGGAAGACTAAAGCAATTATCTTCCGACCCCGTCACCACAGCCATCTCGCTCTGAGTCAGAACTTGACTTTGCAACCATAGCATCCTAGTTTACACTGAGGTCACACAACCTCCCCATCATAATGACTGCTTATTTTTACCTCTGTAAGATTACCACTCTGCCGCTGCTTCAACCTAATTGCTGAAATCCTCATCAATGCCACTGTTACTTCTGTACTTGACTATTCTAATGCTCTCCTGTCCGGCCGCCCACTTTGCACAAGCCAAAAACTAACTCATCTTTGCTGTGCCTATTCTAGCACACGCCAAGTCCTATTCATTCCTCATCCATGTGCTTGTTGGGCTAGATTAGCCCTCAATCTGGAAATTCCTGTATTTAAAATCTCACCCTTATTTTCAAATGTGACCATAGCCCAACCCTCCCTGCAACTTGACCATTTGTTGGACAATCCACAGAGATCTCGGCAATTCTTCAATTCTGGCCTCTTGCCCAGGCTTGATTTTCATTGTTCCATCATTGTTGGTTGTGCCTTCAACTGTTTAGGTCCCAAGCTCTGAAATTCCCTCCTGAAATCTTGCTACCTCCCTAGGTCTCACTCCTCCTTAAAGCCTAACCCTCTACCAAGTTTTGGGTTAGCTGTCCTAGTATCTCCTTATGTGGCTTGTGTTAAATTTTGGTTGATAATTGGTCCTGTCCAGTACTTTGGAAGTTGTTACAATGTTAAAGGAGTTGTCTAAATGCTTGTTGTTCCATTACCGAAGCGTATACTTAAATCACATATATCACCCTGAAATTTGTTTGACCAATAAATTGTTAATTCACTCAACTTTCATAGTGGAACCAAACAAAAGTGAGAAATTGCTTGTCTCGAAATATGTGTATATTATACTTATAGTCCTATTCACTTTTCTTAGACTCATTTATGTTCACCTGAAAGTTAAGTTGCATTCCCTTCCAGCACACTTTAACAAAAAACTCTATTCATGTTGATGTCAACATGATCTCTGGCCTTTTTAAGTCAATGTGACTTTTTAAAGCCCCTAATAGCATCAAAGGTTTGTCACAAACTGCTTATGTTGCCAGCCAACATGAACTTTGATCCCTAAATGTGAAGTTCAGTGCCCAACCAGGAGCAGCTGGTTCTTTCATCCTCTGATCTGCAGTTTGACTTCTGCGAAAGGATTTTATCCCTCCATAATTTCAATTGGCTAAGAAAATAAAGTCATCAAACTTTTAATTATGAAAGCCTTGTTAATTTTTCAAAATAATTACATTCCTTATCTTCCAGTGTGAACTGCTTATGTTAACAAACCACTTGCTTTGACAAAATTGGAATGGTCCCTGAACTGATCTAAATTGGTTGGACTAATTTTGGACTAATTTTGGACTAATTTTGAATAAAGTGGGATTTTGTAGATTAAATAGAGAAAATATATTTTTTGAAATATTCTTTCTCAGACTATATTGAATAATCCTGTATTCAATAATCCTGTCATAATTTTTAGTCATTTTTAAATCACAGTTAACAAGTAGTTAAAAATGGTCCTGTTAGAATCAATGTAATGAAGAGGGTTTACACCTACGCTTCAGCCTGATCTACCACCAAGGAGACATATGTCCAGTTTTAAACTGAGTTTCCACACCTCATGCCACATGTTTATCCTCGGAGACCGTTTTCTCAAAGCATTCAGAACAGTTAAATTCATTTTTTTTTAAAAAAAGGTCTTACTATATCAACAGTAAGTATTGTTTTTCCATTTTTTTAAACCTTCACTTATGAAGGCATTGATTTTATTGTGTAGTGATCTTCCAGCTCTTTGGTACCACACCCAAGTGACGGTTCTTATTTTTGGAGACCATAGTGTCAGAGTTTCCAGGCAGTTCAACAATTTAGGACATCAAAAACTAATGTAACGACTTTCCCAACTAATGTGAACATATGAACACTTTCCAAAATATACATTTGAACAATCGGGAGTGTAAATGATGGCTGTTTTGCTATAGGAATAAATAACTATTACCAGGAACAGCAAACCTCCACGCCTTTGCGGTTGGTTTTTCACTAATTAAACTGATTCAGCCACAACCTGTAACTATCTTCACCTTTTATTAAAAACTATTAAAACACTAATTAAAATAGGTCGCACAGCATATATTTTTTCTCCTCCTCGACTTCTTTTCCTCCTCTAGGTGATGTAGCAGGTATTGGTTGGGAGAGAAGCGATGGAACCCCTCCACCACCGGGACAGCCATCAAAGGGCAGAGTATATTTCACATATTGTGGGCAGCGACTGAGCCCATTCCTCGAAGATGTTTCTGGTGGCATGTGGCCAGTAGTTCACATTCAGAAAAAGGTAATTTATTGTTTCATTTATCATTCATTTTCAGCACACACGCCAGATGATGAGTAGAAGGTTTGTATTGTTTCAAGATGGACTGAGATCATCAAAATAAATTCCACCATGAAGCTGTGATACCCAAAACATGAACTTGCTACTGTGCCACATGTTTATTTTATGGAATTGAGCTACTTTAGATCAGATCCTTTAACCATGTAACATTCAGGAATATGGGAGCTGCAGTATGCAGCATGGAAATAACAGCTTATTCTAACATGGAGTGCACGACAACAGGTGACATTTGGGCAGTTTTTCACGATAGATGCTTGTTACATTAGATTTAATTGTTCCGATGATCTTTAGCATATAATTGACAAATGTTGGAGTTAGGTGAAGGTTGCCAGGCTCCATTTTGCTTTGAAGCTACATGACTAGCCTAGTCACTGCTGGCCATTTAATTTTGCTGCAGTCTGGGGAATCTTCTATACTGCTCTTCTGTCTTTCACCTGGTGAGCAGTGCAAGACACATAAAGAGTTCTATCCCTGTGTACTGCAAAAGAAAAAATATCCATGAGTCCAGCAAAGCCTTTGCCTGACCAGAATATTTGGCAGATCAATGTCATAGGTTGCCCATTAGTCATGGCCATTCTGTGTGGTAGATGTGCTATAATATGTATTTCCTTGAACAACTTACAATCATTCTTAAAAACTGCACGACTACAACTATCCAATCTTTTTGTTGTCGAGATTGTGCTTTCAATTTTTTCGTCTTCACTGGCTCCTTGTTAATTGCATTACCAGAAAAACAAATTGAAGGCTTTAGTATTTTGCTTCTGGGGGAATATTACCAAAGTAATGTGAAGATATTACTTTTATTCAAAGATGATTATTGCTTGTTTAAAGAGGGAGGCTGAATGCAACAAGTGGTGGATACAGTATGCCCAAGAGACATGCTGATCTTGGCACACAATATTTCATGCAGAATTTGCGTGTCTTTGAATAATACGAGTCGTGATACTTCCTTACTTAACATGCTGCACTGTCAGAGGTCCCATCTTTTGGATGAGATTCGAATTATCCCCTGGAGTGAAGGTAAAAAATCACATGGCACGATTTTGAAGAAGAGCAGGAGTTCTCCCTGGTGTCCTGGCCAATTTATCCTTCAACTACAATGCTAAAAGCAGGTTATCTGTTGATTACCATGTTGTTGTTTGTGGAACCTTGCTGTGCACAAATTGACTATTGCACTTCCTCTACTATAACATTGATTCTACTTCAAAAATGCTGTAAAGCATTTCAGACATTCTCAAGTCTTTTATCTTTTAAATTGGGAATATGAAGCAATTAAAGGTGAATAGGCTGTTTAGTGGTTTTCTGATGGATTCCAGAGTGGAGAATTCACATTCTCCCAAATAAGCCCATATCAAAAGACAAAATTAATCAATTTGTTCTTCAGTATATTATCTCTAGTTATTTCTAATTATATGGAGCAAATTCTTGAGCTTGCAATTGCTTGTTTCCATCTGCTTGTTTTTAATAGAATACTAAAGTTCGTGCAAACTTTGGGTGTCGTCCTTTTGCTTATGCAGAGGGTCAGGCACACCGGAATGCAGCTGACCTATGTATTGATCTAGCCGAGGAAATCAGTGCCAACTTTGAGGCTTTGCCGTTTGCCATGGCCTCTGACAGCGACAATGATGCCGGTGCTAGTGTGGCATCAGATACTGGGTCCCATGGTCCACCCTGTCGAATTGCAGCAACTGCTGCAGCACAACAGCGTAAGTAACATTTCTCATTCAAAGACATTTGATTGTGTATTGGTGCTGCGTTACTTGGACTTTACCATCCTCTAGATTTACTCTAGCTTGTTTTGACTTCAGTATTTTAGACTATTCACATAGATGAGTGCGATCTCCTTATGACCTAGAAACTAGGTAAGCTTTTGATAATATGCCCAAGTGAATATGCAGGAAACATTTTTTCAAACACTTTAGTTACCAGAATTGTTCTGAACCTCTTTCATCTCTGGGAATAGCAGAGCTTTTTCAGGCTTTAACTATCAAAAGCAGATGATCTAACCATTATCACGTTGCTGTTTGTGGGACCTTGCTGTATTGGCTGCTGCATTTCATACATTACAACAGTGGCAACACTTCCGAAGAACTTCATTGATTGCAAAGTGCTTTGGAATACCCTGAGGTTATGAAAAATGTTATATAAATACAAGTTCTTCAACAATCGATAAATAAATGCACGTAACAATAATGCATATTTAATGTTAAAATTATATTAGCTAGCTCAAAAGGAAAAGAATATACAAGATCATTAAAATACTGTTCTTTAGATTAACATTGTTATAGACATTGTAATTTTAATCTTGTATTTCTGATCATTGGGTGGGCTATACTGCTCTTTCTGAACTCTTGAAGATTTCCGCCTTGACTTGAGTAATAGAAATTAATCATTCTTAAGAATAGCGACCGGAAATTCTTAAGCTTAAACAACCGACAGCTCAAACTTAAAAAGTAGCTGTCAGTTCTACATGCAACTGAACCAAACCAACATTATTGTATATGTTTGAATTGTGTGCCTTGATGCCTTTCTCAAGCCTGTAACCTTGGAGATAATATTTTACAAGATCAGAAGAAGAGTTCTGAAACCTTAATTCTGTTTCTCGCCCCACAAATGCTTCCAGACCTGCTAAACATTTCCAGCATCTGTAGTATTTTGTTTTTGACTTTTGCTTTAGACTGGATTAAAGTTTTGTTAGAGCCCTGGACCAGAATCCCAAATTACATTAAGAAGCCAGCCTAGACCCCAACAGTTTTCTATTTTGGCATAAATGTGAGGATAGGATGCTTCACTCCAGGAGCACTTCAGCTGACAAATTGGGAGTCTTTTATAGTAAAAGCAAACTTTATTTAATAACACAGTTTAAGTATAACTCCTAACAAGACGAAACAGCTTAACTATCACCTGTTGAACAATATTTAAACATGAAAAGAAACCGCTCTAATTTCTAACTTATCACTGTTTCAGTTCCAAATAAGCAACACTCTTACAGACTCAAAAACCACTTTAAATATAGTTAGCAACCATAAATATACTTGCTGTATTGAGTGTGAACAGCCTTGAAGCTTTCAGAGAGATTTTGTGGAGAGAGCAGCTTGCAGACCTCTGTCCTTAAACAAACCCCAACCAGAACTGAAAGCTGTTTTTTCTCTGCTACATATCTCTAGCTCCTCCCATTAACTACATTATCACATGACCCTGTCAAAACCAAAAGCCCCAGGGGTAACCACCTATAAATAAAAATCCATTAACTCCTAACTAAACACTAAATGGCTAAAATGAGTAATTATCCTGCTGTCCCAAGATCTGAGCTGCATTCCCTCCAAACATACTGACTACCTGTTTAAAAAAAAAGCTCAACCTTAAAACATTTCCCTTAAATATAAAATATATCACTAGCACACTATCATCACGGTTTCTGTAAGTTCTTAAATATGCCACTTGATAATAGGAAACGTGCCTAATGTGGCATCTTTTATTCTCATTTGTAGAATATGACAGTGACGCCTCTTGCCATTATAAAGTGGAATTGAGCTATGAAAACTTTTTGATATCTGGTCCATACTGTCATCCGTCACCAGTAGCTGACGATGAAAGTGATGATGATGATGACGATGACGTTCCAAGAGTAAGTGATAGACAATTTCAAGTTAGAAATGAAAATTAGCTGTTTGTTTTCTTTGTGTACATTAGAATTATTCAAATGTTATTTGAAACAGTTTAGTCCCTTTTCCCAGACTGAGAAGTGATCTCTCAATTGGGAGTGTATGAACTATGGGTTCAAAGGTCGCTGCAATGGGGATATTATTGACATTTACTACCAGTTGGGCAATTTTGCTTCCTAGTGCCTCAGTGGCAGTTGATGCCACAATTTAATGGGAAGCTGATTAGATTATGCCACAGCTAATTGTAAATTTGAGGAGGCATGGCCAATATATTGATTCTGCCACCAAAATGGCATGTACCAGATGATGAGAGAGGAGCGAACACCTGAGCTGGCGGTAGATAAATAAACCAGTAGAATTATTTTAAAAATTAAAACTGTGTTTACGTTTTCATATTGGGCTATGACAAATTTTACCATATTCACCACTTTATTTGTTACATTTTAATAATCGTGCCTGACATTTAAATGGTATCACACCACCTGAGACAGATGTTGTCTTTGAATGTGTAGAGCATGGAGGAATTCTGATTTTCCCATGCAAAATGCTGCAATTTTGAGCAGGCAACTGTCGTCCTGTTTTTATTCATACAATCTAAATAGAAACCATCATCCATATATGATGCATCCATCTGCAAACAAGACAACAGGCATACGGTTACAAGTGAGATTTGTAAGCTCTCCGTGTATCACTTTGGAATTCACAATGGCAAATGGCAGAAGTCCTATCCCATTGGAATTCACTGCCTCCTGTGTTAAATTGTATTACGTCTCATTGAACAGTGTTGTAACCCAAACATCAATTTGTTTGTGGTTTCTTTTATTTGTGCAACTCCAAAATAATTGCTTCCTCAAATACAAGTCTGCAGGTAATACAATATTTGGTTTCCAATTCCATTAGTTTTCAGGCTTAAGTGACAGCTATATGAAAATTGACATAAATGCAACAAATTTACAATTGCCATTTGTTTTAATGGGGCAATTATGAATTATTTTGATTAGGTTAATGTTTGTGTGGCACAGAAGCCACCACAAATTATGACGCAAGTCGCTGGAGCCTTATGTTGCTGTGATATTTGCACCATGATAGTAACACATGCGATAGTGATTTGTGTTCAAGTTCAGGCCCATCATAAACCCAAATCCCATTGGTTAGTGTTGGTAACGTAACAATTCATCAAGAACCATATTGCACTTTGAAATGCATATTTTACTTAATTGTATTCATCTGATCGAACCATAATGGATTGTGAAGAACTGTGGCGTAGAATTTATATTTTTATCATTCATGAGGTTTTCGGTCAGCCCACTCATGAGTATATTCTGTATTTCAATACAAGTTATTCTCCTTGTAATATGTAACTTGTGTGCTTTCTATATTATGGGACATGGGAAATGGAGACAAATATATTGAATGAAAAATACTTGCAAACAAGTGAAGAATTAGCCAGATTTCCAGGTTTAATTCTAAGCAGGAGTGATTGAGTTTTTTGTTTTATCATCATTTTCTCCTATTAATTGCAGAATGCTATTTGGTCAACTAGCAGTGTCTGGTTTCTGTGATTTATGTTGTCCTTCCACAGGAGGATCACTACGCACTTTTAGTCAAAGCCTGGGAAACCAAAGTGTTTCCTACCATTCGTAGACGATTCCGGAATGAAGCAGAAAGAAAATCTGGATTAGATCAAATAAAGGGTGCTCTGCAGCTTGGTAAGTTCTAAGCAATCTAATGTGATGAATAAATGTCTAGCAGATTGTTCAAGAGTAAAGTACTCTGTTGAATTGTTACATACTCCTGTTTGAAGACATCTCTAAACACATTGGGTTCCTTTTGCTTTTTAACTGTTTGCCATTCTTGTTTTCAAATCCCTATATGGCCTTGTCACTCCCTACCTCTGTAAGCTCCTGCAGCCCCACAACTTTGAGATATCTTCCATCCTCAAATCTGGTCTTTTGAGCATCCCCAATTTTCACTCTACCGTTGGTCGCTATGCCTTCAATATCTAATGCTCTAAGTGTCCCCAAACCTCTCTGCCTCTCTTTACTACTTTAAGATGCTCCCTAAAACTGACTTTTTTGACCAAGATTTTGGTCATCTATCCCAATATCACGCTATGTGTCCCGGTGTCACATTTTGCTTTACAGTACTCCTTTGAACAAGCTTGGGACGTTTTGTCATGTTAAAGATGCTATATACATAAGTTCTTGTCATAAAGAGCCCAAGGATTAGACACTTTGTATAAAATTGCCTTTTCAGTGACAGCATGTCGCTCTACTCCATTGACAATAATTGACAGTAGCAGGAAAGTGAGTTGCAGCTAGTGTTGCTGAGGAACTAATTGCTTGCACATCACCTGTTCACAAATGTCTGTGAAGTGCAAATGTAGCAACAAGAAGCAATTGAATATAACCATCAAATGTATAGATTTATGAAAGAAATGTATGAAAACTTATAGCACTGTATTACACAACTAAACAACAGTGTTGCAAAGTCGGCCAACCACTATAAGCCCAGCAGCAGCAAAACAGTCTCAAATATATTCCACCTTCACATTGCCAGCACCAAGAGGGAATTTAACATCTCCTTGAGTGGCAAGAGATTGAATCGCAGACAACATCTCATTTACCTTGGTAATGAGATGTTTGCTGAGCAGGGACTTGCGAAAGTCACTGCTCAGCGAACTTGCTGGCTCTTCATGAGGTGCAGGTGCTCAAAACTTAAGGACAGCAACTGTTGCCATCGTCTACTTGACTGCAGTGTACTGTGCACCAATATGGTACAACTCCTATACCAGTCTTTTCAATCCCCAGCTCAACGCAACAATGTGTACAATTTTGGGTACCTTCCAATCAATTTAACTCCCCTACTTCCCAGTCATGACCACCCTCTTGCCCCTCACATGAGGAGGGAGATTGCAGCAAGAAGGCTCCTGAAGGATTACATCAAACCAAGTTTTCCACTACACCGGGATCACTGTGTAGTGGAAACACCAATCCACCTGCTGCTCAGCTCCCTTCGTGCCATCCTGTCTGGCTAAGATCACCGTAAGAAGTCTCACAAGACCAGGTTAAAGTCCAACAGGTTTATTTGATAGCAAAAGCCACTAGCTTTCGGAGCGCTCGCTGCTCCTTTGTCAGGTGAGTCAGGAGCAGCGAGCACTCTGAAAGCTAGTGGCTTTTGCTATCAAATAAACCTATTGGACTTTAACCTGGTGTTGAGACTTCTTACTGTGTTTACCCCAGTCCAACGCCAGCATCTCCACATTAAGATCACCGTACCAAGGCTATAAGAGCAGAAGCCCTGTGGCAGCAGAAATTGAACCAATATGCTGCTACAATAAACCACTTCCTCATCACATATCCCACAGCCTGCCCACCCAGTTTCAACCTGCCATGCCAACTTTGGGAACTCCTCAACCATTTCCGCATTGGTCAATGCTTTCGTGCAACATATCAGTGCAAGTGGGGCCTTACAGGAAACAGCCTGCAGCTGTGGTGCACCCCAATCAATGACTTGCATTATTCAAGACTGCCCCGTTTTTTTGATTTGATTTATTATTGTCACATCCATTAGTATACAGTGAAAAGTACACAGACAAAGCATAGTGTTCATAGAGAAGGAAAGGAGAGGATGCAGAATGTAGTGTTACAGATGTAGCTAGGGTGTAGAGAAAGATCAACTTAATATAAGGTAGGTCCATTCAAAAGTCTGGCAGCAGGGAAGAAGCTGTTGTTGAGTTGGTTGATACATGACCTCAGACTTTTGTACCTTTTTCCTGACGGAAGGTGGAAGAGAGTATATCCGGGGTGCATGGGGTCCTTAATTATGCTGGCTGCTTTTCCAAGTCAGCGGCAAGTGTAGACAGAGTCAATGGATGGGAGGCTAGTTTGCGTGATGGACTGGTCTTCATTCACGACCCTTTGTAGTTTCTTGTGGTCTTGGTCAGAGTAGGAGCCATACCAAGCTGTGATACGTCCAGAAAGGATGCTTTCTATGGTGCATATGTAAAAGTCGGTGAGAGTTTTAGCGGACATGCCAAATTTCCTTAGCCTCCTGAGAAAGTCTGTTACGATCCCAGTTGATACTCCTGGACGGGAAAGTCCCAGAATGGAACCCTGGCTCAAAATACTGTTAATTTTTTTTTAGAAAATGTGGATGAGCAAAATTATAGAATTGCCAATTACCTTTTAACAACAGAAAAAAAAATATTTTAAGAATCTCACTGGTTACAAAATGTATGTTGCGCTATAATGTTTTCAGTAAATACACATTCTCTGTAAACCAACAGACTGTGGTCAGACATGCCCCACTCTGAAATCCAATGGCAGGTGTCCCCCACTTGAACATTTGTGCATTTCTCCTCAAATCCCCCAGATGATTATCACACGAATGTTCCCAAACTTCCCTCTCGAAAAGACCAGCCTTAGAATCTTCTTCCAAATGATGCTTTCTCTCAGCTGTTTTCAGCAAGGATCCACTTCCAGGAATTCCAGCTCTCCTTTCGGTATTCCTCTGCCTTGAATTGCCACAGGCATTCAAACCTCCACACAATTTCTCAGATACTCAGCCACACAAATATTGGGATAAAGGTAACATGGCAAATTCAAGACTGATGAGAAGGAATGCCAGATCTGCTTTTATAATTGCAAACATAATGGAAAAGCAAAACATGGCAGCCAAGTACTAGATTAGAAACTCCAATATCATTTATTTTCATGGCACTTGGGTGGGGGGGGGAGCCATATTTTACATTATGTCCCAGGACTGACCTTCTCAATCTCTTGATAAGTGGGGTTTTATGCTGAAGTTATCCTCCATTAAAACCTTTTAAATATGCTCTTCTGCAAAAACATGGCGTTTTGACCTTAGTGCAGAGAAACAGTTTTTCAGTTGCCCATTCAATCTGTTGGCAATAGTCCCCAGAATTATGTATACTCTTTTTTACATAGCACTCACTTTCCAGAAATATATGTCTGCTATTGTTTCAGGCTTGTTGCCAATTGCGATTACACAAATTCCATAATTACAACACAAGCACCGAGACAGCATTTAATCTTGAAGCATTCATTTAGCATTTAGCAAGGCGGCACGGTAGCACAGTGGTTAGCACTGCTGCTTCACAGCTCCAGGGATCTGGGTTCGAATCCCGGCTTGGGTCACTGTCTGTGTGGAGTTTGCACATTCTCCTCGTGTCTGCGTGGGTTTCCTCCGGGTGCTCCGGTTTCCTCCCACAGTCCAAAGATGTGCGGGTTAGGTTGATTGGCCATGCTAAAGTTGCCCCTTAGTGTCCTGGGATGCAAAGATTAGAGGGATTAGTGGGTAAATATGTAGGGATATGGGGGTAGGTCCTGGGTGGAATTGTGGTCGGTGCAGACTCGATGGGCCGAATGGCCTCTTTCTGTGCTGTAGGGTTTCTAAGATTAACAAAAACACAAATTTGTTTAAATCAATTTTTTTGACACCTGAATAACTCCCTGATAAATCATAGTTTTGGAATGGTAAACATGTGCAAGAAGGTTAATCATAGAATCATAGAAACCCTACAGTGCAGAAGGAGGCCATTCGGTCCATCGTGTCTGCACCGACCACAATCCCACCCAAGCCCTACCCCCACATATTTACCCACTAATCCCTCTAACCTACGCATCTCAGGACTCTAAGGGGCAATTTTTTAACCCGGCCAATCAACCTAACCCACACATCTTTGGACTGTGGGAGGAAACCGGAGCACCCGGAGGAAACCCACGCAGACACGAGGAGAATGTGCAAACTCCACACAGACAGTGACCCAAGCCAGGAATCGAACCCAGATCCCTGGAGCTGTGAAGCAGCAGTGCTAACCACTATGCTACCGTGCCGTTAAAGCTAAGATTTTTCCTCCAAGGTAAGACTTTTTTTTTCAAATTTGCCCAGCTATAATGAAGACATAGAGATGCTAATGTTTTCCCTCTCTTCGTAATTTTATGGTACTATTTGTAATTTTAATGTATGGTTGTTCATGTACGTCAGATAAGTTGCATTATAATCTTCAAATGGATAATTGTTTTTTTAACAGGTATGGTGGATATTGCACGTCAGACTGTCGAATTCCTGTACGAAGAGAATGGTGGCATACCCAGAGATCTCTACCTCCCAACCATTGAGGACATTAAAGATGAAGCCAATAAATTCACAACCGATAAAGTTCGCAAAGGTAATTATTTTTCCTGTAGCACTGTAGCTTAATGGATCTGTCATGTAATTTGTAGCTCTGCATTTCTCCTGCTCACAGTGAGGTGGATGATTTGCTTTTGGAGTAAGTTCTGTGCCCATTAATCTGCTTATTTTACCTACTACAAGGTTCTTCCCCTGAAGAACTTGGGCCCTGTTTTATCAAACAAAACTGCTTTCAAATAGCAAATACATGGTTAGAAGAAATCTTGCAGCAATGCAGTCAGAGGCAGCAAAGTCCTTCTCAATATATTTAAAAGGTAGTCTGCATCAGAGGTAAAGGTAAATGGCTTCCATCAGCAGCTGACTGGCCCAGAAAGCAACTTTGAGCATCAGTGGTCGAGATCAACTGTATTTTTGTCATTGTTGACCTGTACAGAACTTGAGCTGACAATTAATTGATTTGGTTTGGAGGAGCTCTGCGTGATCCAGAGAATATAGCATTTAATGTGAACCTGACCTCTTTTGGTGAGTGAATACATTTGTTCTAGTACAGTACTAAATAATGATGGTTTGTTCTGTCTGGCTACAGGCCTAACTGTGGTGATCCGGTATCCAGACAGTAATAATCTCAACAGCAGCACTGGTGGTACTGCTTTACCAAAGTTTGCCATCCGAGGAATGATGAAAACTTTTGGCTTGAATGGAGTTGTTCTTGATGTTGATACGGTAAGTTTTTAAAAAAAAGTTTCAGCTGAGAACATCAATCACTTTAATTTATTGTCCCTAAATGAATAAATTGTGTAGTTTATTCAATACAATGGCATACAGAAACAGAGAAAATTCTAACAAGGGGTATCCTGTCCAGCAACTGATATCAGTGCCACTGAATTGATAAAAGGCGTGGTTTGGCTCAGTGTCTTTGTAGATGAGGAAGATGTGTGATGCTGAAGAAAAGGAGAAAGTGGGAGTACAGGAGGCCTTGTTCCACAAAGTCAGAAAATGCAACATGCCTGCAATCATTCGTTTCCTCTTTGACATCTCAAGTGACGTCAATCCTCAGTGTCTAAAGTAAATTAAATGCTTGGAAAGTATTGTTTCAGTTCTGAATCAAAACACACGTTTGATGTGAATCTCAACAAAGAATGCAAGAAAATGACACACTCCTGTTGTAATTGGCCATGACTTCCACCGGTGAGTCCTAATGTTAGGAGTTAAGTCAAAACAATTCTTCACAACAGAATTTGGAGTCTTCACTTTTCTTGTTTTAGAAAAGCTATTAGTTTTATGTAACTCTCCAACATTGAAGAACTGAGAGGAACCCAAATAAGTTTGGCTGCTTCTATGTATCGATGTGAATGCCAAATGTTTCTTTTGGAGTAGTGATGGGCTACTTTTATACACTGTTTGGACCAACTTATCAATTGTTTCAGATCTACAAAATGGTCAGCTTTAGCACTGAATAAAGCAGGAAACCAAATCACATTCACTGCCCACTGTCTCTTGCCTTTTTCTTCTCTGCATCTCTATGCATGACAAGTATCCTGGATTCTGGTTGTTTAATGTTCACTCACTTTACTGTTTGCACTCCTGTTGCTATTTAATACATTACCACTGCCATTACAGTTGACATAAAGCACACTGTCCATTCATTTTATCCCAATTTAGGTAAATGAATTGGTTCAGGTGGAGACATACTTGCGAAGTGAAGGTGTGTTGGTTCGTTATTGGTACCCAATTGATATGCTGGAACGCCCTCCCACAGGATACAGACGCACAGCTGCTTATGGGCTAGTCACACTGGACAATACAAACATCCAGATTCACAGGTAGGTTCTTTCAGAGTTAAGGATCAATGTTTGAAACATAAAGTGGAGTTTGAAGAACTGATCCCAGTGTCACTACATTTGAGATCAGCTGTTATACAGTCAAGACCTGCAACCTGTTGAATACACTTGGAAACTCCAGTTAAGATGAGTTGATGGTTTTATTAAATAGGAAGTTGCTTAGGTTAAGTACAATATGTACTTAACCAACATAAATTGAAAATGTTTGTACTTGTGTGCTTCTACCATGAATGTCAATCAATCCTGAAATATATCAAATAGCCAGCCTGACTGGATGAAGGAGGAACTTTGCAGTTGCCTGAACGGACAATGAAGTCTTTATGCTATTGCTATCTGACCATTGGCTTCAGTTTCCCATGTAGCTATTTCTTTCTTAGGACCGTAAAACTATCGCATCATTTTAGGGTGATGTTCATTCCAGTTTTTTAATTGTGAATTCAGTATTTCTGAATAAAAAGTTGACAGTAAAAGTCTGCTTTTCAGTTGTATTAAGCATGGAATGAGCTATTTGCAAGCAGTTCTTTTAAGTGCCCTGCTTCTACTCCGTTTTAGACGAGGAAATAACCTTTGTTATTACCTTGCTCTGTCTCTTTCTCCTACAGTCAACAGCTTTTAAAACTGAAACTTTCCAATTGAACTTTTTCTAATCTGTATGTTGACTTTGGTACTTCACCTTAGTTTGTAATTTTAAAAATAAGATGTGCTGCAAATGAATCAGTCCAGTTATGAAATGGCCATTACCTTAAAGCCTGACTGCTTTCAGTGTCATAAGTTACATAACTCTTCCTTGTTTCCCTTCCTGACATTATCAGTATTCTCTGTTCAGTGCTAAAAATGCTGTATGAGAACAGAAACCAAGTGCTCGGTTAAAAATGTTTTTTTTTAAGTGCTCGTAGTAATAACCAGAGTCTTGTGTACATTCTGATACTTGAAATATAATTATACACTGACACTCAAAGATGAATGGAATATTTAGATTTTTCATGTGGTTTTTACAAGATTTTTTTTGAAGAACAGTTCCTTCTAAACTGACTGCTTGCATACTCTTCACTGTCCTATTCTCAAACCATTGATTATCCAAAATAAACCAGATATTTTTCACACCTTCAATATTGAGATTATTTTTGTCTTTCTGCCTTACTGTCTCTCTCACTGCCTTGTCCACCACTTGCATCCCAACAAACAGATACAAGTGCACATTCTTGATGGCTCACTGAACAAAATGGACAATGAGATAAGAAAAGCTGATGCCATGTGCCCAGAAACAACATTTCCATTCTTCAGTCTGGTGCGAGTGTGACTTAGATAGGAAAGATGACACAGTGGAAATAGAAAACATTTCTCCCTAATCTGCAAACCACTCCCCCAACGTCCCACCAAATTTTATAGTGGACAATTGTGGGGGATTAGACTTCTTCCCTGTTGCCATCAGATTTTTGTATGGACCTACCATATATTAAGTTGATCTAATTAGACTTCTGAGGCCTTATTCTCAATTGTTCCTTTTTTCCAATTTGCTTTGATGTATTTTCATCATTTCACTGCTGCTTACAGAGAGTTACTGCGTTGTGAAGCTTCTTTGGCCAGACTGTATTGCCGTATGGCACTGCTGAACATCTTCGCTCCCAAGTCACCACACACATTCACCCGACTGTTCCATATTCCTGCGGTACGGGACATCACCTTGGAGCACCTGCAATTACTGTCCAATCAACTGCTGGCCCCACCACTGTCAGGTTGGTAATGACAAACTGATCTGAAGCTGAAAAATAACCCGCTTGTATATTTTCAATTTAAAATAACTGCAGTTTGTTCAGGAGCCATGTTCACCTTATTGCAGCAAGCTGGGAAAGGAACAAACTTCCATTCAATTCCTCATTGTTAAAAAAATTGTTGGAAATTTTATATCTGATGGGTATATTCTGGCTAAGAGTGAATGATGGAGGAGAGAGAACCACACACATACTTGAGAATCTGTAGGCAAGTTAGCTACTGCCACTATTTGTCTCCTAAGAGTTATTTCTTAAGCAATGCAAGAGAGCACAAATTTACTTGTTTCTCCCAGCTGTGGAATGATGTTAGGGTGAGCCCAAGAACTGGGGAACAGAGAAAATAGATTTTTTTTAATATAAAGAAACTCCTCAATTCAAAATCCAGAAGATAATCCCTTGCTTTATACTTCTCTCACTCTTTGTATGAGGAGTGTACCCTATGTGGCAGTTGCATCTGCAGCTTTGCTTTTAACCCCTTCAGTGCAGAATGTCAGGAATGTGTTAATATTTCCTTTGTGATCGTGTGACCATTACTATGAAGCAACAGCCATGTTTCTGTTGATGCAATTCTATAGTCTGATATGTGGGGGACGCAAAGAGAATGGGAATCCAGTTAATGAGACAACCATGTTGTGAGCCTGGTGTTGTTTGTTTGGTACACCGGTGACTAGAGATATCTGGGAGCGGCTTGGCGATAGACATTAGCTTTTCATAATCCTCCAGTCATGTTTGGGAAGTCAAGGGAGAAATGTGTTAGTGCATTGTAAAGGAGTAACTTTTTCTGACTGGTAAAACCTCTTTAGTTCACTTAAATAATATTGGCATCAGCAAAGTTGGGAACCATGAATAATTGAGTCCCCAATTCATGTTCACCCTTGCTTGTAAGAGTTTGTGTTGATTAAGTCCTGTACGGGTGGGGGTGTAAATAAATGAGTGAAGAAAATTCATCAAAGTGCCAAGTGCCTGAAATAAGATCCTGTATCTGAAAAAGAGAGGTCAGCGAAATAATTTAAGAAATTTATTCTGTATCTTTCCCTGCAGATGGAACAATCAGCTCCAATTCAATTCTTTTGGCTCAGTCTCTCCAACACTGTAACCAGGGTCAGAACTGCTCTCCCACTGACCTCTTCTACCAAGGCAACTCCAATTCCATCAGGGAATGGCTTACAGTTGCTATAACACGAGCCTTACACCAGGGTGAAGATAGTTTGTTGGACTTAACAAAGCAGATCTGCTCTTTCCTACAGGTAGAATTCCTTCGATTTCTATTTGACAAACCGGAATTTAAGTTTTTTTATGAAACTAGATTTATCGCCATTATCCAAACCCTTGTTCTGTTGTTGGCTGCTTGCTTTAACGATAACCATCTAGGTTAACAAAAAAATACATCTAGAATTGGACAGGTAGTGCCAATTATGGGTCTTAAAGGTGTAGCGATTGGAGGAGAAATTCAAGTGGAGGACGTATTGGGAAAGAATGAGGGGAATAGGAACTGATGGATAGAATCATTGTTTCATTTCCGGACAGTGCAAACCTCAAAGTTAACACAGCAGTATGCAGGTAGTCTCTTTCTGTGGTAAACTTCGCTCAGAAGGTGGGAAAATTGGAAGATATTCCTCCAGACCAGAGGAATGTATTAAAAATAATTGATGTTTGATGTTGAGTTTTATGCATTACTACTCAAGTCCCTGAATAGAATGCTGGGAATACATAACAAATCAGTCAGCAACTGAAAAAAGTGGCTGAAATGCTCAGTGAGCCTCTTAAAAAGATTTCTGCATCATCAGCAGGAGGAAATAGATAGATTCTCGGCTCAGTCATTTCCTGTCCCTTTAAAACCCCCTCTACTTCCCTGGTTGTGATTTGCAACAAAACTGGTCTTAGTGCAGTTCAGATGCGAGTGGTACAGCCTACACTTCCCCAGTACTGATGCCAGTGCCCCATGAACTGAAACCCACTTCTCCCACACCAGTCCTTGAGCCACATATTCATCTCTCAACATTTTTTGTGCCCTATGCAAATTTGCACGTGGCTCAGATAATAATCGAAAGATTATAACTGTGGAGGTTCTGTTATTTAATTTGGTGCCTAGCACCTCAAGCTCTCTGTGCAGAACCTCTTTTCTTGTTCTATCCAAGTCGTTCATACCTACATTGATCATGACAATGGGGTTCTCCCCTTCCCACCGCAAGTTCCTCCCCAACCCAGAGCAGATATCCTGAATCTTGGCACCAGGCATGCAACACCGATGTCTGAACTTTCAGGGCTATAAACACAGGGTACTGGCCATATCTGGCTGAAAGCTACTTTGAGATGACAGCGAAACAGAATAAACATCTGTGCTACAAAGCACAGTTCAGTTGGGCACACCACGTCAATCCCAATCACATTGGGTTTTGAAAATTAGAGGGAAAGTTACCTCTAGCTGTTCATACGTGCTAAATCCTGGCAGAAGCAGCAACGATGTCAATTGAATAGCTACCCTTGAACAATGTGTAGGTTGGCTCAGGGACACTTTAGAAAGTAAATTTTAAATGAATAACATATCCCCTTCAAAAATATAAAATGTTTAGAAGAATGCAGAGTTGAAACAGTAAACAGAATTGGAATTTTGGCCAAACCTGACTTCAAGGCAATGTGTTCCAGTTAGGCTTCACACTGAGTGGTGTCCACTCACTTCTGAAAGGAAGATTCACTAAACAGTTCTCTGTAGTGATTGGAGACACTTTCTCCAATTGCTGGCTAGTTGCTTATGCAATCCTAGAGGTATTACCTCTTGGGAAACTTTTTATTGTAAATCTCCAGGTGATCTCACACCAATTGCTGATGGTCTCACACCAATTGCATATTTATTGAATGGAAGCCCTTTCTGTTCATGAATCTTCCTAGATTCTTCACCAGGGCCTTGAGGGCGACATCAGTGCAGTCTATAGCCCCCTGCACATTTGGCATCCCCACGATGGCTGCAAATGCTACAGCCCGGGCTTCCTGCTGGGCCTGGTCCAAGTCAAATTTAATATACTGGCCAGCCCGGGCATAGAGGGCATCCGTGACCTCCTTGACACATTTGTGCACGGATGGTTGGGAAATGCCACAAAGGTCTCCACTGGCAGTCTGGAAGTACCTGTTTGTATAAAAGTTTAAGGTGGCCATCACTTTCACAGCCACCAGGAGTGCTCGCCCCCCCAGTCCAGCAACACTCCCCATAAACCCCCCCCCTCCACAGACCCTCAGCAATACAAGCTCTCCATACCCAACACCACCGCACATTTCCCCCTGCCCCCCCCCCCCCCCCTCACAAACAAACACACCCAGAACCCATGCAGAAGCAGACAGAGAGTGCTGCTTGACAAGTCTTGAGGCTGCAGCTCTGCTACTTTGTAGAATTTCCAGCCCATAACCCACCTGCAACAGTGCTTACTGCCAGCACCAGGACCTAGAGTCAGCGCGAAGACCCAAAGTCAGTGCTCTGAGCCAGGTCCATCCTGAGAGGCCGAAGTCAGACCCTGTGAACAACGGCGACCTCCCACACACTCGACCCTGACCTGAAATGCAACATTGCTGCCATGAAACAACTCCCCTGAGCAGCGCGGAGACTTACCTCCTTGCTCACCCTCTCTGCTCAAGCGCCTCAATGCGACTTTTATACTTGAGGTGTTTTCCGACTGATCTGGCTGCAGCAAATGAGGTCGTTAAGGCAGGTGATCTCGGACAATTGGGAGTGAAGCTCGCTAATTACATTGGGATGAATGTAAGAAAATGCAAATTGACATTTCACCCGTTTTGGGTGGGTTCCCGATCGTACCAATTTTTTTTGTGGTAAAATGGAAATAGGTATGAAAATGGGCGCCATACCTGCTAGTCGCATCACACCCGATTTTACGATATTTTCCCGCTGCAAAACTGACACCATGAGGTCGCAAAATTCTACCCCAGGTCTTTTCCCTAAAGGTGAGGTCCCTGGTTGCTAAGCAACAGCTCATTCTTTCTCCAAGCTGCTCTTTTCTTTCATGCTGTAAACACTAAGCACAATAGAGGCATCATTTAAAACAAAACCCAAAAACCCCAAATAGGCAAACCCCTTTGTCTTGACATGAATCTAACTAGAATTTTACACCCTCTTACACAAAAACACTACTTTAAACTCATTTATGTCTATACTTTATTTCTAACTTCCAAAAATACAAACATAAATCGCTTAAAACTACCTCTGCTTCCTGACAATGATGTCCTGCTTCTCGAGTGTTGCACTCAGCCAGGCAAGTGGAGATTATTCCATCACACTCCTGACTTGTGCTTTGTAGATGATGGACAGATTTTGGGAAGTCAGGTGGTGAGTTGCTGTCCACAGAATCCCCAGCTTCTGACTTGCTCTTGTGGTTACAGTATTTATTTGGCTAATCCAGTTTCTGGTCAATAGTGACCCCCAAAATGTTGATAGTGGAGGGATTCGGCAATGCCAATGCCAATGAATATCAAGAGGAGATGATTGAATATTCTCTCGTTGAAGATTGTTGTTGTGTGGCGCAAATGTTACTTGTCACTTAGCCCAAGTCTGAGTGTTGTCCATCATTATTGCATATGGGCATGGGCTGCTTCAGTATCTGAGAAGTTATGAATGGTGCTGGGCATGGTGCAGTCATCAGCAAATATCCCCATGTCTGACTGTATTGGGGGAAGATCATTGATGAAGCAGCTGAAAATGTTTGGGCCGAGGACACTACCCTGAGGAATTCCTTGATGTCCTAGAACTGGGATGATTGACCTCCAATCACCACCACCATCTTCCTTTGTGCGAGGTATGACTCCAACCAGTGGAGAGCTTTCCCCAAGATTTTCGTTGACTCCAGTTTTGCTAGGTCTCCTTGATGCCACATTCAGTCAAATGCTACCTTGTTGTCAAGGACAGCCACTCGCCTCCCCTCCTGAATTGAGTTGTTTTGCAGAACCCAAACTCAGCATCAGTGAGCAGGTCATTGCTGAGTAATTGCCACTTGATATAGAACATAGAACATTACAGCGCAGAACAGGCCCTTCGGCCCACGATGTTGCACCGACCAGTTAAAAAAAAAACTGTGACCCTCCAACCTAAACCAATTTCTTTTCGTCCATGAACCTATCTACGGATCTCTTAAACGCCCCCAAACTAGGCGCATTTACTACTGATGCTGGCAGGGCATTCCAATCCCTCACCACCCTCTGGGTAAAGAACCTACCCCTGACATCGGTTCTATAACTACCCCCCCTCAATTTAAAGCCATGCCCCCTCGTGCTGGATTTCTCCATCAGAGGAAAAAGGCTATCACTATCCACCCTATCTAAACCTCTAATCATCTTATATGTTTCAATAAGATCCCCTCTTAGCCGCCGCCTTTCCAGCGAAAACAATCCCAAATCCCTCAGCCTCTCCTCATAGGATCTCCCCTCCATACCAGGCAACATCCTGGTAAACCTCCTCTGCACCCTCTCCAAAGCCTCCACATCCTTCCTGTAATGTGGGGACCAGAACTGCACACAGTACTCCAAGTGCGGCCGCACCAGAGTTGTGTACAGTTGCAACATAACGCTACGACTCCTAAATTCAATCCCCCTACCAATAAACGCCAAGACACCATATGCCTTCTTAACAACCTTATCTACTTGATTCCCAACTTTCAGGGATCTATGCACACATACACCTAGATCCCTCTGCTCCTCCACACTATTCAAAGTCCTCCCGTTAGCCCTATACTCAACACATCTGTTATTCCTACCAAAGTGAATTACCTCACACTTCTCCGCATTAAACTCCATCCGCCACCTCTCGGCCCAACTTTGCAACCTGTCTAAGTCTTCCTGCAAACTACGACACCCTTCCTCACTGTCTACCACACCACCGACTTTGGTGTCATCAGCAAATTTGCTAATCCACCCAACTATACCCTCATCCAGATCATTAATAAATATTACAAACAGCAGTGGCCCCAAAACAGATCCCTGAGGTACACCACTTGTAACCGCACTCCATGATGAATATTTACTATCAACCACCACCCTCTGTTTCCTATCCGCTAGCCAATTCCTGATCCAATTTCCTAGATCACCCCCAATCCCATACATCTGCATTTTCTGCAGAAGCCTACCATGGTGAACCTTATCAAACGCCTTACTAAAATCCATATATACCACGTCCACTGCCTTGCCCCCATCCACCTCCTTGGTCACTTTCTCAAAAAACTCAATAAGGTTAGTAAGGCACGACCTACCTGCCACAAAACCATGCTGACTATCACCTATCAATTCATTACTCTCCAAATAACTATAAATCCTATCCCTTATATCACTGTCAACAAACCATTCCATCACTTTTGTGATGATCAAGAGTAGACTGATGGGGCAGTAATTGGCCAGTTTGCATTTGTCATACTTTTTGTGGGGAGTTTTCTGCATTGCTGAGTAAATGTCAGTGTTGTAACGACTGAAATAGCTTGGCTAAGTGTGTAGCTTTTTCTGGAGCACACTCCTCAAGACTGGAATGGTGTTGGGGCCCATGGCCTTTGCAGTATCCAGTGCCTTCAGCCCTATCTTGATATCACATAGGGTGAATCAAATTGACTGAAAACCGGCATTTATGATGCTGGGGACCTCAGGCAGAGATGGATCATCCAGTTAGCACTTCTGGCTGAAGATAGTTGCAAGTGCTTCAGCCTTGTGTTTTGCACTGATGTGCTGGGCTCCCCCATCATTGAGGATGGGTATATTTGTGGAGTCTCTTTTTCCTGTTGGCTGTTTGATTGTCGACCACTATTCGTGACTGGATGTGGCAGGACTGCAGAGCTTGGATGCGATGTGTTGGTTGTGGGATAACATAGCTCTGATTATTGCATGCTGCTTTCACTGGCATGCAAGTCGTCCTGTAACGTAGCTTCACAGGTTGACACCTCAGTTTTAACTATGTCTGATGCTGCTCTTGGCATGTCCTCTGCACTCTTCTTTGAACGCAGGTTGATTCCTTGGCTTGATGGTAGAGTGGGAGATATACCAGGCCATGAGGCATATACAACTACATTGCTGCTTTTAGCCCACACCACCTCATGGCTGCCTAATATTGAGTTGCTAGATCTGTTCAAAATCTATCTCATTTCACACGGTGGTCGTGCCATGCAACAGGATGGAGAGTGTCCTCAATGTGGAACAGTGTAGAAGGCTGAGCACAGAGACCTATTCATTTTGCTAGTTCAAACTGAGACATTAATTCCCTTCCTCAATTTAGTGCGTTTTCTGTAAATCGTTTTTTAATGCATGTAAGAGATGAATAAATTCTGTAATTTTAATGTTTGTATCTGTTACTAGAATTAATGCATTTGTTTTGTCATTTTGTGTTGCTGTGATTTGAAGAAGGATTTTTAAATTACCCTTTCCCCGTGACAACACTACCTTTTTTGTGACTGATCAAACTGACGTTTATGTTGTTGTACTGCAGCATTCACCCGAACAGTTTCCATCTGAAGAGTTCCCAGTGACAGAGTCAAAGCTGAGCATGGATGTACATTTTCCGGGTGCTGCCTTTGTAATGGTGTCATGCAAGGAAAGTCCTGCAGGATTTCGGAAAGAGTAAGTATGACTGGAAAACACAATGAAACTGCCATTTAGAGGCAGTTTCAATGTGTAAACTTGTATATTTGAGCCCTCAATCCTGCAGCTTCATTTGTCATTTCCTGCAATTGTTGTAATTTAAATATCTAGGAAGTTAAACCACATAAGTGCAACTTATTTGGAATATAAGATACATGATCGTTATTCTCGAGCAGATCAATAAATGTTTATACTTGTGTAAAGATTTGACGCCCTAGTTTAAATGGTTGTCACCTAAGTCAGGGTTGGATTGGATTGCAATTCCAGAAATTGAAGAACATGTTTGTACCACAAGGCATCATGATACAGTCATCATCTTTGGAGAAACCTTCACCAATCTCTAGCCTTAATTTGAACTTGATTTTTGTCAGAGATTATTCTAATTGCTGCTTAATATCACCATCAATTTTGTTATTGGCAAGCAAACAAAAAAACGGCTTAATTGCCAGTAAGTTCTGAAAAACTAGATCTCTCTCACAGTTTATGTAAAAAATGACAAGGGCTACCTGATCCAGGCAAGCCAGTGATTATCCCAGAATGGCAACAACCCGTTTATAGTTGTCTATAAACAATTGGCTACAGTAAGATTGGAGCTAAAGAGGATCTGCAAGGTCCAGAGGTTTGTAAGGACCCTACCATTTTGACCACGCACGCTGTGGGAGTCAATATATACAAGCAAGGCAAAAATCCAGAACTGTGGCCAGACACCGAATATTTTGTGTGGACACCAAATCTTGGACCCCCAAAGAATCTAGATGAACTGGACTCAGAATCTTGGGAATTCTGGAAAAGGATAAGATAACAACATCTGTGGAAATACAACAAAGTTCACAAAGTAAAGAAGTTGTCGGAAAAAGTAAGGACAACATGACCCAAAGATCAATTTCGCTAAAACAAGGGCTGCAGCCTGAGGAGAGAACTTGAGTTGCAACCACACAGTGTTACTTGCACTTCAAACCAACGGACAGTACACAGGACAGTGCTGTGAAAGTATTGAACCTGGGTACCTCAGCTGTATGTGATGTGATTCATGCAATGCTACCCAGGGAAAGTGTGTTTGACATTTTGATTTTACTGGTGAATGGTGCAGAATAAAAATAGGAATCTCTAAACTTGGCTGCAAGGAATAGCAAATTACTTCACTTTAAAGGAATGGGAAAATTCACCAGTATTTAATCCACCAACTGGTGTTCACTGCTGAAAGTAAGAGCTCAAGCATTCTGCCAATGGTGAGAATGCATCTCAATTTCACTGAAGGTTTGCTGACTTTAGAAATGTATATAGAGTCATACAGTTTTACAGCACAGAAGAAGGCCCTTCGGCCCATGTCAACAACCATCAAGCATCTATCTATTCTACTCCCATTTTCCAGCACTTGGTCTATAGCCTTGGATGCTGTGGTGTTTGAAATGCTCATCTAAATGCTTCTTAAATGTTGTGAAGATTTCCTGCCTCTGCCACCCTTTCAGGCAATGAGTTCCAGATTCCCACCACCCTCTAAGTGAAAATGTTTTTCCTCAAATTGCCTCTAAATCTTCTCCTAATGTCCCCAGGTTATTTACCTCTCTACTAAAGGGAAAGGTTCCTTCCTATCCACCCTATCAATGTCCTTATTAGTTTTGTACACCTCAATCAGGTCTCCCCTCGGCCTTCTCTGCTTGGATGAAAACAATCCCAGCCTAACCAGCCTCTCTTCATAGCTGAAACACTCCAGCCCGAGCAACATCCTGTTGAATTTCCTCTGCACCCTTTCTAGGGCAATCACAATTCTTCCTATAGTGTGGCGACCAGAACTGCATACAGTACTCTAGCTGTGGCCTAGAGTATACAGCTCCATTATAACGTCCCTGCTCTTGTATTCTACACCTCTGTTAACAAAGGCAAATATCCCATATGCAGCCTTAACTACCTCTCCTGCTGCCTTTAGGGATCTTTGGACATTTATCCCAAGATCCCTCTGGTCCTCTGTACTTTCTAAAGTCCTGCCTTTCATTATTTATTCCCTTGCCACCCCCTATTTGAAATCTGAAGGCTATACTACTTGGAATACTTGTTCTTAAAATTTACAGTTGTAAACTATTCTAATCCTTTCATTTTGTTTTTATTGCCTAGTTCCTCTCTGTATAAGGCTCCTTGGGTTAGAGTGCTGGTATATGGACTCGGTCACAAGGTGCGGAGAAATGGACAACTTAACCTTACAGAAACTGTCTGTTACCCAAAAGATGCATCGCCAACCAATACTGGGTTGACTCCACCTCCCACCACAAATCAGTACCCCTCTGTTGTCATCCCTACTGACAAGCTGCATGTCAAGCTAGGTATGTCTAAGATTGGAATAACTGCAAACATAATTTCCAAAACACTCAAACTAATCAAATGTTAGAATGAAATATTAAGTTTTTTTAAAATATGCATATAATGGGCTAGATTTTGCAGTTAGCAAAGCAACGATGCTTTCCTCTCACCTTGGAGAAAGCTGCCCACAAAGATCTTGGGGATTGCTGTGGTGCGAACAAGCCTTTCTGGTGCCAGTTTAAATCTAACATCAAGTCAAGGGATCTTTAGATATCTAACAGCAGTAATGTCATCAACTGGGGTAAGCAACCAACACATTGAAATATTCTCACAAGCAGCAAACCAAGAAGGAAAAGCAGCTGAATCCCTTCACTTTTAACTTTAAATTTTTGCATATAATGACATAGATATGAGATTAAGATAAAATGCCATAAACTTTAAAATAATATAATATTTTTTTAAAAATATGTAATCTCCAATCATAATAGAAAAACATAACGTTCAACAAACCTAATTTTGCTTGTTTGGGTTCAGTGTGCTTAATATTTAAAAACGCAGCTGCATCTCATTCAACAACCTTTTAAGGATTTTTACAGAGGAGCTAAGAGCATAAGATAAGTTGTCCTCGGTTCATAAATTTTTAATTGAGTGCATTCTAGGAGGGCCTCAACAGTGCACCCTCTGGAGAAGCACAGAACACAGTAAGAGTTTTAACAACACCAGGTTAAAGTCCAACGGGTTTATTTGGTAGCAAATACCATTTAAAGCTCTTAAAACTCCATTAATACCATTAAAACTCTTACTGTGTTTACCCCAGTCCAACACCGGCATCTCCACATCAGAAGCACAGAACCACAGAGCATCTTCTGCATTCCCATGTTTAACTGGAGTTAATTGACAGTATGGCCAATATTGCCACAAAATACAGGTCAATAAAACTTGATCTTAAAAAAGCAGTGCTTCTTGATTGGTTGTTTTTTTAATTTTCTCTCCCGGGAATTATTGAGTTTCAGAAGCTGTTTCACTGTTGCTGGCAGCCCTGATTCAGACTGAGAGGAGCAGAAACTCACAAGTTTTGTTCCCCACATCCTCACCCAAAGGTTTTGTAGTCAGTTGTGGTGTTTACTTACCGCTTAGCTATGATAAGCTTTGCTCAGTTTGGGAATTAAACCAAGAATATCTGGTGTGTAGCTTCATGATGCACCACATGGTGTCTTTTCAGTTGGCTTTAGCACATGATCACTAATACCATTGACTGAAATAAGATTCCTTTAGACCCTTTTTCTCCTTTTCTGTGTAACTCTGTCTCCAGTGGTTGTTTGTTTTTGTTCTTTCCACATGGTTTTCTTAGGTTAATTATATATTTTTAACTTTCCTCTTCCCAGGTGTCTCCCCGCCACCTGGTGCGGTGCTGGTGTTAAACTCATTGCCTCTGGAATTTCCTCTAGCAATGGCATTTGCAGAACAGTTGCTAACATGGAAACTGGGAGAAAGTGACGGGAAATCCGAGGATGAACTTGATGCCATTCCTGCATCAGTTCTCCTGCAAGTTGTTGAACTGTTTGGTAAGACAAGTTGCCACGAACTGATTTGAGCAGTGTGTTTTTTGTACATTTTTTATTCATAAATGTAATTTTTTTTGATGTTATGACCAGGTGAGAAGGGGTGAACTGGTTCCCCATCTCAGTTGGTCACAACAAAGATTTAAGTATTTTTAACAAGGTGCTGCCCCCTCCAAATCAGAATGCATTTAACTATTTTCTCTGTAGGCAATAACGAGACAATCTAACAAGGTTTTCTTGAATCAAAGAAAAATAAAATTTATTAACTCCTAAATTTGAGAAAAATAATAAAAATGTGAAGTCAAGCATTTGGCCCTCATGATACATGAAGCCATTAAAGAACATATAGAGAATGTCCTTTGATTATCCTTGAAGCATAGATTTAAAGCAGTGCATCCGATTCGGGTTAGATGGTTTCTTAGATGCAGTCAGATGTAGAACATGTTGCAATTATTAAGAGATTTTGGTTCACTGGTAGATTTCTGGTAGAGTTTGCTTCTCCAACTGGGTAACATGCTTATTCCAAAAGACAGAGGGAGAGGGAGCAACCCTCAGCTTGTTTCCTCTGCTGAAGACTTTCTTGACACTGCCGATGTCACTTGTAATCTCTCCCGAGTGACTGGCAGCCTTGCCTTGAAATACTTTGCCCATTGTGTATTCCCAAGAGGTTTTGGGTGGGTCTGTCTCTGGCAACCATTGTTTAAATATCCAGTATTTTGCATTTTTCCTGTCTTCCTGAGACAGTTACAAATTTCAATGGGTCTCTAGATTAGAGGAAATATCTCTTTCCTCACACTCCCCTGAGGGTGATTCATTGATCCCTCAATTCCAACCTGGAATGTGGCCTGGCATTTTTAAGCAGTTTCTCTGTTCAAATTGCAAACATTCCAGTCAGTAGAAAATTTTAATCATATTTTAAAAAATAAAGGGACATAGCTCATAATATTATCCAGAGTCCAAGCTAGAGTGAATAAATTTGATCTTGATACCCAGAAGAAATGGCAATTTGTCAATGCCATACAATGCACAGGAACCGTTAGATCTGATTGGTATACTCTTACTGTTTGTGATACCTATTGTGTAACTGAATGTGTTGCAATTTAAGATCCACCCTCCAAGTTTTCTCCCCTTCTGAAGACATTGAACCTTGTATGATTCCCGAGGCTCTGCTAACATCCAAATGAAGCAAGCTAATCTGTCATGGGAGGATCAAAGCTAAGCTCTCGATCCGGCTGTGCATATGTTAGCTGGCCTCGTGGATTAGTGGTCAAGCACAGTAACCCTTGCTGATTTGTTATTTTCTCCCCCTCATGTGCAATGAATAAGTACTATGTGGATCTGCCTTAAGAAATGTTGTTAACTGGAATGTACTTTAATGCCTTTTTTCTGCATCTGATTACTCACCCAATTTATAGCCAACCTCTTGTGGACAACAGACCTGTCCCCCAGCATAAAAGAGATGATATTCCATCTATTAGCTGAGCTATTGCGCAAAATCCATCAGCTGGAACAGAAGAAGAATCCTGCTGGCCTATCTTCATCCATTGCCATCCAGTTAAACCCATGCCTGGCTGTTCTGATGGCAATACAATCTGAACTCCGAAAACTGTATGATGAAGAAACACAAAACTGGATGACTGGGAATAGCTCTGGTATTGGAATTGGAGTGACTGACCAGGGCCGTTTCTCCACCTACTTCCATGCCCTGATGGAGATTTGTCTTGCAGTTGCGGAGGTAACACTGCCCATCAATATGAGCACAGTGGTCAATGTGATGACTTCCACAAGTGCACCCAGCCTCAGCGATTCCTCTTCCTCCTCTTCCTCTTCACCAGGACAGACACCACAGAGCCCAAGCTTACTCTCCAAGCGGAAGAAAGTTAAAATGAAACGGGAGAAGACATCAGCAACAGGGAAGCGGCTCACCTCACGCGGCAGTGAGAGTGACACATCAATACTGAATATTGGTGGAAGTAAACCAGAGGATATGCTATGGTTCCATAGGGCCCTGACTTTACTCATGATCCTCCGTCACCTGACCAACAAGGACCCCCAGGGTCTAGGAGTGACAAATGATGCCATCTCAGATGCCTGCCAGGCTTTAGTTGGCTCCAGCTCCCACAGCAGGTTGTTGGTAATATCAGGAATACCAACGCATCTCGAGGAATGTGTTGTCCGAAGTGCCATTCGCAGGGCGTGCAGTGCACATGGTGGTGTCTTTAAAGATGAAATTTACATCCCACTGCAAGATGATGACCCTAAGAAGCTGAAAGTGAAAGTTGATAGCAAGCTGGAGCTGGCCAAGTCAACAACAGTCGACAGTATGGATGTAAGCAGTGGCAGCAGTGTGACACCAGCTATAAGTATGAGTGCTTCTGCCTCTACCAGTCAGACCTCAATTTGCAGCTCACAATGTGTTTCTCGGACAACAAGTGACCTTTCAGTAGACCAGTTTCAAGCAAGCCATGACATTGCTACACCACAGGGAATGATTGATCCACACACTGTATCTAGTCAAGAGAGCCTGGACCTATCCCTATGCAGCACGGGGAGTTTGGGGAGCCTTGGTAGTCTTGGAGAACCAATGGACAGTGCAGACTCTGCCTCTATCTCTGATGTAGGATCCATGTACACAGTCACGTCACTGGACAACAATCCACTTGTTACACGACCCATCAAAGGTTATGCTATTGTTGAGGTAAGATTAGGATTTACCAATCGGGCTTTAGTCTGTCTTTAAAATGTGTGAAGGATGTGGGGTTATAATTTAAAGCCTGGTCTTAATTCTCTCTCATTTCTGTAGAATTCATGTTATTCCCTTGTTAGGGCTTGCTGTGAAACATTCAAGCGCTTTTGCATTAGCAGTTATCAGTATAATTTCGGTTTTCAATCTCTGTTGTATTATTTTTCTTAAAGGAGGCTATTAAAGAGATAAATAGTACTATTTGAAATTAACCTCTGGGTCATGGGATCTGTTGATGCTTATTCTATTTGTGTGGTTTACGCCATCATTCAGTACAGTTTTAATTTTCAAATCTAACCAACCTGACTTTTTAAAGCAACAGGTTTAATTATTAGTTACTTTATTAGATTGAATGAGACTTTGGTTAATTTTACCTTTCTTGAATGTAGCAAAGCTCAAGATGAGTCTTGTTTATGTTTGCAGAGAAGGAATCTGGAAAAATATTGGAGTTATTTGGACCAGCAACATTTAGGATTACTAATCATTAACAGTTAACATTATTTCAGAGGAAACAGGCAAAAACCCTGCCAAATAGTTGATGTCAAGTATTTAAATTATTTTGCAATTCGAACCAAAATCTGAAAATAGGAAAGCAAAATGCTAGAGATGCGGAAACTCAAACAAAAATAGGAAATACTGTGAATACTCAACAGCTCTCCAGGTACGTGCGGAGAGAAGACAGAGTTAATGTTTCAAATCGATTGATCAGCATTCTGATGAAGGATAACAGATCTGAACATTTGGGCAGGGCAATCTTTGGAACCCTGATGTCAGGACCAAATGATCTCCTCAATGGCCACCTTCAGGCTCACCATCCAATTAATGGTGTGAGGTAGGATGTGGATATTGCCAGTCCACTCAGAGGCCCCACGGCTCTGAAACCACAACATCTGCATGAGAGGTGGGTGTTGTTGAGACAGGCCATGGAGTGAGAGGATGCCTCAAGTGCCTGTGGAGAAGTAAGTTTAAAAAGAAAGTTTCAAATCAGAGTGGCACAGCAGATGGGCCTCTCCGGATAGCCATTTGGTCAGTGAGGGTGACCTTCCCTGCCCGCAACCCAACCTTTGGGATGTGGAGGCTCTAGCTCAGTGACCAGCCACCAGAAAATGATTCTAATTAGGGCTGTTAATTACTTAAATTGGCTGTCCACCTTTGCTCAGCAGCAATTGATCCACATCAGGTCCCACTGCTGCCAAACGTCCCCCAGTTAGCAGGAATGCATCAGAGACATTTTGACGTGGCTTCCAGTCATTCTCCAAAATTCCCAGGAATAGAGTTCAAAAAAATTTCTTTTGGGGTCTCAAGGTGACTTTTTTTCTCTTTTGTAGGTGAGAGCGAGAGCAAAGATTGAAAAAATCCGTGCCAGTCTATTCAACAGCAGTGATTTGATTGGATTATCCAGTCTGGATGGAGAAGACGAATTGATGGAGATGTCGACGGAGGAGATTCTGACCGTCTCATCCGTAAACCAGAGCTTGTTTGACACCCAAGGCAGTTCAGCATTGGAAGACTATTTCACTGATAAGCTGATAAAAGGTGAGCAAAAGGACCAGTTTTCTGTGATTCATAAATTGAAGCTGCCCGTTTCACAAAATTAATCCAAAATCTTCCACATTGCTGTGCTAAACTGACACAAATTGGATTTATGATGATTTATGTGCATAGTTCCCATTTTTGGCTGCACTGTTCTAGTACAGTGCTGGAGAAAGTAGAGCTCCTTAGTGGGAAAACAGACCGTCCCCTATTTTCATCTTCACTGGGAGGAAAATATATTCAGCAATTAATTGCTCCAGGTCACTATTTCTAACCTATAACACAATATTGATGAGTTGAAAATTGGTGATTCATGAATTAGCTGTTAGTATAATGTGGGTTTGAAGAAAGCCAAGATATATTACTTCCTTGATTGTATTTTTTAAAATCCAGTTAAAACAGGAATGTTGGACATAGACATTAGGTCATTCAGCACCTAAAACTCAATACAGATGAGGGGTAGCAGCCAGTGATCATGACCATTCTCTCCTCAAAAATAACCTGTCTTGAAGCTTCCAAATTAGTATCCTCCTTTCTTGCATTTGTGGCATAAAAGTTGGTAACAATGACTAATTATTTCACAATGTATGCGTGTGTGTGCGCAGCATTGTCTTTTTAAGGTTTAAAGTTTATTTATTCGTGTCACAAGTGGGCTTACATTAACAGTGAGGTTACTGTGAAAATCCCCATTGTTTTTGAGTGATGGTTTATCATGAGCATCAGCCCTGCCTTTTAAAAATCAAGTAGTTGTCCAGTTCATCCATGGCAAAGTTCTTTCCAATGAGGCCTTAGATTGTGATGAAGTTTGCCTGTTACCATGTCACGGATAGAGGTACTGCAACTGGTTAATGTCCAATCTCACTCTTGTGTTTTGCATAGGATGACTGGCTGAAGGTTCTTTTGAATTTTTACTAACACACTTCAACTAATACCACCAAAAACAGAATTGGTCATTAATCTCAGGGATATTTGAGTGATGGTCTGCCCATTAAAGAGTTGCTGCGTTTGTTTATGTAGCAAAGTATTGAGTTCCAAATGCAGTTCAATATATAAAGAACTTTGAAACATGAAAAAGTGAACATATATTTATTACAGACACGAGTCAAATATTATTGCACTGAAGAGATAGGACAGAATTTTAAGGTCCTTCAGCCTCGGTGAGCATTGGCACCTCTTTCATTGCACCCCTCCCGGCCCAAAGTGCTCCCTCTCCATTTGGCTTTACCATCAAGACCCCTGGGCCTCCCCTACTGTCTCTGCCACAGACCTCCACGCTTACCTTCATCCTGGTGTGAGACTTCAGATCTGGAGACTGCTTGCAGTCCCAGCAGTGGCCACCAGTCAATTAATGTGGCTGTGAGGCAATTGACATTGGCAGGGATGTGTTTCCCACCAACATTTCCAATGGCGATGCGGGGAACCCCATCATTCATAAAATTCTGCCCTAGTGTCATCTCAGTGTAGTAGATGAATGTATGGTGGTGTAGCTTCAAAATGCACATCATTTGCCTCGACTGGAGACCATTGGTGCAAATGAACCTCTGTGTGCTTATGATGAGTAACAAACTGTTAGACACACAAATAGTAGCGATGGAATATCAATCCTGAAGTAATATTTGGGCTTGTATATTTGTACATAATTTAAATAATAATGGGTGGTGAAGGGCATTAGTTTTGTGGACAGTGTTTTTGCCTGCGTTTGGGGTCTAGATAGGGTTTCTTTTGGGTTTGTCTATTACCCTAAAGAATGTTTCTGGTAATTGTTATTTCATTCATTTAAAAGCAATCTTATACATCTTTCTATAAATAAACATCTCCGTACTCTCCGCAGTTACACTTCTGCTTCCCACCAGATCTCAGTTACTTAACTTTGATGCAATGTGACATGATTATGTCAGTATCAGGTGCTCCTGATAAGCCTTTACTCTACCAACAGATTATCAAGAAAATGAATAATATCTTGATAAATATTGTAGCTATATAAAATTGACCCAGACATTGAAATATGATATAAAGCAATGGAGAATTAGTGAACATATTATCTGACCATCATAATCTTCTAGGCGCAGGCTGATTTGTTACTGATGCACATGCTGCCAAATCATGTATCAAGTTGCCACTTTCCAAACAAAACTATATTATAGATTTTTTGTTCTTTTTCATAAGTTTATGAGCTTCCCAGGGGCATGGGCTAATGTAGTTTAGTGCTAATTTTAGCTAAGTACATTGAGTGTAACAGTTACACACTCCTATGCAGTTAGGGAAAACCATGGACATGAAAAGTGAAAGTGGAGGCGCTCAGAATCATTATTATCCATGTGATTATTCTGTGCCTCCAAGAAATGTATTTATATCATGTTTCTTGTGCGGGGTTTGTTTTAAATTCAGCTCTGGTTTACACACACAAGCAGCTCACATGCTGAGAATGCCAAGCTAATGATTGATTTTAGCTAGGGGGATGTTTATTTTAATCTGACTGAATATATTTTTGTTTATTTGGTTTTCACCCTGGGGTTTCAGATTGGGTTTATGATTAGATTGATGTAGTCGTGTGCTTGAGGGGAGAGGCTAAGCTTACAGGGAAAAGCAGTTTCTGCTTGCATCTGAAAGAAGTAAGAGCTGTCTGTCTGTGGCAGGTGCTGTTTGGGACCTGTTAGAAGCAATATGCCTTTCTCTCTGTACCTCTCTCCAGAGGTGTTCTGGAGGCTTGAGAACTGGCAATCCAAGCATGTAATCCTGTGTGTTGCTAACTGATTTTTAAGAGGTGTGTAAGAGGAATATTGCTTGAATTGGAACTAATAGAGATGGGTTAGCAGTTAAGAACTGAATCTTGCCATGTTTAAGAATTGTTCAGTTGGTAAATATTAAGCTAATTCAATTTCTTTAAGGTAAGCTGTATTGTTAAATAAAGTCTGTTTTGATAAAAGCTTCCTAGTGTATCAATAGAATCACACCTGGAGTGAAACGCTTTATCCTCATACTAATGCCAAAATTAAAACAGTTGTGGTCTAGTCAGACTTCATAACATACTTTAGGGTTTCTGCTCTGGTACCCTAACACGCATCACAAGGTTTTTCCACAGATCGTTGTTATGTTGTATGTATATACATGTTTCATGTAATTATAGGCCGGTGAGCTTGACGTCTGTGGTGGGGAAGTTGTTGGAGAAGATTCTTAGAGATAGGATGTATGCGCATTTAGAAAGGAATAAACTCATTAACGATAGTCAGCATGGTTTTGTGAGAGGGAGGTCATGCCTCACTAACCTGGTGGTGTTTTTTGAAGAAGTGACCAAAATGGTTGATGAAGGAAGGGCCGTGGATGTTGTCTATATGGACTTTAGTAAAGCGTTTGACAAAGTCCCTCATGGTAGGCTAGTGAAAAAGGTTGGATCCCATGGGATAAAGGGGGAGGTGGCTAGATGGGTGGAGAACTGGCTTGGTCATAGAAGACAGAGGGTGGTAGTGGAAGGGTCTTTTTCCGGCTGGAGGCCTGTGACTAGTGGTGTACCGCAGGGCTCTGTATTGGGACCTCTGCTGTTTGTGATTTATATAAATGATCTGGAAGAAGGAGTAACTGGGGTGATCAGTAAGTTTGCGGACGACACAAAACTGGCAGGACTTGCAGATAGTGAGGAACATTGTCAGAGGCTACAGAAGGATATAGATAGGCTGGAAATTTGGGCAAGGAAATGGCAGATGGAGTTCAATCCTGATAAATGCGAAGTGATGCATTTTGGTGGGAATAATGTAGGGAGGAGCTACACGATAAATGGAAGAACCATAAAGGGTGTAGAGACGCAGAGGAACCTGGGTGTGCAAGTCCACAGATCTTTGAAGGTGACGTCACAGGTGGAGAAGGTGGTGAAGAAGGCATATGGCATGCTTGCCTTTATAGGACGGGGCATAGAGTATAAAAGTTGGGGTCTGATGTTGCAGATGTATGGAACGTTGGTTCGGCCACATTTGGAATACTGCGTCCAGTTCTGGTCGCCACACTACCAGAAGGACGTGGAGGCTTTGGAGAGAGTACAGAGGAGGTTTACCAGAATGTTGCCTGGTATGGAGGGGCTTGGTTATGAGGAGAGATTGGGGAAACTGGGGTTGTTCTCCTTGGAAAGACGGAGGATGAGGGGAGACTTAATAGAGGTGTATAAAATTATGAAAGGCTTAGATAGGGTGAACGGTGGGAAGCTTTTCCCCGGGTCGGTGGTGACGTTCACGAGGGGTCATAGGTTCAAGGTGAAGGGGGGGAGGTTTAACACAGATATCAGAAGGACATATTTTACACAGAGGGTCGTGGGGGCCTGGAATGTGTTGCCGGGCAAGGTGGTGGAGGCGGACACACTGGGAACGTTTAAGACTTATCTAGACAGCTATATGAACGGAGTGGGAATGGAGGGATACAAAAGAGTGGTCTAGTTTGGACCAGGGAGCGGCGCGGGCTAATTGTTCCTTGTTTCTCGTTTCAAGGCTTCATTCTATGATCATCTTGCTGGTGCCAGTACAGAGCGAGACTGCGGATAGTTGGGAACCTGTCTCGGGGGCAGGGAATTCATATGGTGTTCGTGGAAGTGGAAATGACGAGGGTTGGGAAGCATTTTCCGATCAGGGCCAGTGTGATCTCCTGGACTCGTTTTGATCGCCTCAGGGGGTCGGAGAGGAATTTCCCAGATTTTTTTTCCCCATATTGGCCCTGGGGTTTTCACTCTGGGTTTTCGCCTCTCCCTGGAGATCACATGGTCTGGAATGGGGGGTGGGGGTGAGTTAATAGGTTGTGATGAACAAAGCATCGTAGCTGTGAGGGACAGCTCGGTGGATAGGATATTGGTATGTAGATAGGCTGGAAAATTGGGCGGGGATCCTGGATTCAGGATTCAATCCTGGACCGGGGAGCGGCGCGGGCTTGGAGGGCCGAAGGGCCTGTTCCTGTGCTGTATTGTTCTTTGTTCTTTGTTCATAAATATATAGTGTAATCTTTCTTGTACATGGCATTCCAAATACAAACAATTAACATTTTGAGGTGGATTCACAATATTAACAGTAATGCTGTAAGCTTGACTATGTTTAGATTTATAAGTTTAATGCTGTGGATCTGTAGTAACACAATGTTTGAAAAAGATGAAACCATATTGTCGGCTTGTGTGAAGATTGAAGGAGCTTTTGAAGGTGGATGTTCCATCTATTTTTTGCTGCCAGTGCCTTGTTATGAAGTCCCTCTGAGACCTACCTCAATGCCTACATTCATTGTAATTATGCAATTATTTACATACTACTAGCTAAAACCCCACCCACCATCTGTCCCAGGGCATTGTTTGTTAAATCTCTCTTAGTTTTGTTGCCCTGTTTGCCCTCCCAGGTGGATGTAAAAGATCCCATGGCGTTTTTGTTAAAGAAGAACAGGGGAATTCTAATGTCTTGGTCTACATTTATCCCTGGAAGACAGCACAAGCAGATTACCTGGTTCTTTATTTTCTTGCTGTTTGCTGAATAGCAGTTGTATGCTGGGTTTCCTACATTATAACTGTGACTACACTTCAAATGTACTTAATTAGCTGAAAAGTGCTTTGCGGCATTCCAAGATCATGAAAGGTGCTATATAATTTCAAGTCCTTTTTATTTATCTTTAATGTTTAGAGTGAGGTGTATTTTCAAAAAGCGTATCAATAAATAAACCCCTTCAGTATCTCAATGTAAGAATGTTTGTTGTGCTCCTTTTTTACATAGGTGATAAGGTAGTTCCTGGAGCACGGGATGTTCTTGCAGAGATATTCCGAAGCTGTGTACATTCTGAGCAGGTGCTGAGTCTGGCTCCAGCCAAACCGATTAAAGTTTCTGACATCTTCCTCAGTAAAGAACAGATCAATTCTCAGACACCAGGAAACTTGTTGCAAATATTTTTCACCAATGTCCGGCCACCAAAGAAAGTTCTGGAGGATCAACTCACACAGGTATACACACTTCAGATGAGGTTTTGGTTGGTTTTGTTTGTATTTGGTAGATCAAGGTCAATCATTATGTATAGTATAGCTTTGGTAGCCAGTGATGAGGTTTGCCTATTACCATGTATTAGATAATTACCACAAGCTGTTAATGTCCAATCTCAGCTTTGTTGCTTAAAAATCTTTTTCTGAACACTCTTTAATTCCATCAAAAACAGAGCAACAGGTCATTAGTCTCATTAATATTTGAATCGTGTTCTTCTTGCTAAGTGGCAACACATGACCCTCCTTAGAGTGACAGCATACTGGCAATTAGGCAGGAGATTGCGGCCTCGTGACCATGTTGTGTTTCCTTGGCCACTGGTTTGGGACAATAGTAGGTTCTTGCTTAAGAAACGTACAGCAGTACGTTTAACACTGAAAATGCTTGTTGGTCATATCAACACTTATTTATCAGTTATTTGAGGAACTTTATTGTGCTTTTTTATTCATACAATTAACTATGTTGTGATATCAAATGTGTTTCTAAAATGTTATCTTTTCTGTCACATGCGAATCTATCCATTGTGTTAAGCGCACATTGCTTTGTATCATATGTAATTAAACCATTTCTGCTCTTTGTTTAAAATTGCAAGATACTACGAAAGTACGGCATAGCCAAACCGAAATTCGACAAGAGCAAGTACAGTAAAGGAGGAAAGGAGCAACACCCTGGGAAAGTAGTTAGCACAAAAAGACCGATTGCCAAACCTCCAGGCAAAGACAGGTCCGTGCTGAACAGCGTCAGGTTCGTTGTGTTTTTTGGGGTTCTCCCCTCTTCAATCAGGATTTTAGGTAGCTCAAAACATCACTTAAGGTGAGAGGGAAATGAACCTTGTACTCTGGCGCAAAGTTAAAAATCAACTTCTTGTACAATCTAATGGATTTATCACACCAATGCACATATATCAGCCACAAAATTTACACGAGATACTGATCTAGCTCATCATTACACTCATTGGTGCATAAATTACATCTTTTAGTTTGTACTTCATAGTAACTGCACAGCCATCCTCTGATTTTGTCAAGGAGCTCTGGTTTAAAATCGCACAATGCTGCAAACAGCTGCATGTACTTAAACAGTTATGCACTGAATATATTTGGGTGGAAATGCAATCATATGAAAAGAGAGCGTAAACAATTAGCCCCCATCAATGCTCATTCTACACATTTGTCATTGCAGTCTCATTCACTTTACTCTCTAGTTGTTGTTGATGCCAACTTCTGGGGAAGAAACAGCGTAATGAAAAATATGAATAATGTCAGGAAAATCTCCTGGGATTTTCCTCCTTGACTGCGTGAGGCTGTTCATTATGGCCCTGAACTTCCCTCTGGATGAGTGCCTCAACATATAACAAGAACTTCTCTTGCAGATGCATTGTTCATCTTCAGAATCTTCCTATTATAAATCCTTGTAGAACCATACAATCCCTATAGTGCAGAAAGAGGCCATCAGGTTTGCAGTGACTCTTCAAAAGAGCATCCCATCCAGAGCCTCTCCTCTGCCCTATCCCCATACCCTGCACATTTATCATGGTGAATCCATCTAACCCACACATCTTTTGGACACTAAGGGGCAATTTAGCAATTTAGAAATTGAGATGTTTCAAAAATAAGCTTTTAACTTTTTTTGTTTCTTAATTATTGAGTGCTAGTCACATGGTATTTTTTTTCCATTCAGTTTGTTCTCCTAACCTTCCTTTATCAAATGCAGTGATTGTGGAACACGTTCCCACATCTGCTGTCAGCCTCTTCTAGATTCAGTACAGGAATCTATTTTGCAGCAAGCTTAAAATATTTAGTCTCTATTTAGTCAGAACAATGTATGGGGCATTAAAGAGAAATGGTTGCAAGCTGGTCATGATGGGGTTAAATATTCCAGATTATAATATTTTAGGATATAGAGAATGGGAGAGGAGGAAGGATAGCCCTGTTGATTAAAAATAATGTTTTAACATTAACAGCACATAAAGGTAAAGGAAAGCTATCAATTCTGTGGAGACTCTATAATTAGAATTGAGTACTAAGAGAGGATGTAAAACTGTAATGGGAGTTGTCACTGGGCCTCTTGATATCAGTAATGAGGTGACAAAATTTAATTTGGACATTTTTGGAGAAGTTTGTAGATAAAGCAAAATTGGTGTAAGGGGACACTTTAATTTTCATATGGACTGAGAAGGGCAGAGTAGCTCGAGTCAGAAACGTAATTAATTTCTTGAGTGCATTCAAGCAAGCTTTCTGGAGGAATATGCTCTCAAAACCAACAAGAGGACAGACCACAGTAGGTTTGATAGTGCTAAACCAAACTTGGCTATTAACACGAAAGGAACATTTATCTGACAGTGATCACATGAGAACTCAGTCTTGAGTTGTCAAAGATAAGATTCCAGATTTGATACTGTTACATTTAATGAGATGAGAAACTGACAGCAGTAAACTGGTCACAACTGTTTTTGGGTAAAACCAGAGATCATAAGTGAAGCTTATTGCTGGTCTTTTTGGCTTATTGATGGTCTTTTTGGCAATATCTGAACCATCCAAAACTGATGACATCTGCTGTATTCTGGAGATCAAGTAAATAGTTTAAAATATAACAAAGTAAAACGATTACATGCTTTACTATTTTTGGAGCAGAACTGCACTGAGTGAAAAGAAACCAATTGTGAAAGCAAAGTCACCTGAAAAGAGCACCAAACCTGATGACAAGGACCCAGAGAAGTCACCAGCAAAAAAACAAGAAGGTAGGCCAGATTAGTTTTCTATATTTATTGTAATATTCGCTGAAGAACTAGCAATTTCAATAACTGTGTCCCTGTTTAACTGGTTATTTTCAAACTATTCATTGCCATTTTCACCATAAATAAAGCACAAAACATTCTGCTGCCTTAGCGTTATGTATTCACACATTGGGCAGTTTAATTGCTCTTTACAAAGTTAAATGTACTGTTTTTGCCAACAAATAATCTTAGTCACTTTTTGATTCATGAATTTGGTGCACCTGTATCCTTATACCAATAATTTTATTCATCTTATTTGTTTCTACCTTGGTTTTGTCAGAAAGTATTCAGTTCTTAACATATTTTACAGTGTGTCCATTTTTGCCTTTACTGATCTTAATTATACTAATTATTATCATCAGTAACACCAACCACTGTTCAGAAGTTATTGTCACAATATAATTCTAAAGTGAGACATTGTCATCAAACATGTGACTCCTGTCATTTAATTAATAATCTGGAATTTGCACCTTTTCGGTGTGATCACCACCAGTTAAACCTTTATTCCATATCGGCTTGCTAATATGTCAATAGTATTCAGAGCAATCCTTTAATATAAAATGCTTTAATAATAGGGTGAGGCTACGTCCTGTCGTTCCCAACCTGTTAATTAACATTCTGGTGAAACTGGACTTAAGCGGGTCGCAAAATTTCCTAAACTTAGTCTCCTACGTGAATTACTAATGCTAGCTCCCTTCCTGTGTTGTGCAAATCATCCTGTTAGAATTATTAGCAAGGTTGAAAAAGTTATTTGACTTGAAATAATTTCCTAGATTCAAGCATGGAAATTAAATTTACAGCTAGCTCGACTATTTGCTTTTGAGATGGCACAACACATGGAACATTGAAAATTTCCTTCACTAATGCTATGACTCTCTCAATCTCCAATAGTACCAGAAGAGAAGTATTTAACATTGGACGGTTTCCAGAAATTTGTTGTAGATCGGTCAAAGCAGGACATCCGCAGCGTTTGGCGAGCAATTCTTTCCTGTGGGTATGACCTCCACTTTGAAAGGTAAGAAGAGTTCAAGCATAGTGTCGCAAATCCAGCTGTCTAAAAGCCAGATACTTTTATAAGCTGCCGCGAATTAATTTTAACTGTTAAATGAGTAAAAGAATTTACGGAGACTGTTCGACTGGGTGCTGCATATGCGCAGTGGGCTAATTATCAACTTTGCGCACTGGTCTTTCTACACTCTGAATGGTATGGGTGACCCTTGACGCCACCCAATTTGGCTTGGTCTGAATCCAGCACAGCTTTGCGAGTCAGCCTCACCTTATTACTTAATGTTTTCAAGCATTATTCCTTCACTATTATGTATTCTTCTTACAAACATCAATAAAAATAAACTTATTCATTCGATTTCATTTGTCTCCTATTAATGTAATTTATTTTTCCTCCGATAATCGGCAAGGCTGAAACCCAGCACAGATTCAGCTCCATGATTGTCAGTTTTGAGACACTGTACCTGTATTACAGATAGAATTTCTTAGCAAGTTAATAGCTGGAATTTACACTTAACTACTTCGTACAATGCATTTATTTACAGATGTCATTTTGGTAACAGTTATTAATAAATCATGCTTCAATTGTGCTCGGCTGCAATCAAATTGCATTTTTAAACCATTTCCTTATCTACTACAGGTGTGCCTGCATTGACACAAGACATGCCCAGAGATCCTGCAAAAAATGGACTCTGGAGATGGATGTTGCACTTGTACAGTATGTCAACCGTCTCTGTCGCCATCTTGCCATCACTCCAGGTCGACTCCATCCTCATGAAGTATACCTTGACCCTGCAGATTTGCCTGACCCAAGGATCGCCTGTTTATTGAGTAAGCCTTGTACAAATAGTTACAGTGCAACATTAGTAGTATTAACAGTAATCACAGGTCTTCACTGCACATACAAATCTATTGCCCTTTAGTGAGCCTTTGTCAGTTATAACATGCCTAAAAATACCGCCTCCCCAATTTTTTGCCACGTTTGGAATTTCAGAGTCTTAGTTATTTTCTCAAAGTGGGTGGTGGTAAATGCAAAGATTCAAAGTGGGGAAAATGAAGTATCTGTTGGACCAACAAGTAGGGAAATCAATGGATGGCTTACCTTGAGTTGCTAATGTGCACTCTGGTGATCATTGAACAGCAGTGGTAAGTACTATCATGAACCAGCCAAAGAATATTTTTTGGGTTAGAAACCCTGGAAGGAATGGAACAAAAGGTTTATTTCCCAATCCCTTTTACTTTCCTCAGATTGTCTAGGTCTTGCATGGTCAGTTGGAAGTTCTATAACGGGCCTCAACATTTCTGAGTTAGGGATTGGAAGAATCAGCCATGGGGTTAGTTGTCATGCGGATATTTCTCTTCCACATCTCTAAACTCCCCACTTAGACAAGAAACCAAACAAATCAAAATTTCCTCTGTTTTGAGAAGACCAAATCCATCATCTTCATCCCCTACCAGAAACTGCATATCCTTGCCACTTACAGTATTTTATTCACCTCTTCAACTCCCGCCTCAGGTTGAACAAAACTATTTGCAACCTTGGCTTCCTATTTTACCCGGTGCTGATGTTCCAGCTCTATGCCCCCTCCATTTAAAAGAAGAATTAGTTTCCCCTCCATACCATCACATACCTCTGGCCGCAATTTGTCATCCTCTATAAATGCCGTTGCTCACATTCTGTATCGTGTCACACTCACCCATGATCCCTATCCTTGCTGGTCAAGCTTCTGCTGCCCAAGATGTCAGATTTAACATTCTCATTATGAAATCCTTTCATGGCTCTACCCCCTCCAGGTCTGAGAGTTTGAAATGTGTACCCTTGGACAGAAAATATGCATTGTTTCGTAAACACATTTATCAACAACTGTCAAAACTTACCACCATAGCAGTGATTTCAGTTTAAAAAGTTATTTGTCGAATAGTAGTAGGGCAGCACAGAGGTTAGCACTGCTGCCTCACAGCACCGGGGACCCGGGTTTGATTCCCAGTTTGGGTCAGTGTCTGTGCGGAGTCTGCATGTTCTCCCCATGTCTGCGTGGGTTTCCTCCGGGTGCTCCGGTTTCTTCCCACAATCCAAAGATGTGCTGGTTAGGTGCTAAATTCTCCCTCTGTGTACCTGAACAGGCGCCAGAGTGTGGCAACTGGGGCATTTGCCAGTGACTTCATTGCAATGTTGATGTAAGTCTACTTGTGACACTAATAAATAAACTTTAAAAACTTCAATGAACTGGGTAGGACCTTCTGAGGACATACATTGGCAATGCCCATTCTCAAATCACAAAGCGATTCATAGCCATGAAATATGTGAGAGATGTGTTTAGCCTTTGTCCTGTACGTTGCGTGCTATTCATTTTGCCGTACTGTTCCTAGATATTCCGATTGAAAGCCTTCGGCTTCGTTTCGCTCTACTTCAGTCCTTAAACAACACCCTGGAGACATTCTTCCTTCCTCTGGTGGAGCTCAGACAGACGCACACATATATGGACAGCATTGCATCACTGCTACGAGAGTCTAAAGGTCAGATGTCAGACACCCCTCCTTGTTGGAGCACTCAATTGTGTCAGCACTAATCTTATCATAATGTGCACTCATACTTATGGTTGGTTCGGAGATGAGCAAATGGAGTATTTACTTATTGTTCCATTATCTGTGTAACTTCATGAAGTATTTTTATTAATTTATATTTTTGGCCTCATGGACACTGGGTATTAAAAGTAGTAGGTGAAGAAAGTGAAGTTGAATGAATCATAATTTTCCAAAATTCTCTAGATTCATGAGTTACGTTTTTTTGGATTGGAAAATTGCAAATGTCACACTGAATGTCATAAATCGTAATATTTCCTTAATGGTGAAGGACTAGGAGCTGTGAAGCAGCTGAGGGATTTCGGAATCTGTTTGTACCTTCAAGAAAAGGCTAGTTCACAAGATACAAAGGCTAATGGAATACTGGATTTTATCTGTAAAGGATTAGTGTTCAAAAATGAAGAAGTGCTGCTTCAGTTGTACAAGAGACTTGGTTAAATGGCATCTGGGGTACTGAACCTTAGGAAAGAGGGCAGTACAGAATCACCCAGATGATTAAAGTGGGCAGTTTGCATAAATCTGGCTTGTGTGACTTCAGAATGTTGCAGAGGGTGATCTAATTGAGGTGTTTCAAATAAGACAAGGTTTGATAGGCTAGATACAAAGAAAGTATTTCTGGTGGGGAATCAAGATCCAAAGGCCTTAATCTTAAAATTAGTGCTAGGAGTGAAATCAGGACCCACTTTTTCCACATACTGGCTAGTGGCGATATGGAACTCTCTGCCCCAAAAGCTATGGGTGCTGGGTGAAATTAAATCTTATAGACTGAGGTTGTCACATTTTTGTTGGATAAGGCAATCAAGGAACATGAAACAAACGTAAACAGATTAGAAATACAGATCCAGACATGATCTAATTGAGTCATATAAGCCTTGAGAAGGTGAATTGCCAACTTCTATTGTTCCTGTGTTCTCTGGAGAGAGGACTGTTGGGCAGGGTTCTTTATTCTCAATGCTATCTAGTGTAGGCACCAGATGGGAACGGGATTTGGAAGAATTGTCCTGCACTTTCTGGGTTTGATTTGATTTAGTTTTGTCACATGTATTGGGATGCAGTGAAAAGTATTGTTTGTTGTGCGCTATACAGACAAGGCATGTTGTTCATAGAGTGCATAGGGGAGAAGGAAAGGAGAGAGTGCAGAATATAATGTTAAGAGTCATAGCTAGGGTGCAAAGAGAAAGATCAGCTTAATATATGGTAGGTCCATTCAAAAGTGATGGCAGCAGGGCAGAAGCTGTCCTTGAGTCAGTTGGTACTTGATCTCAGACTTTTGTATCTTTTTCCCGATGGAAGAAGGTGGGAGAGAGAATGTCCGAGGTGTGTGGGGTCCTTGATTATGCTGACTGCTTTTCCAAGGCAGCGTGAAATGTAGACAGTCAATGGATGGGAGGCTGGTTTGCGTGATGGACTGGGCCACATTCACAATCCTTTGTAGTTTCTTGTGGTCTTAGTCCGACAGGAGCCATATCAAGGTTTCGCCTCTTCCTCCAAACAGCTCACAATGTTCATCAGTAGTCCATCTCGCCTCTGTGCTTCCATTATATTCAAGTTAGGATTACATAAGACTGGTAATTTGGGGTCCTGTAGGCGACCAGTGCACTGGAATAGTATGTTAGCAGGACAGCTGTAAAGCAAACTGGAAAATGTTTCTTCAAAAGCTTTTGGAGGATTGAGGAGATGTGATTCAATGTGCATCCAACATTATCATCACAGTTTGATTACATCTTTTCCCATCTGCAATAAAACTTGGATGCCTCACCATAGAGCAATATTGAGATTGAGAACTCATCAGACCATGGCAACTTAACATGCTTCTTCCCATTGCAACTTCAACCTGCTAGAATTTCTTAGTTCACCTGTATTCAAAAGCCAATTAATTATTGACAGCTTTGTGCATTTTCAAGCCTCTTGCTGGGAATAGATGCTAATGGAATTAATTTTGTTTCAATGGCTGCGAAATTTCCTCATAGTGCCCGTGGAGGTTAAAAATAGTGGGGTAACTTTTCCAAACCACTTATAAGCATGCTGTATGATGATCACCATGTTATAGAGGGAAATAACGCAGGAGTACTATGCATGTACTAGAAGTATGCAGAGGGGGTAGATTACTATGTCAGTCAGTATCCAATATTCATTTGATGCCTGCTATTTTTGACTTTGTAATCTTATCGTAAGTGCATACAAGTAAGCAATACTCCTTCTCTCCACAAGCTCTGTGTAAAGATATCACCTTACAACTTGCAAGTGACTTGCTTTTGACTCTCTACTTGTTGGTATAGAGTTAGTGGAAGCACTAGATTGCTAGAGACATTCTGAAGAGTTTGTTATGTCAGTTAGGTGTGATACTGAACATTCAGCAGCTGTTGTTTGCTTCTGAAACACCTCTGAATTCGCCACTTTCTCTCAGTGATGGGGACCATAGTTACAGTCTCCCCTGGGCTGCAGCATCACGGGGATAGGAAAAGAGACAACAGAAAAGACGAGCTGCTTGCAGAGGGAGTAGGAGGGCTCCAAGCAGGAGGCTTTGCCCACATGCTGTCTTCACCAAACACTTACCTAAGCCAGGAGCAGTGTGTGAGGCTCCTTGTCAGTTGGTAGGATTTGGCATTTGTGAATGCATTCTCTGACATTGATCACTCATGTAAGGTCATAATGGAATTCTATCCACGTCCTCGGCACTGGACTGTTGCCATTTGCCACCATGGCCTCCTGCCTCCGCTGCCTTCTGAGCAGTTGTGTAGAGGGAAAAGAATCTTTATCTTCCAGCCCACCACCCGCACCAGCAACTCCAGCATGACATCAAGAAACCCACAGGTACGCTCCCTTACGTGTCCTTTCTGATTGACTGACTTTCAATGTTGCCCCATGGGCCAAAGGGTTGTCAGGGAAAAAATCTGACCTCTCGGGGACAAAAGTGGGGAATTATGCTTAGAGCCCAAAGAGGTAGGGGAGATCCTAAATGAATACTTTGCATCGGTATTCACAAAGGAGAGGGATGTGTTGACTGGGAGTGTCTCAGAGGGGAGTGTTGACCCGTTAGCGAAAATCTCCATTACAAGGGAGGAAGTGTTAGGTTTTTTAGGGAATATAAAGACCAACAAATCCCCAGGGCCTGATGGAATCTATCCAAGGCTGCTCAGGGAGACGAGAGATGAAATCGCTGGGCCTCTGATGCAAATCTTTGTCTCGTCACTGGACACAGGTGAGGTCCCAAAGGATTGGAGGATAGCTAATGTGGTCCCGTTATTTAAGAAGGGTAGGAAGGATAACCTGGGAAATTATAGGCCGGTGAGCTTGATGTCCGTGGTAGGGAAGTTGTTGGAGAGGATTCTTAGAGATGGGATGTATGCGCATTTAGAAAGGAATAAACTCATTAACGATAGTCAGCATGGTTTTGTGAGAGGGAGGTCATGCCTCACTAACCTGGTGGAGTTTTTTGAAGAAGTGACTAGAATGGTTGACGAGGGAAGGGCCGTGGATGTCGTCTATATGGACTTTAGTAAAGCGTTTGACAAAGTCCCTCGTGGTAGGTTGGTGCAAAAGGTTGGATCTCTTGGGATAAAGGGGGAGGTGGCTCGATGGGTGGAGAACTGGCTTGGTCACAGAAGGCAGAGGATGGTAGTGGAAGGGTCTTTTTCCGGCTGGAGACCTGTGACTAGTGGTATTCCGCATGGCTCTGTATTGGGACCTCTGCTGTTTGTGATTTATATAATAGATCTGGAAGAAGATGTAACTGGGGTGATCAGTAAGTTTGCGGACGACGCGAAAATGGCTGGACTTGCAGATAGTGAGGAACATTGTCAGAGGCTACAGAAGGATATAGATAGGCTGGAAATTTGGGCAAAGAAATGGCAGATGGAGTTCAATCCAGATAAATGCGAAGTGATGCATTTTGGTAGAACTAACGTAGGGGGGAGCTATACGATAAATGGCAGAACCATAAAGGGTGTAGATACGCAGAGGGACCTGGGTGTGCAAGTCCACAGATCCTTGAAGGTGACGTCACAGGTGGAGAAGGTAGTGAATAAGGCATATGGCATGCTTGCCTTTATAGGACGGGGCATAGAGTATAAAAGTTGGGGTCTGATGTTGCAGATGTATAGAACGTTGGTTCGGCCGCATTTGGAAAACTGCGTCCAGTTCTGGTCGCCACACTACCAGAAGGACGTGGAGGCTTTAGAGAGAGTACAGAGGAGGTTTACCAAGATGTTGCCTGATATGGAAGGGCTTAGTTATGAGGAAAGATTGGGTAAACTGGGGTTGTTCTCACTGGAAAGACGGAGGATGAGGGGTGACCTAATAGAGGTGTATAAAATTATGATAGGGTGAACGGTGGGAAGTTTTTTCCCAGGTCGGTGGTGATGTTCACGAGGGGTCATAGATTCAAGGTGAAGGGGGGGGGAGGTTTAACACGGATATCAGAAGGGCGTATTTTACACAGAGGGTGGTGGGGGCCTGGAATGCGCTGCTGGGCAAGGTGGTGGAGGCGGACACACTGGGAACGTTTAAGACTTATCTCGATAGCCACATGAACGGAGTGGGAATGGAGGGATACAAAAGAATGGTCTAGTTTGGACCAGGGAGTGGCGCGGGCTTGGAGGGCCGAAGGGCCTGTTCCTGAGCTGTATTGTTCTTTGTTGTTTTGTATGAGTTCCAACCCTTGCTGCAACTAGAACGTGCCTAAGAAATGCGTTCAGGCTTTGAGTGGTGCTAGCCTCTGATCCCCTGCTGTGGCATGCCGCCACTAAGCATCACCGGGTGCACACCACAATCATTAAAATGAGCGGACAACAGTTTGTGTGCTGTCTGCATCATTTGAGCCAGGTGCAAACTAATCACGCATCGTGATCTCCACACCTGAACTTGGTTGTTATCCAAATTAGGCTCCAATCTTCTGACACTGAATTGGATGTAACTAGTCCATGTTTCTAGCTGTTTCGCTTGTCTGAGCTTTAGTTCAGTCTTGCCTTGTTGTCACCAATTTGTCTTCCCATTTGCAATTTTTTCATTAGTTAGAGAACCAGAGCTCCAAGTAAACTGTAAAAATGTTCATAACTATTCTGGTGAACTTGTTCTTGTTCATAAATACTTTTTTCTTCAGGGTTAGTGTTTTATGATACTAAAGTAGCCGTGATGAACCGGGTTTTGAATGCAACCGTACAGCGGACTGCAGACCATGCTGCACCTGAAATAACTCTGGATCCTCTGGAAATAGTGGGAGGTAAGCGGTGAAAGGTTGGAGTTGACAAAATGTGCTGTTTGTTCTCAAAAAATACAATGGGTGGGGTTGGTTTGTGCACTACTTTTTCCATAGTATTGGCTTGCTTCATGCATAGTTCTCCATTCCATACCTTGAAATTCACACTGAAAATTGAAAGATGTCCATTTTCCATTGGAAAATCTGGATATTTCAATTCTGGCAATAGTTGGACTCTGCTGATGATTAAATATTGATTTGTTTTGGGCATAATCCAGAATCAGAAAATCAGGGTTTTTGTTAACCATTTTTCCCAAATTTGAAAAGTGTGACATGTTACAGCAACATTAATATTTCGATCTTTTTTTTTTCTTTTTGTTTTTATTCACCTTTTAGTTCCACCTTTTTAAAAGTGCCTGCTTATTAGAGGGCTCAATTTATATGAGGCACTGCTGTCCTCGGCTTCAGAAAATTGAGCCATTCAAGTTAGGGCAGCACGGTAGCACAGTGGTTAGCACTACTGCCTCACAGTGCCAGGGACCCAGGTTCAATTCTGGCTTCGGGTAACTGTGTGTGGAGTTTGCACATTCTCCCCATTCTCTGTGGGTTTCCTCTGGGTGCTCCAGTTTCCTCCCACAGTCCAAAAATGTGCGGGTTAGTTTGATTGGCAATGCTAAATTGCCCATTAGTGTCAGGGGGATTAGCAGGGTAAATATGTGGGGTTATGGGCATAGGGCCTGGGTGGGAGTGTTGTCGGTGTAGACTTGATGGGGCTGAATGGCGGCCTCCTGCACTGTAGGGATTCTATTCTATGAAGTGATTTTTTTTGTAAATATTTTTGAGTTTTTTCCTTTTTAAACAAAGCAACATACCCATAAAACTGCTACAGTACAGCTCATTAGTTTCACCGTATAGAAAAAAACAGTTGATTCATCTAACCCAGTGCTTCAACATAAAGAATTAAAGGATAAAGCGAAAAAGAATAAAATGAAATGAGGGAGACACCCTCGCATACAGGATATTAGGGACAGTTCTACGAAAAGCCTTGTAGAAGTAAATCTGACACTATGGAACCTGAATACTTGAGACAGGGGCCCTATACTTTCGGAATGAATCCGACTTAGATCGAAGTATAGAAGTTCTAAATTCCATTGGAGTACACGCCATAATAATATACAGAAGGTGACTTGTCATTGATCCAAAAATACAAAATATTTTTTCGTGCTGCAAATGTTAGAATATTATACAACCTTTTCTCATTATCACATTTATCTGGAAGCCCCAGAACAAAAAACATTGAGTTCATCTCCAAGGTTATATCAATTTTTTTTTACAGCTTTTTTAACTATACCTTACCAATAGTTTTTTTTTATTTTGACACCAGACCCGACACAGTATATAGTCCTCTATTCAAATTTATATTTTTGGCACAGTGGCGATATGCTGGGGTCCATCTTGTGTCTTAAACTTAGTGAAATAAGCAAACAATGTAAAATTTTTAGTTGCATCACCTTCACTATTATTACAGACAGAAATTTTTATGCATTCTCCCAGACATTCCCGATCACTTCACCATGAGATCCCTTTCCCAATCTGAGGTGGTACTTGCATATTTAGAACATGAAGTGTCATAAGGCTTGGTAATTAATCATTTTGGTTCCGTGAGCAGGGGAGACACTGGCATTAAAATGCAAGGTTGTTTTATTAAGAATGAAGTCTCTAAGTTCTAAAAAAGAAATGTCTGGGGATATTACATGTTTGACACGGTTGATCAAAAGATTAGAATTCATAGAAACCCTACAGTACAGAAAGAGGCCATTCGGCCCATCGAGTCTGCACCGACCACAATCCCACCCAGGCCCTACCCCCATATCCCTACATATTTACCCACTAATCTCTCTAACCTATGCATCTCAGGACACTAACGGGCAATTTTTTAGCATGGCCAATCAACCTAACCCGCACATCTTTGGACTGTGGGAGGAAACCGGAGCACCCGGTGGAAACCCACGCAGACACAAAGAGAATGTGCAAACTCCACACAGACAGTGACCCAAGCAGGGAATCGAACCCAGGTCCCTGGAGCTGTGAAGCAGCAGTGCTAACCACTGTGCTACCATGCCGCCCTCCTCTAAACAGATCCACTAATCTTGAAAGCCCCTATCTCACCCAGTGTAAAAATCATAGTCCATGAGACCTGAAGGGAAATCAGGGTTTCCCTGTATATGAGAGCAGACGTTAACATAGATCGGATCCTCTTCCAAGCTCTTAAGAGTATTAAAATTATTGGATTCTCACATTTGTCTGGTACTGTCTTGAAATTTCTAAGAAACATAAGAGTTTGTAAAGCATATTTAGTCTGACAAGCCTCACTATCAAGACAAATGGAAGTGGGGTCCTTTATCCATTCCTGTATAAATCTAAGATGAGAAGCCAGCTGATATAATTTTATATTAGGCACATCAAGGCCCCTTTTTGAACTTGAAGTTGCAATTTAGCCAGTTTTAAGTGAGGTCTCTTTTTGTTCCATATAAAGGAGCTGAAACATCCTTAATCAATACTAACCTGCCCAGCCATGATTTAGGTAGAGGTCCAGCGATGTAGATCACTCTTTATGGATGCGAATAAAGTTTGCCTTGTACAGCTGACAGAATGAGGGAGTAATGAAAATACCAGAAGGGGACCATCTAAAGGGGAAGGTAGCAAGGGGTATCGAATGTTTTTGTAGAGTTGTTGAGTGTCCCCCTCGGTATGGCTGGATACAGGAGGGCACACTGTGCTGTACTAGCCTTCAGTCATCTTCTAACTTCGTTGAAACCTGTTGTACTGCCACTGAAAAATCTTGTTAGAAAGAGACCTTCTATCCATCATAGAGGACCCACTACGTCTAGCTGCCTCCATCCCTTTTTGACCATCTTTGAAGTTGTGAAAACACTTAATTATGGACCAGGGTTATTGGTTGTTCCTGGGCCTTGAAGCAAGTGAGCGATGTGCTCTTTCCAGTTTAATGCACCTAGTTTTTGTTTCTTTATTGAGAAAGCGTGATAGCCAATTTAGAGAATTTTAAGCGGCAGTTTACTCTTGGCGTCTTCCGATAATCCAAAGATCTTTCCCCCGAGATGGGTTCTCTGAATCATCTCGATGTTCTGACATTGTGAGCAGCTGTTTTTTGATAGATTGTAAATGTGCCTCTGCCAAGGAAGTTGCGCTTTCCACAGTAAGAATTCCTTGGATGGCACAGTGGTTAGCACTGCTGCCTCACGTGCCTGGGACCCGGATTCAATTCTGGCCCCAGGTGACTGTGTGGAATTTTACATTTTCCCTATGTCTGTTTCCTCCAGGTGCTCTGATTTTCTCCAAAGATGTGCAGGTTAGGTTGATTGGCCATGCTAAATTGCCCCTTAGTGTTAGGGGGATTAGCAGGCTAAATATATGGGGTTATGGACATAGGGCCCAACTGATTGTTGTCAGTGCAGACTTGATGGGCTGAATGGCCTCCTTCTGCACTTTAGGGATTCCATGTTTCTGATTCCTCGTCTTCATCAAGCCTTTTACCAGCAATGCAATTTTATAGCATGTGTGAACACTGATGTTTTGCACTAATAGACCAAGTTGCTCATTGATAACATCAATGATATTAGCAGTCATCAGTTGTAATGCCTTTGAAAGTGCCAGATCAAGAGCTAACCCAGTTACCATGCTAAAAAACAGATACCGCCAGTTGCCTCTGGCTGATTTTTCTTACCAGTGGTTTTCTTCCCATTTGTCAGCATTTTGTTAGTAGAATTCAGTCAAAAACACTTCAGGGACATATGAAGCTTTCCCTCCCAATTTAACTGAATGTGAGCTGCGTTAAAGCAACAAGCGCCAGAGTTCAAAGGAAACTAAGCTACTCCAATGCCCGCACCACATGACCCCATGATTCAAGTGATCTTGTTGAAGCATATGTGATACTGAGGGAATTTGATTGGGTAGACACTGGGTAGATGTCTCCAATTGTGGGGGGAAATAGAACCAGGAGAATAGAAGCAGTTTAAGAATAAGAGATCTACTGTTCAAGACAGAGACAAGGAACTTTTTCTCTCAAAGGGTCATTAATGGGTGAAATTCTCTTCCCCAGAAAGTAGTCGAGCCTGGGTCAATGAACTAATTCAAGGTAGAGTTAGATTTTTGATGCACAAAGGGATTCGAGATTTATGGGAGGGAGGAAAACAATGTGAGTTGAGACCACAACCAGATCAGCCTGGTCCTATTGAATGGCAAACCAGGCATGAGGTGCTGAATGACCTTCTCCTACTCCGAAGGTCTATAAATATTTATTTTGAAAATTTTTAAATTACAATTTTATTTGTGTTTATCTTCATTTTTAAGCAACATTTGGTGTTTTCTAAACAATCACTGGTTACTCAGCATTTCAGTGACAGGTTAGAAAATAATTCCGGTTTCTTGGATGAGTAAATGCAGTTTTTGTCGCAGCCCCGAGGCTGTTTTTCTAAGGCTGTGTAGCCTTTTACATCTAAAATATAAATTAATTAACTTATTATTCTACTATTTAGTACTTCAATGCAAATTATGATGTTTTAAGAGTCATTAATGCATTCAAGTGTGCAAGAGACACAATAACTCAAGTGTGCAAGAGACATAGACAACACCAGAAGCAAACAGACAATTACAGTAACTAAAAGGTATAGATTTTTTAGTCATTTGGTCTGAGCAATGCCAATCGAGAATTACTAGTTTCTGTGCCATTTCAAATCACTGGCTTGGTCACTGTTTTCCTTTCTTTAAATGATCATAGGCGAAATCCGTACATCAGAGAACACTTACTTCTGCCAAGCAGCTCGACAACTGGCATTAGTGCCTTCCTCCCAACTCTGCGTTAAGTTGGCAAGTGGTGGGGACCCAACCTACGCATTTAATATTCGCTTCACTGGTGAAGAAGTACATGGAACAAGTAAGATACAGGCTCAGCATTTTGTTATTAAAGTGCGAATTGCAGCTGCTGTGATGTATGTTAGTATAAAACCTTGTTTTCCAAACCTCCCCCTTTCGCTTCTCCTTCACTGCCCTTTGCCTTTCTCTTCCCCCTCATTGTTTCTCTTCTCCCCTCCTAAAGGTGTGGGCTCCTGCTGGAGTGCAGGTTCACAAGCAGTCACTGCTTTCCAGCCCTCCTTCAGCTGACCATTTTACACATTAGCTTGAGACAGGAAATGTTGACAAACTGTTTGACATTGCCAAGCATTACAGCCAAGTCAGTTATCGTGGTCACCTTGCATCCTGCCCTAAGTACCTTCCAGTAGCAGTCACTGAATAGTGGTCAGCAATGGGAAATCTATCTGATATTTTTCCTCCCTAGAGATCAGTTGCAATAACCCAGTTGCTTGTCTGGCTCAGGTCAAGCTAATTCACAACAAAACAGAAATCGAACCCAAGATCTCTGAGTTTCTACTGCTTTGGGATACACTGGGTAGCATTTGGCTATCAAGGGAACTTGCATGCCCAGTTTATATTCACAACCTAGAATGTAGAGCGTATACTTTGTCTACTCATGATTGTAATTGATATGTGATCGGTTTTAAATGTGTCTGTAACTGTGTCGTGCCCATCAATACTTGATTTAGTACCTCCCCGGGAGAGAGTCTGGATACTTGCCTTCACAACCCAGAGAACATATTGTACAAGCCACTATAATGCTGGAGAGAGTAAATATACTTTAATGTGCCTAAATCTCAGTTGAAAAATAAAGATATGGGTATCGAATGTGATATTTTGCTTAAATGTTTGTCACAGTGTTGCTTTGAACCTTTTTATTTTTTTAATTTTTGCTTTTTTCTTCTGAGATTCGATTTAACTCCAAAGTACCCTAGGGGGCAGGAACAACTCCAGATTTCTTCCCCCTTTTATTATCAGCATGGTTCAGTTGATAACTTGCCCATTTCCTGAGCTCGAGGGTTCTGGGGTTAGCTTCCACTCCAGGAGCTCAATCTCTGTTGAAATTTCAGTGCAACATAGTTTTGTGCTGCATGTGCCAGAGCATCCTCTGTCTCAAAGGTTTCTTTGTTTCTAGTGAATCAGTGTTTTTTGTTTGGATTCTAGGTGGATCGTTCCGACACTTCCTGTGGCAAGTGTGTAAAGAGTTACAGAGTTCAGCACTTTCCCTTCTTGTACCATGCCCGAGTTCGGCAGCCAACAGAAACAAGGTAATTGCAGCTGCAAATAGTCAGATATTTGAGGTTTGATGAGTTAGAGGGGAAAGTTAGTTCAGTTGGCTGGAGCATGGTGTGGATTCTGTCCCTGTACCAGCTGAGTGTTTTTGGAATCTTCCTTTTCTATTCGCCTAATTCTAATATCATGGCATAGACACATGGAGAGCCGTGGTTAACAACCCTTGGACAATGAGGATGCTGCATGTACAGAGAGACACGAGTTAGCTTCAAACATTCTCATCTACTTGTACGCATTGATAATTCTCTGGAGATCTGTTTCCGACTCAGGACTTACTGGAGCAGCATCAGCATATTGGAGCTCGTTGACTGAGGCCAGTGTGGTCTTAGTTTATGATTGGAGTTGATGGTGACAAAGAGTTTGTAATTATTTTTCCCAGAATCCAGATATGATGATTCCAAACGCTCATCAGCGGTACAACAAATTGCTTAAAATGCTCCAAAACTGTCCCATCCTTGGGTTTACTCTTTTCTAATGAAAGGCCCATCTTAAGCAGTACTCTCTCTCTTCCGCCTTTCAGATGCTGACTGAGTGATTGTGCCTTACTGGGATTTTCTCTCTTCGGTTTCCATTACCAACCCTAACTTTTCTCTCTTTGTTTCACCCATCAAATATAAATGTTGATATGTTCATCTTTTCTGAATAGATCGCTGGCATTTACATCAAATCTTGGATTTACCGGAGTTACAGTATAAAGTATCACTTAACATTCTGTCATACGTTTACCAGATTTGAAATGACTAGAAGTTTTGTTGGCATTTATATATATATATATATATATAAATAAAATATTTTGAAACTTTCAAAGAATATTCAGATTTTGAACACTTGCCTTTTTGAATCTGACTACTGGAAACAATTATTGTTTAAGTACCAATGGTCTTAGCCCATTCCCAGGAAGGGGATGAACACTTCAGAGACACTGTCGGAACAATTAATTTGATGGGATGGTTGGATTTATCTATGTTCCAGTTTACAAACTGATTATTTTCTAAAGCAGTGCAGTAGAAAACCTCCATCCCAAAAATTCGGATGGCATACATTTACAGCGACTGGGTGTCCTATAGTATCAGAATGACCATTCTAAATTAAATGTTCAGGAAATGGACCTTGAGCTGTTTGGCCAACTGAGATAAGATCAAAGCTCATAGCTGGTCCCTTGCCTGATGTCTATTTCTCATCAAGAGATAGTAGTTCCCAACCCCCCAATACCCTTTCCCCTCAATAACCCAATGGCACAGAGTTCAGTTGAAGCATTTCAGTCATTGCCCAAACTGAAATTGAAGAATGCAACATACCTGTACCCTTCCCGGTATGTAAGGTTCAATTACTCACTGAAAAGTCGTTGAGTCATCAAAATAATAAATTTATTTCTCTTAATGATATACTGAATTCTGCTTAAAAATAGAGTTAAAATAATTTGAGGCAATATGTCTATTCCTTGTGCAATATTGTCTTAGATTTTCAGACTAATTGCATTGTGCATCTATCTTGTGTCTGATCAAATACTTATTTTTAGGGCAAGCACATCCTGACTCCTGGCCCAATAACATATACAGAGGAACAGCTGCTACACTTCTTTGGGCAGTTACTTGGAATTGCTATCCGAGCAGATGTCCCACTCCCCCTTGATCTCCTCTCAACATTTTGGAAGACTCTAGTTGGAGAACCATTGGATCCAGAGTGGGATCTGCAGGAAGTTGACATCTTGACGTACAACTACATCAAGAAGTTTGAGACTGTAAGTCATTGCGCACCTGAGAGAGTTTGTATTTTAAGATTCTCTTTTTCCCTCTCGCTCTCTCTCTTTTCCCCTCCCCCACCAATTTTTGAAGGGATTTGACTTTTGAAGGCTTGGATTCTACTTGTCCACGAATGTTGGGTATTTGGGGCAAAATCCCCCACCCATAAGGTTAAGGAGGGCATTCATTAGCGTATATAAAGAGACACTCATTGACACTGGGAGTGGGTTGTAGAGTTAGGAGCTCCGCTTTTGTAATGTTTCACTTTGAATAAATTTCAAACTGAGTAAATATTGACTTCTGGTCGTCTCCTTCCCCAACTGGCTGTCAGAAGTTTAACACCATCCTCCCTTCTATCATTATGAAATTTGGGGCTCTAGAGTGGGTTCCCCCTCTCCTCAGTGACCTACCCACTGGAGCTTGCTGAATGTGGGGTGTGAATCTCATCTACTTGTGTGCGTCAACGATTTTCCGGAGATCCATTTCCAACACAGCACTTACTGGAGCATCATCAGCGTATTGGAGCTCATTGACTGAGGTCAGAGTTTTGATTGGAGTTAGTTGAATAGTTTATCATCCAGTGAATAAATAAACTGTATTCCAACAGGGTGCTTTTTTCTAATCAGACAGAGCTTTGGAGCAAGGAAGATCGAGAAAAGAGTTGGAGTGATGACATAACCTTGTTTGACTCCCATCTTGACCTCAAAAGGGTCTGTAATGGATACAAGAAGATGGGACCTACATTCAGAAGGCCAAACTACTCCATCAAGCTCCAAATGCACATGTCCCAGTCCCATTGCTTAGGATTCATAAGCACCTGGAAAATATGAAACACTTTCAATAACTTAGAACTTAACTTTCACAGAAGGCTAACATTGACAAAGAAATTCACCATCACTTGAAATCTGCTGGTGCAGCCTTTGGCCACCTGAGGAAGTGTGTGTTTGAAGTCCTACCTGGCACATTGGAAGATGGTTATGTTGTTGGAGGTCAATTATCTCAATCCCAGGACATCACAGCAGGAGTTCTTCAGTCCTCGCCCCACTCATCTTCAGCTGCTTTATCAATGACCATCCCTCCATCATTCGGTCGAAGTGGGGATGTTTGCTGATGATTGCACAATGTTCAGTACCATTCGCAACTCCTCAGATGCTAAAGCAGTGCATATCCAAATGCAGCAAGACCTGAACAATGTCCAGGCTTAGGCTGAGAAGTGGCAAGTAAAATCTCCGAGAGAATCTCACCATTGCACATTGACATTCAATAGCATCACCGTCACTGAATCCCTTACTATTAACACTTTTATGGCTACCATTGACCAGAAACTGAACTGAACTAGCCATATACATACCGTGACTACAAGAGCAAGTCAGAAACTACGAATCCCACCGCAATTAAATCTCCTCCTGCCTCCCCAAAGCCTGTCTATCTACGATCCATAAGCAGCAGGTCAGGGATGTGATGAAATACCCTTCTCTTGCTTGGATGTGCAGCTCCAACAACACTTAAGCTCAACACCATCCAGGACATAGCAGCCTGCTTGATTGGCACACCATCCACAGACATTCACTCACTCCACCACTGACACACAGTGGCAGCAATGTGTACCATCTACAAAATGCACTGCAGCAACTCACCAAAGCTCCTTGGGCAGCACCTTCTAAAGCCACGACTGCTACCATCTAGAAGGACAACGACAGTAAACACATGGGAACATCCCCACCAAGCCATCCCCCATCCTGACTTGGAAATATATCGCCGTGCCTTCCCTCTTGGGTCAAAAGCATCATTACCAACATACAGTGGCAGCAGTGTGCACAGTCTACAAAATGCACTGCACAACTCACCAAGCCTCCTTTAATGGCATCTTCCAAACCTGCAATCTCTATCACCGAGAAGGGCATGGGCAACAGATATACTGGGACACCACCACTACTGCAAGTTCCCTCCAAGCCTCACACCCTCCTGACTTGGTATCATATCACCAGTCTCATTGTCACTGGGTCAAAAATCCTTGAACTCCCTCCCAAACAGCACTGTGAGCGTGCCTCTGACATATGGTCTGCAGTGATTCAAGAAGGGAGCTCACCACCACCTTCTCGAGGGCAATTAAGGGTGGGGAATAAATGCTGGCCAGGCCAGTGACGTCTACATCTCACGAATTAATATAATAAAAAGATCAATACTGAAACCAAATGGTTTACCATGCAGTCATGATCCCTTCCTTACTGTACAGAGCTAAATTATGGACAGTAGGAGGCAGCTCAAAACACCATCTGCAGAAAATCTTACATATTAAGTGGTAGGACAGATACACCGACATCGATGTCCACTCTCAAACAGGCACCACGAGCATCAAGGCTATGATCATCCCCCATTAGCTTTGTTGGATTGGTTATGTAATTCAGATGTCAAACCCCAGGCTCCCAAAGCAGGTAATCCTCTCCCAGCTCAGTCAGGGCAGTCACACCTGACGAGGACAGAAGAAGCACTCCAAGGATTTGGGAAGACCAACATGAAGAAATGCAGTACACCTGCTTTGGACACTGCAGAGTTTGTTGGAAGATTCCCAGCATTCAGAAACCCAACGAAAACAAAATGAGGAGGAAAAGCAAAAGTGGCGAAAAGAACATGGCATGATCCAAACTGATAACCAGATGTCCCACATGATAACAAAGAACCAACTACTTTAAAATCTGCAGGTCCTGAACCAGCCTCATTAGCCATCTTTGGATTTGGAAGACAAAATCATCCTTCCTGGAGAGGGACAGACAATAACTCTCTGGAGGTTTTGGGTCTTGTGATTAAGGATCATGTAGATTTGCATTTGATATTGGGGTAATTAATTAAAAGTGGTGCGACATGGACTGTTTTCTATGATTCTTCACGTGATTCTTATGGTTCCAGGTTAATAATGAGACAGAACTTGAGGCACTGTGTGCTGAAGTAACATCACATCACTTAACCACAGAGAGCCCTGAATCTCCCAACAAACCCTGTTGTAAATTCAGTTACATCACCATGACAGGCGAGGAAGTGGAACTGTGTCCTGGAGGCAGGAATATCACTGTTATGTGAGTAAATGATAAGTATTCATTTTCCTTCTCTGCTTTGATCATAAAGTAATGTGGGCTCAGCCTGCTGCTGAGTGATTAAAATATTAACATTCCATCAATCCTGCAATATGAGAAAATGGGAAACTTATTGTGCAAGTTAATCTTTTACCATAATTCAAGAGCAGTACTAAAGGCGATTTGATCTTTACACTCTGTCTTTCTAAGTTGAGGCTAAGGGCACTTAGAATCATAGAATCCCGACAGTGCAGAAGGAGGCCATTCGGCCCATCGAGCTTGCACCAGCAACAAACCCATCCAGGTCCTATCCTCGTAACACTACACATTTACCCTGCTAATCCTGACACCGAGGGGCAATTTAGCATGGCCAATCAACCTAACTCTTTGCATTGTGGGAGGAAACCGGAGCACCCAGAGGAAACCCACGCAGACACAGAGAATGTGCAGACACTCGAGGCCGGATTTGAACCTGTGTCTCTGACACTGTGAGGCAGCCGCGCTAACCACTGTTTCACCGTGCTGCCCCAGGCAAATCAGGAAAGATGGATGGGAATTAAAGGAGAATGTAAAATAACTTTTTATGACTGGATTTTGTGGCAATGAGCAAAATAGAAAATTGTTCCCAAAATCTGAAATGTTTTTAGAAGGGAAGGGGATGTTTTATTTCTTTCCCAGCAGCTTGTCAGTCGCACTGCATTACATTTCAGGCTGAATGGTACCCAGTAACTTGCCCCAAGATCGTAGATAATGGCAATACACTTTTATATGGTGTCTGTAACATCATAAAATGTTCAAGTCACTTCAAAGGAGCAAACATCAATCAAAATTTGACACCAGCCAATTAAGGTATCCAAAAACTTGGGCAAAGTGGTAGCGGTTGGATTAGTCTTGTAAGTATATCATTAGCCTCAATAATGCACATCATTTAGAGGAAAAGAATGAGCAGAAAGGTATTCCCCCAAATGCCATTAATAATTGGCATTGCATTGATTCAAACAGTTCAAGGTGTCTTGGAAAGTACAATCGGTTTCTATTTGGGAAGAAATGAGCAGACTGGTTTGTCAGATCTGTTGAGAACACAGCTGATGGTTAATACCAGGTTATTCCAAATCCCAGAAAGGAAACTTGAAACAACTGCTCTGAACTGTATTTTGCAATTTGATATAAGGTGAGGAAAGGTTTGAAATCCAGAGAATGATGTCCTAGATGCTTTATGTTGATTTTAAATAAAATAAATATTTATTAAGAAATAAAATAAACAAAAACAGAAAATACTGGAAAATTTCAGCAGGTCTGACAACACCTGTGGAGAGACAATCATAGAAATCATAGAAACCCTACAGTGCAGAAGGAGGCCATTCGGCCCATCGAGTCTGCACCGACCACAATCCCACCCAGGCCCTACCCCCACATATTTACCCGCTAATCCCACTAACCTATGCATCTCAGGACTCTAAGGGGCAATTTTTAACCTGGCCAATCAACCTAACCCGCACATTTTTGGACTGTGGGAGGAAACCGGAGCACCCGGAGGAAACCCACGCAGACACGAGGAGAATGTGCAAACTCCACACAGACAGTGACCCAAGCCGGGAATCGAACCCGGGACCCTGGAGCTGTGAAGCAGCAGTGCTAACCACTGTGCTACCGTGCCGCCAATAGAGCCAACGTTTCGAGTCTGGATGACCCTTTGTCAGAGCTGACTCGTCATCCACATGCAACGTTGGCTCTGGTCTGACAGCATCTGTGGAGAGAGGACAGAGCCAGCGTTGTGTGTGGATGATGAGTCAGCTCTGACGAAGGGTCATCCAGACTCGAAACGTTGGCTCTATTGTCTCTCCACAGATGTTGTCAGACCTGCTGAAATTTTCCAGCATTTTCTGTTTTTGTTTCAGATTCCAGCATCCGCAGTATTTTGCTTTTAACAATAAAATAAACTAGAAGCACCCTTAACACAGAATGGCTATACACAGTATCTCTAGCTTCACCCAGTTCCAAACACCTTTATTTCACTACCGTCAGAGTTATTTCTCCCCAAGCATTCCACAATGTCTTGTAGATCTTTCCAAACTATTAACAAAAAAATCTAGTAACTGTTACCTCAACAGGCAATGATATGTCTTTGGGGTTTGCATGCTTCTGAGATAAAACAACCAATTGGTTTCTCAAGACCTGACTTACTGGAAGTTGACAGCTGTTCCAGCTGTGGCTAAGGCTGGAAGCAGCTACCCATACATTGGATTGGGCATCTCCTAATGTACAATTCTTTCCTTTTGATCTTCATCTGAACTAACCTCTTCAGATGTCAAACTTGATTACCTTCATTTTGTGAGTCTACCTCTCTGAGTAGAAATGCAAAATTCACACCTTGTCTCCTCCTTTGAACCTCTAACCCCTTATTCAAACCCGTTATGTTCTGTTCCCCATTGTTACCAGCTTGCCTTGGGTAAATATCTGTTTGCAGGGTTGCTTGGCTCATTGACCTATCAAAAACACTAGTTCAATTAGCATAACCAAACGTAAGCAGCTTCAACTTTCCAATGGTTTTTTAAAAATACATAGCCAGCAGAGAGCATTCCAATGTATTGGATTTTCCTGATCGCAGTCCAGGTTTTTGTGTTCTTAGAAATTTTAGAATCTTAGAAACCCTACAGCACAGAAAGAGGCCATTCGGCCCATCGAGTCTGCACCGACCACAATCCCACCCAGGCCCTACCCCCATATCCCTACATATTTACCCACTAATCCCTCTAACCTACGCATTCCAGGACACTAAGGGCAATTTTAGCATGGCCAATCAACCTAATCCGCACATCTTTGGACTGTGGGAGGAAACGAGCACCCGGAGGAAACCCACGCAGACACGAGGAGAATGTACAAACTCCACACAGACAGTGACCCAAGCTGGGAATCGTACCCAGGTCCCTAGAGCTATGAAGCAGCAGTGCTAACCACTGTGCTACCGTGCCGCCCTTTGGAAAGTCCTCATTTGAATGAGTGAGGATAGAATGAAGCTCCGCTATGATACCCACAGCCCAAACATCCAACACTGCTCTAGATTAAGAGGAAGACTTTCTTATAGAATAAGAGGGGATAAACTGAGAAAGAAAAGCTTTTCTTTTAGGAAAGATGGAACAAGTTGGGGAACAAGTCTTAACTGCTACAACCTCTTTCAACCCTATACCTTCCTTCCTATACTGTGTTCATGCAAAGTGTTGAGCAATTGGCATATCATTTATTTCCTTGCGTTATGCTTTAAGCCCCAATGTTGATTTCATTTTGTACAGGTGGGAAAATAAAGGCACGTATGCATCAGCAATCCGCAATCTCAGGCTACAAGAGATTGAGAACACTGACTGCATGACTGCAGTGCGTGCAGGCCTTGGCTCTATCATTCCCTTACAACTCCTAACACTGCCAACACCACTGGAAATGGAGCTGAGGACATGTGGCCTGCCCTACATCAACCTGGAGTTTCTAAAGGTACTCGGCATTCATGAAGTTCAGGAAACTAGTCCTAGAAACCATTTGATCATCACTGCACCTCACCTTCCTATAAACGTGTCTTATTGCAGCACGTTATTCAAAATCGTCCAGTTTATACAGCAGAAGGATTTGGAGATCAGCAGCACAGCATTACTTAGAGCAAATGTGATTTTACTATTCTGTCTGAAATTCTGTATCACCAGAGATGACATTGTAGCATAAATGTGCGCAGTCATTTGTTTTTCAAATGTTCATCGAAATGGAGAATACTGCAATTGCTGACTGTTAACCAAGCACCTTTGTGTAGCCTGACACCTTGCATTTGCTAACTACATGGCCAGCTGATTAACTGGAATTTGGTCTTACAAAGTAGACATGTACTTTACCTCTGCTTCCTAGTACTGTTTAAAACTAAAACTAGATGCTGGTTAGTCAAACTAGGAATGTGGAGTTTGCAAGATCAGCCATTCCCAACAACCATTGAGTTTGTGTGTCCAGTTCCACTCCAGTCACAGGGACTATAATTCTGAGTTGAATGTAGGTTTGGGCAGAAAACGTTTACTGACTGTAAGAACAGCTTTCACAGTTAGTCAAAGAGGAAAAGAACATTTGAGCTTTAAAGCACATGAGAAATGATTTCTCAGTCCAACCCGTACCTGGAAAAATTGCCGACATTTATTATATTTTCCCTGCATCATTCTGTGTTTTTTGGCTACGGTAAATTGTTTATAAAGAAAGAGTTGCTGATAGAATATATTGTTTTTGTAGTGTCAAATATGTGCATGTCCGTGACTTTGTTTGTGTTGCCCCTGCTCCCATTCAGGCTCACACCATGTACCAGGTGGGACTGATGGAGACTGACCAGCATATTGAATTCTTCTGGACAGCATTAGAGCTGTTCACTCAGGAGGAACTCTGCAAATTCATCAAATTTGCCTGCAACCAGGAACGAATACCATTCACCTGTCCCTGCAAAGACGGAGGCCCAGATACCGCCCACGTTCCACCGTATCCCATGAAGATCGCCCCTCCTGACGGAGCTGCAGGTAACCGGAGGAGTTGTGTATTTCCTTCTGGTAATATCATGGCTGTCGGGCCTTTCAGCTTCATAGCAGCATTTGAAACCGTTTGTCATACTGGTGAATGTTTTCTACTTTACCCCTTCTGTCTCCTGTATCCCACACCATGCACCAGCACAGATGATAGAAATACAGTCTCCTTTCCAATGGTACCACTGTAGGCTAGAGGCTGGTTTGCTTTCCAGATTTTTATTATCATCATCCATGAAAAAGCACTTTGCAGTTCTACCTGAGAGTGTAATTGACATTGTAAACTTGAGACTCAGCTGGAGTCTCTCTCTCTCTAACACTGTGCGCCCAGTGACATTTGTAAAGCAATAATTGGGGTTAGAAATCTATCCTGAAAAGAGAAATTCAGTTTTTCAGGAACAATGTAATGTCGTTTCAGCATACATTTAGGAAAGGACAAAAATATGTATCAAAGAGCTGGATAGGATCTGAATGGTGGTATTTAATTTTAAATATTTTAAGCACAGTTGGGAAGAGAATAGAACAAAGAAAATTACAGCACAGGAACAGGCCCTTCGGCCCTCCGAGCCTGCGCTGACCATACTTCAAGAACTTTTCAATCTAGTTACATGTGAGCAGTAATAATTCAAAACACACCAATTAACTGATGTTATCCACGACCTAGTTTGAGCTGTACCACTGTGAAATGAGGCAAAGGCACTTTCCACCAGAGAAGTAACAATTAGAATCGAACTTTCCCAGCAAGTGGTTTCAGAACAGCCTTTGTTGGTAGCAGACTCGCTGCTCAGTTTCCTAACCAAAATTGGTGAATGATGTACAAGAATTTGGATGAAAAATATTTCATAAACAGGCTAGGGGCTTTGAACATTCAGATGGTAAATGGGATATGGAACTGAGCCAGACTAGCCAAGAAAGCTCAAGCCAATTTCCAATCTCTGCTGAGTTTCTCATAGTTGTACAAATGCTGAAATTTGGCGTGGCATCTCTCACCTGAGAGGGGGAAGCTCCAGCCAGGGTTCCCAGGCCTAATGGCTACACAATAGCATATAGAAAATAGATTTTTAAAACTGAGTTGGGCTTGACTATGTTGTGACCAGTGGCTGAAAAGTCTTTTGAAGTGTAACGTCGTAAGTTGCACACTGAATTTGCTATCCAAGGAGCCATACCCAAGACAGAGGGAATCTCGCCTTCAAAAGTATAGCTTATTGCCAGAGAATACAAATGGGTCTAAAGAATGAATGGTTAATAACTAACAAATGAGGAGATCATAGAAATTTGTGTAAATGGATTTTATCTGCAGAAGTAAATAATATGTTGAGATTGCTAGGATTTGTTCATTTAGTGTAATTTGTTCTTGTTTCTCATCTCACGTTCAGGTTCACCAGATTCTCGATACATCAGGGTGGAAACCTGTATGTTTATGATCAAACTTCCTCAGTATTCCTCACTCAACATCATGCTGGAAAAGCTCCGCTATGCCATCCACTACCGTGAAGACCCTCTCAGCGGCTGAACAGGACACAACTGGAATTCCCAGATCCTTTTGCAACAAACAGCGACATGAGGACTTCCTTGACCCTACTTCTAAGAAAAGGAATTGAGGTGGAAGTGCAGGTGGAATCTGTGCCACAGTCGGGAGCTTTTGTCCTGAACCCGTCACGAGCAAAATGCTTCCATGCTGGTGCAAACTTTCTTTTTGTAAATTTCCATTTCTATTTACAGACTGAGAATGGTGTGTTGCTGTCTTCTCAGCTATTCCAAGAGCGTACGGTGCTTTTACCACTACAGCGGTGTATGTTACTGTACCTTTAAAACACAAACACTTGTGGTCAAACAGGATAATAGTTCATTGTAGGATATAACTGTTTTTATACTCTTGTGATCTTAACTTTGGAGCAGCATTTTATCCTTGTTCTGACTGGAGGAAAAACAACCATACTTTTTCTTGTGCACAAGTGCACACATGGGGACATTGTCCAAAATTAGACACATCTTCTCTTCCAGATAAGCTTCGGCTTCCTAAATATCAAGGAACCACATGTGTGCACACGTGTGCTACAGAATTGAAGTGCTCCAAAGTTAACGTGTTGTGATCATCAGTGTACGGAAGGCATACCTCCACCTACTGGCAATGAACCTTTTAGTTGTAAGTGGATTTATGTGAATCATGTGACCCAACCTTCCCTTTCCTCTTTTCCTCCTTCCCAAAAAGATAAGGTTGAGAGTACTTCTGGTATACTGATTGGATCAGCATGTTAACAGATGCCGCCTTTGCCATCTGGAGTCTCTCAGCTGTCTCCTTAATTCATTTTGTAGGATTTTGTCACGCTGACTGGAAATTCTTGTCCTCAAAATATTTTCTTTCCGGGGTATTGAGGAAGATGGTAATGTAACCAGGAGCCTTGATTTGGAGCTGGGGGTAAATGAATTTATTGGATATCTCACTTTCTGCTGACAAACTATTCTCGATGTGGACCATAATTCAGCAGAACTTGGTAATAAGATTGGGAGTGGGTAATATTGAGACAGTTATCTGGAAAGTTATTTTGTGCTAGAGGTCATTTCTGATAATGATTGCAGATTTAGTTCAGAATCTTCATTTTCCCGCTTGGTTCTTCAGATTGCACTTTTTCCCATTTGAGTGGATGGACAGGGCCTGTGAGTGTGGCCTACAATTGCTTCCAAACACCAGTATATTTTTCTCTCTCTCTCGCTAAAGTGCCTGGTCTCTCTGGCTGAGTGAGATGCTGTTGCATCACAAAACCGTAACCCTAAACCACTACATCACAAATCCAGTCCCCTTGGCTCATTTTGCGTTTCCTATATTAAAGTTGAAATGCAAGCAGTAATAATGAGCCCTAATTAAATAAAACTATCTTGCTGTAGATTTGATATGAAAATAGCCTGAGTTACATAGTAAGATTCTGCACAGCTCAATGCACAAATTTTCATCTTTTTTATTTTGTAACTCAAGTAGTGAGATTCAGCAAGTTTAAGTTTTACTTTACAGCCATTTTTGAAATGTTCAACATCGTCTTTTACACTGCTTAACAATGCATGAAAGCTGTAAAACACACACACCAGTAAATTGGTTAACTACATTGTAAAATGCGACCCATGCCAAATGTTGCTGAAGATCTTGGTGAAGTATACTGCCCGAAGAGTTACCTGAAAAGACACCATGGCTTGGTGCCCTCATTTTATCCCAGTCTTTTGTAGTTTAGTTGTGTGGGGACAAAAGGCTTTGTTAGCACAGTCAGAAGGAGCAAGTAAGCTGCAAGGTCAAAAATATGTAAATAGTGTGCAAATGATGTAGTGGGACACAACTCAGGCTCTGGGTGGCAGCATCACTGCTATCTAGTCTGCAATGAAGATATAACCATAGAGTTTACAAGCTGTGGTTCCAGATTAAATGGTTGTAATTGCTTTGAATATCTGAACATTCTCAAATTTGCGATGAGCACATCAGTAGTAAATGCATAGAAGACGACTGCAGTTTGAAGGCACATTCAGAGCAAAGCTGTTTGTTAAAATTTTCTGCCCACATTTTAAGTTCCCAACCTTGACCTTGGCAGAGTATAATGAATGTACCATATGTTTGTTAATCGTGTATATTTTCCAGATGAAACAAAGATTTGTGCAAATTCTTTCTCTCCAGCACCTTAAGGTCACAGGTATAAATCCACAACCAAGGGTTTTATTGCATTAATATAGTCCGATCACCAAGCTTGTAAAAATGATCAGCAGACGTGAAGAGTTGTACCTTAGCATAAGTTTGGAACTAAGAGCTGTAAGCCAGCAGAACCTTGATCTCTTACAGCCCCATGGCATTGTTTGTGATTTCCTGAGTGAGAACTATGTAATTGAGATGGGGAAGTTCATGTACCTCAAGTGCATTTAGATAAATACAAATTGGTATTAATAATCCCTAGCACCCCTTGTTTAAAAAAAGTAGCCAGTTCTTCACTATGTTTTAATACTCATTTTCACAGCCTATTTTCTATTAGCTTTACAAAGAATGAGATTTTATGTCCAAGTATCCCAATATTCATTAACTTATATTTATCAAGAAAGTCCTTATCAATGGAACTAAATACCTAAAACACTAGCTTTTAAAAAGTTCTGGGATTAATCAGGAGCAATTTTATGGAATTGAACAGCTGAGGTCATAGAACTGTTTGGGCACATGATTCTGCCATTTTTCTGGAATGATGTTAGTATTGGGCATCAAACACAAGGTAGGAGAGGCCAGAGCAAGGATATTGTCCAGGGCCATGAACCTGGGAGTGTTGCTGGATTTATCCTAACCCTTTGCAATGCAGGAGATTTGACAGGTCTGAAAGGTGTGGTATGAGGCTCAAGGAACACAGAACCTCGAGCTACATAATGTGTAATATAAACTATCATAGGGTGTAGAGTGTATATTTTTTCTTTTGCTGTGCAATGGTCAGATAGCCTGCAAGTATAAAAGTGAAGGGCCTGCTTAATAACTGAGTGAATGAAGGTTTTGTGTAATTAGTTATTTGGGCAGACAAAGAGCGCATTGACCCACTGCCAGTGTCTGTGCTGGGAGTTTATTTTTGCGCTTGCACATTTTAGAATCAAATCATACACCACAGGGTAACCTTTGATCCACCGTACACCTACAAACTTCAGTTATGTTGAATTATATTTTGCTGTGAAATGATCTATTTATTCACTCTGGTTTATTGAATGCAGTGAAATGGGAGTGTTTCAGCCACCTCTGACCAAAATTCAACTGACTGAAAATACCCAGAACCCTTATCCAACAGTATACAGGAACAAGTTTTTTAAAGCTCATTTATTTTCAGCCGAACTGTTAGTTATGCTCCTATAATATTAACATACAATGAAAGACAAAGTTAATTGTATGACAAAGTATAAAGGGTGTTGAACCTTTATGACATTAGCAAAACTGGTTTAAGTGTCAGGCCAGAGCAGAAGAATTTAGTTTTTGTCACATGAGCAGCTCAGTTGCAATGGTTGATGAGTACAACAATGAACACATCCAGCTATTTTTAAACAAATGTATATTGTTGCTTAAACAATCCTCCCCCCACCCCAAAAGAAAAGTCAACACCAGTGTGGATCTGGCTCTTTGTCCTTGCCTTGTTAGAGTGATGTGGTGCTGGCTGTGGTAATGTTAATCTGCTGCTACAACTGCTCCATTTTACTGAGAGCAACCAGATAAACTTTAAAATAAAAGGACATATCAACATACAGGTGTTAATGTGCTCTGTACAGTCATTGATGTATATTTATTGCAATTATTTATGAATGCATCTTTAAACAAATCATCTGTATTGTTGATCTAGTCTGCATTGGTACCTAAAGCAGTGATGTATGAATGGGAATTACATTCATATTAAAAAGAGTTGAAACAGATTTCCTTCTAAAGTTGTCTTTATTTTCTATTGAAAAGACTTGAGACCTCCAGTGACCAAGCTCGAGGTTCAAAAGAATTTCACTTTTTAAAACAGTAGCAAATGGCAACAATTTGAATGAAACTTAGTTAAACTGCAGCAATGACTGTTCCTCTGTCACACTTAGCCCACAGCACTACAGTCTGTATAGCACACTTCCAATTTGTTCCAAGTAATAAGTGATATCTCCATGAATGTTACTGCTGGTGATGGATTTAATTTAACAGATGATCTGACGCTACCTCCTCCTGGTCATGCACAGACAAATCTTCCAGAATCCTTAGATGGCTGCAGGATTCATCCATTTGACTCACCACCTCACGTCAAGCAGCTGCTCCTCTGCTGACACAAAACTGTGCGAGGGAAGTCTGTAACCCAATCTCAAATGGCTTCCTCAGCCTTTTTCCCCCCATTAGTAAGATGAAATGCAACCTTGCATTCAGGTAGAAATGCTAATTAGCTATCCTTGATGCCAGTTCTCTTTTAGCTTAGAAATAAATGGACAATTTACAGTACAACTGCCTCAAAGCGAAAACACCTTGCACCTAGAGATCAAAGGAAGACGACAGTATCCATGGAGATGAGGCTATGACTTTTCAGACCTGAAATGGGGTAGAAATGTGATGTATTCATCTTCTGCTTCTCCAGCTAATGCAAGGTCAGGGACAAGGGGAAGGTGAGATTGACATGGATGTCATGGACACAAGGCAAGAGTGTTAAAGACTAAAGGGGCTAATAATGGCAAAGGTAGCAGAATGGTTGGTTAGCACTCAAAGCGAAACAAGTTACAGATGTTAGTGGACAGAGCAAAGGTGTCACATAAAACAGTTTTCCCAATATAGAGGTGACTGCATTGAGCAGTGAATACAGTAGAATAAACAAAGACTGCATGGGAACTGTGAAGAAGAGCTAAAGGACTGGTGTTACATGTGTGATTGAATGGGAAGGGGATTATAGTGATGGAGGCATGGACTAGGGTGTCACAGGAAATGATCCCTATGGAATGCTGACAGGAGAGGTGAGGGAAGATATGTTTGGTGGTCTATTAATAGGGAGGGGGAGTCAAACAACACAGGTTCAATTCCCCTATTGGCTGAGGTTATTCATGAAGGCCCACCTTCTCAACTTTGCCCCTCACCTGAAGTGTGATCCTCAGGTTAAATCAGTACCAGCACTCAAAGGAGAGCAGCTTATGGTTATCTGGGACCATGGTGACTTGACCTTACTTTACCAATAGGGCAACAGAAGTAGTGCCTTAATGTTGAGCTGAAAATTATGCAAGAAATCATGAGGCTACAGTAGGAAAATCATGATTGGTGGTAAGGTAGATAAAGTAATCAAATTGCTTCAAGTGATCAAACTCGTAATACTTAGCTACCTTGACTAACATCTTCTATAGCCTGAGATAGTAGAACAAAGAAAATTACAGCACAGGAACAGGCCCTCCAAGCCTGCACCAACCATGCGGCCCGATTTAACTAAAATCCCCTACCCTTCCGGGGACCATATCCCTCTCTTCCCATCCTATTCATGTATTTTTGTCAAGACACCCCTTAAAAGTCACTACCATATCCGCTTCCACTATCTCCCCCGACAATGAGTTCCAGGCAACCACTACTCTGTAAAAAATCTGCCTCGTTCATCTCCTTTAAACCTTGCCCCTCGCACCTTAAACTTATGCCCCCTAGTAATTGACTCTTCCACCCTGGGAAAAAGTTTCTGACTGTCCACGCCTCTCAATCTTGTAGACTTCTATCAGGTCGCCCCTCAACCTCCATCGTTCCAGTGAGAACAAACCAAGTTTCTCCAACCTCTCCTAGCTAATGCCCTCCATACCAGGCAACATCCTGGTAAATCTTTTCTGTACCCTCTCCAAAACCTCCGCATCCTTCTGGTAGTGTGGCGACCCCAGAACTGAATATATTCCCAGTGCAGCCTAACTAAGGTTCTATAAAGCGTCAACATGACTTGCCAATTTTTAAACTCAATGCCCTGGCCAATGAAGGCAAGCATGCCTTCTACCTACCTTCTCCACCTGCATTGCCACTTTGTGACCTGTGTACCTGTACACCCAGATCCCTCTGCCTATCAATACTGTTAAGGGTTCTGCCATTTACTGTATATTTCCTATCTGTATTAGACCTTCCAAAATGCATTATCTCACATTTGTCTGGATTACTGGGCTTTATGCCAAGGGTTGGGGGACTGGAATTTGGGCTTTATGCCTGGAGTTTGTGGTGCATGGGGTGGTGGCTTTAGGGTTGGCAAAGTAGGAGATTGATAAAGCATAACCTTACCTGGCTTCCCTTAAATTAGGACCAAAAAAAAAGCGCTCTAGATTAAGGCAGGAAAGAATGGAAGATTTGAGGATGGAATTGCGATTACCAAAGAGTAGACAAGATTCAGAGGTGCACTTAGTGACATACTAAAAATTTGGCAGGTCAATGAACAGTTTATACATCTTTGCAACAAACTCTACTGCTATCAAAGTAAAAATAAAATGGATAGTCGCAGATCATAACCATGCTTGTGTAACTCAAATGCACTCAAATTTCAAAAATAGGTCTGTAACCATTGAACCTTTATTATATTGTAAATCAATACATTTACACATTACAGATGTCTAATTAAAAAACCTAAGTGGCTGATAAGGATTTCACAATCAGATAAGTGTGCTGGTGATAAGAAATCCACAATGGCATTTGCAGAATATTTCAGCTATTTAAAGGATATAGTCACCAAATTCAGTCCACACCGAGTGGAATTGTTATCGATATTGTAGATATACCCATGTTAGTTTGGAGGATACCATACAGAACATGTGTTCCATCAAGTTTTAAAATAGGGGACAATCTGAAGAATATGAACTTGTCAGAGGTGTAAATATTTCTGCCGTGAGATTTAAACTTAGGATTAAAAAGATTTAGCCAGTGACAAAGTTGTGTTTTAGGCTAACAAATTGCAGGAGTGCATTCTTATTTTTTTCTACACCTCAAACATCCCAGTCCAAGAATCACGGGTATTGATTCTATTCTATTAAATACAGTAACTACATACATATATACACACACTAATAGGCCTTTGTTTACTCTCTCCACCAATTCCTTCATAAAATATTCAGGAAATCATTATCTCAAGTAAATATAGTAACAAACTGTAATAAGGCTCCTCCATCTCCCTCACTCCTTAAAGCAGCATCACATTAAGCAAAAATTATCTACAAGTTGCTTTGGTGACTGGATTGCTTAAAGCTGCAAAGCCCTCCATTCTTACAAGAACTGACTGGCTGTGATTCTACTTTGAGGACTTAAGTCAACTGAGAGAAAGGGAATGCTGCAGAACTAGAAGGAATTTTTTTTAAAATCACAACATGTGTGATTAGGTATCAAATCTATCCATGTGAAAGGAGGTCTTCATTATGTAAACAAGCTATTCCATGATCTGCTAGATATAAAAGCAGTGCTTTCCTCGAGCTACTGAGCACAGAAAAGATGTTAGGTATATCATTCCTCAAAGTTACATTTGCTCACTGAATTAGGGATAGAAAGTACTGGTGTAGTTGGGTTTGCAGTTTTGATACTTGATCCAACAGATTGGAAACAGTCCAGTTCCATTGCCTGTGCATTCTACCAACAAGCCTGAAAAGGGGTGTGTGCAATGACCACTTGTTCCCACCTTAAGGGGAGAATTTAAATTTTTCAGTTTCATGATGATTTAATCTGGTTAGCACAAAACACCCAAATAAAACACCTATTTTTTTTAAAAACTGGTTTCCCCGACCATATGGCCAAGCAGCAAAAGTAGAATTAGTAGCAAGCAGTAACTCTGAATTCACCAAGGTCATAAATCTAGTTTGAACAGAAGCAACTTGAAACATCTTTTACATGTTAAAATGAGCACAGTCTACAATGAAGATGTCTACAATAAAGACATTTAAAACTATACAAACACAAATGGATGTTTTACCACTGGACAATGTACATCAGCTTTCCAATTGTGGAATCAGAGGCAGGACTGATTGACACATAATCCACACTGAACAAAAAATGTTCACATTTAAAACTAGAGCTTCTGCCTATAAAGAAACATCTATTCAAACTAATAAATAGTAATAAAAATTATGCAAATTCCCCTCCTACAGAGGCATCAAAAAGCTGACCAGTTGATCTCGGAAGTTACTACAAAGAGGGGCATCCATTGTTTTTAAACTTATAGTTAACTGAATAGTTGTATTTAATACATTTAAAAAAGACAAACATCAAACCCAACAATTCTACAATGTAAACCACAATGTAACTCATTATAAGCGATTCATTTCTGTTTACTGCCCTGTATAAACTTTGAGTAGAATTTCTCTTCCCTATTAGACCATATTTCTCACCTGCAGACAGAAAAGTTGGTAATCTATTCCCAGCCATGCTGCTCCATGGCCTGGGTCACAAGGAGGTACAAGGGTTGACTTGGTCCTGAAGTCTTCTCCTTCCACTGGTATCTTCCCTTCTGCCCCAGACAACTGACTGAAATTCTCCCTCCAAGCACCTGTTTTCTCTGCATTTTGACCATCTTTCTTCCAAGATCTTGAATTTTATGCTCCAATTTTCTCCAGCAACAAGAGGTCACAGCTCAAAAGTTCTGAACGACAATCCTAGCTCACCTAATGCTTTTCTAAATTACCTATCATGAAAAGTACATTTCCAATTAACTGCCTCTACGGTTTCTGTATTTAAAAAACTTGAGCAGCAGACTTGATTCCAAAACACAGCTGTCTTAAAAAAGACACTTCATCGCAATCTGCAACTCCCAAAATGCAGATTAAAACTTCTATACGTGCAAAATTTCCCCAAGACAAAATTATTTCTCTAATTCTGTACTGACCACAACTTAAATGTGGTTCGTGCATGATGCAAAGTAGGCATCAGCAAAGCACAATATAGACAATATATAAATGAACACACGAGAGAGATTAGAGAAGTGAAGCAGATAGAAAGCACCTAAAACAAAGAAACGCAGCAAAAAGGAGACAGAGCACGATACAGATCGAAGCAAAATGAGCCCACTGTAAAAAAGAGGATAAAGCAACAAGAATAAAGACATAGAGAAAAGTGACAGCAAAGGCAAAAGACAGATACCATCACTACCAGCACAGAAACAGTTATGCCATCACCCAAATGATAGAACAGAAAAATCATACATCAAGAACTGGAAAACCTTTCAATCTATAACCCCTACAGTATTTGGATTGACTAAGTACTACTCTTGTGGTTTGAGATATGTTAGACTATTGAACTTAAATAGCCCTTTACTATTGTGTGATATATTGAATTAATTACACAAAATAAAATCACAGCTGTGAACTTCCATAGCACATCCCCTTAAAATAAAAATGATCAGCATCAAAAATGAACTTTTCATGTTTTCACCCAAACTTTCATTCAGCTGCACTAGAAAATATCCCCCAACTTATCTCCAAGTACCTAGAAATTTAAATGTCTGTTGCCTTTTTAATTATTATGTGGTGCAGGGATCAAAAAGAGTGAGTTCCTATTAAACATCTGTTTTCATTGCGAGGTTTTAAAGAAGAGTTGAGGTGAAATAAAAACACTACCACTTAAACCACACTCAAACAATTTTCTTGCATAGAAAATAAAGAAAGCCCTGAGTTTGAGCAGTAAATATAATTTAGGAGTTGGACACCATTGCAATGAGTGTAGCTTCATTCCATTTTATCATTCTTCTTTCCCATCATTTTCTGGTCTTTTTTTTGGTATATTCTGCTGAAATGGAAAATAGAAACATAATCACATGGGTACCTCTGGGCAAGTAATCACATCGTAATTCCAAACGTAACACCATTTTCCAGAACATTTTACAGCACAGTAATGTTAGCCAGCAAGGTTCTGACATCCCCATCAGAGCAATTATTTTTCACTATTCACTGTATGCACTTAACATTTATCATAGAATCATAGCATCACAGAATCTCTACAGTGCAGAAGGAGACCATTTGGCCCATCGAGCCTACACCGATAACAATCCCACCCAGGCCCTGTCCCTGTGACCTTACGTATTTATCCTATTAATCCCCTGACACTAAGGGGCAATTTAACATGGCCAATCAACCTAACTTGCACATCTTTAAAGTGTGGGAGGAAACCGGAGCACCTGGAGGAAACCCATGCAGACACGGGCAAAACATGGAAACTCCACAGAGTCACCCGAAGCAGGAATTGAACCCAGGTGCTTGCCGCTGCGAGGTAGTAGTGCTAGCCACTGCGCCACCAGATTTCACAGGCAAGGGATCAGGTGCAGGAATACTAACAGGTATTCCCTCTCCTTAGTCCAAGGCTGGCTGAGACTGGTTGTAACTTTCATCCAGACTGAGATTGGCTCATGGGACTGAAGATTAGCCTTGGAACCTTCCTGGTCTGTTTGATTCAATTTCACACTATGCCAATAGGGAAATCAAACCAAACGACATTTAAAATATTAAATCAACTTTATTTAAATTAAATACACTGAATTCCAGGACAACATTCAATCAAACCTCTGCTAAAAGCATTATAAAATAAATTGGATATTAACTAAATAAGAGCAATTTTGATGAACTTTCTGCTGCTTTCAGGAAAGCAGCAGAGTCCAGCTGCTCAGTGGTTATTCCTAATGTCTGGACCTAAACAACAGATGACAGCCTAAAATATTGAGCTTCTTAACTTGGCCTTCCTGTTGTCTGCTTTTGAGGAGGATTAAGGCCGACCTATGGAGTAAGAAATGAAGGAAAGTGCTTGACTGGGAAATGAGAGAACAAAAGGAATGGATTTACCACTCTGGAATAATACTTTACTAGTAATACTTTACTAGGTCCCTAAAAGTTTGGGAATTAGAAGTTAACAACCTGGAAAGAAAATAATGGAAGCAAGCCACGAGAATAGCTTTGGACTGGCTTCTGGAGAATCAAGTGTCCACTTAAAGGACCAAATAAAGTAGAACGGTGGAGGCAGATTTTTGATTTTAAGTTAAATGCTGGAAAATTTTCTGTTGTTTAAAATAACTGTTGCCTACTAGAAAACTGTTTAGTCATTATTGCTTTGAGTTACAGTAAAAGTCTTAAATTTTGGCATGTGACTCATTCAGTCAGACATTGGTAGTTTTGAGTTTCTTTTGAAATGTTTAAAGGGTTGTATGGTGATCGTAACATTCCCCCAAGTATGATAGCCTCCAAATATTCAAATGTTGTAGGTCATGTATGAAGAGAAGGCATTTAGGCAGGGTACCGTACTACATATGGTGCCCAAGAAACTCTGCCAAGCAGGACAACTTTAGCCAACACTGAAATCTTGTTGGGGTGTGTAAGATTATGAGGGTTATGGACAGGGTGAGTAGAGAGCAGCTGTTCCCCTTGGTTGAGGGGCCAATCACAAGGGGGCATAATTTTAGGATAAGGGGCAGGAGATTCAGAGGGGATTTGAGAAAAAAAAACCTTTCCACTCAGGGGGTTGTGGGAATCTGGAATGCACTGTCAAAGAAGATAGCCGAGGCTGGAAACATTACAGCCTTTAAAAAATATTTGGATAAGCATTTGAAATATGATAATATTCAAGGATATGGAACAAGTGCAGGAAAATAGGATTGGCATGCCTTTATGGTAGATATTGTTGGTGCAGATTGGATGGGCCGAAGGACCTTTTCCACACTATGACTCTACGTAGAGATCCATGATCAGTTTCTGTAAGGTGAATATGGTTCACTCCATACGATGTACCAGTCTCATCTTCCAGACACATTGAAATTGGAAGCATGACTATCAGAAGGATTTTTAAGAAAATCGCATAATGGGAAAAAATGCATTTAGCAGAAGAAATACATGGAATTACTTATTGTACTTCAATTATTCTTCCTTTTATAGTAACAATCTACTTTTAATATCAGTATTTTTATTTCCCACCCACTCCCCAAATGTTTTTATACCTTTATTCCTGGAACTCTGCTCCTGGAGGTCGCAGAAACGGTATTCCTAGAAATCCTGGATGCTTCTGTTCTCAGACTGAAAAGTAAACAAAGGCCTTATAGAGACATCAAGAATGAAACCGTAAAATTCAATCCCACTAAACAAACAGTCACGTGCAACGGAGAAGTTCACCCAGCAGAGTCAGAGAACACTGCTGTCTTTGCTTTCAATGAGAAAACCCAGCCAATGAACCAAAGCCGCGAGTGCAGTACAGGTAGGATTGGAGAGAGAATGGGATAAAATCAAGTCGTCATGGTCAGATGATAACTCGACTCTATAATGTCTTTAAAATCTTGTGGAACGAGTTCTAAAAACTTTTACAAATGGATATACAATCTATATTCATAACTTAAATGAAGAAACCAGGACAATATATTCAAATATGATGATACAAAGCTAGGTGGAAAAGTAAATTATGAGAGGAAAGAGTCTACAAAAGGATGTTAAATAATTGGCAATTAAAGTGGGAGATGGAGCACAATATGGAATGAGAGGTTATTTACTTTGCAATGAAGCACATAGTACTTGATATTCAGAGGAATTTGGGTGTCCTCCCACAGAAAGTTAACTTGCAGATACAGTAAACAATCAGGAAGGTAAATGGTAAGTCAGCCTTAGTGTAAGAGTGCCGAGTGGAAGAGTAAGTCCAGCTGCAATCAGGCATGGCTTTGGTGAGTCCACAGCTGGATTGTGGGGTCTCTGTACCCAAAGAATGATATCCTTGCTTTAAAGGGAGTGCAAAAAGGTTCAGGGAAGAGTGGGTTTTTCAGAGTCGAGACCAATTAGAATGATCCTATACCCTGCAGAAAAATGAGGGATGATCTGATTGAAACATACAAAGAGCATGAGAAACTTGACAGCTTGGATTGTGAGAGGCTGTTTCCCCTGTCTGAAGGGGGCAAATCTCAAGATAAGGGGTTAGAACCATAGAAAATTACAGCTCAGAAACAGGCCTTTTGGCCCTTCTTGTCTGTGCCAAACCATTTTTTGCCGAGTCCCACTGACCTGCACTTGGACCATATCCCTCCACACCCCTCTCATCCATGAACCCGTCCAAGTTTTTCTTAAATGTTAAAATGTTACCACTTTATCCGGCAGCTCATTCCACACTCCCAGCACTCTCTGCGTGAAGAAGCCCCCCCTAATATTCCCTTTAAACTTTTCTCCTTTCACCCTTAACCCATGCCCTCTGGGTCTCAGTGGAAAAAGCCTGCTTGCATTCACTATCTATACCCATCAAAAGCTTATACACCTCTATCAAATCTCCCCTCATTCTTCTACGCTCCAGGGAATAAAGTCCCAACCTATTCAATCTCTCTCTGTAACTCAGCTTCTCAAGTCCCAGCAACATCCTTGTGAACCTTCTCTGCACTCTTTCAACCTTATTTACATCCTTCCTGTAACTAAGTGACCAAAACTGTACACAATACTCTAAATTCGGCCTCACCAATGCCTTATATAACCTTGATGTGGAGATGCCGGCGTTGGACTGGGGTGAACACAGTAAGAGTTTTAACAACACCAGGTTAAAGTCCAACAGACTCTTATTATATAACCTTACCATAACACTCCAACTTTTATACTCAATACTCCGATTTATAAAGGCCAATGTACCAAAGGCACTCTTTACGACCCTATCCATCTGTGACATCACTTTTAGGAAATTCTGTACCTGTATTCCCAGATCCCTCTGTTCAACTGCACTCTTCAGAGTCCTACCATTTACCCTGTACGTTCTACTTTGATTTGTCCTTCCAAAGTGCAATATCTCACACGTGTCTGCGTTAAATTCCATTTGCCATTTTTCAGCCCATTTTTCTAGTTGGTCCAAATCCCTCTGCAAGCTTTGAAAACTTTCCTCACTGTCCACTACACCTCCAATCTTTGTATCATCAGCAAATTTGCTGATCCAATTTACCACATTATCATCCAGATCATTGATATCGATGACAATCAACAATGGACCCAACACCGATCCCTGCGGCACACCACTAGTCACAGGCCTCCACTCAGAAGCAATCCTCCACAACCACTCTCTGACTTCTTCCATTGAGCCAGTGTCTCATCCAATTTACTACCTCCCCATGTATACCTAGCGACTGAACCTTCCTAACTAACCTCCCATGAGTGACCTTGTCAAAGGCCTTGCTGAAATCCAGGTAGACAACATCCACCGCCTTCCCTTCATCTACTTTCCTGGTATCCTCCTCGAAAAACTCCTAATAGATTGGTCAAACAATAGATTGCACAAAGCCATGTTGACTCTCCCTGTCTATCCAAATATTTGTAGATCCTATCTCTTATCACACCTTCCAATAACTTGCTCACCACCAACGTCAAACTTACTGGCCTATAATTTCCCGGATTTCTTTTGGAACCTTTTTTAAACAATGGAACAACATGAGCCATCCTCCAATCATCCGGCACCTCCCCCGTGAATACTGAGATTTTAAATATGTCTGCCAGGGCCCCTGCAAGTTCATCACTAGCTTCCCTCAAGGTCTGTGGGAATACCCTGTCCGGTCCTGGGGATTTATCCACTCTGATTTGCCTCAAGACAGCAAGCACCTCCTCCCCTTTAATCTGTAACGGTTCCATGACCTCCCTACCAGTTTGCCCTATTTCCGTAGACTCCATGCCCGTTTCCTCAGTAAATACGGATGCAAAAAAAACATTTAGTATCTCCCCCATCTCTTTTGGTTCCATACACAGTCTACCACTCTGGTCTTCAAGAGGACCAATTTTATCCCTCACTATCCTTTTGCCCCTAACATATCTATAGAAGCTCTTTGGATTTTCCTTCACTCTGTCTGCCAAAGCAACCTCGTGTCTTCTTTTAGCCCTCCTGATTTCCCTCTTAAGTAGCTTCTTGCACTTTTTATACTCCTCGAGCATCTGATCTGTTCTTTGCTGCCTGTACATTTCATACGACTCTCTCTTCCTCTTAATCAGTGTTACAATCTCCCTCGAGAACCAAGGTACCTTATTCCTATTTACTTTGCCTTTAATCCTGACAGGAACATACAAACTCTGCACTATATACTGATGTAGAAAATTCTCCTGAACACATTTTACAAAGTCTACCCCGTCTAAACCGTTAACAGTATTAATTATTTAATACCGAGAGGAAGAGAAATGTTTTACAGTGGATCAGGAATTGTTCGAGTTCTCTATCCCCGAGGGTGTGGATGCTCCATTGTTGAATATATTCAAGGCAGAGAAGATTGATTTTTAGAATCAAGGGATGTAAAAAGATCAGTAATGATTTTATTGTACGATGGAGCAAGATCAAGAGGCCATAAGGCCTACTCCTGTTCCTACTTCTTGCTTTAGATCCTCATTTCCTCTGGGGCTGATCGAAACAACTCTGAGTGCACCAAAATAACTTCGAAGCTAGTTGAGATGCACTCAGTTAGTGGAGCAAATACATAATTGCCACTTCATAAATCTGGAGTCAGAAATCTGAGCTTTTTAAAAAGGAATTTCCTTCATCCTCCTCCACCTCTCAATCTTCTCTCCCTCTCCAGAAGATGCTGATTGTTACGGTTCCACAGATAACAATAAGTCCATGTCCAAACCTAGGTGGTGAGTGGTAGCAAACACTGAAGACATCATTTTCATGGCCAATTTCAGTTGTACTTGATGTCCATATGAATGCACCAGTGAGGTGAACAGTTAATAACCACCACTGGACATGTAAACAGACTGTCCTCTCCCAAGTTATAATTGCTTCCCAAACTGTGTCTTTGAACACTGACAAAACTGGAAAGGGACACAATCAAAGCAGTTCTATTTAATGGACAATCCCAATGAGGTGGTGAGCCAATGAGCTACACTCAAGACTCCACACAATACAAGAGAAATACATTTTGCAGGGAATTCTGTCAAAGCAGCATGAGTGTGCACTGGAACAGCATGGTAGCATTTGAAAGAGCAGTGTCACCAAATAACATCAAAAATTAATCTAAGGAAACAAAAATCCATGGAGATTGGCAAATCAACATCTGGACACAGTACAAATGGATGAGTGAAGCAAGGTGGGGAGGGACGCCTAAAGAAAATGTTGTTCCGATCACTTGGTCAAAGGGCATGAGCATACATCCCCCTCCAATTTTTAACCGTTCCCTCCTGAAGGTGTTAACACGTGGAGCTCAATTCAATGGATGCAATGCACTTCATATTTATTGTGTCCAGTAGTTATTCTTAATGTGCAAGTCTAAATGAGTGACACATGGGTATATTAAAATTGGGAGGCAATATCTCTTCCTCACCAATCTGTCTACCACAGATGCATCTATCAACGACAGTGTTAATGCGAGTGACCCAATACTTGTGGAGACAAATGCCCTTCTTCACATCAAGGATACCCTCCTTTGCATTGTGTGGCACTATTACCATACTAAATGGGATAGACTTTAAACAGATCCAGCAACTCAAGACTGGGCACCCACTAGGTGCTGTGAACCATCAGCAGCAGAACTGTACTCAATCATTACTGTAACCTCCTGGCCTGGCATATCCTCCACTCAACCATTACCACCAAGTCAGGGGGTTAACCCTGGTTCAATGAAGAGCGCAGGAGGGCATGCCAGGCATACCCAAGAATGAGGTGTCAAACTGGTGCAGCGACAACTCAGGACTATTTACATGTCAAACAACATAAGCAGCATGTGATAGACAGAGTTAAACGATCCCATAGCCAACAAATCCGATCTAAACTCTACAGTCCTACTACATCAAGTCATGAATCGTGGAAGGCAATTAAACAACTGACTAGAGGAAGCACTCCACTCCTGCACTATGGCTAATCCACCTAACCTACACATCTTTAGACTGTAGGAGGAAACCAGGGCACCCAGAGAAAACCCACACAAACTGGGAGAATTTGCAAACCCCACACAAACAGGTCACCCAAGGCCAGAATCGAACTGGGTCCCTGGTGCTAACCACTGTGCCACCTTGCCACCCTGGTGGCAAACCCATGCTTGTTTACTTGCCCCAGTGTTCAACACACCCACCTGGATCTAGCAGCAGGTACATGTGGAAAAGTAGGTTTGTAGCTCTCTGGAAATACATCTCCAATAGGACGAGGAGAGCCCACTGATGGTTCCAGAGGTTTCCGGGCCAGCCGCCTCAGCTCAGATGCCTCTCTATTGGAAACCTTGACACCTCTGGTACTTGGAGCAATGGCCTCTGCATCTTGGTTTCCTAGGGATCTTTGGGCACCATTCCCCTGTCTGAATGTTGCTGGGGCTCCTGTTGATCTCATTCTAACTGAAGGTCGAATCGCTGGTCTTGGCTGAACAACATTATCCAGATGAGAGAAATGATTTGGTCTGACATCTCCTGCATTCACAGAATACAAACCAAGGAGCATTGCAAATGTTAATTTTAAAATAAAACTGTTCTTCATAAATTCATTAAGCAGGTACGCAAAAAATATTTTAGTTAAACACAGAACACATCAACCCTGCTATAAAAAAAACAATGTATTATTTTGTTTAACATTTAAAGGGGAAAAAGACTGTGGACACTAAAGACTCGTACAAAGAATAAGGAACTCAACAAATGTCACTTCCCAGATTCTTTGATGATTCAGTGGCTATAATGCTTCTTCTACGTGGTACCACACGATTTAAAAGTTTAAATTTTGGTCTGTAGAGAGTTAGCTTATCTCAGCTGCAGCAGAATGAAGGACATGACTGACATTTGTGCCCTGGACTGGGGAAGGAGCAAGGAGAAAAAATGTTCAGCTGCATGTCAGGTCCATATATACAGAATTGGACCATAGTAGGATCTGGATGTCCACAAGGTCAAACAGTTCACTGACTCCCACTATCTAGGCACATAAGAATGACTACTCTGGCATTGTATTGAAGAAATGCTGACACTGAAAAAGAAAAACTTCTGGATGGTTGGATCCTTTCCAAAGAGGATAAAAGTTGGGACAACGTGGGCGGCAGTGGTTAGCACTGCTGCCTCACAGCGCCAGGGACCTGGGTTCAATTTCGGCCTCGGGCGACTGTCTGTGTGGAGTTTGCACTTTCTCCCCTTGGCTGCGTGGGTTCCCTCCGGGCGCTCTGGTTTCCTCCCACGCTCCAAAGATGTGTGGGTTAGGTTGATTTTCTATGCTAAACTGACTCTAGTGTCAGGGGGATTAGCAGGGTAAATGTCTGGGGTTACGGGAATAGGGCCTGGGTGGGATTGTGGTCGGTACAGACTCGATGGGCCAAATGGCCTCCTTCTGTACTGTAGGGATTCTATGACCTGCTCTTCTCTCTTCTATGAGAAATAAGACAATAATCACCCACATTTTCTGGCCAATGTCACAAATCGGTAAGTCTGTTCCCAGGCCAGCCAGCAATTCAGGTATTTTACAAGAGTAACTTCTGTTGAATTTTCTCAGATTTCTCCTCTCCTTGCCCCAATCATAGTCGGGATGCAGCTGATTTCTAGTTAGTATGAAATGTGAAAAAACTGCTACCGACGCTTGCACTTACCCTGGTGTCTCTGCCGGTGAATGGGCACTTGTGGAAAGTCACTTGTCTCAGTGTTATTGACTAGGAATGATCGATTGATTTCTTGATCAGGTGGTCTTGCTGTTGATGGTCGCAAATCACACTGATCCTGAGGGACAGAGTTCAGGAAGGTTATGGGTACATTCTTTCTACTTCTATATCCTTGTGTGACAAGCAGACAGTGTTGCTAAAAGATTAAGTTTCTGTATTATATATTCAAATTCAAGATTTTGTAAGCTAAGCTTGACTATTGTGGATTTGAAATGAAACTGCTAGCTGCATATAGAGATCATTTTGCCTTTTCCATGCCAGGATTCAAGCAATAATAGCTGGCAGCTTCAATTTATGTTGCTGCCAATGAATAAAATTTTATCAGATCAAGGCTGTCTGAAAGGTACCACAGGTTTGTGAAATAATGGATGCAAGCACATTTGTTACTAATTAGGGTGGCTAATAATGAGGGTGGCTCATGTCGTTCCGTTGTTTAAAAAAGATTCCAAAAGAAATCCGGGAAATTATAGGCAAGTTTGACGTCGGTGGTGGGCAAGTTATTGGAAGGTGTGATAAGGGATAGGATCTACAAATATTTGGATAGACAGAGACTTATTAGGGAGAGTCAACATGGCTTTGTGCGTGATAGGTCATGTTAGACCAATCTATTTGAGGAGGTTACCAGGAAAGTGGATGAAGGGAAGGCGGTGGATGTTGTCTACCTGGATTTCAGCAAGGTCTTTGACAAGGTCCCTCATGGGAGGTTAGTTAGGAAGGTTCAGTCGCTAGGTATACATGGGGAGGTAGTAAATTGGATTAGACACTGGCTCAATGGAAGAAGCCAGACAGTGGTTGTGGAGGATTGCTTCTCTGCGTGGAGGCCTGTGACTAGTGGTGTGCCGCAGGGATCGGTGTTGGGTCCATTGGTGTTTGTCATCTATATCAATGATCTGGATGATAATGTGGTAAATTGGATCAGCAAATTTGCTGATGATACAAAGATTGGAGGTGTAGTGGACAGTGAGGAAGGTTTTCAAAGCTTGCAGAGGGATTTGGACCAACTAGAAAAATGGCAAATGGAATTTAATGCAGACAAGTGTGAAATATTGCACTTTGGAAGGACAAACCAAAGTAGAACGTACAGGGTAAATGATAGGACTCTGAAGAGTGCAATTGAACAGAGGGATCTGGGAATACAGGTACAGAATTCCCTAAAAGTGACGTCACAGGTGGATAGGGTCGTAAAGAGTGCCTTTGGCACATTGGCCTTTATAAATCGGAGTATCGAGTATAAAAGTTGGAGTGTTATGGTAATTATATAAGGCATTGGTGAGGCCGAATTTGGAGTATTGTGTACAGTTTTGGTCACTTAGTTACAGGAAGGATGTAAATAAGGTTGAAAGAGTGCAGAGAAGGTTCACAAGGATGTTGCCGGGATTTGAGAAGCTGAGTTACAGACAGAGATTAAATAGGTTGGGACTTTATTCCCTGGAGTGTAGAAGAATGAGGGGAGATTTGATAGAGGTGTATAAGATTTTGATGGGTTTAGATAGAGTGAATGCAAGCAGGCTTTTTCCACTGAGGCTAGGGGAGAAAAAAACCAGAGGGCATGGGTTAAGGGTGAAAGGAGAAAAGTTTAAAGGGAATATTTGGGGGGGCTTCTTCACGCAGAGAGTGGTGGGAGTGTGGAATGAGCTGCCGGATAAAGTGGTAAATGCTTTTAACATTTAAGAAAAACTTGGACAGGTTCATGGATGTGAGGGGTGTGGAGGGATATGATCCAAGTGCAGGTCAGTGGGACTAGGCAAAAAATGGTTCGGCACAGACAAGAAGGGCCAAAAGGCCTGTTTCTGAGCTGTAATTTTCTATGGTTCTATATGAGTCTGAACACAACCTCTGGTGACTGCCACTCAATGGCTGCAAATATTGTGCCAGAAGAAAACTCCAAAAAGGCTTTGGTTCAAGCCCCCACTTCCAGACAGCAATTGGGCTGCTAACCACCACATTCACTCGGACGACAGAACATGTCCTACCAAAAAAGGTACACTGCCAAGTCCTTTAAAATTATTTGACATCATGTAATCTAGCTGTTAGTACAGAATGAGTATTGCTGAAAAAAGTCATTTTGTCAAAAGCTTTTCGCATTGCGCTCATCAGGATAACCTCAAGAATGGGGTCCCTTGACATTGGCATTCTTGTGCATGGGAATTAACAAGTCTCTCTCATACAAGGTACACCTCTTATAGGTATTTGAAGCTCAATGCTCAGACACTTCAGGCATTACTGATAGGGTAGGGAGGTTTAGCCTATGAGCTGCTTTGTTAAATAAAAGAGTGCATGTGTATGTATTTGTTTACCTGATGATGATAGAGCACATCTTCTTCCAACGCTATACCACAGAACTCGCAAGGGATCATGACATCTCCATCGCTGGAGCCATCAAATGGACCATATGATGGCAAGGTATAGTCTTCTGAAAATAATTCAGGATTCACGTGATGACGATGGGAGAAAATATCATTTGCCCTGGGAATGGAGACCCTTTGTAGCGGCGGTATAAGTGTGGTACTTTTACTGAATGATGCAAAGGCACTTATTGGGTTACAGCCAGTCTGTAAAAAAAAGGATCATAAATTAATTCCCTCTTAAAAGGGAGAAAAGATAAAACCTAAAATACTTCCAATATAAAAGTATCCCATTCATTTATTTGTATTCCAGGCACTATAATCTCTAGTCTACTTGTAGATAAGGTACCTTCCAGCTCATAGATTCCATTTAGTAAGTTTCCATGCCCTCCAATAAGAGACTCACCATGTTGGTTCAGAACTCATTACTTCCAGGTAATGCATCTATCCTATTTTCCCCATGTTCCTATTCACCCAATTTCAAAATGTCCACTCAGGTTTCAGGTGTTTACATCTGCAATCAGACCTCTTTTGCTCATCTACACAATTGATGTTTTTGGAAATAACCATTGCTGCCCAAACTACATTCAGCTTTGGATTGAATAAAGAAAATAAAGTATCTACCTGAAATGCAAGTAGTCACTCTCTTACCATCTCCCAATACAGAAAATCTTCCAGGTTCGAACAACTCACTTATAATCCTCCATTTACATAATTGCATAAATCTATATAACACCTCTAAGATGACACAAGATACATTGATTGATTATGCAAAGAAAAACTGACACCAGGCCAAAGCTGAATTGATGAGGGGTGACCAAAAGGTCGGTCAAATAGATTGGTTATAAGATCTTATGAAAAGGAAGGTGAAGAGGCAGAGTGATCATGGTAAATGAAGGCATGGATGACAAAGATAGAGTAAAGACAAGAAGGAACACAAGAGACCAGACTCAGAGGAAAGAGGATTGGTAGTTGTAAGACAAGATGTTTGTTAAGGAGAGGTGAAAACAGAGAGAAGGGATTTAAACATGACCCTAACAATCTTAAATTAGCACTAAGGGACCAGAAACCAACATAGATCAGCAAGGACAGGGGATGATGGGTGCATGGGATTAGTTCAATTAAGGGCATGGAAAAGCAAAGATGGGGACAGAGTGGAGGTTGCCCAGTAGAATATTGTAACTGAAAAGCATGGATAAGGGTTTCAGCAGTCAATGGACAGAGGTGGGAGTGAAGGTGGATGATAATTTATGTCAGCATTCTTTTTGTGGAGAGGAAACTCAGTAAAGGGGATGCAAATACTGTGGCAAACCTGTTTTAACTATGGGTTGGGGAGGAGGATGGAATCGGTGGCATGGATAGAGTTTGAGACAAGAGCTGAAGATGATGCGTCCTGTCTTCCCCATGTTTACCTGGAGCAAGATTACAGCTCATCCAAGAATGGTGATCAGACAAGCTGCCTGACAACACAGACACTGAAAGGGTTATCGGAATTATGCACGGTGGCACAGTGTCGAGCATTGCTGCCTCTCAATGCTAAGGACCCAGGTCAAATTCCCAGCTTGGGTCACTGTCTATGCGGAGTCCACACGTTCTCCCTGGTTCTGCGTGGGTTTCCTCCGGGTTCTCCGGTTTCCTCCCACAGTCCAAAAGACATACTGGTTAGGTGCATTGGCTATGCTAAATTCTCCCTCAGTGTAACGAACAGGCGCCAGAGGGGATTTTCACAGTCACTTCACTGCAGTGTTAATGTAAGCCTACTTGTGACACTAATAAATAAACTTTAAACAACAAACTTGGGTCGATTCTTGCTCCATGGCTCTAACTCAGCAAAACTGCCTCAATTTCAACCAGCATTTATCTCAGACACCTTGCCCACCTCTCACTATTTCTGCCCTTCGGGTGATCATTGCGATTAAAAGACCTTTGTTTGCAGTCATTACAAGTCTGAATTCTATATTAAATAATAGTGGAAAAGAAAATACCATCTAGCAATCAGATCATAGTAAGATAATCTTTTTAACATTGGCTATTTGTTGTACATTGAAAACAAGATTATTGGAAAAATTGATAACAGAACGACCGATATCAGAATTAGCAATGGTAACTTATGGAACCAATGCTAATTGGTTACAGTGGACACTGAGTTAAAACATACCTGGTGAAGAATCAATTCTTGTTCAGGAAAAAGTACTTCACAGAACTCACAAGGCAACATTGTGACATCAGCTGAAAACAAAGGGAAAAAAGTTGTAAAGTTGTCAAACTAATAAATTTAAATTATTTTTAAGGGGGCTTGTTGAGGGGTAAATTGAGATGGCCAGCACTGTCTTTTACTACAGACAATACAAAACTCATGAGGCAGATATCTCTGTATAAAGACATAACATTTATTTAAAACAAAAACACAACAAACAGCTGCTCGGAGATCACCAAAAGGGTTAAGCAGCTCTGGAATAGAGCGACAGAACCTCTCTGATGAATCCAACATGTACAATCAAAATCAGATCAATTACGGGTTTTCTTATTTATCATTGCCGCCTCATATTAGTTTAAAATCAATTACGTTTAGTAAACACACATCAATAACAATCTCTGACATTCACCTCAGCCAATTGCATTCTACCACCCGGTATAATGATATCTCATTCGTCCATTTAATCCGGACACTAACTCCCATCTTCGCTGAACTCACTTCCCTGTTGCTAGGTGACTGTAGACATTCATCATAGAGGTCAAAGTGAACATTCCCAGCGGCTCATTGCCAAACTGGATAGACACATGATCCTGCGTCCAGGTACATATCTATTCTATGTCTAGACAATGAATATCCCTATTCATAATGTTGCAAAACGTGTTCCCTCACCAGAAACTTTGATATGAATTCTGCTAACTACCGTGGTTTCCAGCCTTTGGCTCTGAACTCTTTACCATCATACCTTGCAGTAACTTGCTTTTAGTTGAAATGGACAATGATTCATTCAGTACTTAAAATACATTTAAAATATCAGCATATATGTTTTAAAATTATAATTACTTATTTCATTTTCTTACTGCATCCTATTTCTTTCATTAGCTTATTAACTTTGTTTCAAGAATCACTTAACTCTTTGCTGGTAATGCTGTCAGTGCCTTATATATTCTGTCTAAAACCTTATTAGCTGGTTAATAATTTCCCTCCAGGGCTAATGGCAGAGCAGCTTATCATAATTCATCTATTCCTATGTTATTCAGATTTAAACCCAGGCTGACAGATGAAACAAACGTTTTGTTCCATCTAATGCCAGAGTTCAACTCAGTCCCTATGAATCCAAATCCATTGAACAATGCTGTTGTCATTCTACATTCTGCATAGACCCATGCAAAAGTTGATCCCATTGATTTTGGCCTAAAAAAACATACTCTTTTCATATATCATGTAAAAGTTGACCCTAGTTTATTCCCCCCCTTCCCCGGGTATCAGCGTTCTGCTCACCAGGACCCAATGTGGTTCATTAATTTAAAGATATGTGCAGGAGAAGGGGAAACTTTAGATTAGTGATGGGCAACAAAGGCTAGTGAATGAATAAAGATACAGTGGCACAGTGGTTAGCACTGCTGCCTCAGTGCCAAGGACCTGGGTTCGATTCCGACATTGGGCGACTGCCTATGTGGAGTTTGCACGTTCTCCTAGTGTCTGCATGGGTTTCCTCTGGGTGCTCCGGTTTCCTCCCACACTCCAATGATGGACAGGTTAGATGGATTGGCATGCCACATTGCACCTTAGTGCTGGGCGATTAGCAGGGTAAATGCGTAGCATTGCGGGGATAGGGCCTGGGTGGAATTATTGTCAGTGCAGGCTTGATGGACTAAATTGCCCCTTTCTGCACTGTAGGGATTCTACGATTCCACTTCATTTCAGTGGGTTGCAAGATTGAAATCTGACCTGTTCACTAAATATGCCTCCATGGATAAGATTAAACACATTTATTAAACTTGATAAAAAAATCAAGTTCCATCATTTTATCATACAATAAATATGAACAAGAATATGCATCGATTTGCCTGCATTGGAAATATGGATGAAACTTTGAAATATCAGCCAACAAAATTTCTAAAACAAAAACCATCCTTAAAAAGATGCAGTTCAGTGGTTTCATCGTGCATGACGGATGGTACAAGAATAAATTAGGTGGTGATATTCAAACGTTAAGGTCTGCCCAAACAGAATAAAGTGTGAATGTGGAATTTGAGACCAAGAGGACCATGTAAACAAAAAAAAGTTTGCTCTTCTGGGACATATCCAAATCCCACCTTGGCAACAATGTCACCTCACAACATTTAAGAAGCATTTGGACGAGCACTTGAAACACCATAACATCCAAGGCTATGGCCCTAATGCTGGAAAATGGGATTAGAATAGATAGGTGCTTAATGGCAGACACGATGAGCTTAAGGGCCTCTTCCTGTGCTATATATGATTCTATGATCCAAGATCAACCAACATTGATGTAGCATTATTCCCAGTGGTTTTACAAATGTCATTCAGCCCTTGGATAGGTGTATAAATAAAGCTCCCTAGGCATCTCCAAAAGATTTGGAACAATTGGATGTTGAAAGGTGGGAAAAAAAGCCAAAACATGCAAGCACGTCCATCACGGTCACATGGAATGAACTTGATCCCAATAATGTCAGAAAATAATTTCTGAAATCAAATGTATTTAACAACTAGGACAATTACTAATGAAATGATGATGCCATAGTTACCAGTATTACCAATCATAAAGATGATACTAGGAGGATCCATATCTTGCTCCAGACTATTGGAATAAATGATTTGATGATTCAGACAGTAATCAGTCATTTTGATACATTGTGGTTAATTAGTTATGGTATACATTTATGTCGTGTTGGATGACATGTATACAGCTTCTAATGTTATAAAGTAAATGCAGAGAATTCATATTAGTGTTGTTTGTTCTATGGACTCCAAATCAAGTACATGCCAATCTATAATTTAAAAAAATACTAGTCTAAAAGTTAACCCTGGTGACTTTTGGCCTAAAAAAAACTGGTCTCAAAAATTTGACTTTTACACAAATATATGCGGCAAATCAGCAATTTGAGTCAATGGAGGAAGAGACAGGTAGATCTGAGAAAAGACCTCAACTCAGATGAAGAACACTTCCCCATCCCTCCATTCCCCACCTTCTTCTGGTGTTCAATGCTAACACGGGCTGACTAAATGTGAAACATGTCGCATCAGCACTTGGAGGAAAACACAATTCAAACATACAAGACAAATCTCCTCAAATTTCACTGACATGATTGAACAGAATGAGATTGGTAGGAATTCAATTGTGGAACCTCAGTTTTCTGCCGTGAGTCAGTCAATCCACAATTGAAAAAAGTCCCCAGTAACTAATCCCAGTCACAACAAATAATTGAGCCATACAGACTAAAATGGTTCCTGAATCGATGCCCAGTGCCAAGCTATCCGATTTCAGTTGAGGTAACACACAAATCATCAGTAGTGCCTTGGGTTAGAAGACAAAAAGTGGACAACAATCAAACCATCTCGGAAAATCTCAGCAGGTCTGGCAGCATCTATGAGGAGAGGAAAGAGCTGACGTTTCGAGTCCAGATGACCCTTTGTCAAAGGTGGTCAAAGCTTTTCTCTCTTGGTTCCAGATTCCAGCATCTGCAGTAATTTGCTTTTATCGAACCATCTCTCCTTGAAGTGCACAAAATAAGGACGTGAAGCAGCCAAGTTTTCCATTTGAGTAAGGTACCAATGGAACTATTGCCCAGCAAGATGTAGCTAGTTTTACTGACAGGTCTACTAGTGAATCATCACAGTTACAAAGCTAGCATCTCAGCACCATCCCACCTGATACCCTCATGCTTGAACCTGGAAGCTAAAAATGCAGGATGTCAATGCCTGTTGCAAGTAGTTGTTTGCAAGAAAGTTTGTGCATGCAGCTTATTATTTTTTCCTCATGTTTGAGAAAAGATTGAGCCAAGTGAGTGGAATATGCGCCGATTGTTAGGCTTACTCTGCAAGATGATTTATATCTGACATCATAGCCATCTCACTAAGTGTGCCAGTCTGCCTCAAAATATTGGAGAAGTAGACATGCAAAATATTCAATGTGGAATATACATTGGTCTTATTCTAACATTATTAATTAGACTTTGGGTTATATGGGCAGAATTTGCTCTGGTTTGCTTACGAAATGACCAACGACCCTTTTCTTAAACAATTATTTAGGAGGCCTGAAACATGCAACATGATACTTACTTGCAATTTCTTCATGGACATTTACAGAAGTTGGGAATACATTAGATGATGAGCGATTGTTGAACAAGTCCACAACATTATGTGGCTCAGGATGTCTGTAATCAGTGCGAGTATCCTCCCACAGAGGTGGCCACTCTCCTTCTCCACCATTGTTCTCATTTTGGAGACTGAGAGCAAGCAGGTAATCCAAGTTCGAGTTGGCATCGACATGCCCAGGGCCTGCAGGATCTGCCACACGGTGTCTCTCAATCCTCGTTATGCTGGCTGTGAAACAGAGGAAATGTAGAACAGTTAAAAAGCACAATTTTACAGTTTAATCTGTGCTCAGTTGGCTGATTTTAACCCAGAAAGCAACAAGGGTCCACCACAATGGGGATCAGCTGAGCACGAGCGTTCCAAATACGGATTCACACGGCAAACTGCGAATGTTGGGTGAAGAGAAAATCAGATTCAGGAATGTCCCTTACCTGAGCCGGTAACGTACCAAAGGGAGCCCAATATGCATGAAGTTTAACTTAGCACCAGTTAATCAATGCAGTAAAGAGGACAACATAAAACAGATATACAATTTTTCCCACATTCATAAATCAGACCTTTGTGCATGACGAAAACAGTGTTGCCACAGGTTAGCCTGATGGTATGCCTTGATTTCTCATGGTCTACACCAATCTAGAATGTTCAATCCAAGAACTGCTACCACCGAGTTCTGGAATAGTCCTTATCCTCAAAGTGCATCTTCCATTATAGAGCAGGAGAACTACAGGCTGCAGAACACCAACATTCTATATCCACAATGCCACTCATATACCCAACTCTGCACCATCCAGGTATTTGTGTTAAACAGATAGTAGAATTGATGTTGCTCAAGACTTATTAACTGGGTACCAAGAAATCCAAGACATGAACGTAATCTAATTTTAATCATACCAAAAAGAGAATTATATTCACGCTTAGATTAAATGTAGCAGCACAGTATACATAAATGATAAAATAGAATTCACAGAATCCCTCCCGTGCAGAAGGAGGTTAATTGGCCCATCGAGCCTGCACCGATGATCCCACCCAGGCCCTATCCCTTAACCTCACAAATTTACCCTGCTAATCCCCGACACTAAGGGGCAATTAACATGTCTAATTAACCTTTCCTGCAAATCAAGGAAACTGGAGCACCTGAAGATAACCCACAGCAACATGGGGAGAACATGTGTGCTAACTCCACACAGTCACCCAAGCTCAGAATTGAACCTGGGTCCCTGGTGCTGTGAGGCAGCAATGCTAACCACTGTACCATCCTTAACACTTCTCTATTTTTCTCCAATTTCCTCAGTCGTCACCAAAGTTACAGGGTCATCTCATCCTAACATTGAAATATTTTGCAGAAGTGGCGACCCTTTGTGGTGCATGTGCTTCTCTCTACCCTGGTGGGCGGGGGTGGGGGGGGGGGGGGGGGGGGGGTATTTTATTATTTATCTACTTCCAGCTCCTCAACATTTAAACTCAAATGTTGAGAAGACTATTTGCCATTCCAAATGCTCCCAGCTTACCTTGATTCTGGTCTCTGCCTACAATTGGCATATTTCTCCTATCCAGCCCCCTCACTGGAAAAACCGTCTCCCGGTTCCCATGAATTTTGGTTTCAAACTGTCTGGAAATTCTTGGCCTGGGCCGAATACGGTTCTCCTCAGCCCGATGTAGGTTCCCAAACAGATGGTTTTCAAACCAGGTGCCAGCATTTTCTTCAAAGTGATACTCAGACCCAGCTTTCATTCGGTTGTTATTCTTTTCCTCCACATCTTTACCACAGGTGACGTGGTGTATGCTTAAGTCTTTGACCAGAACATTGCGACCACAAGCTGCACAAGGTTCAGTCCTTGATCCACAATAATCAGCATGCTCTTGAGATTTGTTGAATGCCAGCTCCAGCTCACAGTATTGACATTTAACCAACCGCAAAGCGCATTCCATATTCTGAAAAACAAAAACAAAAATTAAATTTTAAACGGTACTTTAAGAACCTCAAAAGGTTACACTGGCACTACCCAGAATATAAACAAATCATGCAGGTTACAGACTGGATTTCCTGTTCGGATTCAAATACCTTTCAGGCTGGGAAGAAGTCAAAAGGACTCCTGATCTCCATTGCTATCCAGGAATTGCTAATGGAAAATAGCCATGCCAGGATGGACCATGTCCAAGCCCAAAACTAGCAAGATAACCTGATTACAGTTAGGCACAAGATCAGCAAATGTATCTTTCTTCCTTAGTTTTCCCACTATGAACAAACTACAGCTGTGTAGCAGAGTGCATGACACATAGTCCAATGTCCCCTTTCCTGCAGCTACACCAAGCAATCAAAATATACGCCAGTAGAATAATGGCCTTTTAATATAAAGGGGTTGAAATGCAAAAGAAATGAGCAAGTGTTGCTACAGTTGTGCAGAGCCATTTTAGACCCCAACTGGAATGTGTTTAGTTTTGGTCACTGTACCTCAGGAAGGAAATAGCACCTTGGAGGGGTTAATGGAGATTTATCAGAACAACACTGAAAGGGTGTGTAAATTTGGTTTGCATTCCCTGATAAGAGTTTAAAATGTTGATCTAAACGCGGCCTTTAAAGTATAATCTTAAATTTAGAGCTAAGCCATTTAGAAATAAAATCAGGAAATGCAAAATTTGGAATTATCTCCCTGCCACAATAGCTTGCAGATGCTGGCTCAATTGAAATGCTCACTGCTATCAATAATTTTTGTTGGACAAGCGTACCAAGTGGTAGAGCAAAGGTGGGGAAATGAAGCTTGGGTATAAATCAACTGTGGTCAAACTGAATGTAGGAACAGACCTGAGGGACTGATTAGCCTACATCTGTTTCTACATTACACCAATATCTGCATTTCAGACAGATTTTCTTTTAAAATTTCCACAAGACATAAGCGGCACTGGAGGCCAGCGTTTTTAATTGCCCATCCCAAATTGTCGAAGGTTGTGAACCACATTCTTGAACCCCTATAGCCCTCGTGGTGTAGGTACACCCACAGTGCTGTTAGGGAAGGGGCACCACTGACCCAGCAACAGTGAAAGAATGGCAAGTCAGGATGGTGCAGGGCTTGAACAGGAACTTGCAGGTGGTGATGTTCCCATGTATCTGCTGCCCTTAGCTTTGTAGGTGGTAGAGGTCACAGCTGAAGGTGCTTTCAAAGGAGCCTTGGTGAATACTGCAATGCATCTTGTAGATGATACACACAGATCGCACTGTATTTCAGTGGTGGAAGGTGCAGATGTTGAAGATGGTGGATGTAGTGCCAATCAAGCAGGCTGCTTTGCCCTGGAAGGTGTCAAACTTCTTGAATGTTGTCAGAGCTGCACTTATTCAGGCAAGTGGAGAGTATTCCACAACACTCCCGACTTGCACTTGTACAGGGTTGACTTTGTGGAGTGAAAGTGACTTTGTGGACTTTGACTCCTTGGGAGGCAAGTTACTCTCTGCAGGATTCGCAGCCTCTGACCTGCTCTTGTGGCCAAGCATTTATATGGCCAGTCCAGTTTAGTTTTGGGTCAATGGTAACCCCTAGAAAAAGAGAAGAACTCAGTGATGGTCATGCCATTGAATAGAGATGTCTGGATTCTCACTTGTTGGAAATGGTCATTGCTTGGTATGAATGTTACTTCTGATGTGGAGATGCCGGTGTTGTACTGGGGTAAATAATGAATGTTACTTGCCACTTATTCCAAGCCTGAATGTTGTCCAGGACTTGCTGTATGTGTTCACAGACTGCTTCACAAATTTTGATGCAATTGTGCAGGGTGTTGGTGAAGCCTCAGTTTTGCTCCTTTTACCTAAATAAGGATATAGTAACATTGGAGGCAGTCTAAAAGAGATTCACCAGACTAATTCCTGGGATGAGAGGGTTGTCCTATGAAGAGAGACTAGAGATTACTGGTTTTCTTACAACACATGCACGAGATCACCTAGATCGCTCTGTACTTCACTAACCTGCAGTCACTCTCCTATTTAGATAATACTCCGCCCTTTGATTCCCCCTTCTGAAGTGCATGAACTCACACATCCTCACATTAAACTCTTCTTGCCAGGTTTTCACCCAGTCAACCAATCTATCTATATCCCATTGCAGAATCACAATATCCTCATCACAACATGCCCTTCCACCCATCTTCATATCATTAGCACATTTGGAAATCTTGCATTCTATTCCTTCTTCCAGGTCATTAATACAAATGGTGAACAATTGTGAACCAAGAACTGAATCCTGCGGTACTCCACTAGTTACATCTTTCCACTCGGGAAATACCCCATTTATTCCAACTCTCTGTTTTCTATGTGACAGCCAGTTTTCAATCATAGAATCCTGACAGCGCAAAAGGAGGCCATTCGGCCCATCAAGCCTTGCTAATCCCTCTGACAATTTAGCATGAACAATCCACCTAATCTGCACATCTTTGGACTCTGGGAGGAAACTGGAACACCCAGAAAAAACCCACGCAGTCACGCAAGGCCGGAATTGAACCCAGATCCCTTGTGCTGTGATGCAGCATTGCTAACCACTGTGCCACCATATTCTGGGTTTGATTATACTCAGCTTTCCTAAATGATTAGCTATTTCCTCTGATTATTGACAGCGGCATCTTACCAATAATCAATGTTAAGCTAACTGGGCTTTAATTCCCCGCCTTCTGCCTTTCGCTCTTCTTGAACAAGGGTGTCACATTTGTTGTTTTCCAATTCCAATCTTCGGGTACCCTCCCATAATTTAGCGAGTTATGAAAAATTTCAATCAATGGGTCCCTATCTCTGCAGCCATTTACATTAAAACCCTAGAGTGCAATTCATCAGGTCCTGGTAACTTGTCCGCTTTAGCCCCTGGAGTTTCTCTATTCCTTGTAATTGGGATTTTTGTAAAGTCTTGAATATAATTTGAAATCAGCCCATCTGATAACTTAGGGATATTAGCAATATCTTCCACAGTGAAGACTGATACTGACCTGCATCTTGTTTACCCAGTTCACCTTAGACAACTCCTCCCCCATACCATTATAATTGCCCTTACTTAAATTGAAGACACTGGTTATGGTCCTATGACATTCACTCTGAAACTGTATCTGTAATTTTATTAAATTGTGGTCACTACCCCCTAGGGCATCCTTAACCAGAAGATCCCTTATTAATCCTTCTTCAATGCACAAACCAAATCTAAAATAGCCCATTTCCGGTAAGGTTCCACAATGTACTGCTCTAAAAAGCAATCTCTGATGCACTCCACAAATTCTTCTTCTTCTACTTTACCCATGCCAATTCGGTTTGTCCAACCAGTATGTAGATTAAAATATCCCATGATAATTGCAGTTTCCTGCAAACATGCCCTTAATATTTCCCATTTATGCTCAACTACTTGCAATAGACTACTCCCACCCTTGTCTTCCATCCCCTGCTATTCAGGATTTCAACCCAAACTGATTCTACGCCACTATCCACTGCCTTGATATCACAACTCAGCGCGGCTCTGAAACTTCTTAGATTAACAATGTTACCCCACCTTCTTTCCCCTTTGGCCTATTCGGCATGGTGGCACAGTGGTTAGCACTACTGCCTCACAGCGGCAGGGACCTGGATTCAATTCCCGGCTTAGGTCACTGTCTGTGTGGAGTTTGCACATTCTCCCCGTGTCTGCATGGGTTTCCTCCAGGTCTTCCGGTTTCCTCCCACAGACAAAAGATGTGCAGGTTAGGTGAATTGGCCATGCTAAATTCTTCCAGTGTACCCAAACAGGTGCCAGAGTGTGGCGACTAGAGGATTTTCACAGTAACTTCATTACAGTGTTAATGTAAGCCTACTTGCGACTAATAAATAAACTTTACTTTTCTTTTGGAACATTATATACCTTTCAGTGCCTAAGGAGTCGCCAATGGTGCAGAACATTGTGCAGTCATCAGTGAAAATTCCTACTTCAACCTTTTGATGGAGGGGAAGTCATTGATGTAGCAGCTAATGATGGATGGACCTCGGACCCTGAGGAACTCACACAGTGATGTCCTGGGACTGAGATGATTCACATCCAACAAGCCCAGCTATCTTCCCCTTTGCTGGGTAGAATCCAAAGCAGTGAAGAGTTTTCTCTCAATTCCCATTAATTTCAGTTTTTCGAGGGCTCCTTGATGCCACACTTGGTCAAATGTTGCCTTGATGTCAAGGGCAGTCACTCTCAGCTCAGCTCAGGTCCGTGTTTGGACTAAGGTTGAAATGAGCTCTGGAGCTGTTGCATTAGGCAAGCATACAGAGAGCAGAAGCACATACCTCGTGTTTCTCCAACTGATTTTTTTCCACCTTCATGTTGCACTTACAGTTGACCTGAAAAACAGAAGTGATAAAATTTAGATTTCAAATCTTTTTTATTCTTTCATGATATGTGGGCATCACTAGAAGGCCAGAATTTGTTGCCTGTCCTGTGAACTCTGGCTTCAGACAGTATCACTGTGGTTCTGGAATCACATGTAGACCTGATCAGGTAAGGATAACAGATTTCCTCCCTTAAAAGATATTATTGATCAAGATGGGTTTTTTTTAAATGACAAATTAATGGTAGTTTCATGGTCACCATTACTGAGACTAATTTGCAATTCCAGATTTTATCAATTTAAATCCAACTGTGCCCTCAGAGTATTACCCTGGACCTCTGGATTACTAATTCAGTGAAAGCACCACTATGCCATCTTCTCTCCAGAGTGTTCATTATATTCGGGTTACTGTATAAAAGGGCATTCATCTCCCTGCAAAGCATAAAGACCTCCAGTATACGCTAGCTTAGCTGATCAGCAAGGCAATAAGAACGCAAATGGGTAAAATAGGATTAAGCAGTATGCCCAGGACAAGGAGTGGAAGAGACCAAAAAGACTCCAAAAAAATTATGTTATTGCTCACCATCCAATGATGAGTGTTGGAAAACACATTGTGGATAAGAGTCAGGCCCAGCCAAAGGCAGCCAAAATTAAGGTAAATTTAAAAATAAAATGATTTGGGGAATTCTCCAATACTTCTGACCCGTGCAAAGCAAAAGTCAGGTTGTTCAGGGTACATAATGGCGTTAAAAGCATGACCACATATGCAAAGTACCTCAAGTATATCATGCCAGGATAAACAGACCACTTTTACTGCTAATATCTACATTAGAACAAATTCCAAATATCTTTAAAATGGAAGCAAGTTGACTCAGGCTGTTGGAGTGTTCAAAATATTTCTCATTCATACCTGATAAACTAAGAACTCTCAACATATAGTCTTAAACTATAACTATATAATTGATACAGCAATGAACCTGGAGAATTTAAACTGCCAGTTCAAATCTTATAGATTATAGTTAGTTATGTCCAATTGAAAATCAAACTGGAACAAAAGGCACCTATATCACTCAAGATAAATCAAAACTGACCAACTGTATAACACTTCTTTCAGTGAAAAGACTATATTAGATTAAGGTTCACTCCCGAGTTACACGCTTTAAGCAACTCTCCTCACATTTTGAAACAAAACGACAGTTAATGACTTTGGGCCCTCCTGTAGTCAACAAGCAAATATGTCTGGCATTTCTATTAAAATCAATCTGACCCTGATAGGAATCGTTTGAAATAATAAATATTGGAAGACAGAGTATTGTTTAATTGCATATTAGCTGCTAAAGCAACCTTCAACTATCCCTAATATTTGCCCATAAATGTATGCAAAAAATATATAAATATTTTAAAGAAAAATATCTTGGCAAAGGCAGTTATTAGCCTTTTCCTGCAATTCCTTTGTTGGGAGGCAAGTGGAAAGGTGGTGAAAAGGAATGGAAAGAGAATCATAGAATCCCTACAGTGCAGAAGGAGGTCATTCGGCCCATCAAGTCTTCACCAACTCTCCGACAAAGCATGACCACAGAGCATGACAAGCCCACTGCCTACCCCATCTCCTAACCCCACACATTTACCCTGCTATGCACCCTAACCTATACATCTTGGGACACTAAGGGGCAATTTAGCATGGCCAATCCACCTAACCTGCACATCCTTGGACTGAATCAAGGTCTTTGAAATTTGATTGGTTAAGTAGTTAGATAGATCAATGCCTGCAGTGCACATTACATTATTGTGGCAAAAATAACATTTTGTTTCAAAACAAAACTCACCACTTCTTCACACACTGTACTTTTAATGCAGTATTAAATCTGACCACACCAGAACGTGATACTTAAAGGCAGAAATGCTGTTACAGCAATATCTAGTTGTAAGCATTCATTTTCATTTGCATCACTTATGCATGAGAACATGCAATATTTTACAAAAATAAATTAGCTCCAATACATCTTAAAAGATGAACAGCAGCAAAGCAGTGATATCTAGTTGGCCTATGTCTGAAAGTGGGTGAAGTTTTATTTGCTTATTTAAGAACACAAATTCAATATTAAACAGCAATCCATCCATATTTCAAATCTGACACCCACCAGAGTTCAGCAAATAACAACACTGCAGATGCTGGAAATCGAAAGTAAAAAACAAAGTGCTGGAAATACTCAGCAGCTCTGGCGACATCGGTGAAGAAAGAAACTTAGTTTATGTTGAGTCACATATGACAACTTTGTTTTTAAGAAGTCCATGTCTCCACAAATTGTTAGCTCTGTTTCTCTCCACAGATGCTGCCAGATCTGCTGAGTATTTATAGCACTCTGTTTCAGCATACAACTTAGATGGTATCTTTCAATTTTCAAATCAAAAGGTTCTGCCCAAACTGTATGTATGACCTTCACACGAGGACTGATGTTAACCTCATCACTAAAACTAACAAATGAAGAAATACAGTTGATCTCCGAGCCAATTGGCAATTGCACTGTCCTGCGAGGACCCGAGGCCCCAGGTTAGGCTTAATCCTCTGGTCCAGCATTCAAAAGATACAGCAGTGGCGGGCAAATCTGCCACGAAAACCGCCAAAAGCCATGGAAAATTCATTCATGTAAATGCAATTGACAGATTCTCCAAGGAGCTGCTCCTCCTTTCAGAGGCTGCTTCACTCCCACATTTGCTGAGAAGCTAAGCTTAAAGCTTATTTATTAGTGTCGCAAGTAAGCTTACATTAACACTGCAATGAAGTTACTGTGAAAATCCCCCAGTTGCCACACTGACGCCTGTTTGGGTACACTGAGGGAGAATTTAGAAACATAGAAAAACTACAGCACAAAACAGGCCCTTCGGCCCCACAAGTTGTGCCGAACATATCCCTACCTTTTAGGCCTACCTATAACCCTCCATCCTATTAAGAACAAAGAACAAAGAACAGTACAGCACAGGAAACAGGCCCTTCGGCCCTCCAAGCCTGTGCCGCTCTTTGGTCCAACTAGACCAATCGTTTGTATCCCTCCATTCCCAGGCTGCTCATGTGACTACCCAGGTAAGTCTTAAACGATGTCAGCGTGCCTGCCTCCACCACCCTACTTGGCAGCGCATTCCAGGCCCCCACCACCCTCTGTGTAAAAAACATCCCTCTGATATCTGAGTTATACTTCGCCCCTCTCACCTTGAGCCTGTGACCCCTCGTGATCGTCACCTCCGACCTGGGAAAAAGCTTCCCACTGTTCACCCTATCTATCCCCTTCATAATCTTGTACACCTCTATTAGATCTCCCCTCATTCTCCGTCTTTCCAGGGAGAAGAAGCCCAGTTTACCCAATCTCTCCTCATAGCTAAGACCCTCCATACCAGGCAACATCCTGGTAAACCTTCTCTGCACTCTCTCTAACGCCTCCACGTCCTTCTGGTAGTGCGGCGACCAGAACTGGACGCAGTACTCCAAATGTGGCCTAACCAGCGTTCTATACAGCTGCATCATCAGACTCCAGCTTTTATACTCTATACCCCATCCTATAAAGGCAAGCATACCATATGCCTTCTTCACCACCTTCTCCACCTGTGTTGCCACCTTCAAGGATTTGTGGACTTGCACACCTAGGTCCCTCTGTGTTTCTATACTCCTGATGACTCTGCCATTTATTGTATAACTCCTCCCTACAGTCCCATGTACTCATCCAGGAGTCTCTTAAAAGACCCTATTGAGTTTGCCTCTACCACCACTGACGGCAGCCGATTCCACTCGTCCACCACCCTCTGAAAAACTTCCCCCTAACATTTCCCCTGTACCTACCCCCCAGCACCTTAAACCTGTGTCCTCTCGTAGCAGACATTTCCACCCTGGGAAAAAGCTCTGAGAGTCCACCCGATCTATGCCTCTCAACATCTTATATACCGAGCTCCCTCAGCCAATCCTCATAAGGCATGCCACTCAATCCAGGCAACATCCTTGTAAATCTCGTCTGCACCCTTTCAATCTTTTCCACATCCTTCCTGTAATGAGGCGACCAGAACTGAGCACAGTGCTCCAAGTGGGGTCTGACGAGGGTCTTATATTGCTGCATCATTATTCCCGGACTCCTAAACTCAATCCCTCGATTGATAAAGGCCAGCACACCATACGCCTTCTTAACCACCTCCTCCACCTGCGGGGCTGATTTTAGAGTCCTATGGACCCGGACCCCAAGGTCCTTCTGATCCTCTACAGTACTAAGAGTTTTTCCCTTTATATTGTACTCCTTCATCCCACTTGACCTGCCAAAATGAACCACGATGCATTTATCTGGGTTGAAGTTCATCTGCCACTTCTCCGCCCAGCCTTGCATCCTATCTATGTCCCTCTGTAACTTCTGACATCCCTCCAGACTATCCACAACCCCACCAACCTTCGTGTCATCAGCAAACTTACCAACCCATCCCTCCACTTCCTCATCCAGGTCATTTATGAAAATGACAAACAGCAAGGGTCCCAGAACAGATCCCTGGGGCACACCACTGGTGACCGACCTCCATTTAGAAAAAGACCCATCTATACCCACTCTCTGCCTCCTTTGAGCAAGCCAGTTCTGGATCCACAGGGCAGCAGCCCCTTGGATCCCATGCCCTCTCACTTTTTTCTAGAAGCCTTGCATGGGGGACCTTATCGAACGCCTTGCTAAAATCCATATAAACCACATCTACCGCTTTCCCTTCATCAATGTGTTTAGTCACATTTTCGAAGAACTCCACCAGGCTCGTCAGGCACGATCTGCCTTTGACAAAGCCATGCTGAGTATTCTTGAGCATACTAAACCTCTCTAAATGCTCATAAATCTTGTCCCTCAGGATCTTCTCCATCAGCTTACCAACCACTGAGGTTAGACTCACCGGTCGGTAATTTCCTGGGCTATCCCTATTCCCCTTCTTGAAAATAGGAACCACATCCGCAATCCTCCAATCCTCCAGCACCTCTCCCGTCTCCATCGATGATGCAAAGATCATCGCCAGAGGCTCTGCAATCTCTTCCCTCATCTCCCACAGTAACCTGGGGTACATCCCATCCGGACCCGGCGACTTATCTATCTTGATGCCATTCAAAGATTCCAGCACAACCTCTTTGTTAAAGTCCACATACTCAATCTTTTCAGTCCACCGCAAGCCTGCAGTACACCCACCCAGGTCCTTCTCCTCTGTGAAAAGGCAAAATACTCATTAAGCACCTCTACTGGTTCCGTACAGATTTTCCCACCTTCACCTTTTATAGGCCCTATTCCTTCACATCTCACCCTTTTACTCTTCACATATTTATAGAACGCCTTAGGGTTTTCCTTAATCCTACCTGCCAAGACCTTCTCTTGACCCCTTCTGGCTCTCCTAATTTCCTTCTTTAGTCCCTTCCTACAAACCGTATACTCATCTAGATCTCTATCTTCGCCAAGCTCTCTGAACCTTTTGTACGCTTTCCTTTTCTTCTCGACTAGGTCCCGCACAGCTTTCGTGCACCACGGTTCCTTTAACCTACCAACTCCTCCCTGTCTGCTCGGAACGTTGTCCTGTAGAACTCTAGACAGACATTCCTTGAAAAACTGCCACCTCTCTTCAGCACATTTTCCCGAGAATATCTCCTTCCAATTTACTCCTCTAATTTGCTGCCTTATGTCTTCATATTTCCCCTCACTCCATATAAACGCTTTCCTAGCATTGGCCATTTAACATGGCCAATGCACCTAACCAGCTCAACGAGTGGAGAGAAACAGCAAGCGATTGGATAGCATGCAGCATCAGGAGGCCACAGGGGAGAGAGAACAGTTTTAAACCCATCGACAAAACTCAGCTAATTGGGAGCCAGGAAAACATTAAGTCATCACAGTAATGAATTCCTTGCAAATGAATGCAGAGTCTCGAGCTTGAGGCTGCATAAATTCAGGAGCTATTGTTACAGTACGGGACCAGAGCCCTAAGCTACACTAGGACACCCAGGTTAGACCCCAACAATTTCCTATTTTTGGCATAAAAGTGATGGGATGTTTCGCTCCAGGAGTAATTTTACTGACAAATCAGGGATCTTTTATTGCAAACAATCTTTACTTAATAAATATATATTATATATAAAAATGATCTGGAGGAAAACATGGGTGGTCTGATTAGTAAATTTGCAGATGACACAAAGATTGGTGGAGTTGCTGATAGTGCCAAGAATTGTCAGAGGATACAACAGGATAGATAGATTGGAGACTTGGGGGCGCAGAAATGTCAAATGGAGTTTAACCCGGACAAATGCAAGGTGATGCATTTTAGAGGATCAAATTTAGGTGTGAATTATTATGTAAATGGCAGAACCCTGAGGAACATTAACATACAGAGGGATCTGGACATCCAGGTCCACAGTTCCCTAAAAGTGGCAACACAGGTGACCAAGGTGATTAAGGCAGCACATGGCAGGCTTGTCTTCATCAGCCGGGACTTTGAGTACAGGAGATGGGAAATCATGTTGCAGCTATATAAAATCTGCCACATTTGGAGTATTGCATTAAGTTCTGGCCACCATACTACCAGAAAGACATGGAAGCTTTGGAGAGAGAGTGCAAAGAAGGTTCACCAGGATGTTGCCTGGTCTCGAGGCGTTGGCTATGAGGGGAGTAAAGCAACTAGGATTGTTTTCTAAGATGGAGGCCGAGGGGAGACCTGATAGAGGTCTGCAAAATTGAGACGCATACACAGGGTTGATAGTCAGAGGCTTTTTCCACGGGTGCAAGTGTCGATTACAGGGGGTACAGGTTCAGGGTGAGAGGAGGAAAATTTAAGGGAGATATGCGGGGGAAGTGTTTCATGCAGAGAATGGTGGGTGCCTGGAAAGCGCTGCCAGAGGATGTCGTGGAAGCAGGCACATTTTTTACATTTAAGAGGTATCTGGATGGGTACATGAATAGGAGGAAATAGAGGGATATGGACTGAGTAAGAGCAGAAGATTTTTTTTTAAAGTTAGGGCATCATGATCATAGAACATAGAACATAGAACATAGAACATTACAGCGCAGAACAGGCCCTTCGGCCCACGATGTTGCACCGACCAGTTAAAAAAAAACTGTGACCCTCCAACCTAAACCAATTTCTTTTCGTCCATGAACCTATCTACGGATCTCTTAAACGCCCCCAAACTAGGCGCATTTACTACTGATGCTGGCAGGGCATTCCAATCCCTCACCACCCTCTGGGTAAAGAACCTACCCCTGACATCGGTTCTATAACTACCCCCCCTCAATTTAAAGCCATGCCCCCTCGTGCTGGATTTCTCCATCAGAGGAAAAAGGCTATCACTATCCACCCTATCTAAACCTCTAATCATCTTATATGTTTCAATAAGATCCCCTCTTAGCCGCCGCCTTTCCAGCGAAAACAATCCCAAATCCCTCAGCCTCTCCTCATAGGATCTCCCCTCCATACCAGGCAACATCCTGGTAAACCTCCTCTGCACCCTCTCCAAAGCCTCCACATCCTTCCTGTAATGTGGGGACCAGAACTGCACACAGTACTCCAAGTGCGGCCGCACCAGAGTTGTGTACAGTTGCAACATAACGCTACGACTCCTAAATTCAATCCCCCTACCAATAAACGCCAAGACACCATATGCCTTCTTAACAACCTTATCTACTTGATTCCCAACTTTCAGGGATCTATGCACACATACACCTAGATCCCTCTGCTCCTCCACACTATTCAAAGTCCTCCCGTTAGCCCTATACTCAACACATCTGTTATTCCTACCAAAGTGAATTACCTCACACTTCTCCGCATTAAACTCCATCCGCCACCTCTCGGCCCAACTTTGCAACCTGTCTAAGTCTTCCTGCAAACTACGACACCCTTCCTCACTGTCTACCACACCACCGACTTTGGTGTCATCAGCAAATTTGCTAATCCACCCAACTATACCCTCATCCAGATCATTAATAAATATTACAAACAGCAGTGGCCCCAAAACAGATCCCTGAGGTACACCACTTGTAACCGCACTCCATGATGAATATTTACTATCAACCACCACCCTCTGTTTCCTATCCGCTAGCCAATTCCTGATCCAATTTCCTAGATCACCCCCAATCCCATACATCTGCATTTTCTGCAGAAGCCTACCATGGTGAACCTTATCAAACGCCTTACTAAAATCCATATATACCACGTCCACTGCCTTGCCCCCATCCACCTCCTTGGTCACTTTCTCAAAAAACTCAATAAGGTTAGTAAGGCACGACCTACCTGCCACAAAACCATGCTGACTATCACCTATCAATTCATTACTCTCCAAATAACTATAAATCCTATCCCTTATAATTTTTTCCAACATCTTGCCGACAACAGAAGTGAGACTCACCGGTCTATAATTCCCGGGGAAGTCTCTGTTCCCCTTCTTAAACAATGGGACAACATTCGCTAACCTCCAATCTTCTGGTACTATACCAGATCGGCACAAGCTTGGAGGGCCGAAGGGCCTGTTCCTGTGCTGTACTTTTCTTTGTTTTATAACTAACAAATAATTAACTATTAACAAACGAACAATATTTTAAAATGCAAGGAAACAATTTTAATTTCATACATTCTGCACTCTCATTTCCTTCTCTATGAACGGTATGCTTTGTCTGTGTAGCGCAAGAAACAATACTTTTCACTGTATGCTAATACATGTGACAATAATAAATCAAATCAAAATCAAATTAATTTCTAACATCACTTGTTTCAGTTCCAAATAAACATTTCATTTTTACAGAATTAGATGTCACTTTAATTATAGTTAACTATCATAGATATACTTGCTATAAATGTAAACAGTCTTGAAGCTTTCCAAGAGAAAATGAGTTTGAGTAGCTTGCAGAAAACCCGTCTTCAAACAATTCCCAACTAGAACTCAAATCCTAACTGCAAAAGCCACTCTCTGCTATAGACCCAGCGCTTCACACTAACCACATAATCACATGACCTTGTCATTCAACTTCCCAAGAAATCCTTTGGGTAAACAAAAGCCTATTAGCTCTATCAAAGTAACAAATTCCTTGCTGAAATGAGTAATGAACTTGCTTTTACAACTCTTGAGCTAACACACCAACTGTCTGCAGAATAAAGGAATTTTAAACATGTCCCTTGAACAAAAATGATATATATATCAATTGCACTACTATCATACGGGGAAGAATGTAGTGGATGTTATAATGAACACCTAATTGGATAATTCAACACTGGACAGTTTTATTTGATAATATTTGTATTTAGTGCACGTACTGTGAATTACTCGAGGTGCAGTAACTGTTAAGCGACAATCATTGCAGCCATTTTGCAAAAACCAAGATCTCAAACAGTAATGAACAACTTGCAGTTTTATAATGCTTTTTATGAACAGAGAACATCACAATGTACTTTATAACCAATGAAGTATTTTGGAGGCGTAACTACTGTTTAAATGAAGAAAACACAATAAATGATCAAATAATTTAGGGGCTTCTAGGACTAGGGAGCAAAATCTAAAAATTAGAACCTGATCTTTCAGGAGTGAGGTGGTACAGGTTTGGAACTTTCTGGGAACATCAATTTATAACAGCATGGATATTGATCTAGCATCAATTGTTAAAATTTAAATCCAAGACTGAGATCTGAGAAGCAGCAAAAAGATTAGTAACTGCCTAGTTACCATCTTCCAGCTCTATGCATAAGCAATGCAAACACATTATCTGTGATTTCAGTCATTCGCAGGAGTTTGTTTAGGGTGATGGCTTTTTCTATGTGGAGGTGTACCAGTTATTTTCAAAAACTATTTCATTTTTAACTGGCACCTATTGTCTTGAAACAAATTGAAGTACTGTGGTGTCTGGGAAACTAATGCTTTCCTTGTGTGTTGTGGCTTTAAGTTTAACCCATGTCTGATGATTATGGAGGATATTGATGAATTCCTCTAATTCTACCTGTTACTACGCAACTGCATCATCTCAAGGAGCTAACGAGAATGCGAAAATCAAAGTAACCCTCGACAAAAGGGCCCCTGCTCTAATCTATGCAGAGTTGGCTGAATTTTACCAGGGTATACAAACATAAAGAAATAGCAGATCATACAGCTTGTTGAGCCTGCTCCGCCATTCAATACAATGGCTGAGCCTCAGCCTCACCTCCCATTTTCCTATCCACTTCCCACAGCCCTGGATTTCCTTAGACTCCCTGGGCAAGATTTTACAGCCTCGCTCGTCCCGAAACCATAAAATCCTGCCCGAGGCCAATGGATCTTTCCATGGTCCAGCCCTCGCCCGCTCTGATTCCCATGGCGGATGGGATGATAAAACCCTGGCCCAAATATCTTTAAAGATATTCACTGATGGAGAACAAACAACCCTCAGGGTAGACAATTCCAAAGATACATAACTGTTTGTGTGAAGAAGTTTCTTATCTGAATCCTAAATAATCAGCCTCATATCCTGAGGCTGTATCCCTGAGCTCTAGATTCCCCAGCCAGGGGAAACAATCTTCAATCTACCATTTCAAGCCCCTTCAGAATACTGCATGCTTCAATGAGATCACCCTCTTTTTTTTCTCAACTGCAGAGAGTATACAATTGATTTACCCAGCCTCTCACCATTAGACATTCCTCTAATCCCACGGAATAAACATATGGAAACCAAAACTACACACAGTATATGAAGTGTGGTCTCAAAGTCCTCTTCAATTGTAACAAGTACTCCAATCCCCTTCATAATAAAGGCCAACATGCCATTTGCCTTCTAAATTTCTTGCTACACCTGAATGCTAACTGTGTTCCTTTTACAATGCACCCAAGTCATCTTTAATATTGGCAATTTCCACTCCCTTAAAAAATCTTTGCTTTTCTAGTCTTACAACAAAAGTGAATAACCTTGGTGAAGTAGCTTCCCAACACCACTGTTTGTTTTACATAGAAAGCTCCTTTGGGCAAGGCAAATAAGGACATCCAGTACCTATAGAACCATATATCAGCATAAGTCAATGACCTCATAGATGGGAAGAAAACTGGTGGAGAGGAAAAATGGGCACAAAAAGGAGTTTAAATATTTACCACAAGACCACCATTCTACTGATCTTACCAGTGCATGTTCTGTTTCAAAGTGTTCCTCCATCTCAGATTTCGGGAAAGGCTCCTGACAATACCTACAAAGATCAATGTTTCTTCTACAGTGGATTTCATGAATGGTGAAGTTAGTTGCAGGAATGTCACGTTTGCTGAAGGTGAAACAAGAGAAATTCTAATTACAGAAAGCTAGCAATTAGAAAGACAGCATCTGCTCCTCCTGCACATCTGAATTGAGGGGTGGAGGTAAACAACTGCCAATCAAACACAAAGTAAGGCTATTTTTAGAAAAAATAAACCCATCACCATTCATTTTAACTCAAAGAAATACAGTACAGATGATCCCATGTTTAACTTCCTCTAAGCCAAAATGGGAAGTGGGATACTATTTGCTTCAACCTCCCTCTCAGATAGAAGGGCAAAAACAGCCGGTAGTAAAATCTACTGTAAAGTATCCACATGCTACGGTCAAGCAACAGACGCCTTCCAACACTTACCTGCGAGTCCAAATGGTCATTATTCACATGACCCCAAGGTTACTCCATCATAGATCATTACAATCTAGTCCAACTCTGTACTTACCCAGATTTTTTCTCCCTACACACTGGCTGCTCAATGGTGAACAGGAGTACTTCCTCTACCCAACCAGGAGTGATTATTCCAATTGTATGCATGTAAAGTGCACAGAACTATCTTCAACTGTGACACTGGAATATCCTGTCTTGGCTCATAAATAAAGGTATCGGGGGCAACAGAGCCAACAAAATTGTGCCCCAGCAAAAAAAGACTGACAGAGGAAAAATTGTCAAAAGAAAACAAAACACTGGATTCTTTAGGATTAAACAATGCACTGATATTCTATGACTAGTCTTTTTAAAAAAAGACCTCTTTCCTGCTCCTTTTGTTCTGTAAACCTCAAGTGACTTTCAGCTGCTAAATAATGAGTCACTGCTGCAGATCTGAATATTCACTAACCCAGCCAATCTATCTGTTCCACATATATCATTAACACCCAAGTGGAAGTTAAAATCTTAATCTGCAGCAAAGTCAAGTAAGCTTCCAGATGCTGATATGGGACATAGTTTTACTTTCATTTCAATAAAAAGTTCACAAATTCAGACACTCCGTTTGAAAATTCTATCCACCAGATTCCTATGGGGTTGCAAAAAAATTAGTATTTTAAAAAGGGAACCTCACATGGGAGTAACTCAGAGGCTACAAAGAAATTCTTCAGAGTTAAAATGCCATAGTTTAGGAAGGACAACAAAAGTTAACTAGGTTAGATTAACAGAACAACTGAAAATTATCTGAGCAAGAGATCCCAGCGCTTAATAAATGACCTAGTAAATGTTCTAGTATACTCGATGCTCTCAATTTACCCAAATGCATCTTTTCCAGATATAGACACATGGTTAATCCCCACAAGGGGTTTCCTATACTTGTAATACCAACTATTACAAATTTATCAACCACTAATTTTTATTATATGGCATTTTTTCTTTACAATTAAATCAAGCTGAGCAAGAAAAACAAGTAATTTACAAAGAACAAAGAACAATACAGCACAGGAACAGGCCCTTCGGCCCTCCAAGCCCGCGCCGCTCCCCGGTCCAGGATTGAATCCTGAATCCAGGATCCCCGCCCAATTTTCCAACCTATCTACATACTAATATCCTATCCACCGAGCTGTCCCTCACAGCTACGATGCTTTGTTCATCACAACCTATTAACTCACCCCCACCCCCCCATTCCAGACCATGTGATCTCCAGGGAGAGGCGAAAACCCAGAGTGAAAACCCCAGGGCCAATATGGGGAAAGAAAATCTGGGAAATTCCTCTCCGACCCCCTGAGGCGATCGAAACGAGTCCAGGAGATCACACTGTTAATTTAATAAGGAATGCTGGTGAGAATTAGTGGAAAATAATCAAGGGCAGGATGGGTCCAGGGAGACTATTTGTATTCAGACAACCTCAACAGCTTGGGACACAGGCTAAAAACCCATGTCCAATTTAATGTAAATGCCATATGGAAAATGGGAATTGGTCTTTTCCTGTGCCAGTGCTGTGATCTTGAATGGCAGAACAATGTAAATTCCCAAACGTTCCACTATAGCATGTGTGTCTTGGTACTTTTTTTCCCCTGTTGATCCTTCTATCCATTGTTTCCTAAATAAACACAGCTGTTATCTTGCTAGGTGGAGGGTAGAAATTGGTTGGGAGGGATTACCAAAGCAGTTCTGTGAATATAGATGATTAATCCAGGGCATTTAAAGTTGCCACTTTAACTGGATAACTTCATTCACTCATTGATCTTGGCAACAAACAAGTTGTTCTTTTCTTTCTTCAATGAGATTGGCGACTAGTAGAAACATGGAGCAGGAGTAGGATATTCGACATTTCGAGCCTCCTCCGCCATTTAATATGATCATGGATGATTCCCTTTCTCAATGTCATATCAATGAATCCCAACATGCCATTTGCCTTCCTAATTATTGCACTGCCTCTCCTCTATCGACTGCTGTACAGATCCCTTTCTACATCCACACTTCCCAATAGATCACCTAAATAATACTTTCCTTTCTGTTCTTCACATCAAAATGCATAACTTCACATTTTAGCAATGCTGTATTGCATCTACCATGTGTTTGCCCACTCAACCGGTCTAAGTCACCTTGAAGGCTCCTTGCATCTTCCTCACAACTCTCAATTCTGCCCAGTTTTGTCTCATCAGCAAACCAGTAATGATACAAGTGAAAAAACAGAGACAATCCAAGACATTACACAGAATTCAAACCTCCGCCAGGTTTCATTATTAATTATAACAAATATGGCCTGCTGTAGATATATTCAGAAGCATTGGCTGGTACCCTTAGTCGTGTCAGTGTATTTCTTTTGTGAAAGTTTGTTCTCAATGCCTTGTCTCCGATTCTCTGACAGCAGAATCTGGGGTAACAATCACACTTTTGTGATCCGCTCTTGCATGAATATTCCTTCATTATTTCCCCGAGATGGAGAGTCTTACTGAATAAGGCACAATTTGATTTGAATGATTAAGTTGTATTATTCCACAGTAAAGTGAATATACAGAGCATTCGACAGTTCTGATAGTTAAACCTAGTTTCATGAAATGATTTGAAAATATTCAGTGGATCATGGGCAGCATGGTGGCACAGTGGTTAGCACTGCTGCCTCTCAGCACCAGGGATCCAGGTTCAATTCCAGCCTCGGATGATTGTCTGTGGGAAGTTTGCACACTCTCCCCATATCTGCGTGGGTTTCCTCCAGGTGCTCCGGTTTCCTCCCACAGTCCAAAGATGTGCGGGTTAGGTTGATTGACCATGCTAAATTGACTCTAGTGTCAGGGGGAATTAGCAGGGTAAATGAGGGTTACGGGAATAGGGCCTGGGTGGGATTGCGGTCGGTACAGATTTGATAGGCCGAATAGCCTCCTTCTGCACCGTAGGGATTCTAGGGATAAACAAAATAACTCCTACAGTTTGTGTCCTACAGTCCGAGGGAAAATCTCAATTTCGCAGCTTCCCATCTTTTCAACTTTTTTTGCAGCATTTCACTGCCTGAATTACTCTTCTTTTCATAGGCTTTTAAAGAAAGATATCTGTTCCACCATTCTTTTGGATGCATCCATTGCCTGTGTTGTCCTACTTATTGTCTGATGTCCAGTGCTGCTTGCACCACAATTTCAGTTAACACTGGGAAAACAGAAGTCATCACCTCCCCACCATAAACAAACCAATTTTATCCCCTGCTCAACCACTATCTCAGGTCAAATCTTGACATTCTACGGGGCCTAGAAAGGAGTTTCCAACCTTATATCCATTCCATCAGAAAGAGGCTGATCTCCACAGTATTGTGCATCTCAGCCTATCTGCTACCAAAACCTTCATCTGCACCTTTGTCACCTTTTGACTCAATGATTCCAAAGTTCTCTTGGGACGTCTTTTCATCTCCCGTAAACTTCAGCTTATCCAAAAACTTCTGCTGGCTATATCCTATCCAACACCAAGTCCTACTCACAGCCTGGTGTTCACGGATAGGTGGCAGCTTCACAGAGGCAACTAGGTAACACCTTCAACTCAAAATTTACATATTAGCATTTAAATCCCTTCATGGCCTCAAACCTCACTACCTTCCTACCCCTCAAGACCTCAAATCCTCCACTTCTCTCCTCCTATAGCAGACAGCTGTGGTTTCAGCCAACGTGACCCTCAGCACTGGAATTCCCTTCCTCAAAGTTTTTGACCTCCTTCTCTGCCTTTAAAGCTTTCCTTGAAACCCACCTCTTTGACCAAGCTTTTGGTTACCCCCTCTATGATTTCCTACTTAGACACACTGCCATTTTTTGTCTGATTCTGTTTTTTAATACAATATGGGGACTAACTACAGAACAACTTGCATTGGTAAAGAATTAACCTGGGTCTTTTGAGAACCAAAAATCAGTACGTCAACAACCTTATGAATGGTTAGGTATCAATAGCTCTAGAAACATTCCCATTAACACACATCAGATCCTCTGTCTTATTACACTTTGGACATATATTGGTCTTACATCGAAATGGAACACAAGTAGGCCTTTCGGCCCGTCCGGCCTACTCCACAATTCAATAAGATCATGGCCGATCTGGTTGTCGTCTCAGCTCCACTTCCCTGTCTGCACCCCTGCCTTTAACCTTTGACTCCCTTGTTTATCAAATGTCTATCTAACTCATCCTTGAATAAATTAAAGACCCAGAAAATTCCATTCTCTAAACACACAGGGAAAAATTTCTGCTCATCTCTACCTTAAACGGTAGACTTATTAAGCTATACCCCAAGAAGAAACAACCTCCCAACATCCACCCTATCTAGCCTCCTCAAGATTTTGTATGTTTCAATAAAATCACCTTATTCTTCTCAACTACAATGGGCATTGGCCTAACCTGTTCAACTTTTCTTTACAAAATAAGCCCTTCACCCAGGAATGAATCAAGTGAACCTTCTCTGAACTGCTTCTAGAGCAATTATATCTTTTTCAAGTTAGTAAACCAAAACTATCCACAAAACTGTCCAGCTGCAGCAATAAGAAGTTTAACAACACCAGGTTAAAGTCCAACAGGTTTATTTGGTAGCAAAAGCCACACAAGCTTTCGAAGCTCTAAGCCCCTTCTTCAGGTGAGTGGGAATTCTGTTCACAAACAGAGCTTATAAAGACACAGACTCAATTTACATGAATAATGGTTGGAATGCGAATACTTACAACTAATCAAGTCTTTAAGAAACAAAACAATGTGAGTGGAGAGAGCATCAAGACAGGCTAAAAAGATGTGTATTGTCTCCAGACAAGACAGCCAGTGAAACTCTGCAGGTCCACGCAACTGTGGGAGTTACAAATAGTGTGACATGAACCCAATATCCCGGTTGAGGCCGTCCTCGTGTGTGCGGAACTTGGCTATCAGTTTCTGCTCAGCGACTCTGCGCTGTCGTGTGTCGCGAAGGCCGCCTTGGAGAACGCTTACCCGAATATCAGAGGCCGAATGCCCGTGACCGCTGAAGTGCTCCACATCACAGCTGCATCTCCACATCACAGCTGCAGCAAAACAGTGTCTTAAAATGTCTAATCTAACCTTGAGCTTCCTTCAGTTAGCATGACTAAGGTATTCCACAGGCTTCATCCAGAAACCAAGCTTATAAACATAAGCAGGCAAAGCAGCTCTTAAAGACAGATTTCAATAATTTGTCAAAGTAATCATGCCTAAGCTAGTTCCTTACCAGTTGGCACAGAGCCGAGTTTCCTCAGCCTGATCTTCAGACATCTTTGTTCTTTATCAAAACCTACAAAACAAAACGGACAATTCATTGAGTACTTTAAAAAGGTTTAGCTGCTAAATAAGATCTAGGAAAGCATGAAGTGACAAAAAATACAACACAATGGTAAAAATAGGATAACATACGAGCCAACATCAAATGAATGGAGAGCAGGGTAGATGACGGTTTTTTAGGTCAGTTTTTGATTTATTTAGTCTCACCCTTCAACTACAGCACAATTTCCTAATCAAAGGGATGGTCCCAGCCTTTCATCTAAATCCACAGTTTAGGAAGAAATTTGTGAGGTTGGCCCACCTTCAGAGTGGGAAAATACCAAAGCTTTATTCATCATTTCCACTGACTGAGAGGTGACAACTCAGATTTGAACAACTAGCCTTAATAATGTATTTTAAATCACTCCATTATTTCACTCTTAGGTGTCTCTAATACACAATATCCCGTAGCAAGTCAGGCTGGATCTCTTTTCCAAAGTTAATCTACCACAAACATCTAAGAAATAAATGAAGGCAGCCTCCTTGCTCTGATTTACTCTCCTACAGCTAATGCCTTGGCTCCACTCAATGCCTCCTCACAGTGCAGGAGATATAAAACTTAATATGAATCCACAACATCAATCCACGTTTAAAGCACCTTATTTTAACAAGCTTGTCACATGCAAAAGTCACCGAACTCTCAAATGTGTTTAAAAACTCAGGATCCAGGCTTAAGTCTAACTCTCGTAGTTAGAATTTCTGTTTATTCAAATTGCCTCACATATACAGCATCCAACTGCAGAACTCCTAGCTGGGGTCAACAATACTACCTAACCAGCATTTGGTTATGGGTAGCAGCCGGTTATAGGTCTAGTACAGCTTCTACTCCAGCTAGCTGCAACTACATTTGTCAACACTGATGATCACCCAACCAAACTATAATTACAGTAACAGAAACACCCAACATTAGTCACCTCTCGCCCAAAGAAACATTGGTCTAGATTCTTCCCCACAGTTAGCCCTTTTCTATCACTAGCTTACTTTCTCAGAAGACTAAGGAAATGTGGCATGTCAGCTACGACTCTCACCAACTTTTACAGATGCACCATAGAAAGCATTCTTTCTGGTTGTTTCACAGCTTGGTATGGCTCCTGCTCTGCCCAAGGCTGCAAGAAATTACAAATGGTCGTGAATTAAGCCCAGTCCATCACGCAAACGCCATTGACTCTGTCTACACTTCCCATGGTCTCGGAAAAGCAGCCAGCATAATTAAGCATGCCAGCACCCCGGACGTACTCTCTTCCACCTTCTTCCGTCGGGAAAAAGATACAAAAATCTGAGGCCATGTACCAACCGACTCAAGAACAGCTTCTTTCCTGCTGCCATCAGATTTTTAAATGCACCTACCTCGCACTAAGTTGATCTTTCTCTACACCCCAGCTATGACTGTAACACCATGTTCTACACTCTCCTTTCCTTCTCTATGAACCGTATACTTTGTCCGTATAGTATGCAATAAACAATACTTTTCACTGTATACGAATACATGCGACAATAATAAATCAAATCAAACATACCAATGTGATCATCTCCCAAGTAATAAAACAAGCCCAACTTACATAAGAGGTTCTGCTTTCAGTTTCATTTTACTGGAAATTCAGGGCTGGGAACTCAGCAGGACTTTCTTGCTTCCAGGGATAATGATTCACAGACCAGCAAGAATCCAGCACCCCATTTTCAAATTTTCAAAAGTATTAAAGGAACAAATATCAGCCACCCAATTTAATAATATTTAAAGTACTACTGAGAGCCAGCACTTCAGGGTTGTCAATATTTAAAAGGACTCGCTCAATGAAGGATCGTGTTTAGCACACACAGACTGTTTAGTTTCGTGTTACACCATAAAAGTTTTCAAGGGAAGAATTTTGCTATAGGATCTTGTTAATCCTGTGAGCAATTACACTTAGTTATCTAATTAAGATAAAGTTTCTTCCATCTGAAAAGATTCAACAGTTCAAAGGAACCATGAGGCCAATAAAAGTTTCCACTGATTTTGCACCAGCATCTTTGATAATTCTAAGTTAAATATTATTATACCATTCAATGCTCTAATCACATGAAAGTAGCTGATGGCCACATGCAGAGGAAAAGGAAAGTAGCTGATATAATGGATTTCACCTACTAGGCCCTTCATCTCCTCCCATGGTGGAAGCCCCAAGTATATACATTGCTATTCTGTACTGAAGCAGGGCGAAGGATTCAGTAACACTACAATGACTCAGCGGATGAATGCATTACATAAAACTGAGCCATACAGGCCAGGTAGATCTGTTCTGATCACAGGGATGCATGGAATTTGGTATTCAGAACTCATCTGGCAGGAAGGCACAGGAGTAAAAAGTAGTTTAAAATAAAGGAAATGAGCCAGTTTTACTCCTGTCGTTTCATTAAAGATGCTGGGGTGAAGTTGATTAAGCTAGAGTGCTCCCTTGACCAAAAAGGCTCACAAATGTAGGACAATTGAGATGTCAGCATTTGCAAAATAGTTCATCATGAGGGGTCATTGCAGAATATAAAAGAGATGTACATGCACGTGCGTACACTGATCACAGGGTTTCCCAAGATTTGGAACCTTCTCCTCCCTAGTCCAGGATGTTGAAACCAATCAAATCACCAGAGTTCAACAAATACCAATTTCATAGAATTCCTACAATGCAGGAGGCCATTCAACCCATCGAGTCTGCTCCGACAGAGCATCTCATCTGGGCCCAACACCTGCCCCATTCCCTTAACCCCATACATTTATCCCACTAATCTCCCTAACCTACACATCTTGGGACATGAAGGGGCAATTTAGCATGGTCAATCCCCCTAACCTGCACATTTTTGGACTGTGGGGGGAAACCCATGCTGACATGAGGAGAATGTACAAACTCCACACAGGCAGTCATCCAAGGCTGGAATCGAACCTGGGTCATTGGCGCTGTGAGGCAACAGCCCTAACCACTGTGCCACCGTGCTGCCCTACTTTCTTTGCATTAAATGATCTATTACTCGTCTGGGCAACAGAAGAAACACTTTTTTTCCCTCAAATAGCACACTGAAGAGGACAGGGATAAAGACGGGACCAGCTGGAGATCACAAGACTACTATTTCATCGTTTGTGAAATGGCAACTCCCAAAATGGGCACAGGATGGCATGCGAGGATGCAAAACACATTTTTATATTTGGAATATTGGTGAACTAGCCAGGATCAAAAATGGACTAAACACAACAGAGCTGTTCAACCTCAGTGTTCTTCTTCACCACCAATGCTCCAGGTGCTGATTCACACCAGGGTTTGTTTCTACATGTACTATAGAAACGAGGAGGAGTAAGCCGTTCAGCACTTTGAGTCTGCTCCACCATTCAACATGATCATGGCTGATCCACTATTTTAATGCCATATTCCTGCTTTCACCCCCTATCTATCTATTTCTTGAATACATTTAATGACTTGGCCTCCACAGCCTTCTGTGGTAGAGAATTCCACAGGTTCACTACCCTAAGTGAACTAATATCCTAACACTGGGTCCCCTGGTTCTAGATTCCCCAACCTGGGAGAACATCCTCCCTGCATCTAATCTGTTCACCCCTGTTAGAATTTTATAGGTTTCAATCAGATCTCCACTCATCCTTCTAAATTACAGGCCCAGTCAAACCAATCTCTCCACATAGGACAGTCCCACCAATCTCATTATCAGCCCAGTGAACCTCCGCTGCATTGTCTCTACGTTCTTAGAGAGGGAGACCGGAACTGCATGCAATATTCCAAGTGTGATCTCACCAAGGCCCTGTATAACTGCAATAAGGTATCCCTACTTCTGAACTCAAACCCTCATGCAATGAAGGCCATTTGCTTTCCTAATTGCTTGCTGCACCTGCCTCACCACTTTCTTTGAATGGTGTACAGATCCCTTTGTACATCCACACTTCCTAACATATCACCATTTAAATAATACTCTGCCTTTCTGTTTTTCACACTGAAGTGTATAACTTCACATTTAGCAATGCTATACTTCATCTGTCATGAGGATAAAAGCAAATTACTGTGGATGCTGGAATCTGAAACTAAAAGAGAAAATGCTGGAAAATCTCAGCGGGTCTGGCAGCATCTGTAAGGAGAGAAAAGAGCTGAAGTTGCGAGTCCAGATGACCCTTTGTCAAAGCTGAGATTTTCCAGCATTTTCATTTGCATCTGTCACGTGTTTGCCCACTCACTCAACTTGTCTAAATCACCTCGAAGCCCCCTCGCATCCTCCTCACAACTCTCAATTCCAGACAGTTTTGCGTCATCAGCAAATTTGGAAGTGTTACATTTGGTTCCCTCATTCAGATTATTTATACACTTTATAAACAGCTGGGGCCCCAAGCACTGATCCCTGCAGTACCCCACTCGTCACTGCCTGCCACTTGGAAAGAGACCCATTTACTCCCACTCTGTTTCATGTCTATCAATCAAATACTCAATCCATGGCAACATATTACTTCATATCCCATGTGCTTTAATTTTGCCCATTAACCTCTTATGAGGGACCTTGTCAAAAGCCTTCTGAAAATCCAAATACATTTTTCCCTTGCCTTGAAATAGTGAGAGGAGTTGTAGAACATTGACTGAAGTCCCCGCTCACTCAGAACAGACCAGGCACTTTCCCATCTTTTCAAACACTTTATACTGTTCTGGTATCACATGGATTTCATGCAGCCAGACAAACCTGCTGGATTCTCTAAAGCCAGCAAGACCTTGGCTTCAAAACAGTCTCTCATGAATGGGACACAGCTACAATTTACAAATAAACAGCCCAATTTGAATATGCTACTTTACCAGCATCAATTCAAAGATTGAAGCAAATGTTAAGACAGAGGAAACTGACTGCATAAAGATAAAATTGGCATTCAGAGAGACCTACTCACGAATGTGTTTGAAAGTAGAATAAAAACAAAATGGAAGAGATCAAGAAACAGTGACTGCTTCCCTGTTTAAGGGGTTCCTTCCAAAGTCCATTGTTTCTGAAACAGGAAACATTTGCAGTTGTTATATAAAGGCTTGAAATCCAATCCTTCAAATCTGCATTGGAAATATACTTCCTTTCTGTAGCTGCTGAAACAGGGGGCATGCAAATATCTGTAAGGGTCCATACACTTTATAAACCTATCATTCTCCTGGACACAAGTTTTCAAATATGTGCAATGTAGAAAATACTCAACAGATAATAAGAGCAGGTACTTTTCACAATGGCACACAGTTTCTAATAAACTGTCAGATAATTGTAACCTAACTTTCAAAATTAGATTAAACAGCAACTTTCAAAATTGGATAAACATATGAAACTCCAGGATTGGGGAAGAAAAGGCCTGGGAGTGGTCCTCAAATGAGGCCAAATTACCACCTTTTTACACTGTCATGGTCAAGAGCTGAATAAGAGTATACAAAAGGTAGAGACAGTTGCTTCACATACAGAAATTTCTGAAAGGGATTCCGCAAGGTGACACAAACATCAGCACAAATTGAGTTGCAGGAATAATTTAACACTGCACATCACACACTAACTAACCCACCAAGAACCAGAATAAAATTGGAACACATTAAAATTTAATCAAATTTATAATTAGAAGATCTATGGTATAAAGAGGTTGCCATTCCACCCTGATCAAATTAATAACTAGAAGCTCTATGGTGTGACAAGGCTGCCATTCCTGTCCTGATCAAATTAACAATTAGGAGCTCCATGGTATTGTGCGGTTGCCATTCTGCCCTGACCACATTAATAATTCTGATGTGATCGGAGCAGGAATAGAAATCATAGAAATCATAGAAACCCTACAGTGCAGAAGGAGGCCATTCGGCCCATCGAGTCTGCACCGACCACAATCCCACACAGGCCCTACCCCCACATATTTACCTGCTAATCCCTCTAACCTACGCATCCCAGGACTCTAAGGGGCAATTTTTTAACCTGACCAATCAACCTAATTGATTGACAACCTCATCCCATCAGAATTATTATTGTGATCAGGACAGAATGGCCACCTCACCAGACCAGAATTATTAATGTGATCAGAGCAGGAATGGCAACCTCATCACATTAACAATTCTGGTGTGGTGAGGTGACCGTTCGGCCCTTCTACTTCTCCACCAATTACGTCACCCGGACCATCCCAATAATGGATCCCTTCTGACGTCACAGCTGGAACCATTCATTCGACGAGAGAATCCGCAGCTTTCAAAGAAAAAGAATCAAACATATGATTCTCGAATTTGTAAATTAAAAACTTTAACATATTCGTAAATTATTTTACGGGGGGGGGGGGAGAATTCAGATGAGTTTGGACGTTCGTATTTACAAGGGCAGAAGGACATTAACACCTCACATTAAAAAAATGTTTTTTTGTTTAATTTGTGTCGGATATCGGCGATCCGGTTTGAAATAAAATGGACTCTCATTATTTACATACGGATTTTGGTCAACAAGACAGTTGTTTCCTTCTCTTGGCGGAAGCGGCCGTCGTCGCCCCCTGACTCGCTCACTGTCCCCAGCCGTAAAAACGGCTTAAAGAGTCGGGATGGGGCGGAGAGAGGAGATGAGGGAAAGATCCAAACAAGGCCGAGAACACCGGAGAAATCCACTCAATTCGACGCCAGCGGCCGCCCCGTCCACAACATTCCTCTCAGCGATGGGCTGCCGGCTCGCGGCTGTTTATTCGCCTCAGCAACACCAGCGGATGTCCCGCCCCCACCCCGTCGCTCATTGGTCCAGCCGGCGCCCGCCCCCCCGATAGCCGATAGGTTCGTTTGCACGTCGATCGCAATGACGCAGAATATCTCCGCCCATCCCCGCCTACTTCGACAAAGACGCTCGCATGATGGTCAAGATGGTCTTCTCATCGCCTCTGTGCTCTCTCCTGCCCCTGGAGACAATACACATCTCTTTAACCTGTGCTTAATGCTCTCTCCGCTCACATTGTCTGTACCTTTAAGACTTGATTAGCTGTATTAGCATTGAGTAGCTTGATTAGCATTCCAATCATTATTCTGTAAATCGAGTTTGTGTCGCTGTACGCCCTGTTTGTGAGCACATCTCCCACTCCACCTGACGAAGGGGCAGCGCTCCGAAAGCTAGTGGCATTTGCTACCAAATAAACCTGTTGGACTTTAACCTGGTGTTGTTAGACTTCTTACTGTGTTTACCCCAGCCCAACACCTGGGGTGAGAGATATAGGATAGATGTTAGAGGTAGGTTCTTTACTCAGAGAGTAGTAAGGACGTGGAATGCCCTGCCTGCAGCAGTGGTGGACTCGTCAACGTTGAGAGCGTTCAAGTGGTTATTGGATAAACATATGGATGATATTGGAATAGTGTAGATTAGAGGGGCTTTAGATTGGTACCACTGGTCGGCACAACATCGAAGGCCGAAGGGCCTGTACTGCGCTGTAATGTTTTATGTTCTGTGTTCTAACACTGGCATCTCCACATCATCTCCTGCCCCGACACAGACCACTGGAGGCTCGGAGGTTTAAAGTTTATTGGTTAGTGTCACAAGTAGGCTTAAATTAACACTGCAATGAAGTTACAGTGAAAATCCCCTATTCACCACATTCCGGTGCCTGTTTGGGTACACTGAGGGAGAATTTAGCATAGCCAATGCACCCAACCAGCACGTTTTTCAGACGGTGGGAGGAAACCTATGCAGACATGGGAAGAACATGCAGACTCTGCACAGACAGTCACCCAAGGTGGGAATCGAACCCAGGTCGCAGGCGCTGTGAGGCAGCTAACCAGTGTGCCACCGTGCCGTGCAGGTCTCTGTGGTAATCAGAAGCAACATTCTGTGGTTGCTCCAAACAAAAACAGAAAATGTTGAAAAAGCAATATGAGAGAAAGCTTTTTTCACACAGCCAGTGGTTAGGACCTGGAAAGTACTGTCGGTATGTGTGGTGAAGGCATGTTCAATCGAGGCATTCAAGAGCAAATTAGATTATTGTTAAGAAAGAAATGATCTGCAGGGTTATGGGAGAAGGCAAGGGAATGGCACTCAATGAAACGCTCATTCATAGAACTGGTGCAGAGACGATGGGCCGAATGGCCTCCTTCTGCAATGTAACAATACTGATTTTTAACAAATGTGGAAAGCGAAACAGAGCCATAGAAGAATAATCATAGAATCCGTACAGTGCAGAAAGAAGCTATTTAGCCCATTGAGTCTGCATTGACTTTCCGAAATCCAGGCCCTCCTCATAGCCCTTACGCATGGCTAATCCACCTAACCTACACATCTTTGGGTGCTAAGGGGCAATTTAGCATGGCCAATCCACCGAACCTGCATATCTCTGGACTGTGGATGGAAACTGGAGCACCCGGAGGAAACTCATGCAGACACAGGGAGAACATGCAAACTCCACACAGTCACCCAAGGCCGGATTAAAACCCGGGTCCCTGGCGCTGTGAGGTAGCAGTGTTAACCACTGTACCGCCCCAAGTTCCAGTAATCCTCAGCTTTGACATCCCCTTACAGACCTGCTGAGATTTTCCAGCATTTTCTCTTCTGGCTCCAGTAATCCTCCTGTTGGCCCACTCACATGGTTGTTCATTTTTGAGCCAACAGGGAATATTGGCATGCTGTTCCAATATGGACAATGTCACAGTCCAGTTCCTTCAGTCCTCAATTTTCATCTACACACACGCATGACCCTTCATTCCACATTCTCAAAGATCAGGAAACTCAGTCCATTAAAGTACAAAACCTGGAGAATTTTGGTGGCTCTGCCTGTTGTGCTTCAGTGGGCTTTTGCCTCTGAGCCAGAAGATCGTGAGTTCAAGTCCCATTCCAGGACCTGAGCACAAAAATCAAAGCTGACATTTCAGTACAGTACTGAAGGAGAGTGCTGCACAACTTTACCCAATATCTTCAGAACACATTGTCAAGGGACAGTACTTGAAGAGGAGGAGCTAAAGATAGATTCTTTGGGATTTTCAAAGATAATGGTGCCAGATAGGAAGATAAGCCATTGCTGGCGATGCTCTGGCTATGACTGGACAAGTAAATCAAGAACTGTGATGGACAATAATGTGGTCAATTTTGCCAAGACTACTGAGATGTCAAGAAGGAGGAGGAGGCACCATATTGTTATGGACAAGGATGAGAGAGAACAGAAACTCTAATTCCCTATCCATACTGTCCCTAATCAGTGTGGTTTTGAAAAGAAGGATGTGTGTGTTTCTTACACCTAATGTGTGGTCAATTTGAACAATCAACAGTCAAGTTTTCATGGGTTTAAAGAGGATTATTTATGCGTGTATTCACCCCCTAAGTCTAACATTACATTACTCATATGGTACATACGTACAAACTTAGGAAAAATACAGTTATAGACTTTTACCAATTGCAAATAAAGGAACAGTTAGTAGTTCATGTGTTTGGCCTGTCTTATAAAACAAGCATATGTGGTAAGCCTGTTGAAGCAGACATTTTCGCTTGTTAAAAAAAGTTTATTTATTAATCACAAGTAAGGCTTACATTAACACTGCAATAAAGTTACTGTGAAATTCCCCTAGTCGCCACACTCCGGTGCCGGTTTGGGTCAATGTACCTAACCAGCACGTCTTTCAGAATGTGGGAGGAAACCAGAGCACCCGGAGGAAACCCACGCAGACACGGGGAGAACGTGCAAACTCCACACAGACAGTGACCCAAGCCGGGAATCGAACGCGGGTTCCTGGCGCTGTGAAGCAGCAGCGCTAACCACTGTGCTACCGTGCCGCCCGAAGGGTGTGTGAAGGGTTAGTCTAAGTAGATTCAAATAGTTGGAGTCATAGATCAGAACTGTTGCAGTATTTCCTCAAAGGGATGGACTTTTCACCAGATTTCAAGTTGGTTATTTGTGGTTTTCTTAACAAGAGGTCAAGCTTCTGTACTGGTGAATTTGAAAAGAAACAGGCTGGTGAGACTTTTAAGATGTGGCAGTCGACAGGTGTGGATATTACTGCCTTTTTCTGCTGCTGCTTTTTGTGCAGCTGGTGTTCTGTGGAAGTGACCAGCTTCGCCCTGTGTTTTGAAATACATGTCTTGATATCTGTAACCAGTGTTGATCACATGAACAATACTGCTATTGTCTACACAGAATGGTTTGGAAGGTCAAAGCCATTGCTAGCAACACAATGGAGAATGGATGGGAGTCTATTCATACCTACTTGTGATGGACTGGTTAGAATGTGTGAATTCCACAGATGGTTTTTGTATTGGTCTGTCCATTCAAGGGTCATTCATGACTCTGTCCATGGTATTTCAGTGAGGAACTTTCCAGAGGGTTGAAGTAGTCTATGTGGAAATTGCAAAAGTCACCGGATCCTTAAATGGCAGTTCCATAAAGTTCCATACCAACACAGTCCATTGTTAAGATTAGACATTTGATTTACAGAAATGGACCATTCAGCCCAACTGGTCCATGCAGGTATCTAAGCTCTATTCGAACCTCCTGCCATCTTTCCTCCTCTATGTCTCTTCACCGAAACCCTCTATTCCCTTCTCCCTTACTTGCTTCTCTACCTTCACCTTAAATTCACCTACACTATTCATTTCAACCACTCCCTGTGGTAACGAGCTCTACATCTTCACCATTTTTTGGGTGAAGAATTTCCTTCTGAATTCCCTATTGGGTTTTTTGATGAATATGTTACATTGGTGGCTGTCGGAGCTTTTCAGAGACCTATGTATTATTTGGCTTTCATGTGAGAGATTTTTCTTTATTAAGTACAGCTCAGCAAATACAAAGAACCCACGGAGGCAGTAATTCTGGTTGAAGACGTACTTTATTGTTGCCCAAACCTCGTCCACATGTGTAGGAGAATGAATTAGGGCAGCCCAAATTATTCTAAATTGCATTGTTATTAGTATCACAATTATACATTTTCAAAAATCATTTGCCCACCTACTTTCCTCATCCTAGCCAGAGTGAGCCAATCATTTTAGTATGAATCATTTATCTTGGCCAATGACACTCTTCTCTCTGGCAGCATGAGAATACATAGGTCCATAGAGTCTAGAGGTCCTTACCCAATGTCTCAATCTCAATACATAAATCTGTAGAGTTCAAAAGTTCTTTCCCACTGTCTCCTAGCAACCTCAACATATAAGTCTGTAGAATTCAAAAGTTTCTTTTCCCACTGTCTACTTTAACAACCCCTTATTGGGAAAATTGAATTATTCTATTCATTCTACTGACTGGGAAGTTTGTACGTTCTAAAGCTGATAAGATAGTTTTCAGTAGCTTTATTGTTTTCAAGGAATGTGGTTCTTCTTGCTCAGCTGTATCCCATCATGCCCCAGAGTATCATTAGCCAAGGCATGTCTTTAATTCAGAATACAATATGTTTTTCAAAAAAATACATGTTTAAATTCTCTAACAGTGGTTATATGTGTTTCTATGCAAACTGTACTTTTTTAACTCTGGGTACTTTGTATTTTTTCTATACTGTATTCACTCTAAATTAGTTTACCTTAATCTATTAGTCTTTCTAGTCCTAGATTATCCTAAACCCCTCTAACAGTAGCCTACAGTTCTTTCCCACAAGATTATCCTAAACCTCTCTAACAGTAGCCTACATGCTCATTCCCACAAGGAAACAATCTGTCTGTATCCATTCTATCAAAACCTTTCATAATTGTAAAGACTTCTATTGGTACCCTTCAGCCTTCTTTTTTCAAGAATAAATAGACCCAGCTTGGCAATCCTTTCCTGATCTATATACCCATGCAGTTCTAGTATTAGCCTTGCAAATCTTCTCTGCACCCTCTCCAGTCTTCTTGTTATATGGCAACTAGAACTGCACAAAACACCCCATGCATGGTCCAACCAAGGCGCGACACAAGTTCAGCATAATTTCCCTGCTTTTCAATTCTCCTGGCCAAGAAATAAAATCTATTCATAGAAGTCATAGAAACCCTACAGTGTAGAAAGAGGCCATTCGGCCCATCGAGTCTACACCGACCACAATCCCACCCAGGCCCTACCCCCATATCCCTACATATTTACCCGCTAATCCCTCTAACCTACGCATCTCAAGACACTAAGGGGCAACTTTAGCACAGCCAATCAACCTAACCCGCACATCTTTGGACTGTGGGAGGAAACCGGAGCACCCGGAGGAAACCCACGCAGACACGAGGAGAATGTGCAAACTCCACACAGACAGTGACCCAAGCCAGGAATCGAACCCAGGTCCCTGGAGCTGTGAAGCAGCAGTGCTAACCACTGTGCTACCGTGCCGCCCGTCATTGTTTGATTTGTTTTTTTTTAGGGCCTTGCTAACCTGTGGTGGAACTGATAGTAATTCTGAAAGTAATAGGATGTGGCTTTATTGGGCATGAAAATAATCACGGTCGCAGGAAATGTGAGTCTGAAAATACTGATTCAATGTTCACAATCTCTCCCTGTTGTTACCGCACTTTAGTCACTCTTTTACATTTTACAACAGATTGTGTCTTCTTTGGCTCACTCTCACCTTTCAGCCAGAAGGTCCTGAGTTCAAACGCCACTCCAGAACTTGAGCACATAACATAGGATTTAAAGCAAGCCCCCATCCATTCTTTCAGATGGATCTAAAAGATCTTATAGTATTATTCTCCAGCAGTTATGCTCAATATCTATCCCCCCATCCAGCTTCGAGAGAAACAGATTATTCAACCACTTCTCTCATAAGAATCTAAGAAATAGGAGCAGATCACGCGATCCCTCGATCCAGCTCTGGCACTGCCATTCCATTAGATCATGGATGATCTGATCTTGACCACAACCTGACTTTCCTGCCTATTCCCCATTACCTTTGATTCCACTTTGGCAACCTTACAACTTGTGGGACAATGGTTTGCTCCTTGGTGCTCATCCCTGTGTCAGATATAACCTGATATGGGTCAGGAGCTCCATTCTTGTATGGCAGTCTCTGCCCCGCTGGATGGAGATGAAGACAGTCGGATGAGAAGGTGCAGGATTGGTGGTCTGTTTTCTCCAGACCTTCTTCTCAGTCAGCTAAGCTTTCCATTTTGCTTCGCTTCTTCCAATGTCCTTCCAGACAGTCAGCCTGCAGAGATCACGGCGGTCAGTGACTGTCTCCCAATTATCTATGTCAATGTCCAGTATCTTAAGATCTCACTTGGAGCTGCGTCCTTGGGGTGGACTTATGGATGTCCAGCAGGTCGTGACTCAGCAACCAGTTCACTGTAAAGAAGGTCTCTGGGTATAGGGCTGTCATCCATCAGTTCATAGACTGTTACCTAAGTAATAAATATGTGCTCATGTAATTAACATGTTTGAGGACGTCTGAGTCAGTGATCTTGTCCTGCCAAGAAATATTGAGAATATGTCGGAGACAGCAAAGGTGGAGCCTGTCAGCCTTTTTTCATGCTGAACATATGTTGTCCAAGTCTTATTGTTGTCCTGGCCAGAGGACAGGAAGTAAAATATGTATCTACCTGGCTACTCTATAAAATTATTGTTTTTTTAAATAAGACCAAGACTTTATGCTGAATAGCCATGATTCATACAAGAGCAATCTCTAACCTACAGACAAACATCAGAGACACATTGGCTGAAGATTTCCCATCCCAGTCACCACAGGAACCATAGGGGGCCAGATGGAAAATTTGGCGGATCATTTAAAGGTCCATTGAGCTCAGGCGGGAATTTCCGGTCTTGGGAAGCGTGTGGCTGGAAAATTCCACCCATCATCTCTAGAAAAGGCATTAATGCCCATTCCTGGAACTGCACAAAGCCTCTTTACATAAAGAATTCTGGTCACTGTAGATGTTGTGGCTACAAGGACAAAAGGGGTACTGGTTCTCTATTGAACACCTCAAGTTTCCAAACTGGGAAAATACATCCTTTGACCAACACCCAGGTGAAGAAGTGGGAGTTATGTCACATGACTTCCCCATCCCACCCCACCAAGCTGCCAGAACCTGTAATATTGCCATGTGGAACTGAGCTCAGGCAGTCATTGTTTGACCTCAGAAGAGAAAGCAGGACTCCAGACCATCAGCCTGTCTCTATCTCCCATTGTACTATCAAACAGGTAGCAGCAGAAAGAAATCTGTCCCTCATCTACACTGTTTACTACTGGAACTTGTATTTTTAAGACTAATTCAACTCTACATTCCTTTACCCATCGTGGAAGTCCTTGCTTCTGGAAAGATAGATCACTGCAATAGTTAATTGACTATCCTCTGAATAAAAATGCCATTGTACTTCTGTTTCTGGAGTCACATAAAACCATAATTCATTTTTATTGCGGTCTTGCCCCCTATCCCTTTCCTTCGCTTATCCCTCTTTTATTGTATGAGCACAAAAGGAACAAATGTGGCAAAACACCTTTCCTGCACTTTTTGTGTGTAAAATAAACTAACATTTTTATTTTATTTTATCTCATGTTTGCAAAGGGGTTATTAATAGAGGTTTGGAACACTCCAAATTGAATGTTTGGGGAAAATATGCCACCATTTTGTGAGACCACTCTTTTAGAGGTCTATAAAATAATGAGGGGCATAGATCAGCTAGATAGTCAATATCTTTTTCCCAAAGGTTGGGGAGTCTAAAACTAGAGGGCATAGGTTTAAGCTGGGAGAGCAGAGATACGAAAAGGTCCAGAGGGGCAATTGTTTCACACAGAGGGTGGTGAATGTCTGGAACAAGCTGCCAGAGGCAGTAGTAGAGGTGGGTACAATTTTGTCTTTTAAAAAGTGTTTAGACAGTTACATGGGTAAGATGGGTATAAAGGGATATGGGCCAAATGCGGGAAATTGGGACTAGCTTAGGGGTTTAAAAAAAGGACAGCATGGACAAGTTGGGCCGAAGGGCCTGTTTCCATGCTGTAAACCTCTACAACTTATAAGAGAGGAGGAGGTCAGAAATCAAAACACCTTTCTGTTTATGGATGGGTTGTGAGAGGTGAAATCGAGGCTGTTTAAATAAATCCTCCTCCTGCCCATAACAGAAATTGGGAGTTCACATCTGTGATTAATCCAGTTTGAATTTGACCAGAGTCCAAGTTAAGAGCTGAGCCAAATGAGAAATAAAAGGGTAAGCTGGAAGCCAAAAGTGGAAAATTTTGGTGACTGCAACTAATTTGAAGACAAGTAACTTGCCACAGCAAATTTCTTGCCCTAATATTAAGAAAATGATGACATTGTTCAGCAAGAGAATTTAAGTGGAGAAAGTTGGAGACCCATTAGCACTTTTGCCAACTAGAGAGGTACACTTCATTTGCCCAGCAAAATCAAAAGAAATGAACTAATCCTGGCATCGGTAGCCAGCTGTATGTGACATTACCAGTAGAGCAGTAAGATGAAGAGCCCAATCATGATTCTGAATCCCCCTCCCCTAGCCGATTGTCAGCTGAAAAAGCTTAAATAGCAGCTAGAATTTCAGAAGAGGGGAAGAGAGAAAGCAAAGGAACAGAGAAAAGAAAGGGAATTTAGAGGGGCATGGGACAAATGCAGGCAACTGGGACTAGTTCACTTGAGAAACCTGGTCCACATGGATGAGTTGGGCCGAAATGCTTGTTTCCGTGCTGTATATCTCTATGACTCTATGCATTACAGCTCCGGAAATTGGAAATGGAGCTAGCAACTCAAAGGGAGAGGGAGGCCAGACAATTGGAATGGAAAATATCTCTATCCAGTAGCAATGCTCATGCCCCTAACCTGGAACCACTCATTGAGGTCCTCCAGTATGCAGGATTCCTTCCCAAATTTGAAGATATTGATGTGGGGTCATTGTTACCATCTTTGAGAAGATAGCGAGGGGCGACATGGTAGCACAGTGGTTAGCACTGCTGCTTCACAGCTCCAGGGTCCCGGGTTCGATTCCCGACTCGGGTCACTGTCTGTGTGGAGTTTGCACATTCTCCTCGTGTCTGCGTGGGTTTCCTCCGGGTGCTCCGGTTTCCTCCCACAGTCCAAAGATGTGCGGGTTAGGTTGATTGGCCAGGTTAAAAATTGTCCCTGAGATGCGTAGTTAGAGGGATTAGCGGGTAAATATGTGGGGGTAGGGCCTGGGTGGGATTGTGGTCGGTGCAGACTCGATGGGTAGCAAGACAGCTAAAATGGCCCTCACAAACCTGGACATTCATAATTCAAAGGCAGCTGACTGGGAGAGCGCAATAGATCTACTCCATGCCGCCTACTGAGATATCCCTAGATTCTGAGAAGTCTAAGAGCGCAATCTTTCAAAAAAAAAATCGAAGTGGTCGAACGAATGAGAAAACAGGAGAGAATTGCATTGTTTTTTTTGGCGAGTAGCAATCATGCAGGCGCCCCAATCTCCCAGTGAACTGAGAGATCTTTTGCCCCCCCCCTCAACTGTTCACTCCCTGTGCTGGTCCATTCCCCCCCACACAGCCCTGCCGAGTGCTTCCTGTGCCAGTCATTTCCCGTATCCCCAATCGCTCTCTGTGCCGCCTTCCCTTCCACCATGCGGAGCTTCCCCCTTCCCTCCCCGATCACCAATCTTTCTGAAAGAAAAAATGTACCTTCAAAATCTAAATGATAACTAATCATTTGTGACATACCACCCCTTACAGAAAAAAAATGAAAATACATATTTGTTTTCGAAATTATATTGTGGAAACAAAAGATAAAGTAAGACACTTTTTTCTTACATAAAGACAGTTAGAGTTTCCCTCTTACATCTTCAAGTTTGGTTTTATTTGATTTGATTTATTATTGTCACATGTATTAGTATACAATGAAAAGTATTATTTCTTGTGCGCTATACAAAGCATATCATTCATAAAGAAGGAAAGGAGAAAGTGCAGAATGTAGTATTACAGTCATAGCAAAGGTGTAGAGAAAGGTCAACTTAGTGTGAGGTAGGTTCATTCAAAAGTCTGATAGCAGCAGGGAAAAAGCTGTTCTTGAATCGGTTGGTACGTGACCTCAGACTTTTGTATCTTTTTCCTGACGGAAGAAGGTGGAAGAGAGTATGTCCGGGGTACAAGGGGTCCTTGATTATGCTGGCTGCTTTTCCGAGCAGCAGGAAGTGTAGACAGAGTCAATGGATGGGAGGCTGGTTTGCGGGATGGACTGGGCTTCATTCACGACCCTTTGTAGTTTCTTGTGGTTTTGGTCAGAGCAGAAGCCATACCAAGCTTTGATACAATCAGAAAGAATACTTTCTTACAATGGTGCATCTGTAAAAGTTGGTGAGAGTCGTAGCCAAATTTCCTTAGTCTTCTGAGAAAGTAGAGGCAATTGAGGCCTAGTAGAGGCGTTCCTGGGCTTTCTTAACTATAGTTTTGGGATTATTTGGGATTCTCTTTTTCCCAATTTTTACAACAATTTGTACTGATTTTAATTTTGGAGTACCAGACCAAGCTTAGAGTCCTAGGCTAGCCACACGAACAACCACCGATTATGGCAAGGTCTACACAATATAACAGGCTACAAGATGAAGGCGTGTAGAATCGGCAGCAACAATGCACCCCTCTCCGATGAGCTCAACGCACTCTATGCCTGTTTTGACCAAGAGGTCAGCAAGAGGATGTCATCCGCCCCAGATGCCTTGGCTGAACCTGTATCCAAGGTCACTATCTCTGATGTCAGATCAGCCTTCTTGAAAGTTAACTTTCATCATTAACCTTCAAAAGGTTAATCATGGCACACATCAACTCTGATTTCCCAGATTGCCTGGATCCATTATAGTTTGTCTATCTCCTCAACAGATCCACAGCAGACGCCATCTCCCTGGCCCTACACTCAAACCTAGAACACCTGGACAACAAGGACACTTATGTCAGACTTCTATTTATTGACTACAGCTCAGTTTTCAACACCATTATCCCAACAAAACTCATGTCCAAACTCCGTGGCCTGGGTTTTTGGCTCCTCCCTCTGTGACTGGATCCTAGACTTCTTAACTCACAAACCGCAATCAGTAAGGATAGGCTCCTCCATGATTATCCTCAATACCAATGCTCCACAAGGCTGTGTCCTCAGCCACTTACTATACTCCTTATACACCTACGACTATGTGACCAAGTTCCCTTCCAGTTCAATTATCAAGCTTGCTGATGACACCACTGTGGTGGGTCAGATCTCAAACAATGAAAAGACAAAGTACAGGAAAGATAGAAAATCTGGTGAAATGATGCAACAACAATAATCTCTCCCTCAATATCAGTGGAATGAAGGAGATAGGCATCAACTTCAGGAAGTGCAGTGGAGGACATGCCCCTGTTTCCATCAATGGGGATGAAGTGGAAATGGTCAAGAGCTTCAAGTTTCTAGGTGTCCAGATCACCAACAACCTGTCCTGGTCCCTCCACGCTGAGGGGATTTTCACAGTAACTTCATTGCAGTGTTAATGTAAACCTACTTGTGACACCAATAAATAAAATGTAATGCCTCTACTTTCTCAGGAGGTTAAGGAAATTCAGCATATTGTGACTCTCACCAATTTTTACAGAAGCACCATAGAAAGTATCTTTGAATGTATTTCCGAATGTATCACAGCTTGGTATGGCTTATGCTCTGTAAAGTTTATTTATTAGTCACAAATAAGGCTTACATTAACACTGCAATGAAGTCACTGTGAAATTCCCGTAGTTGCCACAGTCCGGTGCCTGTTCGGGTCAATGCACTAACCAGCATGTCTTTGAGAATGTGGGAGGAAACCGGAGCATCTGGAGGAAACCCACACAGACAAAGGGAGAACATGCAAACTCCATACAGACAGTGGCCCAAGCCGGGAATTGAACCCAGGTCCCTGGCACTGTGAAGCAGCAGTGCTAACCACTGCGCCACCGTGCCACCTGAAGACGAGCTCTGACCAAGACTGCAATAAACTACAAAGGATTGTGAACGTACCCCAATCCATCACACAAACCAGCCTCCCATCCATTAACTCCGTCTACACTTCCCACTGCCTCAGAAAAGCAACCAGCATAATCAAGGACCCCTCGCACCCCGAACATACTCTCTTTCACCATCTTCTGTTGGGAGAAAGGTACAAAAGTCTGAGGTCACGTACCAACCGACACAAGAACAGCTTCTTCCCTGCTGTTATCAGATTTTTGAATGGACTTACCTTACATTAATTTGATCTTTCTCTGCTATGACTGTAGCACTCCATTCTGCACCCTCTCCTTTCCTTCTCGATGAATGGTATGCTTTGTCTATATAGCATGCAAGGAACAATACTTTTCACTTTATACTAATACATGTGACAATAATAAATCAAATCAAATCAAATCAAATCAAAGGTCGTGTAAGTTTTGTTGGAGCTGCACTCATCCAGTCAAGTGGAGAATATTTTATAACACCCCTGACTTGTGCCTTGTAGATGGTGGACATGCTTGGGGGGGGGGGGGGGGGGGGGGGGGGGGGTGGAGAGAGAGTCGGGAAGTGAGTTTCTCACCACAGGATTTCTAGCCTTTGACCTGCTTTTGTGGCTTGTGCTACCAAATAAACCTGTTGGACTTTAACCTGGTGTTGTGAGACTTCTTACTCTGCTTTAGTAGCCACATGTACAAGCCTGAGATTACAAAATTAGCCTGGTAAAGATTCACTCTTTAAATCAATTTTCACTAATGCTACCTTGAAACCTTCTCCAGTTAATCCTTTGACTATCACTCTAGAATCTGTCTTCCTTCTGCATGGGAAATCATCAATCCTCCCAACCAGCAGTATTCGCAAGCACCCAGTGTAAAGGAGTATGTTAATCTCCTTTGTTGGTTCTTTCAAATCATTAAGAGCCATTTCCTCTCTTAACACAAAATCGTGGTAAATTTTGATACCTTCCTTTGTATTTGCACAAAAGGTTGAAATGCTGCCTGTGGCTTTCTTCGCATGCCAGCAGTGTTCTTTTATACAATCTGGTTTACCACAATTAAAACCGATAGGGCCTGGTCCAGCAGCTCTGCTTTCTATATTGATTCTTTTCAAAGTTGAGGATTGGTTTTCTCATTTTCCCCCATTCTCTTTTCCCTTAGGGTCTATTTCTTTTTCTTCTGTCTCCTTCTTGTCTTTTTCCTGCAGTTATGAACTATTTGACCCATGTCAGCCGTGATTTGAGGTCCATGAGTGAATACATAATCCTTGGCCTTCAGAGTGGCCGCCCTTGCTGAGGTAGCCTTTTGTTCTTCAGCGTGCATTTTAATATTGCAAAGGAGACGTTTTTTGAACTCTTCTAAACAACACAAATTCTCTTTTCCATCATAAGTTTACTCTATCTTCAAAGCACACACCAATCAGTCAAAACCAATCCATTTGATTATTTCAAATTCCAAATGTTTGCATGGATTTCTTACATCAATTTCTGAATAGCTGACAACATGCTTCTGGCATGTGTTCATAGTCACTCAGGATTGTATCCTTAGTCTATTTGTAATAGCAGTCACTTCAGGTTATGATGTGGAAAAGATCTCTTTGGCTTTTAACTGACCCTGGATCATTAGAAATCACACTTCCTGAGGAAAATGTAGCCGATCTGCTACTTTATTTGAAAGCAGCAACAAATAATTCTACATCATAGAATAGTATCTCCCTCATAGAAATACAGCGTCCTATTCAAATTTGGGAACCAATTTGGAGGATTTTAGGGCTTCGAGGCCTGTTTTGGGGTATGGAAACTTGGGCTGCCATTAGACACAGTGAGATTTCCCCTAGCAGCTTCAAGCTGCCTTTGGTCTCGATCTCTCTGCCCTTGCAGCTCCAGTTCCAACTTCCTTAGCTGGAAATTACATTCTTCCTGATATTTTTGGGCTTGCAGCTCTAGCTCCTTTTCTCTTTCTAGGGCTACACTTTCCTCTTTTGCTTCTTTTACAGATGCACCATAGAAAGCATTCTTTCTGGTTGTATCACAGTTTGGTATGGGCTCCTGCTCTGCCCAAGACCACAAGAAACTACAAAGGGTAGTGAATGAAGCCCAGTCCATCACAAAACCAGCCTCCCATCCATTGACTCTGTCTACACCTCCTGCTGTCTCGGAAAAGCAGCCAGCATAATCAAGGACTTACTCCCTTCCACCTTCTTCCGTAGGGAAAACGATACAAATGTCTGAGACTGCGTACTAACTGACTCAAGAACAGCTTCTTCCCTGCAGCCATCAGACTTTTGAATGGACCTACCTCGCACTGTGTTGATTCTTCTCTACACCCTAGTTATGACTCTAACACTACATTCTGCACTTTCTCCTTTCCTTCCCTATGTACTATGCTTTGTCTGTATAGCGTGCAAGAAACAATACTTTTCACTGTATGCTAATACATGTGTCAATAATAAATCAAATCAAATTCTCTTTTTTCTGAAAGATCTTGTCAGTCTTTCACTCTTTCCTGAAATTCATGACATCCACACTCTCATTTAGCTTGGATTTCAGCCCCAAGAATTCACAATCTTCTGACCTAAGAAATCCCTTCTCATTTCTGTCTTAAATGGGTGACCCCTTATTCTGACACAATATCTCCTAGTTTAGATTTTCCCACAAGGGGGGACATCTTATAAGCATCTTACCCTGTCAAGCTCCTCAGGTACTTATATGTTTCAATAAGATCACTTCCCATTCTTCTAAATTCTATTGAGTATAGGCCTACCCTGCTCAACCTTTCCGAATAAGATGAGGTAAGTGGGTAGGGTAAACTGGCAGGTGAGTGAGGTGGCAGAATGGCAGATGGCTAGGGTGATTGCTGGGCGAGGTGGTAGGTGGCAGGTGAGTAGGATGGTAGGTTGGCAGGAAAGCAGGTGGGTGAGTTGGGTCGCTGGGTGAGTGGAAAGGTGGGTCTGGAAGTAGTGAAGTTGGATCAAAAGGTGTTTTCAGTCTATCCAGAGGATAGACAGGTGGTGAGGACTTAGTTAGGTGGATGGGGGTGTAGTCAGGTTGGGTCAGGGGTGAAGCCATGGGGTTGAGGGAAAGTCAGGGTTCTGGGGAGCAGGGGAATTACCCATCGGAACATCAAATCACCCAAGCCATCTCCACGCAGTCAGTGCGTCGGAATGCATATCTTGGTTCGTACTTCTGGTCTCTGATGATCTGGACACTGCCTTTTGGCGACATACATCCATTGGCTCCAGGTCAGCAAGATAATAAAGTTCTACCTACATCCCTGGGTTTCATGACTATCAGATTGATGTTAAGCCAATGCTGAGCCAGAACTAAATCCATTTGAATGTTGGAAAGACCAATAATGGATAGGAAAAGTGCATCTGTTTCATCAAGTATGTTTAATCAAAATTTGTGCAGTTAAGTACACCAGAGACTTACGCCCTAGTAACGCAGCATCCTGAAAAAAAGCTCAAAAATATTTATATTCCAGTGATGTAATTTTAAGACTTGTGAAAGTAAAATCATGCGACTAGGGGCAAAATCACAAATAAATCCTGTCTGGACCATACCGCCCCTTCAACTGAAAGTTACTAAAATGATAAACACATCTTATTCACTCCCAACAAAAACTCCATATACTTGCTATAGACTTCTCAAAACTCCACGTTTGCCACTGATTTCAATCCAGCAGTTCACTAATATCTAATCCAAAGATAATGCAGGACTTTTCCAGTTTTGCATTTAGGTATCAACCCAGATTAGATACTAAAGTTTTTAAATGGACTTTCTCACCCAGAAATAACTGAGCCAAGCCCAGACCTCAGAATGGTCACTTGAAGGAGCTATAGTTCTTAAAACAGCACCTGAAAAACGAATCAACAATTTTGATGGAGATAAAACAGGCCAAAATATAACAAATTTACACCACAGAAAGAAGCATTTTGGCCCATCATATCTACATCAGCTGAAAGAGAACGATCCTGCATAATTGCATTTTACAGTTCCTGGTCTGTAGCCCTACAGTTTACAGCTCTTCAAGTAACTGTGGTGAACCATAGATGGTTACCACTATGGGTACTGAACCATAGATGGTTATCACTATGGGTACTTGTACATATGTTACTCTTGTTACTGTTGGGGTTAGGGTGTTCCACCTGTTGGTATTGTTCTGTGGTACACGCTGGTTGGCTCCGCCTACCTATAGGAGTATAAAGGTCACTGCACTTCCTAGTGACCCTTTAGTCTGGGATTGTATTGTTAAGCAGTATGCTCCATTCTTGTTGCTAATAAAAGCCTTTATTTCCCGGGTACGATCCAGCCTCCCGAGTGAATTAATCGCGCATCAATTTTATTAGCAACAATTTTGTTTGAAGAAAAAAAACCATGGAGCAAATGTTAAAACCCGATCGGCTAACCTTAGATCCGCGTGCTGCTGGAGCGTCGAACACTTTCGACCATTGTTTGAAGTGTTTCCAGGATTATATCGACGCCTCAACAGCAGTCCAAAACGACGCCGATAGATTGCGGGTCCTCCACGCAAGAGTAAGCGACACTGTGTATGCAACAATCCGTGATGCCCAAGACTACAAAGGGGCCATCGAACTACTTAAGAAGTTGTACAACAAACCGCCAAACGAGATTCATGCTCGGCACCTACTAGCCACTCGACGGCGGCAGCCCAGCGAAACGACGGGACAGTACCTGCGCGAACTTCAGCAGCTCGCCAGAGCCTGCAATTGCAAGCCAGTGTCGGCTACTCAATACACTAACGATCTGATCTGAGATGCGTTCGTGGCGGGAATCGGCTCATCCTATATTCGCCTGCGGCTGCTAGAGCAAGGTAACTTGGACCTAGCTAAGACGGTGGAATTGGCTGATGCGATGGAAACGGCCTCCAGAAGTCTTGAAACTTACCCCACTGACCACGTGGGAATATCGTGGCAAGTACAGCCACCGACTCAACTCCACCCAGCGGCTCCTAGGAACTTACTGCAAAGTGTAGGGCAAGGCTGGCAGAAGTCGGGAACCCTGGATGTCTCGGGATATTGAGGCCCTGGTCAAGAAGAAGAAAGAGGCACATGACATGCATAGGCAGCTGGGATCAGGTGAATCTCTTGAAGAGTATAGGGGATGTAGGAGTAGAGTTAAGAGAGAAATCAGGAGGGCAAAAAGGGGACACGAAATTGTTTTGGCAGATAAGGCAAAGGAGAATCCAAAGAGCTTCTACAAATACATAAAGGGCAAAAGAATAACAAGGGAGAGAGTAGGGCCTCTTAAGGATGAACAAGGTCATCTATGTGCGGATCCACAAGAGATGGGTGAGATCCTAAATGAATATTTCTCATCAGTATTTACTGTTGAGAAAAGCATGGATGTTAGGAACTTGGGGAAATACATAGCGATGTCTTGAGGAGTGTCCATATTACAGAGAAGGAGGTGCTGGAAGTCTTAAAGCGCATCAGGTAGATAAATCCCCGGGACCTAATGAAGTATATCCCAGGACGTTGTGGGAGGCTAGGGAGGAAATTGCGGGTCCTCTAGCTGAGATATTTGAAGAATTGATAGTCACGGGTGAGGTGCCTGAAGATTGGAGAGTGGCAAATGCTGTGCCTTTGTTTAAAAAGGGCTGCAGGGAAAAGCCTGGGAACGACAGGCCAGTTAGCCTCACATCTGTGGTGGGTAAATTGTTGGAAGGTATTTTGAGAGACAGGATCTACAGGCATTTAGAGATGCAAGGACTGATTAGGGACAGTCAGCATGGCTTTGTGAGTGGAAAATCATGTCTCACAAATTTAATTGAGTTTTTTGAAAGGGTAACCAAGAAGGTAGATGAGGGCAGTGCAGTTGATGCTGCCTACATGGACTTTAGCAAGGCCTTTGACAAGGTACCACATGGTAGGTTGTTGCATAAAGTTAAATCTCACGGGATCCAGGGTGAGGTATCTCATTGGATACAAAATTGGCTTCTTGACAGAAGCCAGAGGGTGGTTGTAGAGAGTTGTTTTTCAAACTGGAGGCCTGTGATCAGGTGTGCTTCCAAGATCAGTGCTGAGCCCTCTGTTATTTGTCATTTATATTAATGATTTGGATGAGAATATAGGAAGCATGGTTAGTAAGTTTGCAGATGACACTAAGATTAGTGCATAGTGGACAGTGAAGAAAGTTATCTCTAATTGCAACGGGATCTTGATCAATTGGGCCAGTGGGCTGACGAATGGCCGATGGAGTTTAATTTAGACAAATGCAAGGTGATGTATTTTGGTAGATTGAACCAGGGCAGGACTTACTCAGTTAATGGTAGGGCATCGGGGAGAGTTACAGAACAAAGAGATCTAGGGGTACATGTTCATAGCTCCTTGAAAGTGGAGTCACAGGTGGACAGAGTGGTGAAGAAGGCATTCGGCATGCTTGGTTTCATCGGTCAGAACATTGAATACAGGAGTTGGGACGTCTTGTTGAAGTTGTACAAGACATTGGTAAGGCCACACTTGGAATACTGTGTGCAATTTTGGTCACCCTATTATAGAAAGGATATTATTAAACTAGAAAGAGTGTAGAAAAGATTTACTAGGATGCTACCGGGACTTGATGGATTGAGTTATAAGGAGAGGCTGAATAGACTGGGACTTCTTTCTCTGGAGCATAGGAGGCAATTTTATTTTATAGACCTTATAGAGGTCTATAAAATAATGAGGGGCATAGACAAGATAGATAGTCAATACCTTTTCCCAAAGGTAGGGGAGTCTAAAACTAGAGGGCATAGGTTTAAGGTGAGAGGGGAGAGATACAAAAGTGTCCAGAGGGGCAATGTTTTCACACAGAGGGTGGTGAGTGACTGGAACAAGCTGCCAGAGATAGTAGTAGAGGCGGGTACAATTTTATCTTTTAAAAAGCATTTAGATAGTTACATGGGTACGATGAGTATAGAGGGATATGGGCCAAATGCGGGCAATTGGGATTAGCTTAGGGGTTTTTTAAAAAAAAGGGCGGCATGGACAAGTTGGGCCGAAGGGCCTGTTTCCATGCTGTAAACCTCTATGACCTCTATGACTCTATAACTGCGCGATTGTGCTTTCAACCTCAGACCTGACGGCGGTGGCAGCTCCAGATGGCCCGCGGTGCTATTTCTGTGGATTGGCAAAGCACCCTCGTCAGCGATATCCGGCCAGAACGGTATTTTGCTCCGTGTGTGGGAAGAAAGGGCACTATGCTAAAATGTGCCGAGCGAAACCACCTTCGAAGCCAAGCAGTGCTGCGTGTGACTCTCCAGGATCTGTCTCCTCGTCTCCGGCTTCATCGAGGTCTTCAACCACGTGCGATTCACGAGCGCCGCCATTCCTGAGGACGACGCAAGACACGTGCGACTTGCGAGTGCCGCCACTTTCAACGCCATCGACCACGTGCGATCCATGGGCGCAGCCATTTTGGTCGACACCGACCGCAGATGACCAGCAGGGGTCATCATCATCGACCATCTCAGCTGCCTGCAGTTGCACTCAAGATTCAACGGTGGCGTCAATCATCCTGGACCAGGCCAAGCCTCACAGACTCGACAAGTCCATGATGGACATAGAGGTAAACGGACGCCTGATACATTGTCTGTTTGACAGCGGGAGCACGGAGAGTTTCATTCATCCTGACACCGTGAAACGGTGCGGTCTCCGAGTACAGACTGTCAAACAGACAATTTCTATGGTGTCGAGGTCCCGATCTGTTACCGTTCTTGGGAGCTGCGTGGTAAACCTAACGGTGCGGGGCACAGTTTATGAGAACTTCAGGCTCCTCGTGTTACCGCACCTTTGCGCTCCGATACTCCTGGGACTCGACTTTATGGTCCACCTGAGGAGTGTGACCCTGCAGTACGATGGGCCACTCCCTCCACTTTCAGTGGGAGAACAGCAGCCTCCAAATTGTCCAGCGCGCTCCACGTGCAGTCTCTCGACACTCAGAGTCACCCCGTCGTCTTTATTTGAAAATCTCGTGCCAGGCTGCAAGCCCATCGCAACTAAGAGCAGGCGTTACAGCGCTGAGGATCGGATCCTTATTCGATCTGAGGTTCAGCGGCTCCTCAGGGAAGGGATCATTCAACCTAGCACTAGCCCATGGAGAGCACAAGTCGTGGTGGTTAAGACTGGAGACAAGCCCCGGATGGTCATAGACTATAGTCAGACCATTAATAGGTACACGCAGCTGGACGCGTACCCTCTCCCGCGCATATCTGACATGGTCAACCAGATTGCGCAGTACCGGGTGTTCTCCACCATCGACTTGAAGTCAGCCTATCACCAGCTCCCCATTCGCCCAGAGGACCGAAAATATACGGCCTTTGAGGCGGATGGTCGTCTCTACCACTTTTTAAGGGTCCACTTTGGCATCACTAATGGGGTCTCGGTCTTCCAGCGTGCAATGGACCGAATCGTGGACCAAAACGGGCTACGGGCTACGGGCTACCTTCCCGTACCTGGACAACGTCACTATCTGCGGCCATGACCAGCAGGACCACGATGCCAACCTCCTAAAGTTTTTACGCACTGCGTCTCGCCTGAATCTGACCTATAACAGGGAGAAGTGTGTATTCAGCAAGCGCCGCCTAGCAATTCTCGGATACATGGTGGAAAATGAGGTCCTCGGCCCTGATCCAGACCGTATGCATCCCCTCCTTGAACTTCCCCTACCCACTAGCGTCAAAGCACTGAGAAGATGCTTAGGCTTCTTCTCGTATTACGCACAGTGGGTTCCCAATTATGCGGACAAAGCCCGTCCGCTCATAAAGTCTACCTCTTTTCCCCTGTCAGCAGAGGCTCGCTTAGCCTTTGAAGGGATAAAAGCTGACATCGCGAAAGCCACGATGCACGCTGTCGATGAGTCCATCCCCTTCCAGGTGGAGAGTGATGCATCTGATTTCGCCCTGGCCGTCACACTTAACCAGGCGGGCAGGTCCGTCGCCTTTTTCTCTTGCACCCTCCAAGGCCCTGAAATTCGGCTCTCCGCTGTGGAAAAAGAGGCTCAGGCCATTGTGGAGGCCGTCCGGCATTGGCGCCATTACTTGGCCGGAAAACGTTTTACCCTGCTCACGGACCAGAGGTCCGTGGCCTTCATGTTCAACAACATGTTAAGGGGTAAGATCAAAAATGATAAAACCTTGAGGTGGAGAATCGAACTCTCCACCTACAACTATGATATCATGTACTGTCCGGGGAAGCTCAATGAGCCCTCAGATGCCCTGTCGCGTGGAACATGTGCCAGTGTGCAGGAGGACCGGCTACAGGCCCTCCACAATGATCTCTGCCATCCGGGGATCACTCGGCTCTTCCATTTTGTAAAGGCCCGGAATCTGCCCTACTCCGTAGAGGATGTCAGGTCAATAACTCGAAGCTGCCAGGTATGTGCTGAATGCAAGCCGCACTTCTACCGACCTGACAGGGCACACCTCATTAAGGCCACTCGCCCTTTTGAACGACTGAGTGTTGATTTCAAGGGCCCCCTTCCTTCAACAGATCGGAATGTGTACTTCCTTAACGTGGTTGACGAGTACTCCTGATTCCCTTTTGCCATTCCCTGTTCAGATATGACCGCTGCCACGGTTATCAAAGCCTTGCGGGATCTTTTCACCCTGTTTGGTTACCCCAGTTATATCCACAGTGATAGGGGTTCGTCGTTTATGAGTGACGACTTGAGGCAATACCTGCTCTCTAAAGGGATTGCCTCAAGTAGGACTACGAGTTACAACCCCAGGGGTAATGGGCAGGTCGAAAGAGAAAACGCTACAGTCTGGAAGGCTGTCTTACAGGCGTTGAGGTCTAAGGGTCTTCCAGTCTCCCGTTGGCAAGAGGTACTTTCTGATGCGCTCCATTCAATCCGGTCCCTCCTGTGTACAGCAACCAACACTACCCCACATGAGCGGATGTTTACCTTCCCTAGGAAGTCTTCCTCTGGGACCTCACTGCCGTCTTGGTTGACGTACTCAGGACCTGTCCTCCTGCGGCAGCATGTCAGGACCCGCAAGTCCGACCCTTTGGTTGAACCGGTCCATCTCCTCCACGCCAACCCTCAATATGCCTATGTAGCATATCCTGACGGGCGAGAGGACACGGTCTCTATTCGAGATCTGGCGCCTGCAGGGGACCTGGAAACCCCCGTCGCTCCCGCACCCCTGGTTAGGGACCCCTTGCCCTTTATCTCCCCTCCTGACACGGCGCGGGCAGTATCGAGACCACCACTTAATCCTCTTACTCCCGTGTACAGCTTGCCTGAGTCCAGGAGGTTGTCGCCACCTCGGGGCTTGCCTGAGTCCAGGAGATTGTCGCCACCTCGTGGTCCACCCGTCCGTGAGGAACCGGAGGAGTCACTGGACACCGCCTTGGAGAGAGGGTCACCAGAACCGGCGCTACCGCCAGTGTTGAGGAGGTCGCAGAGACGGTGCGGCCCTCCGATACGACTGAACTTGTGAATATATGGACAGTTCGTACTGGTTTTTTTGCCCCACCGGCCTTTGTTTTTAAAGGAGGGGTGAATGTGGTGAACCATAGATGGTTACCACTATGGGTACTGAACCATAGATGGTTATCACTATGGGTACTTGTACATATGTTACTCTTGTTACTGTTGGGGTTAGGGTTGGGGTGTTCCACCTGTTGGTATTGTTCTGTGGTACACTCCGGTTGGCTCCGCCTACCTATAGGAGTATAAAGGTCACTGCACTTCCTAGTGACCCTTTAGTCTGGGATTGTATTGTTAAGCAGTATGCTCCATTCTTGTTGCTAATAAAAGCCTTTATTTCCCGGGTACGATCCAGCCTCCTGAGTGAATTAATCGCGGATCAGTAACTTCAAGTAGCAGAGGGTCATCATGTTCCAAGTTTTTTTTTAATGTGATGAGTTTTTACCTCGACCACTCTTTCATGCAGTGAGTTCCAAACCCCCATCATCCGCTGAGTGAAAAACAATTCTTCATTACCATTTAATTTTTAATTTTTAAATCTAAATCCCTAGATTTCCCCCATTGTTGAGGGAAAGAGGAACTAAAACTGAGGCTAGGAATACTGCAGCGAGTAACTCAACTCCTGACTCCCCAAATCCTTCCACCATCTACAAGACACAAGTCAGGAGTATGATAGAATACTCCCCACTCGCCTGGATGGGTGCAGCTCCAACAACACTCAAGAACCTTGACCCCATCCAGGAGAAAGCAGCCCATTTGATTGGCACATCTACAAACATCCGCTTCCTTCACCACCGATGCTCAGTAACAGCAGTGTGTACTATCTACAAAATGCATTGCAGCAATTCACCAAAGATCCTTAGACAGCACCTTCCAAACACACAACTTCCATCTAGAAGGACAAGAGCAGCAGATATATGGGAACATCACCACCTGCAAGTTCACTTCCAAGCCATCATCATCCTGACTTGGAATTATATCACAGTCGCTGGGTCAAAATCCTGGAATTCCCTCCTAAATGGCATTGTGGGTCACCCACAGAATGTGGACTGCAGCGATTCAAGAAGGCAGCTCACCACCACCTTCTCAAGGGCAACTAAGGATGGGCAATAAATGCCGGCCAGCCAGTGACGCCCATTTCCCACGAATTAATTACTAAAAAGAAAATCATTGCAAAATCATCAGGCCAATGTAATTATATTTTGCAATATGTATCAGTCTTGATCAAAATAAGAACAGGACATCATTTGGAAAGTTGAAGAAACTCAAATTCTGATCCACTGTTGAGTTGACAAAGAAACATTACGCATGTGTTAAGGCCGGCAGCCTGTCGGCAATAGACATGCGCAGTAACCAGGATTGCTGCGTCGGAATGCGCATGTGTCAAGGTCGGCCGCCTGTCGGCAATAGACATGCGCACTAACCAGGGTTGCTGGGTCGGAGCGCGCATGTGCAGTAGCAGAGAATCATCATGGCGGCTCGTAGCCATGTGCAGGATCCCAATGACAGGCGGCTGCGTCCGATATATGGTAACGGAATGATTTGTCATCTTGTACCTACAACGTTCACCCTAATACACGCTAATAATAAAACCCAAGCGCTCGAAAAACCTGGCGGCGCTGATAATTTCACGCGCCGGCTCGCCTCATTGCTAGGCCGCAGATATATCCTCGAGCTCGAGTTATACCGCACTTCGGAGCTCAGTCCAGCGCCGAACGTTACTTGTCTGGTAGTCATGCAGTCTGGTGGCAGTGCGAGGTTTTCATTTTATCATCATTGCGTTCTTTCTAATAGGAAGATCCTTGGGAGAAGTTTATTAGGGTCTCGGTGCAGTGGTAGTTTTCCAGAGCGATGTGTTTTATCTGCCATTGGAACTTGTTGATTCCCCATTAGAGTGGAGACGGGACGTTTTGGAGAGAGGGGCTGAGGTGTCGGGTGTACATTCATTGGAACTGATGGAGTTTGGTGGGCGGCGCCTCTTGATGGTGCTTTGCCGCCGGAGAATGTTTTAAATCTTAAAATCAAGTTGTCTGGCAGCTGGAACCGAGCACTCCTCCGGAAATAACTAATTTAACTGGGGTATTGCAGTGAACTTAAAAGAATTGCAGTGACCCATATTTGAATTCACATAAGACTTGATAATGTTTTGTGTTGTATTTTTCTCTAAGCTGTGTATTAATTTGTTGCAATTAATTTTTTAATTCTTAAAAAAAGTGATCAGCCCTAAGTGTAAATGAGTCGTTAGTTTACAAGGAATGTTATCGTAGTCAGTATTCAATTTCTGTTAAACATTTCATACAAATTGAGTTGTTTCCTCAGCATAAATAGGCTGTTGGTGTAATCTAGTCATTTTCAGTGCTCCACTGGGGTACTTTTAACTTATCTTTTTATATAATAGTCTCAGAATCCCGACAGTGCAGAAGTGGCCAATTCGGCCCATTTGGTCTGCAGAGGCTCTCAAACAAGCCATTTTACCCAGACCCTGTCCCCGTAAATCCACATATTTAATCCCCCTAACCTACACATTTTGGGACAACTAAGAGACAATTTAGCATGGTCAATCCACTGAATTTGGACATGTTCAGTCTAACAGAAGTGGTTTACAAAGTATTGCAGCCATCCTTGGGCGCCGCATCTCAGAGTATGTTCGACCTTGATGGAGAGTGCAGAGGAAACTCACTGAAATGGTACCAGGAATTAAAGACTTGTTACATGGAGAGACAAGAGAAATTGAGGTTGCTCCACAAGGGGAAGCTGATATTACAAGGAGATTTGAAAGAGGTGTTAAAAATCTAGAAGGGCTAGTTTTTACTTGCAGGTGGGGCATATCCATTGTAAAGTAATTGATAAGATGATTTGAGGTGACAAAAGGAAACATGTCTTTCATAGTGCCTTGTTATGGTGTAAAATGTAATGTAGGAGCAGATTCAATAATTTTCAAAAGCGAATCTGGTAATACTTGAAAGGGAAAATGTGCATGATGAAGAGGAAAGATGAACCTGATTCAAAAGAACTTTTGAATTTGCTTTCTACTATTAATATTATAATTGGATCATTTATAATGGTGAACCTCTGCTGAAGCTGCTTTTTGTAGGAATTATCACTGTTCAGAACAATTCTGTAAATTATGATGCATTTAAAATGTTGAGTAATCCAGGATGTTCACATTACTGGTTGTGGCTCATAGGCTTTCTGTTTGCCCTAGATCAGTGAGCAAATAACTGATTACAAACTTACAGAATGGGGCAGAAGTAGGCAATTCAGCCCCTCAAGCCTGCTCCGCCATTCAGTAAGATCATGGCTGATATGTTTTGTTTTTCGAGTTCCACATTCCCATCTACTCCTGATAACCTTTGATTCCCTTGTCTAACAAGAATCTATCTACCTCTGCCAAAATTTAGTGACCCCGCTTCCACCACCATCTGTGGCAGAGTTCCAAAGTCGCACAACTCTCTGAAGGGAAATAAAAACTCCTCATCTCTGTCCTGTAAGGGCGACCCCTAATTTTAAAACAGTGCCCTCTAGTTCTGGACTCACCCACAAGTGGAAATATCATTTCCACGTCCACCTCATCAGGATCATTCAGGATCTTATAAAATGAACTCTCTTTTATGTTTAGAGAGAAATGTACATCTTCCTTAACAGACAACAAAAAAGGCTTTGGAGGGATTTGAAAACAAGGTTGAGAATTATAAAATCAAGATGTTGCCAACATAGGTCAGCAAGCACAGGGATTATAAAGGAATGGAACTTGCTCCAAGTTAAAACATAGGCAGCAAGTTTACAAAGGTAACATGTGAGACACCAGCCAGTGGTGCTTTGGAATTGTAGAGTCCAGAGGTAATGAAGGTATGGATGAGGGTTTCACCATATTTCACCATACAAGTCACGGAGGTAGAAATTTTTAAACTTTATTTTGTCATGAATATGGATGCTATTTATATTCCTATAGCAGCAGTTTGTGTCAGTAAGTGTATGTCATCGTGTTCCTTGTAGGTATGTAAGAATTTCTGTATGTTTTATTCACCCTCCTCATAAGTGTTAGTCAATAAATACCTTATTTTTGTCTTCTAACCCTTTTTTGTGTCCAGCCACAAACAAGAGATGGAGGGGGATTTGCTTTTTTCTCATCTCTCATTTCCTTAGCGAAATGCTATGGCTTCTCTTTTCCCAGTCACTGAGGTCAGATCTTGCCATATTGAGAATCTTTGAGGATGTGGATTAAGCTTTTTAAAAAAAAAAACTGATGTTCAGGAAAGGTAGCCATAAAGCTGTCTGGTTGTGATATAACCCAACTGGTTCACAAATGTAATTTAGAATTGGAATGAGGCTTGTAGCTCCTGTCATTTTAGCCCACAAAGTTCATGCAATTCTGTTATATTTATTAATTTCATACTTTGCTAATTCATCCCATTTGAATTTTGTATGCCTTGAAAAGAGGCGTTCATGGTGCTGTTGCTTCATTGATGAATAAATCCCAAATCAGAAAAACGAATGTGTTCATATCTGCAAGCCTGAGCTATATACAAACTAATGGAGACACAGGCAGCATGGTATGCACCTCAGCAGCCTCTTTCAGGAAAAAGGTGGCACACTTCTGTACTAGTCCAACAACTATCCCCCTCTCTGGCAATGGCCTGAGATCGTCAGTCTGTTCCCAACTTTGGTGTCAAATTTGACCCTGAGATGAGCTTCTGATCTTGTAGTTATGCCCTCTCTAAGACCACCTTTTTCTACCTCTGTGACTTGTTCGACTCAACTCATCTGGTGAAACCCTCATCCATACCTTCATTACCTCTGGACTCTACAATTCCAAAGCACCACTGGCTGGTGTCTCACGTGTTACCTTTGTAAACTTGCTGCTTATGTTTTAACTTGGAGCAAGTTCCATTCCCCTATAATCCCTGTTCTTGCTGACCTATGTTGGCGACATCTTGATTTTATAATTCTCAACCTTGTTTTCAAATCCCTCCATGGCCTTGCCCCTCTAACTCCTCCAACCCCACAACCCTCCCAGATATATGCAATAATCTCAAGTTTATTTGTGTCTCAAGTCGGCTTACATTAACACTGCAATGAAGTTACTGTGAAAATACCCCAGTCACCACACTCCAACACTGAGGGAGAACTTAGCATGGCCAATGCACCTAACCAGCATGTCTTTCAGACTGTGGGAGGAAACCGGAGCACCCGGAAGATACCCACGCGAACATGAGGAGAACGTGCAGGCTCCACACTGACACTGACCCAAGTTGGAATTGAACCCAGGTTCTTGGCGCTGTGAGGCAGCAGTGCTAACCACTGAGCCTCTTGTGTATAATTGCGCCACCATTGGTTACCATGTCTTTGGTTGTCTAGACTCCGAGCTCTGGAATTCTCTTCCCCCACCTGTCTACCTTGGTTTTATTCTTTAAGACACTTCCTAAAATCTTCTTTCTCGACCAGGTTTTTGGTCAACTGACCTGACATCTCCTTTGTGGCTCAGTTTTATACCTTGTTTTATAATGGTCCTGTGCTGTATAAATATACATTGTTGTTGTAGATCATAAGGGAAACAATTTAAATCTTATGTCACTGTTTGGTAGTTTATTGCACTGGATCAGTAATTTCTGTTAATTGCTGTTTGTGCTGTCTGATATACATTTGAGAGATTCTTCACATTCAGAAAGTAACACACAAAATTTCAGCCAAGTTACCGTTGAATGATAAGACTTTAGTGTTAAAACCAAGATGTCCTGATGCACTCTTGATAGCTTCATGCTGTCTGCTGGAGAAGTACAGGAAGAAGTCTCACAACGCCAGGTTAAAGTCCAACAGGTTTATTTGGGAGCACAAGCCACAAGCTTTCGGAGCGCTTCACATGCTGGAGAAGTTGCAGATCAGAGACAGGGTCCCTCCTCCAACCTTGATGGTATTCAAATGACCAATTTTAAGACGGTTATTTTCTTGCTTAAACAAAAATTAAAATGCTGTGAATGGCATCTGAAATTAAAAACAGAAAGTGCAGGGAGTTCTCAGCAGCTTAGGCAAGTTCTGTGAATAGTGAGCCATGTAATGTTCATTGACGTAGCTGTCAACTCTTTGTCCACACGTGCTGCCTGACGTGCTGAGTATTTCCAGCATTTTCTGTTTTTGATTTCTAGCACGAGATTGAAAGAAATAAAGCTATAATATCCAAAATAAGTAAATTTCCACATTGTAGGAAGTAAAGAAGAAAGAATTATATATCTCCTGTCTTAGCCTCCAGGTGCTTTACAACCAATTAAGTACATTTTTTGCTACTGCTGTACTGTAGGGAAATACAGTCGCCAGTTTATGCACAGCAAGGTCCCACAAAAAACAGAGGGACTTTACAGGGCAATTATGTTCATTTTCTTTGTGCATATGAAATACCAGCTGGCTCTGTTTATGGAACAGTTTGTTTCAGAATGGCATATTCCCAAATAGTTTGTTTGCAGAGCTCTAGGCAACTTGTTTCACAAACACAACTTAAATGTTTTCAGGTGACTAAAAATGGAAGTTGGATCTAAAAGAGACCTTCACCTGATTAAGTGACCCATAGAAAATATAATCATCATTATTGTTTAAAGTGTCCATTTGTGGTTGTACTTTCAGAATGAAGAAGGTGCAGTCAAAGCAGTAGAAACTGCTCGGGTTGATTTCTTTTGCCACACAAAAAAGCATCTGTTGACAGTTCAGTATTTAAAGGGAGAACATTAAATATAACATTATCTCTGGAAGACTAGGCAAGTAGGACCATTGCCACATTTAAATGTGAAAGAATAGTCACTTGGGCACTTGCTTTGTTTGGTCTCCTGTCAAAAGAAACTCCGAATATTTGAGGAATTGCTGCAACCTTTTGGACATGTGGAAATGCATTCTTCAGAATGTTTTCCATCTCTCTCTCTCTCTCTCTCTCTCTCTCTCTCTCTCTCTCTCCCCGCCTCCCCCCCCCCACCTCATTAATATTGTACCTGCCTTCCCCCAGATAAATGTTGCTACTCTTTGAACTGAACAGATTATTTTACAAAACAGAAACTCGTGAATTCAGTTCAGATAACCTAACTAAAGAATTTATTTTCTCTGAATCTTCAGATGGTAAGAATGAATTGAGAAGAACTGAAATTTGCCAAAAGCTGACTGACTCATTCCCAGAATGAGTTCGGAGCAAACCTTTGTTAAATATGAGTGCAAGCTTTGGGCAGCCTAGCTTTCTGCACACTAATAAACATGGTTTATGATCAGATTTTTGGGGGTTTTCTTTGATGTGAGACTTATAATACTGCTCATCTTTGGTGGGTAGCTGTCTTGCCTCAATATGTGACAACCACAAGTATTTGTTTCAGTGGAGGCGTAGTTTACTTCCATTGATTTATGGACAAAATATGCTAAAGTTGTAATATATAAAAATGTTTTACTGCTATCCTTAGATGCCTGAAAAATAAAATGTAGGGATATGGGGGTAGGGCCTGGGTGGGATTGTGGTCGGTGCAGACTCGATGGGCCGAATTGCCTCTTCCTGCACTGCAGGGTTTCTATGATTCTATGATCCTATTTTCAGTGAAATTTTGAGACTGTTTGCAGTTGTTTGTCCCTTGCATCAGTTCCAAGCATTGATACATGATTGAGAGGCTGAGTAGTTGACATGGTTGGAACCCATCAGCCAATAATGCTCTAACTAGTTGAAAGAAAGGATCTAGGAGGTGCGCAGTTTTGCATTGGTGCTCAATTTCACAAGAGCCACATTAATGTAACCACAATACATGGAACATTGGATCCTTTTCTATGTGCCATAGGTCTTTGTTAAACCTGACCAGTGAACTTAGTTTGTGCATGGTTCTCATGTCACCATCTAATTCAGAATTTCGTGTAAAATGTTTGTTTGCAATCGGGCATCTAAGGTGGAAAGCTGCTGTATAGATGTTTTGCATGCCTATGATGAAAAAATAATTATGCTTTATTGCATTACTAATGATAGATTTATTAGAATCAGAGACTTAATACGAATACATAAGGACATAAGAACTAGGAGCAGGAGTAGGCCATCTGGCCCCTTGAGCCTGCTCCGCCATTCAATAAAATGATGGCTGATCTTTTCGTGGACTCAGCTCCACTTACCCGCCCACTCCATAACCCTTAATTCCTTTACTGTTCAAAAATGTGTCTATCCTTGCCTTAAAAACATTCAATGAAGTAATCTCAACTACTTCACTGGGCAGGGAATTCCACAGATTCACAACCCTTTGTGTGAAGAAGTTCCTCCTCAACTCAGTCCTAAATCTGCTCCCCCTTATTTTGAGGCCATGCTCCCTATTTCTAGTTTCACCCGTCAGTGGAAACAACTTTCCTGCTTCTATCTTATCTATTCCCTTCATCTTATATGTTTCTATAAGATCTCCCCTCATTCTTCTGAATTCCACTGAGTATCGCCCCAGTCTACTCAGCCTCTCCTCATAAGCCAACCCTCTCAACTCCAGAATCAACCTAGTGAATCTCCTCTGCACACCCTTCAGTGCCAGTATATCCTTTCTCAAGTAAGGAGACCAAAACTGTACACAGTTCTCTAGGTGTGGCCTCACATTTTTCATATTTCTCATATTTTCTTTCCATCTTGTGTGGCAAATAAATCACCCTGGCATATAGTTTTACAGCAATTGGTCACTCTGAAACTTGTGGAGGGGCAAAGGCATTTGGGTCTCCAGGTACACATGCTACTAAAGGCTATTTGCACAGATATAACAAGTAATCAAAAGGTTAATGAATTGTTGAACACTAACTCCAGGAGGCTAGGATGCAAAGACGAAAATGTGATACTGCACTTGTACAAAGCCTTTGTCACTGTATTTTGATTTGGGCACCACACCCCAGCATATATTGGCTAAGTTAGAACTGGGCTGTTGAGGAGTCAAATCGGGAAACAATTTTTCTCACTAGTGAAGAAATGGAATTCTCCTCTCCCTCCCCCCAATAGGTTATGGATGCTGGGTTAATTGAAATTTTCACTGAGATGAACAGATCTTTTTTGGTAGGGTATCAAAGACAAGTAAATTAGACCAGCCATGATGACATTGAATTATCTACTCTTGTTCCTGTGAGGTACCACTGGAAACAAAGTCCCGTGATTTATCTTTTGAGAACAGAGGTCATCAAGTGATGTTTTAGTTTGCTTGCTTTCAAGTTATCCTGAATAAGAACGTAAGTCACTCACAGATCAAGAATTTTCATCAGAACCGGTAACATTCTTAAGTCCAAGTATGAAGGATCGATATTTCCTATTATAATAAGAACAGGAAATCTGGAAAAACTGCATCTATGGAGCAAGAAAGAGAACTGTGATATTTCATCACATGTCCTGTTATTTTTCTGCCTTGATATACTTGTTCCTTCCCCGGGATCAGTATCCTCACGTTATGCTTTTAAGCAGTTTCGCAGTTTAAAGCAGATTTAACACTTCAATTCAAATGGGAATGGGTTTTCAAAAAATCCTTTCATGAGATGTGACAAGTTCAGCATTTATTGCCCATTCCTAATTATCCTTGAACTGAGTGGCTTGCGAGGCCATTGCATAGGGCGGTTAAGAGCCAACCACATTGCTGTGGGTCTAGAGTTGCATGTAGGTCAGACTGAGTAAGGGTGGCAGATTTCCTTCCCCCAAGGACATTAGTGAACCAGAAGAATTTTTATATCAATTGATGATAGTTGTCATGGTCACCATTACTGAGACTAGCCTTGTATTCCATATTTATTAATTGAATTTTTTGAACCCATGCCCTCATCGCATTAGCCTGGGTCTCTGGATTACTAGTCCGGTGACTTTGCACTATGCCACCATCTGTCCTGGAGATGTATATTTGAAAAGAAAAAAAATGCAGGGCTGCATAGAAAAGATGGGACTAAACAGTTATTTCAAAGAACCGTCACGGACTGAATAGCCTCCTCCTGTACTGTGAAGTTTTAGGATTCCATTCATTCATAATTATTGAACACCATACATTGTGTATATGCTAGCTATAAAGTACACGGGAGCTGAATATGCTGTCATAGTGTGAGCACATTGGTTAACCATGTTTTGGTACTATGCATGGTGATTTCAGATTTGAGGAGCAAAACACATGACAAGAAATCCTGCACCTTTCTCCTATTTGCTACAACTCAACCTGTGGGATGGAAGAAGTGCTTGTCTTCATGTATTTCCAGGTTATCCTCTCAATGCCACCAGAAGCACCTCTGCTCAAAATCTAATGAGAGCATTATGGATCTATTTTTTTGAGCCAACTATTTGCCTTAAAAGACTGAGTAATCATACAGTAACCAAACAAGGGAGAAATATATAAAGACTATCTTCCAACCAAATCTCTGGCACTAGTGTTTTGAGTGACAGGAAGCCTCTCTGGGTTCTGTATTTTGTCATGCCTCCCAGTCTGGGAACTTTGTTCCAAAGTGTTAAATCTAGTTTCAATGCTCTAACTATGATCCCTGTCAAGAACAGTTAACAACAAGGACAGAAGATCCAGCCTGTTCCACACCCAGTAATTCATTTGTCATTAATGCCTTGTTACGGGTGTTACTTTTAAGAATAAAATTTGAGGCATATATTGCTTTGGTTTTCAGTGCCAGATTCTATTTGGCATTGTCCTTGAGACATGATGACAAACACACATAGATGGACTGATGTTACATGGCATTCACAATGACATTGGAGCTTGAACAAAAATGTTAATCCCTCTGATAGAAGCCATTCAAGTCACGTTTCCACATACGTAAAATGTGTTTGAAAAATGTATTGTGGAGGCCAACGAAATGATGGATGGTTCTGTAGAAAATTCAGTTTACAGTGAAATGCCATTTATCTAAACAATTTGGGTAATATATACATGTTCATGCATATCTTTTTCAGTAATTATGAAGTTCAACATGTATATTGCATGGAAACTAACGTGGAGTAAAATTAAATAATATGTGTAAGAACATGCTGAGAAGACTGGACTGAAATTTTGGGTAGTTTTTTAATTTAAAAATGACATGAACCATTTGGGAGTGACCCAGTTTTTTCTCTGCCTGTACAAAAACTTAGGAAATCATTATCAGGGCATTTTGTTTCTCTCCCCTTGCCACTTCTTAAATCTCTTGTGATTCTGCCATAGTTAGGATCTCATGTTGTAAGGAATCATTGATGTTAACTCAGATTTTACTTTTTAAATGAGAGCTGGATTGATATTTACTGAGAGAGAGGGGGAATATAAAGATATTAAGAGCATAATTTGACATGTTTCAGGGAAGGTTGGGGATGATTTTTTTTTTCCTTGAAGTGATATAGTAGGCGGAGAAAGGAGGTCCATGTACATTTCTTGGATGGCACGGTATGGGCTGAATGGTCGTCTTCCATACCTTGTTTTGTGTTGTTCAACACACCAAACCATAATTTTCTGGATTCCATGCCCCATGCATTGTAAAGTTGATGAGCAAATTTTAATTCTGTTTTCTGTCTTGAGAGTATTAATTTCCATTGCTCATTTTAGACTTCAGGTATCAGAAAATGAATGGCTCTTTAGGAGGCACAATTTCCTTGATTATTTATGTGACCTAAAAACATCAGCAAGGCGAATGAGAGGTGATGTTAGAATTAAGGATGGAGATTGTTCTTGTTGAATCTCTGCCATTTTGTGTAGCTCAATGGCATATTGGTTAGTAAGCTACCCTGGGTATAAATGAGTGCGTGTACCATTTGATTTGATTTATTATTGTCACATGTATTAACATACATTAACATAGTGAAAAGTATTGTTTCTTGCGCTATACAGACAAAGCATACCGTTCATAGAGAAGGAAACGAGAGAATGTAGAATGTAGTGTTACATCATAGCTAGGGTGCAGAGAAAGATCAACTTAATGCAAAGTAAGTCCATTCAAAAGTCTGACAGCAGCAGGGAAGAAGCTGTTTTTGAGTCGGTTGGTACGTGACCTCAAACTTTTGTATCTTTTTCCCGACGGAAGAAGATGGAAGAGAGAATGTCCGGGGTGCGTGGGGTCCTTAATTATGCTGGCTGCTTTGCTGAGGCAGTGGGAAGTGTAGACAGAGTCAATGGATGGGAGGCTGGTTTGCGTGATGGATTGGGCTACATTCACGACCTTTTGTAGTTCCTTGCGGTCTTGGGCAGAGCAGGAGCCGCACCAAGCTGTGATACAACCAGAAAGAATGCTTCCTATGGTGCATCTGTTAAAAATTGGTGAGAGTTGTAGCTGACATGCCAAATTTCCTTAGTCTTCTGAGAAAGTGGAGGCGTTGGTGGGCTTTCTTAAGTATAGTGTTGGCATGGGGGGAACCAGGACAGGTTGTTGATGATCTGGATACCTAAAAACCTGAAGCTCTCGACCCTTTCTACTTCGTCCCCGTTGATGTAGACAGGGGCATGTTCTCCTTTACGCTTTCTGAAGTCGATGACAATCTCCTTCGTTTTGTTGACATTGAGGGAGAGATTATTGTTGCCGCACCAGTTCACCAGATTCTCTAACTCATTCCTGTACTCTGTCTCGTCATTGTTTGAGATCCGACCCACTACAGTGGTGTTGTCAGCAAACTTGAAAATCGAATTGGAGGGGAATTTGGCCACACAGTCAGAGGTGTATAAGGAGTATAGTAGGGGGCTGAGAACACTGCCTTGTGAGGCACCGGTAGTTTTATGGTATATGTTCCCATCCCCTCTATCAAACAGTTTTTCCGGTTTGTTGTCATTTTGTCTGTTGACAGAAGTTTCCTTTCATGTATGAGTGGCCTTTGGAGATCTGAGCTGGAGGAAGCCTCCAGCCTTTTGCTTGGTATACTGAAATATTAATTGCTCAAGAAAGATTAAAATAGTGAAGTTCAGAAGAGTGGTGGGGGCAACCTCTTCTGTCATGCTCCTTCTTGTCATGGGCAGCCTTTTCTTGCAAACCAGAACACACACACACGCTACAATTATCAAGAAGGAAAATAGTCATGTTCAAGTAGAAATAAGAGTTTTCAGCCGACCTGTATGTCCACAGATCATGGATCTTCATTTGAGATGGAAGGATGTTTCCTGACTGAATCTTAAGGAATGGTTACATGCAAGCATAACTGGTACAGAATCTACCTGCTCAAAATTGACTACGCAGTCATTTTCAAGCAGATAGATTCTGTACCAGTTATACATCTGCTTGAAAATGACTGCGTAGTCAATTTTGAGCAGGTAGATTCTGTACCAGTTATGCTTGCATGTAACCATTCCTTCAGTTAGATAATGCAAGGGTAAGGAAGCACAGGTACTGTGCATTCAAGGCCATAGTAAGTGGTTCTGCCTCAAATGACCGTATGAAGTCTGTCAAATTCTTACATACTTGGTGTCAGGTCTTCTGAGTGCTGGACTCAGCATTGAAGCCAAACACTATGTTCTCTCAAGCGCCTGATGTGAATGGTACCAAAGGAGCGCAAAGCAAACTCTCCTTTGTTGCACATTTTGCTATAGTGCTTCAGTTATACTCAAAATATTGGTGTGCTTGGTATTGCATGTATTCCAAGCCAGTATTTTTCAATAGAAATTTAAATCCCCTACCCTCTTCCCCTCAATGTGGAACAAATAAAATGATATGTTGTATTTGTTGCACAGATTATCTGGACAATGGCAATAACAAGATGGCTATACAGCAAGCTGACAAACTGCTCAAAAAACACAAGGACCTTCACTGTGCAAAGGTAAGCATGATGTGGAGATGCCGGCGTTGGACTGGGGTAAACACAGTAAGAAGTTTAACAACACCAGGTTAAAGTCCAACAGGTTTATTTGGTAGCAAAAGCCACACAAGCTTTCGAGGCTCTGAGCCCCTTCTTCCGCACACACAAGGACGGCCTCAACCGGGATATTGGGTTTATGTCACACTATTTCACATAAATATTTCTGCTTTTTTCCTCCTGAGTCTTTATCATGCGATCCTAGAATCAGAATTTATGTCACACTATTTGTAACTCCCACAGTTGCGTGGACCTGCAGAGTTTCACTGGCTGTCTTGTCTGGAGACAATACACATCTTTTTAGCCTGTCTTGATGCTCTCCCCACTCCCATTGTTTTGTTTCTTAAAGACTGGATTAGTTGTAAGTATTCGCATTCCAACCATTATTCATGTAAATTGAGTCTGTGTCTTATAAGTTCTGTTTGTGAACAGAATTCCCACTCACCTGAAGAAGGGGCTCAGAGCCTCGAAAGCTTGTGTGGCTTTTGCTACCAAATAAACCTGTTGGACTTTAACCTGGTGTTGTTAAACTTCTTACAAAGGTAAGCAAGCATAGCAATAGTTTTCTAAAGTGGAGTGCAATATGCAACATGGTTGGATAGCTTGGAGCATGATTGTAATGTTAATTGCTAAATTGACCTGAGGAATTTCCTGTAGGCAAATGGTCTAAGTAGATCCTGCCGTCAGTTGAAAGGCAAAGTATTGGCAATGTTTCTCTTGATACGCAGCCATTTGATTTTTCTCATCCTTTCAATGATTTCAATCATTTAAGGCAGTAAATAATATGATTGTTCAGTTTTGAATTGTTGGTGTTTTGCACCAAAGTCAAAAGTAGAAACTGTTCTGCGATGTTAGTCTTGGTAAATCCAATCTGTTTTAAAAATGTTGTGCCACTTATTAGAGAAGTCACAACTCTGCTAAGGTAAAGTTGTGTCCTTTTAAGGGCAGTAAGAAGTTTAACACCAGGTTAAAGTCCATCAGCTTTATTTGGTAGCAAAAGCCACAAGCCCTTTTAAGGGCACAAAGTATCAAAGGTCATTCAGAGTTCAGTCGTTTGATCCGGAAATTTTAATGTGTCATTTTCAGACAGCAGCTAATATTTTGAGCTTTTGTTCTCGAGGCTGTAGTTGATAATCCAGGGTTAAATATTTTCTTTGCTGCTTTTCAAAATTCTAATGGGCAGGATTATTTTACAAAATGTGGACAGCGTGCTGGTTATGCCAAAAACATTGAGGTAAATTTGTTTAACGTTTTTGAGATAACGCGCAAACATTCATAAATGATTCATAATTCATCATAGATTTGACAGTGGAGATAATTTGACGTTATTAATTAAGAATATTGGTTTAGAAATATGTTTACATTACATGAAACAAT